>NC_089847.1:114141479-114782302 GCF_035609145.1 Eleutherodactylus coqui
TATGAGATGAATAGATTTTAGATAGATTGATAGATAGATAGATAGATAGTTATGAGATAGATAGATAGATCGATAGTTATGAGATAGATAGATAGATAGATATGAAATAGATAGATAGATAGATAGATATGAGATAGATAGATAGCTAGATATGAGATAGATGGACAGATAGATAGATATGAGATAGATAGATAGATAGATAGATAGATAGATAGATATGAGATGGACAGAGAGATAGATAGATATGAGATAGATAGATATAAGATAGATAGATAGATAGATATGAGATAGATAGATAGCTAGATATGAGATAGATGGACAGATAAATAGATATGAGATAGATAGATAGATAGATAGATAGATAGATAGATATGAGATAGATATACGATATATAGATAGATAGATAAATAGATATAAGATAGATAGATAGATAAATATAAGATAGATAGATATGAGATAGATAGATAGATAGATATAAGATATATAGATAGATAGATGAATAGATATGAGATAGAAGGATAGATAGATAAATATGAGATAGATAGATAGATAGATATGAGATAGATAGATAGTCATGAGATAGATAGATGACAGATAGATAGATAGTCATGAGATAGATAGATGACAGATAGATAGATAGATAGATAGATATGAGATAGATAGATATAAGATATATATATATATATATATATATATAGATTGATAGATAGATAGATAGATAGATAGATAGATATGGGATAGATAGATAGATAGATAGATAGATAGATAGATTTGAGATAGATAGATAGATAGATATAAGATATATAGATAGATAGATAGATATGAGATAGATAGATATAAAATAGATAGATAGATATATATGAGATAGATAGCTAGATATGAGAGAGATGGACAGATAGATAGATAGATCGATAGATAGATATGAAATAGATAGATAGATATGGGATGGATAGATTTGAGATAGATCGATAGACAGATATGAGATGAATAGATTTGAGATAGATTGATAGATAGATATAAGATAGATATATATGAGATAGAACGATAGATAGATAAATATGAGATAGACAGACAGACAGACAGACAGATAGATAGATAGATAGATAGATAGATAGATAGATAGATAGGTGTGAGAGGTAACAGTGTATCTTGACTCCACCAGGAAGTCCTGATGGAGTCAAGATTGACCAGGGGTGACGCTCCCTGCACCTGATTGGCTGTACAGCTGGCTGCAAAACTGGGTCCTGGAAGGGCAGTAAAGCAGCTGGAAAAAACATGCAGCTAGCAGTGGTGCACACGGAAAACGTTGCCCAGCGAACGCGCAAGCCGGCTCAGTGTGCTAGCACAGAGGCAAAAGTATCCTGTTGCGTATTTTACAGCACGCCCATCTGCGCTCCACAATAACAACCCCCCACCCGGTCGGTGCTCCACAATTGCCACCCCAGCTAATGTGACTTTCACATACCGACAGATGCAGGAAGCCAACAGGGCCGGGGGGGGAAAGAGAGTGGTATGCGTCCCTCTCCCCACCCCGGCTTTCCCTGCGGCAAAGCAGAATCCCACAGGCCGGCAGCTGTCAGCGGGGGAGCGGGCGGTACACATCACACAGTCCTTGCGGCCACAGAGCTGACAGTTCTGGCGGCGGAGGGCAAAGGCCTAGCGCGGCACCTTAGGGTCTGCGTAACATTTCTTTTAGGCGTAAATTATGACTTGTACATGCTGCCATGTTATACCGGTAACATGGCAGCAGTTGCAGCTCATATTGTACACCTTAGAAGAAATGTAGTACGACCTTCCAGACTTGACCCTATCGGGAGCTGGGGGTGTGAGAGGGGCGTTCCCCCTGTCAAATCCCTAGCTTCCGGTGGCGTCAAGATACACTAATACCAGTATGAGATAGGCAGATAGATAGATATGAGATAGACAGATAGATATGAGATACATAGATAGATAGATATGAGATATATAGATAGATATGAGGTAGATAGATATAGATAGATAGATAGATAGATAGATAGATCGTTAGATATGAGATAGATAGATCGTTAGATATGAGATATATGGATAGATCTGAGATAGATACATAAATATGAGATATATAGATAGATATGAGATATATAGTATGAGATATATAGATAAATAGGAGATAGATGGATAGATAGATAGATAGATAGATAGATAGATAGATAGATAGATAGATAGATAGCTATGAGATAGATAGAAAGATAGATATGAGGTAGATGGATAGATAGATATGAGATATATAGATAAATACATAGAGAGATATATAGATATGAGATATATAGATATAAGATAGATAGTTAGATATGAGATAGATAGATTAATATGGGATATATAGATAGATCGATATGAGATAGATTGATAGATATGAGATAGATAAATAGATATGAGATAGATAGATAGAAAGATATGAGATAGGTAGATAGATAGATAGATAGATAGATAGATATGAGTTAGGCAGAGAGATAGGTATGAGATAGGCAGATAGATAAATATGTGATAGATAGATTGATAGATATAAGATATACAGATAGATCGATATGAGATAGATAGATAGATAGATAGATATGAGATAGGCAGAGAGATAGGTATGAGATAGGCAGATAGATAGATATGGATAGATAGATAGATAGAAAGATAGAAGGATATGAGATAGGTAGATGGATATGCGATAGATAGATAGATAGATAGATAGATATGAGATAGATGGATAGGTAGATAGATAGATATGAGATAGATGGATAGGTAGATAGATAGATAGATATGAGATAGATAGATATAAGATATATTGATAGATCGATATGAGATAGATAGGTATGAGATAGGCAGATAGATAGATATGAGATGGATAGATAGATATGAGATAGATAGATATGAGATAGATAGATATGAGATAGGTAGATAGATATGCGATAGATAGGTAGACAGATAGATCGATATGAGATAGATAGATAGGTAGAAAGATATAGATAAATAAATAAATCTTGGTATTTGTATTATTCCGCAGCGCTTTCAGGTAATTATTACTTATTACCCCCCACCAAGCTGGGTTCTCATTTTACCGACCTCGGAAGGATGGAAGGCTGAGTCAACCTTGAGCCGGCTACCTGACTCACACGGGGATCGAACTTGCAACCCTCAGGTCGTAGGCGAGAGCTTACACTCTGCACCACACGAGGCTCAATAGATAGATAGATATGAGATAGATAGATAGATAGATATAAGATATATAGATAGATCGATATGAGATAGATAGGTATGAGATAGGCAGAGAGATAGGTATGATATAGGCAGATAGATTGATAGATAGATATGAGACAGATATGAGTTAGATAGATAGATGATAGATAGATAGATAGATAGATAGATAGATAGATAGATAGATAGATAGATAGATAGATAGATAGATAGATAGATAGATGATAGATATGAGATAGATAGAGATATATTAGATAGATAGATATGAGATAGATAGATAGATAGATAGATAGATAGATAGATAGATGGATAGATAGATAGATAGAGATAGATATGAGATTGATATGCGTTAGATAGATAGAAATGAGATAGATAGATAGATAGATAGATAGATATGAGATAGGTAGATAGATATGCGATAGATAGATATAGATATGAGATATATAGATTGATAGATAGATAGAGATGAGATAGATAAATAGATATGAGATAGATAGATATATAGATAGATAGAGATGAGATAGATAGATAGATATGAGATAGATAGATAGATAGAGATGAGATAGATGGATAGATAGATAGATAGATAGATAGATAGATAGATAGATAGATAGATAGATAGATAGATAGATAGATAGAGATGAGATAGATAGATAGAAGATTTAGAGGGTTGGCTTTCCATGGTGTTGTGCAATTATGCTAGTATTGAATAATATCTTAGACAAGCTTCAGTAATTCTCGCTTACAGAGACACTGGACTAACTTTCCTCCCTTTCACATCAAGTTTGCTTACAAAGCTTGTTTGCCTGTTATTCTAAATAGAGCAGAAAGGAAGCCATTTTCGTGGAGGATGTTATCATTGAGAGTTATTATCATCTTGACAAGTTAACCAGATGGAATAATGAAGTGGAAGTTTCTTTTCCTGCATGACGGAGCTTACATATAGTGAAGTTCTAAGACTTCTTTCCCAGTCTTTGCATAGTTCCAGGATGCCTATTAATGTATGAGTGACAATCCCCCTGTCCACTATACCGCCTCTAGAATTTGCACATAAATAATATTTCTTCCCATTCAACTGGAAACCCCAAAACATCTTACATAACAGATTATTAGACCTGAGAGGCAGATTTTTGTTCTATTGTTCCTTCAAAGAAAAACGAAGGCGGAGATCGAGTATTATCCACTTTGGATAACCTGCTATTTTTAACCCATTCAGCTACCGACCATTTTTCGGGTTGACATTTTCAAGAACTGTAACTTTTTTATATTTCCATTAACAGAGCCGCATGAGGGCTTGTTTTCTACGGGACAAGTTGTATTTTTAATGGTACTATTTAATGTATCATATGAGATATTGGAAAACCTTCACAAATTTTAAGTAGGGTGAAATGGAAAAAAAAAAAATTTCCTGCAGCATTTATGGTAAGGTACAAATAACATGTAACCTTCATTATTAGCATTATGACGATACTATGATTATAGATTTTTTTTATGCTTTACTACTTTAAAAAAATTAAAAACCCTTTTATTCAAAAAAATGCTTTTTGTTTTCATATTCTGAGCCCCAGAACTTTTTATTTTTCCGTCGATGCATCTGTGTGAGGGCTCGTTTCTTGAAGGGTGAGCTGTAGTATTTAATGTTACCATTCTTGAGTACATAAAACTACTTGATCACTTTCTATTCAATTTTTATAGGCAGATGGGGTGACCAAAAACAAAAATTCTAACTTTTTTTTTTCTCTGGCGGCGTATACTATGTGGGATTAATAATGCAATACTTCGATAGTTTTGCATTTTTTTTTGGACACAGCAATACCAATTATGTTTATTATTTATTTGTTTTATTTTGTGGGAAAAATAGGAAAACCTTTTTTTCAGAATTTTTGCTTTTTTTATTTTTTGACCTATTTTTAAATTTTTGGCTAAGCCCTCATAGGGGACTTGAACTTTCAATCATTTGATCGATTCTATAATATACCGTAATATTTCAGTATTGCAGTATACCAGATTTTTAACGTTCACATATATGAGCCCTGTCATAGGCAGGACATAATATGGTTAAATACGTGGCAATACTGGGAGCAGAGACTGCTAATGATGAATCAGAGGGAGCACTCGCTACAGGTGATAACTTGCAGGTGGCAGTCAGGATTGTAAGCATGTAAGCTATCAAACAGCTGCAACAGAAGCTAGCTCCAATTGTGGCTGTTTGCAATGGGGGTCTGCTGTTTTAAACAGCCAGCACCGCCAGGTATGCAGCGAGTTCAGTTCCTGAGTCTGCTTCATACCTAACCCACACTTCTGTGATATAGACAGAGGGAAAATGGGTTAAGATAAAAATAAGTTGATCACTTAGAGCCCTAGTAATCAACTGTAATCTGTAGAGAAACCTGACAGCGTGGGCTCAGTTTCCCTACACTGCCACTACAGGGCAATTGAAGTATTACACAGTTTCCATTAAAAACAATGAGATGTTCATGTATATTTCTAACCACTCTCCACACTGGGTAATATATGAGGTTCCTAAACAAAGGCTGGTTTACAGCCGAAATATGCCTGGCACTTTAGAAGTTGTCATGCCTCTGTTTTAAAAGTAATGTTAACAAAGAAGATTACCCCACTTGAAGTCGACTTTCACTGAAACTTTTTTTGCACATTACTTGCCCTGCTGAAGCTGGAGGCTTAAGTCTGAGCTCCGTGGAGGATCTGCATCAGGCAGCTGGTGTCCTGTTTGAGAAGATGAGCCAAACAAATTTTCTTTTTCTGGGTGAAGCCACCACTGTGCTCTTTCTGTTAGGACCAGCTCAGTTTTCACTTTATTAGTAGCACAAAGTAGAACAAAGAAAGGTATAGTGTCCAATCATGGTGGACAACTCCATAGAAGAAAAAAAAAACATTACAAAGTTTTTGTGCTTATGAATGCATACATTATATGATGTATGCTTACATTATCTTAAAGTGATAAGAGTACAAGATGCAGCTACAATGACTAAATATGGTCTCCAGCAAATGATCAAACTGTCCCCCTACTAAGGATAGCTCAGTCAGGTTTGTGGTGTTCTAAGAGCTTCAGACAAGCTAAATATTAACCCTTGAAAAACAAGTGTAATACAGAGATCATCCTAAAACTTTCACACTCCTTTAACTCATAATCAAGTCTTTATCTCAGTGTTCCCCAACTCCAGTCCTCAAGGCGTCCCAACAGGTCATGTTTTCAGGATATCCTATAGTAAGAACACCTGTGGCAATGTCTAAGGCACCGACAATAATTACATCACCTGTGCAATACTGAGGAAATCCTGAAAACATGACCTGTTGAGGTGCCTTGAGGACTGGAGTTAAGAAACACTGAGATAGAGACTTGATAAGCCTATCCCACTGGTTGAGCTTCGTCCAAGTGCTTCTGACTGTAATAGAACTCCCTTTGTAGAGTTCTTCCACTAATACCGATGGAACACAGTACAAAAAGCTTCCATGTTGCAGATGTGAGAGATTTGACTCACGTCGGAGCATATGGATCTGATCAGAACATTTGGCAGCCCCTAGCAGAAAGAATTCAGACCAGACATTACTTGTATTCGAAAGGAGGCTACAAGAAGCTTTTGTGAATCCTGAAGCCCCTCTTAAAGACGTGATAGAGCGCACCCCCTTACTGCACAGTACAAGATCTCCTGACTCCCTGGCACCAGAATCTTAAAGGACCTCAATATGGATTATTATTACTTGCAGATCTTATCTGTGTTCCTGCTCATAGCTCACACAATCCCTCAATCTGCAGCCCAAGACGAAACATTGGTGCGATACATTGAGAAACGTATTCTAACTCTCGAGGTAGGTAATACAATATTTTCCAGTGTGTCACTTTTGTGAAATCTGGCAGGGACTCTTTAAGACTTAAAGGAGACCCTACATATTCAGAATTTTGCAGAATTTGATGGTAAAATCTGGCATCGCTGAAATCTATCTTACGATCTTCCTATCTATCCTTGATGAAGAACAAAAAAATATCTGCCTGGGAACTGTTAATAAGCTTGTTGACATAGAGGCGTAACTTGAAGCTCCTGGGCTCCCACGCAAAACCTGTAACAGGGCCCCCAACTATAATGCTTTATTCATAGTACTGGGCTCCCTATATGGAGAAAAGTGGCCTTATGCCCCCCTAAGGCTCCTGGGCCCGGGTGCAACTGCATCCCCTATAGTTACGTGACTGTCTGTTACTATGTATCTCTTTTTAACCCTTTTAGCCTTCAAGGGGTGGACTCAAGGCAACCCTTTTTTAATTATTTTTACGACCTGTCAATTAGATTAGGATTACGTGGCGACTTTAGCCGCAGCAGACACTATGTAGTCCTGTGATCTGGCAATCTCATACAGACTGCAGCAGGGAGAACGGAAATGGGACCACTGTTCTCAGAATTGGTGGTGGCTCCAGTGGTCAGACCCAAATTGCTCTATCAATTTTCACCTATCCGGGACCCTTCTGTTTTCAGACCCAAACTGCTCTATCAATTTTTACCTATCTGGGACCCTTGTGTTCTCAGAATTGGTGGTGGCTCCAGTGGTCAGACCCAAACTGCTCTATCAATTTTCACCTATCCGGGACCCTTCCACGAATCAGCTGGTTGCTGGACTAATGCATCTGCATATTGAGCTGATTTTTGCAGGAAGGAGACAGCTCTGTTCTTACTGCAGTGGACAGACTTGATATTGCAGGCCAAGTTTCCATTGCAATAAATGGGAATTTTGCCTGCAATACATGCCTGGCCACTGCAGTAAGAACAGCGCTGTCTGCTTCCTGCAGAAATCAGCTCAGTGCACAAGCACGTCAGCCCAGTGAATAGCTAGCAGAGGTCCCAAGGTGATGGATCCCCCTTAGTCTACCATTAATGACCAATCCTGAAGACAGACCATCAGTGGTTTATAACTGGACAACCTCTTTAAAGGGATTGTACAGGCTTAGAAAAACCGGACTGTCTTTCTTGAGAAGCAGCATCACACTTGTCTGATTACTTTGGCTTCACTGAAGTGATTATGGCCGAGCGGCAATACACACACAACCTGCAGAAAGGCTTTTGGAAGAAGTAGCCATTTTTTTCTTAACATGTACACCCCCTTTAAATTGGGCGGTTGTAGCAATCCATTCATCCTGGGAGTTGTAGCTTTGCAACAGCTGGATAGCCACGTGTTGACCTTAAAGCACTGAACGGGGCGACATCTGTATGTAATATTGCGTGGTGGGCTTACGCCATACACTCCATACGATATGGATTAGGAGCCTCTAGTATGGGTTTGTCTAAGACACGCTGGATATTAGATTGTCAGCCTTGCTGGGATTGGCGTATCGGATCTGTAAGTGCTGCATAAACAATGCCAAACAAAACAATATTTACCCTACAAACACTGGGAATGTATCCGCTGCCTTCTTCTTGTATCCATTTAGCTGATGGTTTATTGTTCGTGTTGTTTTTCATGCTTAGCTGGTGCTGAGAATCTGCTGAAGACAGCTCAGCGCTGCGGTAAACCCTGGAGATTAATTAGACTCGCTTTTAGACTTTTACGCTGTTCTATCTTTAAGTGTTTCCATCAAATATTATGTATCTGCTGCTAATGTAAAAGTTACACACACGCAAAAAGAACTCATTTCAGACATCAAAAGTTTTTGCTTTATTTATAGCTTTTTTGTTAGTTTTGTTTAACCCTATTCAGACTGGATCTGGCGTATTCATTAAGCGAGGTATGATTCTATATGGTGTCCTATATCATTATGCTACAGATACGTTGTGTAGGACTATAAACACATGGCTGCTTTCTTCCATAAACAGCGCCACTCCTGTCCATAGGTTGTATGCACTGGCAGATGCAGGGGGTGCGGTTGCACTCTGGCCCAGGAGCCTTAGGGGGACTCATCAGGCCTCTCTTCTCCATATAGGGAGCCCAGTACTATGAATAAAACATTATACTTGGGGCCCTGTTATAAGTTTTGCATTGGGGCCCAAGAGCTTCAAGTTATGCCTCCGCGTTAAGGGGTTAAGAGAAGTTGGGGGTCCCAAGACAAATTTTGCACCTAAGCCCCTGAGCCTTTAGCTATGCCCCTGGTTATATGTTCTGACCAACGCTCAGGGGCATGCAACCCTCTGTATTGATTGCAAATGACTTTACTCCGGGGAGGTAAAAGAGGAGTTGTGACAGCGCCCCAAGAATGGAGGTAAAGGTTAGTGCAGGTATGTATAAGGCTGGCTTCACGCCACATTTGCACGAACAATTTGCATTGAAATAGAACCCCTTGATTTCAAACGGGTTCGGTCACCCCCAAAAAATACAGCATGCTCTAGTTTCCGGAACATTTGCAGACTAAGCCTCGGTTCCCACACAGCGAAATCCCAGCGGTAATCTCGCGGTTTGGCCGCGGGTTTGGAGGCAGCCCGGCCGCTCGCTCTTCTGCTGCGGCCGGCGCTCCCATAGAGGAGAGCGCGGCCGCAGCGGAGGAAGGAAAAGAATGAGCATGCTGCGGCCGGCTAATCCACACCGCAGTGCCGCTTTGCCGTGGTGGATTTGCCGTCGCGTGTGGACGAGATTTCTGAGAAATCTCGTCCACATGGCCGGCTAATACCGGGGTTAGCGGCCGCAGGCGGATTTGCCGCGGCGAAATTCCGGACGGAATTTCCGCAGCAAATCCGCCCCACGTGAACCGAGCCTAAAAGTTTCCATAGAGGTCAATTGTAAGTATGCCCAAAATATGCTAAGAGGTGCGTGAAACACTGCGCAATGGCGCAGGAAAAAAACACATTTAGAACCCATTTGACTAATTAGCTATTTCAGTCAGTGCTTATTTTTTAGCACTTATCTCGCATGCGGAAAAAGCGCAGTAAAATACACCAGTGCACATGCAGAAACGCAATGTTCGTTCCGCAAAACGCTACGCTCCTCTGCGTGCAAATACGCATACGCCTGTCTGATGCCGGTCTGATGGTAGAAAAACAGTAGAACCCGACTCACCTGGTGCGGACCGCCCGTCAAAAGACAGGCCCCCACACCGCTAGTCCTAGTCCGCCTTCAATATATTATGGCAGCGGTCTACTTTATCACCTAATCCCTGTGGGTATCCATATGGATAGGGAGAGCATCAGGGGCGAGCTCAGGGCACACCGGTACCTCCGTCATGAAATACAGGAAGAACAAATCTACAAAGACCCCGGCACTCCAAGTAGGATAGGCGCGCATTTCGGAGGACATGCAAGTGTATTAGACTCCTTTTTCAAGTACAATACATGGTGGAGTGAAATATATTGCCTGTGTGTATAGAAACACATAGTAAAATAACCGGATGTCCTCCGAAACGCGTTGTACATTCCTGTATGGTTTACACTTTACCTTTTTTAATAAACTGGAGTCGTTCCCGTTCTTTAAATCTTTACTTGGACAACTGTGTGAGATCTTCAAAGTGACAAGGAGGCAAACTGCTCACACTAGTAAGTGCTTATCCAACTTTTAATTACCCTCCACTTATACACTTGGAGCGCTGGGCTCTTTGTAAATCAGTTTTTCTGTTACTCCGGGAAGGAGGGGTGGCATGTTGTGTTGAAAGGCTTCCATGGCAGTGATGGCCACTTCCAGGATTGACTTACTGCGAAGAAGACAGCAGGATTGGCGGTGCTTCCAATTTCGGATGAATCTCAACAACAAACCATTGGGCAAGGGCCCGATCCCAAGGCCTGCTGGGTGTCTTACATAGGGGTAGCATTTTTGGGGCCAGAATGATCACATATTGCAGCTTTTTTACTCAACGGAAACTTTTATAACTTTTATTCAACTGAAACTCGGCAGAGTTTCAACAACAAACAGCCCAAGGGAATTAGACTTCCCTTCTGTTCAGTGCCTACCTTCAGCATCTTACTCACAACTCTCTACTGATTCACAGCTTCCGCCATAAGCAGGGGTTTTCTGAGCTCCGTCGCACCTTCACACCGCTCTGTTCCGTATCCCACAGGTGGCGGCACAGCTCTGACAGCCCTACCCGGGCACCATAGCCGCCGTCCAAGGTAGGACGCTCAATGCTAAAGAGGTGGAGAGGGAGAAACCTCATCATAGTGCAAAGAGCTGCATAACCATGTTTGGACTCATTCACACGGTTGTATGCAATTTAGGTCCATGAAATATACAGCTTTTTCATGGACCGAAACTGTGCGCATTCACTGCGTATTTGGACCTTCTTGCATTTTCTTTTGCGCATGTGTTCACTGTCCTTGTACTTGAGCAAAAAAAGCAAAACGGTCCCATTGATTTCTCCTGCCTTCATGGGTAAATACGCAGTGAATACACATGTATCATACGTAATCACTGCATGTGTACACAATCCCATTGACTGTAAGAGCGGCTTCATACAGATGTAATTATGCAAAAATTGCACGCGCAAAACACAGAAAATATAATCCATTGATTTCAATGGGTGCGTTCTCATTATCTTTTTGCGTGCATGCAAAAATATAGGATCAGTTCTATTTTCCTGTGTATTTGTGCACCAAGGGACCCATAGAAGTCTATGGGAGGCGCACAAGTGTATGCACAAAACACAAGAACATGTGCAATGCGCTGCGCAATTCCATGAAAAGTAGAATACATCTGGACCTCACTAGCCTAAATAGCATTATAAATAAGGTTGGGAGGTGTCGCGTGTGTGCAGCGTCCGAAGAGCAGGCCCACACCTGAGGAGACAGTGGGGTAGAGAAAGACCTTGTCACAGGGCTCTACCATCTCCTCCCCTGAAGGTAGCTCAGGACCCGGCCACGTTACTGCTGGAAGAGCTCACAGGGATAGTAACTGGAGGTTATCTGTAGTCCAATTGTCACTCGTGACGCCACTGTTCCTTCTCCAGGGATGGATCTTGCAGATGAATAAAATAGTCCACCACCAGAAGAGTATATTTTGGAGCAAAACTGAGAACGGTTGATCTTGTCCATTTGCTTAAGCATTTCAATAAAGTCAATAACAATAGCAGAACAGTTGCAGAAACCGCAGTTTACACAGATTATATCTCGGTGGAGCTCACGGAGTATTTGTACAATCCACAGTCCAAGTTATCTGCAGGTTCCTTCACTCCCGGTACTCACTCTCTCTCTCTCCACCGGCAAACACTCACACTTTTCTCCTATTCTCGCTATGAAACTGTTTTCTGCTCTCGTGATTCCTGGGTTGAACGGGCCCAGACTGAGCATCAAGCGATCGCTCGGCCTCCTCCATGCTCCACACATAGACTCTAATGTCTGTGTGGCTCACCCGCTGACTTCCAGACTGACCAGCTCTCTTTCTCCTTCTCTTTCCTTCTCCTTGCATTCTTGCACACATATATCATATATCATCATGTGACTACACCCATGTGAAAGAGCCCTTATAAATAACGTTTGGAAGCCAACCATAATGCTGATGTGGCCCTCGGTGAAAATGAGTTTGACATCCCTGACCTATGAGGTTTGAAAGGAGCCTCTCCTGGCCTGCGGCGCGGAGGTGAACACCGGTGAGTTGACTTTTTTTGATTTCTATATTAATCTATATATCTTTTCTTCTTGTTCCACCTTGGAGTGCTGTCTCTTGGTTTCACGGGTTTCATGCGGTACTACAGCACAGTTCCATTCACTTAAGTGGAGCTTAGGTGCAATACCAGTTACAACTGTTAGACATAAAGCAGCCATGTTTTTCTAATTCTACATAACCCTTCTCACCCCTTAACGACCAAGGACGTAAGGGTACGTTCTGGAGCTTCGGGGTATTATGAAGAGAGGTTGCGGGGTGACCTCTCTTAATACAGCGCCGGCGTCAGTTGTTTATTACAGCTGACACCCACGGGCAATAGCTGCAATCGGCCGTGCGGCTAATTGCGGCTAAAACCCTTTAAATGCCGCTGTCAATTCTGACAACAATGTTCGGGGGTCCCGTATGGTTCCCCTGCGGTGAGATCGTGGGAGCCGTGCGGGTGTCATGGCAGCCGGGGGCCTTCTGAAAAGCCCCAGGGCTGCCTTGGAAGACTGCCTATTAAGCCATCCCCGTGGGGTGGCTTGATAGGCTGCCTGTCAAATGGCAGTATGACTTAATGCTATAGCATTACGTTATACTACAGGAGCGATCAAAGCATCGCATATTGTAGTCCCCCAGGGGGGCTTAAAAGTAAAGTAAAAATAAGATCAATAAAGTTTTATTAATTGTTAAAAAAAAGTAATAAAAGTTTAAATCACCCCCCTTTTGCCATATCTATTATTAAAAAATCTAAATCATAAAATAAAAATACATATTTGGTATCGCCGCGTCCGTAAAATCTAATCTGTCAAAGTAGCACATTATTAACCCCGTACGGTGAACGTCGTCCGAAAAAAAAAAAAGAACGCCAGAAATGCACTTTTTCAGTCACCATGTCGCCCAGAAAAAACGCAATAAAAAGCGATCAAAAAGTCGTATGTATTCCAAATTGGTACTATCAGAAACTACAGGACATCATGAAAAAAAATCTCACACAATTACGTTGACGGAAAAATAAAAATGTTATTGCACACAGAAAGTAATTAAAAAAAATAAAATGTCTTTGAAAAAAAAAAGAGTAGTACAGTAAAAAACAACTATACAAGTTTGGTATCGTAGTAATCCTACTAACCAATAGAATAAAGATATCATGTCATTTTGTTGCAGTTTGTGAGCCGTAGAAACGAGAAAATGTCAGAATGTTGTTTTTTTTCATTTTACTCCACTTCGAATTTTTTTTAAGTTTTTTAGTACATAATATGGTACATTAAATAGCACCATTTAAAAATACAACTCGTCCCGCAAAAAACAAGCCTTCATACAGCGACGTCGATGGATAAATAAAGGAGTTACGATTTTTTGGAAGGGGGGAGGAAAAAAGGAAAAAGAAAAAAGGAGCCGCGTCATTAAGGGGTTAAAGGAACACTGAATATAAAAAATACACAAAAACACGCAAAAAATGTACCCTTCCTCTTCCTTCATAGGATAGGTGATAAAAGTCTGATCAGTTGGCTCTCACCACTGAGATCCCTACCAATCCTGAGAACAAGGGTCCCGCGTCTCCTTCTTCTGGTCGCTGTGGGGTTTCTACTCCCACTTGCAGTGACATGGAGATTGAATGGAGCAAAAACCCGCGTGCGCAGCGCCACTCCAGTCATTTCAATGGGCTGATGGAAATAACCGAGTACCAGCGCTCGAATATCTTGGGCAGACCCATTGAAAATTAATGCAGCAACACTGCGACTGCTACTCTATTCAATCTCCGCCTCGCTATGTGGGTGCATTGAGCCCGCAGTGAGGAGGAGAGAGGGACACAGGACCCCTGTTTTCGGGATCAGTGGGGGTCTCAGTGGTGTGCTTCTTCTCTGATCAGACTTTTATCACCTATGCTATGGATGGGTGATAAAAGTCAATTGTTGTACAACCCCATTAGGCAATGGCAATGAAAATAGTGTCGCATGTTTGGTCAATTAAGGGCAGCTTCAGACAGGCGTATTTTACTGTACTTTTTGCGCATGCAGGACAAGTTCATTTGCGCACGGCAGACGAACACACCCTGATATAAATGGTTATTTAGCCTAATGAAATCCAGATGTGTTCTTTTATCATGGAACTGCGCAGCGGATTGTACATTTGTGAACCTCCCATAGACTTCTTAACAGATTCTTACTTTTGGTCCCATAGACTTCTATGCGCACCAGAATAGAGCAGGTCCTATTTTTTTGCATGCACGAGAAATGTGAGTGCAAAAAAAAAAAGAACATGAGAACGAATCCATTGGGTTCTATTCTATGAGTATTGCTTACGCAAATTTTGCGTACGCAAATATACCCATGTGCGGCCGTCTTAAACAATTAGAAAATGTGTGAACATTCATTTGGTGCCTCTTTATAAGAATTCTTCCATATGTGTCCCAGAAGATCAATCATTCCCCTCTTCCTTCTCACAATCCTGGATCTATTTGCAGTTGGCTCTGTCTGAAAGGAGAGAACAGAAATGTTAAGCTCCACCCATCGTTTTGACCCCACCCCATCAGCCCTCTGTCCATCAAAAATGGAAGAGCTCATTGGGGAATTAAAGGGATTTTCTGGGATTTACATATTTTTGTATTCCTCATGAATAAGAAGGCTTGTAAATTACACATTTCTAAGAAAACATCCTCCCACTCCTCAGCGCCCAATGGCCAGTTGGTACCGCAGTGCCTCCACTAATCCAGTACATAGCCCCCTCCATAGTCGGAATGTACTGTAGCAACATGTTCAGAACAGTTGGACCTCAGATACATTAGATCAACCATTTCTTTCACCATTTTCAGGACAGACTCCACAAATGTGAGCAAGATACTCATCAATATGTGCATGAATTCAAAGAACTGTCACATAAGCTGATGTCCCGCCTGGATAATCTCAGCAACCATAAACATGAAGTGAAGAACGAAATGGAGAGTCTATGGGCAAGACTGGAGAGAGCAGAATGGGACATTGACTACCTCGAGAACTCAGTTTCCTCAACCACCCATATAGAGGTTGATGAACACTTAGTGGAGAAGCAGATAGTGGATAAAGCAGAGAAGAAGAAAATGCAGGTTAAACCAACATCAAGTAAGTGGTAGCTTTACACAAAGTCACATTTGGGGATTTTTTTTCCTTAGAGGTAGAATTTGCTTGTTGGAAGACGATAATAAGACACAATTGAGGCCTAAAATGTAACAGTCTCATTTGCGAGGCCCTGGGAAAACAAATTTAACCCAAGGTCCCTAGGCATCAGGTATTATTCATACCACTGCTTTCTACTGTGGAAGAGGAAGCTTTGAGCCCTCAGATGTGCCTGGTCCCAGATATGACCACAAGTTCTACATCCCCTTGCTTAGAAGGCCATGAGTTGGCTTTGGCAGCGGAAATTTGAAGTTTGAAAAAGTTGCAGTCAACATCCAACATTGTAGAAGGACAAAGCAGAAAGAAACATGAGACCATAACAGAGCTCAATTTAAAAACTTAAATAAGGCCTCTTGCAGAGCTTAGTCATGCCACTACACCCGACATCATAAGGCCCATTTAGACCCAACGATTCTCGTTCAAAAATCGCTCAAACCGTCTTTTGAGCGAGAATCGTTGGGGTATAACTGCATGGATATGGTGTAGTTTTCATTAACGAGTCGTTCATTATTTCAGCTTACTGAAAGAGAGTGATGAGCCTTATCAGTGCCGCCCGCTGAGTTCTCAGCGGGATACCACTGATACTTTTGTTTCAGCTGGTATCCCGCTCAGAGAAGACAGCGGTCCAGCTGTGTTCTGCATACCCCCCACAGAGCGCACAGCTGTACACCAGCTGTGCACTCCATGAACACAGCAGGAGCTGGTATAAAAAATAAAAAAAATATATACTCACCTCTCCGCGGCTGCCGGGGCTCAGCCGTGTGTAGCCGGTCTTCTCCCTGCTCTGTTCTGAAGTTCTTTCATCAGGTGGGGATTTAAATTCCCCGCCTGCTGAAAGAGCTGGATGTGATTGACTGACCACTGTGATTGCAACCTTGATGGGGTGATGTCATGATGTCAGCCCTGGCCCATGTGATTGCAGTGCCAGTGCATGCACCCTGTCATTTGGCACTGGATACCAACATGAACACCACCATCTGCTGGTGTGGAATTTGATTGCATGCCGGGGCAGTGCTCCTCAAGCTGGACAATCAACCAAAAATTGTAGTATATGTATGCTGGCCCCTCCTCTTAGAAGGTGTAGTATCCGAGGAGCGGGCCCACAGCCAAGGAGACAGCGTAGTAGATTAAGGCCTTGTCACGAGGCTCTACTACCGCCTCCCCTGGGGGTAGCACTGGACCCGACCAAGTTAGTACTTGAGGAGTTTCACGGGGTAACCCAATACGCGGTTTACCTTAAGTCCTTTGTCACTCGTGACGCCATCGTTCTGTCCTCTGCTGTGAATCCAGTAGTTGAAAATACCTGGAACGGTTGGTCAAATTTGTTTACTTGCAGAAAAAAACATGTGCAGTCCAAATTTACATACGCCAGCAGGATAACCGTGCAAACACAAAGGTGATGTGACAGGGAGGATTCACACGATGACAGACGAGTCCACAGTCCTAGTTATCTGCAGGGTTCCGTTCCCGGCCACTCTCTTTCTCTCTCCAGCTCTCTACCGGTCAACATTCACATCTGGAAAAAGGCCCTCAGTGCTGCATGACAACTCCTCTCACTCTCACTCAGTGCTTAGTGGTAGCACCAGCATATCCTGGGTAGGCTGGTACCAGGCCAAGCAGAAGGGAATTGCTCAGCTTTTTCCATTCTGTCCACACATAGACCAATCCGTGTTTGTGGGGTTCACTGACTTTCAGACTTCAGCTGGACTGCACACTGACTCCTGCAGGAAAACTAACTTTTGCAAGAAGACCCTTGCACCACACCTTGCATACATATATATAAAACATGATAACGTGACACACAACAAGATACATTTTCCAGACATAACCCAAACATTAACCTATTCAGTGCTGCAGAGGTGCAATGCACATCACAAATGCACACATATTGAAGACACTGACAATACCATTGCACAAGACAAACACATGCATACTTATGGAGGGGCCCTGGTAACTCTGGGTCACTACAAGGGCACCAGTTATTCATCGGCGTTGAGAAGTTCTGGTCTGGTCCACATCCTCCTAGTATCATCACACTTTCAGATAAGTCAATGGTGTTTATATCAATTAATTAATTTGGTAACATCTGCTTCCTAGTACTGATGTGTCTATTGTGAACTACATCTATCAATTGTCACCCCCTTTGGCATCACCTAGGGAAACTCTAGGTCGCCCCCAGGTTCCTAGAAGCGGGGCCGCCCTTATCTGGGTGATTGCCCTGCTTTACGATAGATTTTTCTCGCATTACTATGAGGTGTTTGGCGTCTCATGTAGGACAGGAAAGGGTCCTCCAGAGTGGGAGACATTCTTTGACCCATATGGCTTCTGTACAGACGACCCTCTATATTAACTGAGAATTTTCTAATAAGGTGTATGAAAATGGGCTTTTGAAATCCAGACAATCCCTTTAAGAATTATTATGTTCCTTTATTTCAGGCTGTACAACAATGCTGTCCCAAATCAAGTCTCAGAAGACGGTGAAGAAGGCTGGAGGTGCGGTTGGCTCTTGGATGAAGGGTAGCGGTGACAATGTGGACAATATCTATTTCTTTACCGATTCCACTAACAACATACTCCTAGAATTTGCCAACACAGAAGCATTCACAAGCCGGCACTACCTGAAAAAAGCCAAGAAGGTAATGCTACCTTTCTTCTGGCAAGGAACGGGTCTCCATGTCTACAATGACTTTGTCTTCTTCCATAGAAACGGTACAGTCAATGAAATTATAAAATACAACATCCTAACCAATACTACGAAGTCGGTGAACATAGAAGGAGCGGGACACGTCCCACCTTATGAACTTTCACCCTACACCAAAATTGATCTTGCCATGGACGAACAGGGTCTTTGGGCCATTTTTGCAGATTCCATGGGGAAAATTGTACTTATGAAGATAGACCACCACAAAATGGAAGTGGGTCAATCATGGAACACCACCTGCAGCCGAAATAATGCAGAAGCCGCGTTTGTTATCTGCGGAACACTGTATGTCATGTATAATAGTCCAAGCGGGGGCCGATCACACATTGACTGCATTTATGACACCGTGGATCTCATTGATAGTCAAGAAATCCCTACACTACACTTCCCGAAGAGATACAGCAGCCATTCCTCCGTGAATTACAACCCAAGAGATCAAAGCCTCTACGCTTGGGACGACGGATACCAAATTGTCTATAAATTTGAATCTAGGAAGAAACTTGAACATATGTAAGGTGCATCCCAAGAAATGCTAAGACATGTATGAAAACTGCTGCAAAGTGTAACTCAGCTTAGCTTCAAATAAATGGAAAATTTGCTGTCTGGGCTTCAGTACGATTTACGACAGTTTTCATAAATATCCTCATCAAATGGGATTACTTCAAATCAGTGCACAGCCAACAGTAAATGAGATATAAAAATAGCAATACGAGAAATCTACTATAATAGATTCGATCTTAGCCTTCGTGGTTACATGGTCGGTTGGGTTATTAAACTATTTTAGATGCCCTATTAGTGTATTTTGAGTTAATACAGAGAGGACGCTCATCTATTAGTAGGAAGAGCAGCTATAAAGAGAGTCTCTTACGCTAGAGGACCCAGCATGTGCATTCACTATACTGACAGACCATTGATTTCAGTGAGAAGACTGCAATTTCTCTTTTCTCCTGCTGTGGCGCTAAAGTGAAATTCAGCACTCGCTGCTATCGATAGGTCCCTACAAATTGCAGAAGGTCACCGAGGGCAGTGCCGGTCTTACGTTAGATGGCATACTGTGCAGAAATCTTTTTGGTGCCCTTCCATCATAAGAAAAAGATAATATATATTGCCTTGATAGGCAGTCTGGCAATATTCTGCTTGTGAAGAAAGAAGCAAGATAGCAGCATACCCACACAAGAACAATTCAATGAATAAATACTGTAACCAAGCTCATAACATGAATGTGGTGTCGGAACCAAGCTCATGACATAAGCACAACACCAGAACCAAGCTCATAACATTAATAAAGCACCAGAACCAAGCTCATAACAAATACAGCCCCAGAATCAAACTCATTACACAGATACAGCACCAGCACCAAGCTCATTATATTAATAAAGCACCAGAACCAAGCTCATAACATAAATACAGGCCCAGAATAAAGCTCATAACATAAATACAGCCCTAGAATCAAACTTATTACACAGATACAGCACCAGCACCAAGCTCATAATATTAATAAAGCACCAGCACCAAGCTCATAACATATATACAACACCAGAACCAAGCTTGTAACAAATACAGCCCCAAAACCAAATTCATTACACACATACAGCACCTGCACCAAGATCATAACATTAATAAAGCATCAGAATCAAGCTCATAGCTTAAATACAGCACCAGAACTAAGCTCATAACAAATACAGCCCCAGAATCAAACTCATTACACAAATACGGCACTAGCACCAAGCTCATAACATTAATAAAGCACCAGAATCAAGCTCATAAAATTAATACAGTACCAGAAGTAAGCTCAATGCATAAATGCAGTGCCAGAACTAAGCTCATAAGTTAACTTTAATAGCAGAATTAAGTGATTGTGTTGCGGTGGCACCAGTGAGCTGACAGTGGCACTTCGGAACATTGGAAGGATTTTAGCCAGAGTGAGGAGAAGGGGGATTCATGTAGCTCCACAAGATGTTACTGCATGGAGGAAGAAGGTCATCTGGCTGGGCAGACCTGAGAGGGGCAATCGCTCTCTGCCTAGATCAACCATATGCCCCCCTACAAGCTTGCAGACAGTGTCCTGTGTGACCGCGTGGGCCATGACTGAGGGTCCCTCCAGTGGAAAAGCCTGTGTCAAGTTAATATCTCGGACATATTGGTGCAGTGAATGAAGCTGATTTGTGTATCAGACATTGTTCTGTACTTTTCTGCGCACTCAGGCCCTGTTTATATGAGCGGGCAACACCCCCGCCCTGATTTAAAAGGCTATTTAGCCTAATGCGCTCCTGATGTGTCCTTTTGCACTTTGCACATTGAGCGCACATTTGCGCACTTCTCATAGACTTCTATGGAGACCTTTGCTGCTCAAATGTGCACAAATGCCCACCCGAAAAAGGGAAATGGGAATGAACCCATTGACATCAATGGATTCTATTGTCTGCATATTGCGAACATATATATGTCTGTCTGAAGCCGCCCTTAATGGAAAATGCAAGTATTTACTAAAACAGACGGGTTGGGAGAGGCGTCAGGTCCGCTTTCAATGTAAGGGAAGCTTCAGACGGACGTATTTCTGTGTGTTTTTGCATGTGCAAGATATATGTGCGTAATACGCAGCGATAGAACCCATTGATGTCATTGGGTTCGTTCACATTTCCTTTTCCCGCAAAAAAATAGAACATGCTCTATTTTGTGTGGATTTGCGCACCAAAGATCCCCGTAGATGTCTACATATGCACGCAAATGCGTAATATGCTGCGCATCTCCATGAAAAAACGAACACATCTGGACCTCATTAAGCTGAACAGGCCCTGCATGCCCAAAAAAGTACAATACAATGCACCGATGTGTGCGCTGATCAACCTCGTTTACTGCGCAAATACGTGTATATTTGCGCATGCGCTGATCTGAAGCCGCCCTAAGAAAGTTTCAGATCTTGGTCAATATGGTATCCAAGCAGAGGCGTAACTTGAAGCTTCCGGGCCCTGATGCAAAACCTGTAACAGGGCCCCCAAATATAATGCTTTACTCATAGTACTGGGTTCCCTATATGGAGAAGAGGGCTCCTGGGCCCGGGTGCAACTGCATCCCCTGCATCCTGGATACAGGGGCGTAACTATAGAGGATGCAGGGGATGCGGTTGCACCCGGGCCCAGGAGCCTTAGGAGGCCCATAAGGTCTCTCTTCTCCATATAGGGAGCCAAGTACTGTGAGTAAAGCATTATAGTTGGGGGCCCCATTGCCGGTTTTGCATTGGGGCCCGGAAGCTTCAAGTTACGCCTCTGATGGTATCCAATATAATCTTGTGATATAATGGAAGGAAGTCGTAGCTATCATGTCTTTCAATCCAGAATATGTGAGCTTTAGGCCGGTTTTATATCTGTGTCTGCAACTCTGGTTGGAGGTTCCGTCACAGATGCGGCTGAAAATACTGGAAGAATAAGCGCCACATGCAGCACTTTTTCTTCCATCCAAAAGCTGGGCAGCTGAGAGGAAAATGGATGGACCTCATTATAGCCTATGGGGTCCGTACGGAGATGGAACCGTTCGGCCGCTGGGATTCCCCTTTCCTGCTCCCAGAACGGAGCAGAAAAGGGGAATCCCCGACGCAGACGTGAAAGCAGCCATAGTATACTTTATTTATAAGCTCAACGTTACGGTATTTCTTGCTCTGTGTGTCACATAAACTTGATGAGCTCCTGCAAAGTTACATTAATTGTCTGCATATTTGCGCCTATTAAAACACACATATCACCCACGGAAGCTACAGATCAGACTACGGCTGGTGGTTTCTGCTTCGTCAAAATGTAAAGGACTAGATCTGTGGACGGATCCCATTGGTCAGACCCCATTTACACTAACAGATGATCGCTCAAAAGTCGCTCAAACGATTGTTTGAGTGAGAGTTTTGAGCGATCATCTTTGCATAGTCTATAGTAACTAAGTAGCTACTAAAGAGCTATGCAGGCAGAGTGGGACACCGCCGCTATCACTCGGTGAACAATACAACTGTTCTGCATAAGCAAACAGCTGTATTGTTCTCCACACTTACAGCTCACGTCGCTCTGTAAACTGCCAGCATGACTCGAGCTGAAAGAATCTTATCAGTGCTGCTGACTGTGATAACAACCTGCACCACTGATAAGAGTTCATCGCTCAATTCAAGAAAACTAGAATTGAGCGAGGAACGAATCGTGCACGATGTCCGTGCATTTAGACGCAACGGTTATCACTCAAAAGACAACTTTGAGTGAATTTTGAGCGATAAACGTTGTGTCTAAATGGGCCTTTAGTCTTGCATTCCAATCTACATTTCGGCATCTGTCCACTCCTGAGAAAAACTGATCTATCAGTGGATTCAGATGTTCTATTCATAAGGTCATTGGAACATGCAAGACTTCTGGAATTATCCTTAAAGGGGTTGCACCAAGATTTCAAGTTACCCCTATCCACAAGGTAATTTGCTGATCGGTGGGGGTCTCACCGCTAAGATTGGAGGTCCTATGTCGCCCATCTTCCTCACTGCACCCTACCACATGTGAGGAGGAGACTCAATGGAGCGCTGGTCGTGCACGTGCACTAGCACAGCTTTCACTTTCCATGGGACTGCGGAGATAGCCAAGTGGCAAGCGCTCGGATATTTCCATCTGCTCCATTGAAATGAATAGAGTTCTGACCACAAGTGCTAAGTCAGCGCCCATTCATTCTGATGGCATTGCAGGGGTAGAGGTCACTCCTGCAGGACATGGGACCCCCTTTCTTGAGATCAGTGGAGTCTCAGCAGTGAGACCCCACCAATCAGTAAGTTATCCCCTACCTTGTGGATAGGGGATAACTTGAAGTCCCAGTACAACCAGCCTCTGAACCACAGGAAGCATGAATTTGGGACAGGCACCCATATTGGTGGGGGTCCAGCCTCAAGGACGCTTACCATCACCCAAACGAAGGGACAATGGCCAATTTTACTGCAGCAGAGGTGTAGCTGTGTCAAGTAATGGACCTCATTTAGTTCACTGGTTCGAACATCTCCTTACAGTCTGGTCAGACGCTCCTCTCTACTGGTGGTCTTTTGGGGCGACCTGAGTCTGGTCACCTTGTGTGTCCTCACACATCCACTGGTCCCAACACCTCCTAACAGTCTGGTCAGATGCTCCTCTCTACTGGTGGTCTGTAGGGGGGTCCTGAGCCCGGTCACCTTGTGAGCCCCCACACATTCACTGGTCCCAACACCTCCTAACAGTCTGGTCAGACACTCCTCTCCACTGGTGGTCTGCCAGGGGTCCTGAGCACAGTCACATTGTGAGCCCTCACACAGCCACTAGTCCCAACACCTCCTAACAGTCTGGTCAGGTGCTCCTCTCTACTGGTGGTCTGTCGGGGGTCATGAGCCTGGTCACCTTGTGTCCCCTCACACATCCACTGGTCCCAACACCTCCTAACAGTCTGGTCAGATGCTCCTCTCTACTGGTGGTCTGTAGGGGGCGTCCTGAGCCTGGTCACCTTGTGTGCCCTCACACATCCACTGGTCCCAACACCTCCTAACAATCTGGTCAGACGCTCCTCTCTACCGGTGGTCTGTCGGGGGGGTCCTGTGCCCGGTCACCTTGTGTCCCCTCACACATCCACTGGTCCCAACACCTCCTAATAATCTGGTCAGACGCTCCTCTCTACCGGTGGTCTGTCGGGGGGGGTCCTGAGCCCGGTCACCTTGTGTGCCCTCACACATCCACTGGTCCCAACACCTCCTAACAGTGTGGACAAAACGGCACGGTGGGGGACAATTCGTCGATACGACCATCCAGCTTCTCACATCCAAATAATGCGTCCCTCTCAAACTCTGGTAATGGGGTGAAATCTCTTCTCTGCGTCGTAGAGGTGTCTAGTGGTCAACAAGATCTACACAAGAGGGAGAAGAGGTCACTACACACAAGGAGCCTCCGAGAGCCTCTTATAGGACATTGGGGGGAACCACTTCTAGAGCCTCAGATGACAAGACCGTCCATCTAATCACCACAACTCTCATCATTTACAGGTCTGCTTGAGATGGAACTGCAGGACGGGGTTTTACAGGAAAACAACAACTTCTTTCTAGGGGCAGGTTTGTATTATATACATATATACACATATATATTTGTTTTGCAAGATGGCGTGATGAAACCAGGCTCCACCGTGTCCTCTCATATGAACAGATCTGCAAAAGGAGCATAGAAAAAAAGAATTGACGTCCCACAATCTAGCAACAGGCGTCCCCAAGTGTTGAAAACAAGTAATATAATACACTAATGAGTTTTAATAGCATTATATGCAAATTTTCCGGACCCAACGATAATTATATATCACCATCTGCTGTACGTTGACCATACTTACTCATCTGAACTCTACAGAAGTAGTTCCCGTGTCTATGGCCGTCCTCGACAATAAAGCTGGTGCTAGAGGGCAATGCGTGGGAAAAAACTCAGTGCACATTTGCGCATCAAAGGTCAATGGGAGGTGCGCACTCAATCCGCGCGCAAATGCACAATATGCAGCACAATTCAGTGAAAAAAAACACACCTGGACCTCATTAGACTAAATAGCCTTATAAATCACGGTGCGGGGGAGGAGGTTCTCCTGTGCCCATGCCCTGAGTGTGCAAAAAGTACAGTAAAGTGTGCCGATGTGCGTACAAATCTACCTTGTTCCTATTGCAAACATATTGCGCGTAAGCAATTGTGCATACACCCGTGTCAAGGAACCCTAAAAGACTGACAGGGATGGAGACTATGTAAGACGACTAATGGTGGCTGCAGGCGGACGTTTTTGCGTGAGTTTTTTATTTCAATTGGGTTCGTTCGTGTTTTTCTTTTTTTTGTGCGCACAACAATATAGGACGATTTCTATATATTTGCGCACTGAGGGCCCGCACTGAGGGACCTGCACAATACGGTTGATGAAAAAGTCGTGCATGTTGAACTTTTTTATCGGTAAAACTGCCGGATGGGTGCAGGAACCGAACATTACAGTCAATGGGGTCCGTTCGGCACAGTTTGGTTCTGCGGATCCGTTCATCCAGGGGATTCCGTTTTTCTGCTCCCATAGCGGACTCCCCAGCGCTGAAGTCAATTTAGCCTTCGCTTTATAGTTCATTCTTGAAATTTTTTCCTTCGCAACTGCACTTCCAATACAAACCACAGAGTGGCGCAAAAGACCAGAACAATCATTTGAATCCCAACAAATGCAGGTAACAGAGAAGCAGTTAATGTCGTTTTGCAATAAGTATGAAGTCTAATTAACCTTTATTAATTATTACTTTCCCCATTCATTCTATCTTATGAGGTCATCAGAGAAATGCTGCAACTACCAAGATTTTACATTTCTGCAAAGAGGATTTTACTTCTTATGATACTAACGTGTTCGCACAAACAGTGATAATAAAGTGACTCCGTAAAATTGGCTGAGCTGCGACATTGATTGGCCAATTCATAAATCCCGACTCCACAATGCGCTGCCTGTTGAGGAACCTCTGCTCAGCCAATCAAAGCAGCACTGGAGGAACTGACCAGAGCCATCATATTGGTTCATCCAGCACTGCATTGATTGGCTGAACAGCGCTAGATGAACCAATCAGAGCCATCGCTTCTTGGAGGCGGGATTTATGAATCCTACAACCAGGAAGTGATCTGTGGGCGGAGGAGAGCTGCAGGACGCACGGTGGCGCTCCAGAGAGCAGCAGGAGGACCCGGACAGAGCCTGCTAGGTAAGTATTCCTTTTTTTTTACAGGGAATGCAGCTAGGGCTTAGTTTTGGGTAGGAAATGTTAAAAAATTATCACATCACACAAAAATCGCTAGTTCGTGCGATGCGATGAGCAAAGAAGCTCTGTAGGGGAAAATGGGGTACCAAAAAAATGGCAAATCGCTCAATTACAGAGAATGCCGCAATTTATTTTTCGCTCAGCATTGCATCAGTGAAAACATCGCTAAATGTGAAGGAACCCATTGGAAAGCACGGGCTTTACAAACGTGCGATTTCTCTCGCTGACGGATCACCGGAAAACTGTGTAAAACAGGCCTAAGTAACAATTTTCAGCATCAGATGGTTCCTTGTAGCTTTTAACCCCTTAAGGACCAAACAGTTAATTTACAGCACTTGGTCCTGGGCTTTAATCCCAGCTGCTAGTAAAAATATGGCGCGAGGTTACAGCAATGGAGCAGCAGCAGGTCAGGTTTCTGGCTGTTAGTCATAGCTGAGGACACGGAGGAGAAGGTAGAAGCATGAGCGCTATGTAGTCAAAAGAGAAAGTGGAAACATCCCTTCCGCTAAATAATAATAAAAAATCCCTGGAGCGCTTCTTTAATGCTGCAACTTCTAAACCAGATCCAGTGTCACTTCCATTCGACAGCTTGAAATGGACAAGTCCAGGTACCATATGTAACGCCTCACTCAGCGCGGAGGTCTCACACGTCACGTAGCTGGGGGGGTGGGAGTGTGAAATTCAGAACTTCGCTATTTACCCCATAAGAATTTCAGCATCTTATGAGATCAGAGCTTTATGACTTATCCTATAGAAAGGCGACAAAAGTCAATTGTGGTTCAACCCTTTAAGATTCCTCTACTCTCTGGGCATTTGCATTGTGTCTGCAGAACGAGGCTGCTGGTGATCTTGTAACAAGAACCATCTTTCTTCAATCTTCAGGGTTACTTAAAACCTAATGACCTACTTCCAGTAACTTAGTGCACAGTAAGTACTGTGCAGGCCGGCCCCTCCTGTTCAGACGATCCCCGCTGTTAACGTAATCTCCTTAGAAAATTAGCAACTTTATGTGACTAGCAATGTGACAGTGTGTAAATGGCGGTCTGCAGCCCGGAGTGCTAAGGTAGCTTTACACGGGGTGATAACAATACCTCTGCACAGCTGTCTGTGTATGGATTCTGGCTTGGTTTTCAATTCACAATCATTGTTCCAAAGACCCATATAAAGGGTCGGACATTGATTTGCAGGAATGCTGCCTTCCAATAGGTGGCGCTGCAGAGGTATTGCACCATCTTCCTTATTTGCATATATTTCCCAGAGGAGCATGGATGACCTTATAAGTCTCCTCGCTCACCTTCTAAGTGCTCTCCTTAAGGAGTTACAACACCCCTACTGAGTACAAAGACAATCACAAAAAGACAATGCACATAGTGAGGTCACAGTGCAGGAAAATGGTGTAAAATGATGTCAGAGTACAAAGATAAGGCAGGGGATGGAAAGAGGGCCACGGGCCATGGGAGAAGACCCATATGACAGGTTAAGCAGCGAGCGGGGAGTTAAGGGGTTAAGGTTAAGGAGAGGGTGGTTAGGGTTGGCACGGGAGCGCCATTTTGGAAAAGAGAGAGCTGCGGTAAACAGCGCTTATCTGCATGTCGTCCTTGGAGGAGTTCCTGGGGCAACTTTGCGCTGCCACAGCCACCTATGGTCCCAACTGGTTGCACGCGCAGATAGTGGGTGTCACATAAGAGCACTCTGCCATCGGGGAGAGAGAGGCCTCCGTGGAGAGCTAGGCCACCCACGTGCCTTTGAGGAAATGCCAAGGGCCCGGCGGCACTTTAGGAACTCCACCAGGGGCCCACTGGGTTGGGCCTCCCTCACTACCCCAAGAGGAGGGAGAGTCACTCCGGTAGAAATCCAGGTAGGCGGCTGGGCCCATGGGTGACTGGTAGGCCTCACTCCAATTGGGGGCTTGCTGAAGCATAAAGCAGGAGTGATGTCAGCCCCACGGTGAGCTCTTTGGCGAAGTACTGGTCAGGGAATGCATCAGTCAGCATGAAGATCATGAGCCAAGGGAGTAAGGAGGATTGCAGCAAATGTGGTCGGTGGTACAGAGTGAGTGACGAAGCAGACAGCGGTCAGTTGGCCCGGCATCTGGTAGGAGTTCTGTAGGGTCTGAAGCATCGTCTGCAACCATTTTGCTTTGGGTATTGACATGTGTGCACTGACCATTCAGGAAGAAATTGAGTGAGTACTATTATTGTGGGGTGCTTCGAGGATTTAAGGCGTTAAGTTCTGCTCACTGTGGTGGTTGGGGGGTCGTGGTTGGTTCAAAACTAGTTGGAGGGAGTCAGGTGGGTATGGCCTCACCTTCAATTCTCTCCCCTTTGATCGTATATAATCGTAGTTGGGTCTTGTGCTTTGGTGGTCGTGATACAGTGGGAGTCCTTCAAAGCCGGTAGCCCTTCAAAATTAGCCATCTTCTGTGGCTAATGGTGCCTCCGAGGCGGTGGGGCGTCTCGGGTAAAAAAGTTTTACTTTATATTTGATTTAAGCATCAGATTTTGTAGCTCCAAGGACTTCCCCTCGGAAGTGTCTATGTTTTTATTCCCTGGGTCAGTAGAGGGGACGGATCGGAAGAGGCGGATATAATGTGAAAGGAACAGTGATACATGACTGCTATACCTTGCTCATATACATACCCTGTTTCCCTGAAAATAAGACATAGCATGATTTTCCTGAATTTTTGAGGATGCAAAATGATTTTTCAGTCTTTTTGAGGATGCTTGAAATATAAGCCCTACTCCAAAATTAAGCCCTGCTAACAGTTAATTTAAAAAGTCAATTTAAATAGTGTCCAGGCAGCTTTACATGTAAAAAAGTTAAACCTTTTTGAACAAAAATTAATATAAGACACTGTCTTATTTTCGGGGAAACACGGTAACGACATCACAAGTAGCAGAACGGAGGTTTTTCAATGGGGACAACCCGCACCTCATCTATTCCTATTAACGAGCCCGCTGTGTTACGTGAGAATGCATTAATAGCTCCCAGACTGGAAGAGCAAGGCGTTGACAACATGGCCGGGCCGACAGACATACTGTAAGCAGGTAATAACAGATCAAAGAGCTCTAGTGAGGACAGAGGCTGCTTCAATGTGTCACGGGGACATGCGGTGACAGGTCACAGGCTCGGTGGGACATACAGCGCCGCCATCTAGTTATACCATGTGACAAACATAGTGTTATCTCAGCGTACGTGGCGAAATTCACCGCCATCTGCTGTAATATAATGCCGCCCGCCTTGTCACAATATTCCGTGCTGTTTTGGACAGAGATAGGAGGATTCTTGTAGTAACCGATGAGTGACTGGCAACTCATTCAGGGCTAAAGATACCCAGTATCTCCCCTCATACTCTCATAGTTCTGGAATGGCTTCCAAGTGACCAATCACTAAAGGGCGGTTGTTACTATGGTAATTTTTTTTTGTAGATACCAAAAAAATTGAAGATATTTTTGTATCTGGGCTTCCATAGTTCCATGTTCTCCCACACAATTTAAAGGGATTGTCCTGTTGCAAACTATTGATGGCCAATCAATAGTAGATCTGTGTGGATCCCCCACTGATCAGTTATTTTATGGGTCGGTGTGCTCACACACTAAGCTGATTTCTACAGGAAGCAGACAGCTCCGCTCTTACTGCAGTGGCCAGGATTGGTATTGCAGGCCAAGTTCACGTTCATTGCAATCTGCACTTTGACTGGAATACCAAGCCTGGCCACTTTAGTATGAACGGAGCTGTAGAAATCAGCTCAGTGCACAAGCACACCAATCTGGCAAACAACTGGTCAGCCAGGATCCCAGGTGACAGAATCCTCTTGATGGCGTATTCTGAGGATTGATCAATATTTTACAACTGGACAACCCTTTAAGTGACAACATTGTTAATCCTGATTCTTTTTGTTCTATGAATAGAATGCCAGAGCTAAAGTAAAGACTGACACAAAGTTAGAGCAAGAGGATGTGAGGTGTGAAGTAATATATCTTTGTGTGTAAGTATAGATTTAGATGCCATGGGCACTATAATAGCAGCCATGGTGGTCATCGCACCTATGTAAGAGATCAAGATTTGATCCAAAAACAGCTGGAAAAAAATATTAAGACGTTGCACATTCTTTTCCATTATTTATTATGACCAGAACAGCGGATTACTCAATGCCTCTATTTATGTGTAATATATTCAGAGGAGCCCTTTGCACTTGGCACTGCTTGGGTAATGCCCATATATGCCATGGTGCTCCTCCTTCCCAGACAACAGATAATTGTGTGACCTGTGCGGCCAGCGTGGGCAGCATGTGGGCAGCGAGCGTAGAACTGATGAATGACAAGTGAAACATTATACATGCAAACAGCAATAACTCTTTTTTTCTGTCCCTCGGGATTAATTATCATCAGCAGTTATGTTAATTGAGAAGCATGAGCACTGACATAAGAAAAAGTCTAGGCTTCCCAGCGATCTAGTGGGTCTCAGTACTGTATTAAAGGGGCTGTTCCATCAAATAAGGTATGCCTGCATTGAACAATAGGACATATAGACTTGAGTGACTCAGGACCCCCTTCTATTAGCAAAGAGCTCTGGAGGACTCAAAGTGAATGGGCACCATGAAATACCATGTTTCTCCTGCAGTGGCTGCTATTACAGTTGCAGACCAGCAGTGATTGGCTGATCACCAGCAGTCCTTATTTGAAAATGTACTGTCCAAATGGAGAACCCCTTTAAGACCAGAGATTTTTTTTTTACCTTTCCCTCCTATCTATTGCACCTCTAGGAACCTCCAGTCTGTCCGCACTAAACAGTTTGCTGAAACTATTCAGTCCTCCCTATCGCCCATCTCTCGCCTCGCCTGCCCTAACCTGGCAGCCGAATACTACCACACCACCCTCAGCCGTGCCCTGGATGAAGTGGCACCGCCCGTGACGCGAGCTGTCAAATGCAGACCACGGCAACCCTGGCTCACGTCCCAAACACGCTTCATCCGGCGGTGCTCTAGGTGCGCCGAGCGGCTGTGGAGAAAGTCAAAGCTGCCAGCAGACTTCCTCCACTTCAAATTCATGCTTAAAATGTATAACCTAGCCCTTCACCATGCCAAACAAGTCTATTTCACCTCCCTTGTCTCCTCACTATCCCACAACCCCAAACAACTCTTTGAGACCTTTCACTCCCTTCTCAGCCCCAAGGAACAGGCCCCTGCGACAGACCTGACTGCTGGAGAACTAGCTGCCTATTTCAAAGAAAAAATCGACCACATTCGAAAAGAAATCTCTGAAAGCTGCATGGTTAGCCCTGATCCCAGCTCCATCAGCACTGCGCCCAGCACCTACTCACTATCTACGCTAGAACCAACGACAGAGGAAGAAGTCTTCAGGCTCCTTTCCACTGCCCGCCCTACCACCTGCGCCAGCGACCCTCTCCCCTCTCACCTCCTCCGCTCCCTTTCCCCAGCTCTCATTACTCACCTTACCACAATCTGCAACCTCTCCCTAACCTCTGGCACTTTTCCCTCCTCATTCAAACACTCCATTATATCCCCTCTGCTTAAAAAACCAACCCTGGACCCGACTAATGCTGCTAACTACCGACCCGTCTCAAACCTCCCCTTTATCTCCAAATTACTGGAACGCCTGGTCTACTCCCGGCTTACTCGCTTTCTCTCTGACAACTCACTCCTCGACCCCCTCCAGTCTGGTTTCCGCTCTCTACACTCGACCGAAACTGCCCTTACAAAAGTAACAAATGACCTGATGACTGCAAAGTCGAGAGGTGATTACTCTCTACTAATCCTCCTTGACCTGTCTGCTGCATTTGACACTGTCGACCATAATCTCCTTCTCACTATGCTCCACTCTATTGGTCTAAAGCAGTGGTCCCCAACCTTTTTGGCACCAGGGACCGGCTTCAAGCAAGACCATTTTTACAAGGCCCGGCAGGGTTGGGCGGGACATGGGCGGGGTTTTGGTTATAGGGGGCGGGGTTATGAAGGGGGTTGGAGTTTAGTGCATTCTTATTTAGTTATGACATTAGAATGTCCTGGCAGTACACACATAGGGCAGTGTATAATCTCCCCCCCCCCCCCCAGCACACACATAGGGCAGCATATAATTTATCTCCCCCCCCCCAGTAATAGACAGCCCCCATCCCTCAGTAATAGACAGCCCCCACCTCTCAGTAATTAGCAGCCCCTCCCCCTGTAATAAGCAGGTCCCCCCCCCCAGTAATAAGCAGGTCCCCTCCCAGTAATAAGCAGCCCCCCCCCCAGTAATAAGCAGGTCCCCCCAGTAATAAGCAGGTCCCCCCCCCCAGTAATAGGCAGCGCCCCACCCCCAGTAATAGGCAGCGCCCCCCCCCCCCAAGTACTAGGCGGCAGCCCCCCCCCCCAGTAATAGGCAGCCTCCCCAGTAATAAGCAGCCCCTTCCCCTGTAATAAGTAGCCCCCAGCCCACCCCAGTAATAAGCAGCCCCCCCCCCGTAAGCAATCCCCCCCCCCAGTAATAAGCAGGTCCCCCCCCAGTAATAACCAGCCCCCCCAGTAATAAGCAACCCCATTCCCCTGTAATAAGCAGCCCCCCCAGTAATAAGCAGCCCCCCCAGTAATAAGCAGGTTCCCCCCAGTAATAAGCAGGTCCCCCCAGCCAGTAATAGCCCCCCCCCCCAGTAATAGGCAGCCCCTTCCCCTGTAATAAGCAGCCCCCCCAGTAAGCAACCCCTCCAGTAATAAGCAGGTCCCCCCCCCCAGTAATAAGCAGGTCCCCTCCCAGTAATAAGCAGCCCCACCCCCCCCCAGTAATAGGCAGCGCCCCACCCCCAGTAATAGGCAGCGCCCCCCCCCCCCCAAGTACTAGGCGGCAGCCCCCCCCCCCCAGTAATAGGCAGCCTCCCCAGTAATAGGCAGCCTCCCCAGTAATAAGCAGCCCCTTCCCCTGTAATAAGTAGCCCCCAGCCCACCCCAGTAATCAGCCCCCCCCGTAAGCAATCCCCCCCCCCCAGTAATAAGCAGGTCCCCCCCCAGTAATAACCAGCCCCCCCAGTAATAAGCAACCCCATTCCCCTGTAATAAGAACACCCCCCCAGTAATAAGCAGCCCCCCAGTAATAAGCAGGTTCCCCCCAGTAATAAGCAGGTCCCCCCAGCCAGTAATAGCCCCCCCCCCCCCCAGTAATAGGCAGCCCCTTCCCCTGTAATAAGCAGCCCCCCCAGTAAGCAACCCCTCCAGTAATAAGCAGGTCCCCCCCCCCCCAGTAATAGGCAGCCCCCCCCCAGTAATCGGCAGCCCCTTCCCCTGTAATAAGTAGCCCCCCCCCCCCCCCAGTAATAAGCAGCCCCTTCCCCTGTAATAAGTAGCCCTCCCCCCCCAGTAATAAGCACACACACCCCCAGTAAGCAACCCCCCAGTAATAAGCAGGTCCCCCCTGTAATAAGCAGGTCCCCCAGTAGTAAGTAGCCCCCCCAGTAATAGGCAGCCCCTTCCCCTGTAATAAGTAGCCCCCCCCCCCCGTAATAGGCAGCTCCCCAACCCATATACTTACCTCCTCCCTGCTGTCGCTCTCTGTCTGCTTGCCCTGACGTCAGCCCGGAACGCTTCCTCCCCGAGTCCTCTCCTGCGGAACTAATGAGCAGGGGACTCGGGGAAGAGTATCCTGGCTGCACAGACGTCAGTGTGCGCCGGCATCAGCGCGATTACCAGCGGGGAGCTGCGGCGCCCTCGCTGGTAATCGCTTCGGTGGTCAGCGGCGTCGGCACGCCGCGGGCCACATAGCACAAGGCAGCGGGCCGGATTCGGCCCGCGGGCCTTGCGTTTAGAGTAAAAGTTCCCGGCGGTGCCGCGGACCGGCGCTAAACACCCAACGGCCCGGCCCCGGTCCGCGGCCCGGCGGTTGGGGACCCCTGGTCTAAAGGACACTGCTCTCTCCTGGTTCTCCTCCTACCTCTCTGACCGCTCTTTCAGTGTTTCCTTTGCTGGTTCTATCTCTGCTCCACTTCCTCTCGCTGTCGGGGTACCCCAGGGCTCGGTCCTTGGTCCCCTTCTTTTCTCTATCTATACTGCCCCAATTGGACAAACAATCCACAGATTCGGCCTCCAATACCATCTCTATGCTGACGACACCCAACTATACACCTCCTCTCATGAGATCTCTGGACCATTCCTCCAAAATATCACCGACTGTCTGTCCGCTGTCTCTAACACTATGTCCTCCCTTTTTCTCAAACTAAACCTCTCTAAAACTGACCTCCTTGTCTTTCCACCTTCTAACCGACCTCCCCTCAACATCTCCACTCCAGTGTCTGGCACCATCATAACCCCCCGACGGCATGCCCGATGCCTTGGGGTCACACTGGACTCTGACCTCTCCTTTACCCCCCATATCCAATCTCTGGCCCAAACATGCCACATGCACCTCAGAAATATTGCTAAAATACGTCCGTTCCTAACCACGGACACACTAAAGACGCTCGTGGTTGCCCTCATCCACTCCCGGCTTGACTACTGCAACTCGCTACTCATTGGCCTCCCCCGCACTAGACTCGCTCCGCTCCAATCCATACTAAATGCAGCAGCTAGGCCCATTTCTCTATCCAGTCGTTATTCAGACGCCTCTGCATTATGCCAGTCGCTGCAATGGCTGCCCATCCACTGCAGAACTAAATTTAAACTCCTCTACCTCACTCACAAAGCTCTGCATGGCACTGCGCCACCATACATCGCCTCCCTCCTGTCAGTACACCACCCAGCCTGCTCACTCCGATCGGCTAACACACTCAGACTAAACACCCCTGTAATACGAACCTCTCATGCTCGCCTACAGGACTTCACCAGAGCAGCACCCATCCTCTGGAACGCTCTACCCCAAGGCATCCGGACAATTCCCGATGCACGAAATTTCAGACGTGCCTTAAAAACGCACCTCTTCAGGGAAGCATACCAAATCCCCTGACCTAGTCCCTCGCCCCTCCCTATGGTGCTCCACCCTGTTTGCCTTCTGATAAATGATCTGTACATAAAATTTCCTATTGCCTGTGTTCCCCACCCCCTGCACCTCCTGTACCACCCTCACCCCATTTGTGTCTAATCCAATGTACCTTATATTGTAATTGTTGTATTGTTTGGCATTTATCCATGCCTGAAAGCGCTGCGGAATAAGTTGGCGCTATACAAATAAAGATTATTATTATTATTATTATTATTCCCGCTTTTTCATTGCCACCTTCCAAGACTTTTTTAACCCATTAACATAGGTATACGAGGGCTTGTTTTGTGGGATAAGGGCTCCTTAACATGGGTGTATTTACACACATAATACGCAGAGAATAGAACCCATTGATTTCAATGGGTTCGTTCACGTTTCCGTATTTTTACGCGCAAATTTCGCATGCGCAATAAAATACACACTATGTTCTCCTTTTCTGCGCATCTTCACACCAAACGTCCACATAGAAGTCAATATGCAAGGAGATGCGTGATCTGCTGTGTAATTCCACTAGGTAAAGAACACATCTGGAACTAAATAGCCATTTCAATCGTCTTTGTTTGCTGCTTGCAAATGACCGTGCCCTGCAGGCAGAAAAAAATCATTAAAATACACATGCAAAAAAATCATTGCTCGTTCCGCAAAAGCGCAGTGCTGAGGCACACGCAAATGCACATACGCCCGTGTGAAGAAGCTTTAACCCTTTGCAATCCAATTTTGGATTCAGGGTTTCCTAAGGAGCTTTCTCTTTCTGCCATTATACAATGGCACCATCTGCTGGCTAGAGCCAGTACTGCAGTATAGGACATGCTGGAGAGGCCCCCGACAACAGAGCGGCCAGTAATATACAGTAAGAATACCCTGCCGGACGTCTTCTGACATTGAGGTTGTACAGCCTTCAATCAGAATGTCTTTAGACATCAGACAGTGGATTGGAAAGGGTTAAATGGTAGTATTTCAAAAAATAGGAAAATAGCAGAAACCACCTTAAGGGCTTATTCACAGGAGCGTATATTAGCCACCGTTTTCATGGCCGGCCGATTTACGCTACCATCTGAGCTGTCTTCCCCCTTCCCTCCTCCTCGCCGTCTCTCTGCCTCTCTCCTCCCCCCTGGCTGTTTGCAATGGGAGGGGCTGGGGCACAGCCAGCAATGGGAGTGGGAGGGGTGGAACTTAGCCCCACCCCTGTACTGCTCCCTCCCATGGCAAAAAGCCATAGGGGAGGAGAGAGGCCCCTACCCCTCCCATTGCTGGCTGTGGACAAGGGGTGGGAGCTTAACAGGATTCGGCGAGGGGGAGAGAAAGAAGAAGACAGCTGAGATGGTAGCGTATATTTGCCGGCCGTGAAAACGGCGGCCAATATACGCTCATGTAAATAAGCCCTAATACATGCTGATTTCCATATAATAAATGGGTGCAGTAGGCAACACACTAAAAACCAAATAGACTAAGAGTGATTTAACATCTGCATTGGGGTTCTGCTTTCCTGCTTCGTTTAAGGGAATCCCCTGGCTGAACGGGTCCGTCTTATGACCCCAACGAAAAACACCCCACAATTCCTGCCTTTTATACTTCTTTTTTTTACAGTGTTCACGATGGGGGATTAAATAGTGTGATATTTAAACAGTTCATACTTTTACGAACGTGGCGATACTAAATATGTGAATAAGTATTTTTTTTTGCATTGTATAGATTTTTATAGAAAAAATAGGCAAAGGGTGGGTTTAAACTTTTAATATTTTTTTTACTGTTTTCCAAATTTTGCTAAACTTTTTTTTAACATTTATTTCAATTCCCACAGAGGACTTGAACTCGCAATCATTTGATCACTTGTACTATATACCGCAATACTTTAGTATTACGTTATATAGTAATTTTTAATGTCCCCAGCAGAACTTAATAAGCCTCCGTGCAAGTAAGCATTAGGGGATTTTCACACGGCCATAGGCGTTTTTATGTGCGCCCGCCGGCACCGTAAAAACATGTGAATGGGTGCACAAATCTAATGTTTGTGCGCACGTTCAGATGGACCAGGCCCGGTGCATTTAGGCCAAGGCCGCAATCCTGTTGGGCAGGCAGAGACACCTTAACTCTGCTAAACTGTGTCCCCCTTCCCTCCCCCTAACCGGCTCACCCCCTCACTCATTCCCTACAGCTGTTTGTATTGGGAGGGGGCTGCCCCTTGTCAGCCAGCAATGGGAGGGGGCAGAGCTTAGCTCCGCCTCTGTCCCACCCTCTTCCATTGCAAACAGCCGGAGGGGAGGAGAGAAGGGGGAGGGAGTGTAGTACGCTGCTAAACTCCCTCCCACCTCCCTTCTCCGTCCAAAGTCTTTAGCTCCCATTGGAGCCTATGCAGCGGCCAACATATTCCGGCCAGAAAGATAGTTCCAAAACTATCTTTGCTGCCCGACGTAAAAGCGCCCGTCGCTATATTGGCTGGCTAGGCATTTTTATGCCACGAGAATAAGCCTGTGTGATCTGATGCATTGAAATCCAATGCATCAGATGGGAGCGTATATCGGCCGACCATGAAAACTGCACCCAATATGCACTAATTTAATAAGCCCTTAGGCTTAAGGCTGCTAGGGTAACCCATAGGCACCATACAATTGCTTCCCAAGGGAGGACGATGGTGCATCGGAGGGCTAGATTTTTACAAGCACGGTCAGTTTTGATCGCAGCATCTAAACAGTTAACAATTTTGATCAAAGCTAATTCCAATCGTGGCAGTTGGCGGCAGCTGTCCAGGACAGTGGACAGCTATCAAGAACAGTGGACAGCTGCCAGCTATGGAGTGGACTCTGCACCAGAGCCCACTCCATACACCCTTGACGACCGCATGACATATGATGCAGTCGGGAAGGTGTTAAGCAGGGGTGTAACTATAGAGGGTGCAGGGGATGCGGTTGCACCCGGGCCCAGGAGCCTTAGGGGGCCCATAAGGCCTTTCTTCTCCATATAGGGAGCCCAGTACTATGAGTAAAGTATTATAGTTGGCGGCCCTGTTACAGGTTTTGCACTGGGGCCCAGGAGCTTCAAGTTATGTCTCTGGTGTTAAGCACTGAAATAAATAGATAGAAACTCCCAAGTGTGAGAGAACATGTGCCTAGTCTTCGAGATCAGTGACGGTCCCACCTGTCGGACCCTCATGGATTTGACTTGTATATTCTGTCTGATATTCATGTTAAAATTCTAAGATGAAGAAAAAAAAATTCTTAAAATTTCTATAAAACTAGTCGACATGACTTCAAGCAGATCAAGGGTTAATACGGTAAGAGGGAACGAGCTATCTACAGTTCCTCTGTCTACCTTATTGCGGTGCCAGTTATAGGTCATGCGTGGCCCTAAGGGTTGGGATTATCAGAGACCAAATATAGCCGGTTTTTAACAATAGAGTCATTGATAAAACATGTCACTGTGATAAATCAGCACAGGGCCTGGCATTATGAAGGGCAATGCCAAGTGGAGACCAAGCCAAGAAGGACCTTCTGCTATTTACATAGAGATAGAAGGTGAAGACAAAAAATGGTCTGTAAAATCCCATTCATCTAGATAGTCAGGTTTAGACCTCATGCACTTGGTGGAGTCTGTCCTGCTCTACACAGAGGCCCAACAGTTCCAAAGATGTTAGAAAGGTAAGTGCCACCAAGTGGTTCCTCTGTATGGCACTAGGATAGGTCATCAAAAGTCGATCGTGGGGGTCTACTGCTTGGGATCCCTGCCGATCAGTTGATTCTCCGGCCCGCTGTCAGGGCAACGTGGCCGGATGTCCGCATCAGTGGTCACAGCCAGACGTGTAATAGATGGCTTCATTCCACATTAGCTATTAAACTTTCGGACCTGACTCCAATGTGGAGTTGGACATTCCAATAGGAGGCATTGCTCCATTGATTTCAATGGGAGTGAAGCCTTCTATTACACTTCCGGTTCTGACCACGATGCGGACGCCTGGCCCTGCTGTTCTGATAGATTGGCCAGAGGATCATCTGATCAGTGGTGATCCTGAGTGGCAGACCATTGCCGATCAACTACTGATGACCTATCCTGGGAACAGGTCATCAATTATAAAAGTCTGGATAAGCCTGAAGAAGCTACCCTCCCCGGAAGAATATCTACATATTACACCAGCTTATTGACCATACCACAATTTTCTCCTATATGACCTTGGAGGAACATGGCGGTACAGTATGGTCCCATACACTGCTTCAGGTACCATATTACAATTTTATACAACTTGGAGGTTTCACAGAGCCCAGTAATATTGCCGTATTACGTCACCTCTGAAAACATTTTGAAAAGTAGCTTATTGAGGGGGGCATAGTCATCCCAGCTGTAAGTTAGATCAGAAATCTACTCCAAGTTATAGCTGGCATTGACTTGTTTCTATGGCACATGGTTGGACCCTGATGTATTGAGAGGCTTGCACTGTTTATTAAAACTGAGGTGGGAAACAGCCTTTAAGGGGTTGTCCCGCGCCGAAACGTTTTTTTTTTTTTTTTCAATAGCCCCCCCGTTCGGCGCGAGACAAACCCGATGCAGGGGTTAAAAAAGAAAACCGGATAGTGCTTACCTGAATCCCCGCGCTCCGGTGACTTCTTACTTACCTGGTGAAGATGGCCGCCGGGATCTTCACCCTCGGTGGACCGCAGGTCTTCTGTGCGGTCCATTGCCGATTCCAGCCTCCTGATTGGCTGGAATCGGCACGTGACGGGGCGGAGCTACGAGGAGCCGCTCTCCGGCACGAGCGGCCCCATTCAGAAAAGAAGAAGACCGGACTGCGCAAGCGCGTCTAATCCGGCGATTAGACGCTGAAAATTAGACGGCACCATGGAGACGAGGACGCTAGCAACGGAACAGGTAAGTGAATAACTTCTGTATGGCTCATATTTAATGCACGATGTATATTACAAAGTGCATTAATATGGCCATACAGAAGTGTATACCCCCACTTGCTTTCGCGGGACAACCCCTTTAAGAAATGTGCCTCAACATACTTAATACATCTGTATACAGCTGCTAGGATGCGTGTACAGATTGCGACCCCTAGTGGTGGCAACTTGAAGCTGAGAATATTATAAGTGCTTTGGAAAATCCTGGAAATGCTGCACTATAAAAACTGTACCATAGTCCATTATCAAAAACATTAGAGGGGTTTTGCAGGCAATCCTTATTGACAAGCTATCCTCTGGATATTAGGCTCTGGCAGCAGCGGTATCCGTGCGTACCTGCTCTGTCGCCATCTTTTCTGTACTGCGGATGGGCCTGGTGGTTTGCCGTTGCACATATGCGGTACAATTTTTTTTCCCCCATGCCATCTCTAGGCGACGACGCGGAATCCGCGATTAGTCCGCAATGTTCATTGACTTCAATGGGAGCCCGCATGAAAATGTAGCTTGTTGAGATTTCTCCTCCGCAAGCAGAAGTCGCAATTGATTTCTGCTGGTGTGTAGGAAGCAGGGGATCTCCATAGGAAGTAACAGGCGGTATTTGCTGCGGATTGTGCAGCAAATATCTCTTTTAATTTGCGACATTTTTCCGGCACCTTTCTATAATGTTTGCACAGGGCTACGTATATTTTTATTAATTTACTTTAATTTTTTTAGGGGCGCATAAATCTGTCCATGAGTCAGAGTATCACTCAGGGGTGATGAACTTTTGGATGTGACAGTTGACGGAAGGTTCTGCGAGACATCTGATGCTATTTAGTTGCGCTCCTTAAATACACTGCATAAGGAATTCGTGGGAAGGAAGTGCGGTCGGGCTTTGGCAAAACTTGTGCTCAGTCAGCAGATCCTGTGCAGCATAACAAACCGTGCTGCAGCTAGATAGCGCGCTAATTATACACTCAGACCTATATCACGCTAGTAGAATTGCAATGTTCACTGTAAAAGTGTTGCGATGTGCGAGAAAACTGTACCACATCACTGAACATGAGACTTTCACCCAAAGAAAACAATCGTTGAGATTTCTGAGGACTCGCATAGAACATGCGGTGACTGTTATATCTCACAATCATGGCTGATAATAGTGGACGCATAACGGGACATGTGAATGTCCTCCAGAGGTCTTATATGACATCCTGGGGGACAGAGATGTTAAAGAAAATAGTTACAAAATAAGTAAAGAAAAATGACAGAATAAAATAAAAATATATACCTGAAGAAGAAAATGACCCACCACTGACACCAACCAAAACCGTTACCGTATGCGCCCTGTGCAATGAGCAGAAGGGCAGAGGTAGCCTGAGTGGATGCGTTAACGGTAGCGTGGTAACGGTGGTGGCTCCTCCAGCCATAATGGCTACTTGTGTGGAAGGGTGGACTCGTATTTGCAATGATGAAATAATTTAGACAAAGCCACGTAGTTTAGGGTAAAACGAAGGTACACAGTTTGCTCAGTACTTGAGAAGATCATAAAACAGTTCACACTTTGCAGATGTTACAGACAACGACAAACGTCAATAAATTTACTGGTAACACGCATAACAGGCTTCGATTTCTTAACTCTCTCTCTCTCTGTTTGGGGAGATGCGCCCACCAGTCTAAGAGAAGTACACTTTCCGTCCAGCTTCTGCGGGGTCTGCCCTGACTCTGGTTCCTTCCAACAGGGTGGAAAAATACTCTACTCCCATTCCAGGCACTGTCGGCTCACTATTCCTCACTGCTCCTTGTTCCCAATGCTCTCCTCCAACTCCTGACCTCCGGTAGCTGTGTAAGGTGAGGCAGCTCCTCAGTATGCTGACTCTCTCTACTTCATCCGACTACTAACTCCTTCACTTCCTGTCATTTCCCACACTTTATCTCCCTCTGCTGACTCAGTTCTTCCTCCACCTATCTCACTTTCCCAGGCTTGACTCCACTCCACCAATCAGGAAATTAATGACAAGCAGCCAATCAGGAGAGGGCTGTTGTCGGGCAGACTAGCTTTAGCCCCGTATTTATTGAAAGGCTGTGTCTTTCTCCTGCAGAATGCCTCCTATGTCCCCCTAAGGGCTAATAGTGAGGATCCCAGGACTTGTTAACTCCATTAACTATACATATTATATATCACAACCTCCAAAACAAAATGAGGAACCCATTCCCGTAATTTATTTTAACGTAAATATACTTACTAATTTTAAAAAATATAACTATAAATTTTAAAAAACTTTTAGATTTTAGCTTTTTACCTCCGATAAAACTAAAAAAATGGGGAAAAAAAGTCGGTGAAAAAGTCACGGAAAACAAAGTGCAGCAAAAATAATTTTGGCAACTGGAAAGGTAAAAAAAAAGGGCAGCAAAACCACCATGGGTAAAATCTCTAAATAGTGTGTCTGGTCCTTTAGGACCAAAAAAGCCTGGTTCTTAAGAGGTTAATACCCGAATTGGCCCAGTGCACGGGTATTAAACCAGGCCGCGCTTCGCTGTTGCCCATCCCATTCCATCCCAAAACTTTTTTTGTGGCAGAAAAAACACTCATACTCACCAAACCCCGACGCTGTAGGTTTTCCTGTGGTCTCCACTCTCCTTGAGGTCCAGCGGTCACATGCCCGTCCAAGCACATGACTACTGTAGTCAATCACCAGCCTCATCAGTTACTGAGACTGGTGATTGGCCACAGAGGTTGATACAGTCGAAATTAGTGCCGCCATCAGGGGTTGCTGCTACCCATACAGATACAGCCTATGATTAAAGCAGCTCTGTTCACTACCCATACCAAGTGCTGCAGGAGATATAGGACGGTCCTGGCAGAGCTACACCTCGATATCTCCAGTTGCCACGGATTCAGCAAAGTTGAACTTGACACCAATGTGTTACATAAACTTTTCTCACACTTTCAATAGGATTTCAATTACTATTCCTTTTTTAAGATAACTTGTTGCAACAAATTATGAACGTTGGGTTAAACTTTGCGACTTCTGTATGTCGCAGGAATCAATGGAGCAGCAGGCAGAAACAAGAGCCCTTAGGGCTTCTTCATACGAGCTTATACGCAAATACACTCACCTCAACACAAAAACATTCGTCTGAAGAAGCCCTTAAGGAGAACCTGTCATGTCTTCTGACCAGCTGCTTAGCTTTATAGCCACGGCCCCGCTGACTCTATCACACCCCTTCTATTCTTCATCTTAGCACACCCTCCGTTTCCCTATACTAACCTCCATTTAGATTCGAGTCTGAGCGCTTTGGATCTGTCAAGTGGGCGGTCTTTTCTGCTCACTGTCAATGGATAACATTCAGTTTTCTCCGCCCACTGATGTCACCCATTGATGCAGAGAAGACCACCCACTTGACAGATTCAAAGCCCCGGAAGCCAAATCTAAAGGAGAACTGTGTGTAGAAAGGAATAAGGAGGTGCGGTTGAGTCAGCGGGGCCGCGACTACAAAGTGATGCAACCGGCCCGGCTGATCAGAGGAGATAATAGGTCCTCTTTAGATAGTCAGGTTAGGGTTTCTCTAAAGTCACACAGCCCTCTTATTGTTCTTCTTGTCAAATATACCGTGTTAATCCCTGGAGGCAGGGGCGTAGCTAAAGGCTCATGGCCCAGGTGCAAAAGTTCTCTTAATCCCTTAACGCAGAGGCGTAACTTGAAGCTTCTGGGCCCCAATGCAAAACCTGTAACAGGGCCCCCAGCTATAATGCTTTATTCATAGTACTGGGCTCCCTATATGGAGAAGAGAGGCCTTATGGGCCCCCTATGGCTCCTGGGCCTGGGTGCAACCGCATCCCCTGCACCCTCTATAGTTACGCCAGTGCCTGGAGGTCCACTTTAATGGTTAATAATGTATTCACATGGCAAAGCGACAGAAGAGATGCAGCTGCACGAAAGAGCCGTCCATTGTTGTCTTACTCCGCCGTGACATTTAGGCTCTAAAAATAAACCCGTAACCGTAGCCCCCCTCTTCTTACTGGTTTGGGACACTGGCCAGACCCTTATAACGCTAGCGCTACTAATGAAGTACACACTGAAGGCTTATACACATGAACGCATTTGCGCAGCGTATTGCACCCGCAAAATTTGTGCGCAATACCCAGTGAATAGAACCCATTGATTTCATTCAGTTCATTCACAAGAGCGTATTTTGCACGCACATTGCGTTTGCGCAAAAAAAAATGCAGCATGTTCTATTTCCATTCGTATTGCGCACATACATAGCGCATGTCAGACTAATTTAACTTAATTGCCAATTGAAATAAATGGGAGCACACTTTCAGGTTTTTCTGCAGGTTCAAATAGGCACGATAAGCACGTGGGAAAAATACGCTGGCGTATTTGCCCATGTTTTTGTGCATGTGAAATTTACGTATGCAATAAGCAGAGAATAGAACCCATCGATGTCAATGGGCTCCCTCACATTTCTGTATTTTGCTTGTGCATCTCGCACGTGCAAAAAAATGCAGCACGCTCTTCTTTTGCGCGCACATGTCCAAGTCTATGGGGGGGGGGTGCAATTTGCAAGAAGATGCGTAATATTCTGCGCAATTCTGTGGAAAAAAAGAACACATCTGTAACTCCTTAGGCTGAATAGTTATTAAACCCTTTCAATCCACTGTCTGACGTCTGAAGACATTCTGATTGAAGGCTGTACAGCTCCGATTTCAGAAGACGTCCGGCAGGGTATTCTTACTGTAGACTACTGACCGCTCTGTTGTCGGGGACCTCTCTAGCATGTCCCATATCGCAGTACTGGCTCTAGCCAGCAGATGGCGCCATTGTATAATGGCAGAAAGAGAAAGCCCCCTAGGAAACCCTGAATCGAAAATTGGATTGCAAAGGGTTAAATCAGGGTGTGGTTGTGTCCTGCGCGCCAAGAAGATTTGCTCACGGCACAAATACGTTGCACTTCCACGTTAGACCATGTAAAGGAGCCCTACAATATGCACAGATACATGCAGAAATCCTATGCCCATCGTGCAAATATTTTATGAACATATACACCATTTTAAAATTTATTGTTCGGAGGGGTTCCAAAAAAACCGTAATTCTATGTCTGACTACTGTTGTTGTTTTATGAGTTAGCACTTACTTACATCATCACTAGAGATGAGCGAGTATACTCGCTAAGGCACATTACTTGAGCGAGTAGTGCCTTAGCCGAGTATCTCCCCGCTCGTCTCTAAAGATTCGGGGGCCGTCGCGGGTGACAGGTGAGTTGTGACGGGGAGCGGGGGGGGGGGAGAGATCTCCCCTCCGTTCCTCCCTGCTCTCCACTGCCGCTCCCCGCCCGCCGCCGGCCCCCGAATCTTTAGAGACGAGCGGGGAGATACTCGGCTAAGGCACTACTCGCTCGAGGAATGTGCCTTAGCGAGTATACTCGCTCATCTCTAATCACCACCTTAGATTCCTTTCGGACCTTCCATTGCTGATTTCCATTAAAACACAGGAGGAAACACTATTGCGTCTGGTAAAATGAGGGTCAGATAGATGTCAACTGAATGGACCTCATTATACTGAACAGGGTTCATTCAGCACTGTCCAGTTTCGTTCAACCAGTGGGTTCCGTATTCCTGCTCCCTTTATGGAGTGAAGGTGCTTGTGTGAACGAGTCCTAACACTGCTGGGATATAGAGTAAATACTGAGCTCACTATGAGTAATTGCCATATATAGAAACTATAGAGACCCGCTCCCTCCACCCCCTCCCCACCATCATTTTGGTGACCGATTCTATCTTTTTTTCAAATTGGATCATTTTTATTGAAATTATATTTTTGAATACAATTACCCCCCAATTTCAAGACATTTTCACCTGCCGAAGGATAATATATATAGAATATATCACTGCCCCGCCCAAATAATACAATCATTCAGAACTTTATTGAAGCAAATCATAATCACCCCCATCCCCGCCACCCCAAAAATACCTACCTCTCCTCCACTATTTCACCCCTTACTCCCTCCCACATGCCATCAGATTTTCTACAATACCTCAATGCAACCAATGTGAACTATCCATTATATATATCTGACCATCTTCCCCAAATTTGCTCAAACTTAGTCAAGCAGCCTCTTTTTTTGTGCATCACAATCTGCTACTGTCGGAGGGCAGGCTGTATCCCACAGGCAGAAATCATCTTCCACGTCTGATACAACACTCTCTGAATTCCTAGAAGAGTATGCCCATCAAGACTTGTTGGTTACGGATTTTGCCATCCAGGATAGAAGGATCTGGCATCCTGACCGTTCCATGTTTTTTGGCTTCTAGAGTTCCACATAAATTCCCACCACCTAATAGAAAAGGGGATGGGATTAAAAAAACTAGGCCCCCTCTCTTCAAGTTCCTCATAGCAACTACATGGTCTTCTGCTATGATATATACACCATTCTGAGGGTCTGTGAGGGGAGTTTAAGGGGTTTTCCAAGAGTCATAAAAAGTGCCCAAGGGCTGGGGATGGCAAACCAAGTGCTACTTGCTAGTTGGATGTCCCACCACTCCAACACAGCCGCGCATAGACTAAAAAAGCATTGCTCAGTTTTGGGAAAAAAGAAGCCATGTTTTTCATAATCTTATACAATTTCTCTAAGATGTACTTTTTGAATAATTGTAATTAATATACAATTGTAGTCTAAGGAATTCCCTAAGATGATTCTGTGGCCTTCATCATTCTCTATGTACAAGAACGGGTATGGTTCCAATAATGATCCTGCAAGGTTACAATGAAAAGCGTATTTCAGACCATGTTGTGGTAGTCACCCTAAGCAGGATATAGGTGTCTCATATGACAGCCTGGATTCTGTAAATGAAATTTACATAATACCTGCCACAAAGGTCTTATGGGTTTAACTTACAGTCTCTATGCCAGTAGTAAAGTACCAAGAAGCTGCCACTGAACTATGTAATGATCCTCCTCCGAATGTCCTACAGCCTCACAACAATCTCTACTTCTTCTAGACGTCGGTGCTATTAATATGTTCACTGATCCTGTATGATCCAGAGAGTAAAGTGAATATCCCGGGAGGAAGTAGCACCTTAGGTGTCTTGCGTGATTTATAAGGATGACCACGGTTTACTGTAGTGTCATCAGACATAGCAAGTCATAGCTGTTCATATAAAGGCTCTATAGGTGCGCATACACATTAGATGAAAGTTGGCCAAACCCAACGATTTTGGTGCAATCAGCTGACTATCAAATGTTTATGGGGATCTCCTGACCCTCACCAGATGCAGATGTTAGAGGAAAGTAGTTTAGATTACAACTTGCCTGATCCTTTGTTCCAATAAGAGATAATTCAGAGTTGTGTGGCAGCGGTTTATTTCGTTCGCTCATGCGTTCATGTAAATGAGTGAACCAAACTAGTAAAAGCCTGTTTCGAGTAGAAGTTTGCTAAAGCTTGGTTCAGGTTCGTGCCGAACCAAACTTTTAGCAAACTTCGACCTGAAACACGGTTCTACTGGTTCGGTTCACTCAACACTATTCATGCTCATGGTACAGTGAGACTCAATATTAATTTTGTTGTTACTTGATATACATTGGTGCAAATGTGAGGAAAGAATCTGTAGTGGCCCAGTACATCATCCTGGTCCCCTCCATAAATGTCATACATGTTTGTCTTATGTAGATGCACTATGCAAAATCTGTCTTGCCATTTCCAGTATGTGTGTTGCACAGCTGCGGCACTTGAGAGGTTAACTTTAATAAAATCCAAGTGTGCATGTAAATGTATCAAGTTTTTCATGTCATTTCAAGTGAGAGAAGGTATAAATAGGAGTGACTGAGAGCAGGAAAGTAGTCTTCTTCTTCAACCTGTGTTCCATCTGGGGTTCCAATTAACAGAGTGCCACATTAAGGCACCTTCAGTCTTCTTGTGGTGAAGATGGAAGAGGAGGAGAGATTTCCGGTGATGTCTGAATTGTGGATGTGAGTGGAGTGAGTCCCCTAACAGTGAGAGAGCAATTGTAATTAACTACTTCTTCTAATAAGGCCAGTGCAAAGGTACTACCTCTCTGTCTAATTTTCCTACACAGCCATCCAGAGCCAAGATCACCATGTAGAGGTACACTCTTTAACTGTCACACCCTTGCGTCTGTGAGTCGGGGTGAAGGTACTACAAGAGAATAATCTTTACTATGTTTGAAAGTCATTTGCCTGAACTGTAAAGTCTTAAAGTGAACTGGCTTGTGTAATCTGTTCAAGTTTGCAAGTAAAGGTTTATGCCGGGCCCTAACCGTTCCTAGGGACCCGTGGTACTCAAAAACTGTTTCTGTCTGCATTTATTCTTCGCTGAAGGTCAGTCTGGTGTGTAGAAACGGTGGGGTCATCCGTGACAACTACAACCCCCATTTTCCTGTGTTATTGGCATTCCCTATCATAGGGATGTTTTCGGTGGCCTGCAGTAATACACTGGCCTTGACTGCATGTAGCCCTCTGGGAAAGGAGTTTGGCAAGTGCCACCGTGACAAGCCATCACTTTACCCTCCCGACTCCCCACGTATGTCAGGTATCAGGGGTGTACCTATGGGACGCTGCATTTCTGTCGGATGCACCAAACATAATTATATGACACAATTGAGCCCTCAAATGTCAAAACAATGACCTTTTGGCATATGTGAGTCGGGTATGAATCGGCATACTTATTTTTAACAGAATGGAATAGCATAGTTGACTATACTTTTTAATGCAGAGGCGTCCAGTAAAAATGTATATCATGTTAAGTTTTTTGGCTGTTTTTATGATATATCAGTGACACATGCCCCTAAATACCTATATACAACCTTCTGTTTGAGGTATATGAGTAATACTTCCAACGTGATGTCAACAGAGCCACTTTATTAGTTCTTTTAGCCCTTTACCAAGTTGCTGCCCAACATCTCTTAGGGAAAGGCATGCCTACCCCACTACTGTCATCTGAGTTCTATGTCCCATTGGTTCCTTTCAGCTCTCTTTGGGATCGATAGAAAGTCTATGCATCCGTACAGCACTCACCAATCACAGCCAAAGTTGCACAGCTTTTGCCCTTTCATATTAGAGATTGGCTGGGGGCTCGGCATCTGAACTCCACTGATCAAAACTTACGACATGTCACTGTAGCATAGAAAAAAGAAGCTCGTGGCAACATAAATTGGTGCAGAATAGATCCAATAGAATTTATTCCTCTATGCCAAAAAAAACTCAGCTACCTTTCGACCCTTAGTGGGTCTTTGTCAAGTTTCATGACCATTTAGTTACACTTCACATTAAAGTAAACTTTTTAAAAACTTCTCAGATGCCATATTGATATGTCCGAAGCTTTGATCAGCGGGAGTCCAGGTACTGAGACCCTCCCCCAATGAATCACTGAAACAAATGGGCTGAAGTTTTTAAAAAAGTTTGGTTATACTGTTTTTCGAAACTGACCACCAGCTCAAGTTTTGGCCATTTTCAACATGAGGGATGAACGCTGAGCTGAGCATTTGCTGTGAGAAGTGGGGGCTTATTATATCAGTGGAACATTATCAAACTTTAAAACGAACTTTCTGCTACTTCCATGGCTTTGATTTACACATGGGTTTTAGAATTAGACTTAATAAGCCACTTATGAGTGCATTAACTCTAAGTGGAGCCGCTCAGACCTTCATATCTAATTATACTGGGAAATATTCCTACTAGTAATCAGATAGTGGAGGCGACCGTAGGTTATAATGCTGGACAAATAAGGGCCAGTTTGTTTTGTAATGTACAGTGCATAGATGAGGTGTTTTTTGCTTGCTGAATTATATTGTATTCGGTAAAAGAGAACCTGAATTCAAAATACACTAGCCTATCAAAAGTAATTGGCCACCAGAGCAAGAATCAAAAGTAGTATTTATGTCCATGTGTTAATACTTAGTGGGGCTCCTTTGGCCCTAATGACATCAGATACTCTCTGTGGCATACTTTCTACTAACGTCTGGAACACTTCAGCTGGTAATTCCTTCCATTCATCCTGCAAATGTCTAGTGAGTTCTCTCAAAGAGGATGCATCAGTCCATCTACAGTGGTGCAAGGAGTTACTTGGGTGTGGAGGAGCCTGGGGAATGCCTTTTGCCTGACTGTGTTGTGCCAACAGTTAAAGGGGTTGTCCCGCGGCAGCAAGTGGGTCTATACACTTCTGTATGGCCATAATAATGCACTTTGTAATGTACATTGTGCATTAATTATGAGCCATACAGAAGTTATAAAAAGTTTTATACTTACCTGCTCCGTTGCTGGCGTCCTCGTCTCCATGGTGCCGACTAATTTTCGGCCTCCGATGGCCAAATTAGCCGCGCTTGCGCAGTCCGGGTCTTCTCCTGTCTTCAAGGGGGCCGCTCGTGCAGAATGCCGGCTCCGTGTAGCTCCGCCCCGTCACGTGCCGATTCCAGCCAATCAGGAGGCTGGAATCGGCAATGGACCGCACAGAAGAGCTGCGGTCCACGGAGGAAGAGGATCCCGGCGGCCATCTTCAGCCGGTAAGTATAGAAGTCACCGGAGCGCGGGGATTAAGGTAAGCGCTGAGCGGGTTTTTTTTTAAGTCCCTGCATCGGGGTTGTCTCGCGCCGAACGGGGGGGGGGTTGAAAAAAAAAAACCCGTTTCGGCGCGGGACAACCCCTTTAAGTATGGCAGAGGCTCCATTATGGTCTGGATGCTCTACGTGGCATGATCTCAGTCCGTTAGATGCAGTGGCAAGAACCATGAACACGGAGTGTACCCCGACCTTCTAGACAATAATGTGCTGCTGACAATGCGGTAATAGTCTTGGAATGGTCGGCCATACTTCCAACAAGACAACGCACCTTGTCACACATCCAACGCTGTTTTACATTGGTTTGAGGATATTGTTCCACAAACAGCACCACAACTGTCCACAGGTTGTGTGTGGTATTGCAGCTTGACTTCACTTGAATGAATAGTACTGAGCTACAATACCACACACAACCTTTTTGACAGTTGTGGATCTGTTTTTAGAAAAAAGCAGCCATGTTTTTCTAATTCTAGACCAACCCTTTAAGGGCTTATTCACACAGCCGTGTAGTGACCATGTGTTTCACGGATAACATATATCCCTCTCATAGCCTATGGGGCTGTACTCATGAGCAGTTTTAAACAATCCCCTATGGTTCCAGTGGCCCATGTGCATATAATCACTGTATGTCCAGTTTTCATGGCTGATAATAGGACATGCAGATCGGACAGCACACAGATGGATGTCCACATGATGACCGACGCATTCACGATATTCTTGGACGCCACTCACAATCCGGCCTAAGAAGGACTGGTGAAGGACAAGTACCTGGGACTCACATATATATGAATTACTGATAAGCTCTCATTCATTTCACCTTATCCTTTGCAAAAGTTCCTGACTCCGAGTGCAAAATCTACAACAGCGCCCCCTATCTACCATGTATGATACTGGAGCCTTCTTATGCGAGGAAATGTTGACTTGTTTGTAGCTGTGCTATCCAGTTACTGTGCATTAAATGTTAATGTGAGTGATGCAGCACCGGGAGGACACGGTCTCTTGGGTATCATAAGAAGGCAGGAGATTTAACGGGTCGCACCAACGCATTTTACAGACAGAGAGGCATATGGATAATCCGACCCATCCGCTACTGCTTGGTTACTTCACACCGGGAAGAAAGACAGCAGTCACTTAAGAGAGTGTTGGGGACCCTGTGATGTAGTTCCACCACTGAAGGGTGCACCGTGGACCGCTGCTGGTGAGTCCAGGTTGTGTCTCAAAAGTTTTCTGTTAACTCATAACTAAAGTCATTACTACGGAGAAGGTGGTCTCGCCCTACGTGGCTTGTTACGTCTCCCCTCCATGTGCCATATCTCATGGCCGGAAGACTTTATGGAGAGGCACTCATGGATGATTCCTGAGGTGAGCCATCACTCCAATTCTTGCTCCCTTCTGCACCACCCAGTTCCCGTACCATCTTTTATTGTCACCGACCGTAACTAAGTTATGGAGCTTCTAGTTTAGAGTCCGGGGGGTAAGTCTCATACTGATCCGGTTCTCCGTCCCTGCGATGTCCCCCAGCAAGGTAAGTGCGTGCACTGCAAGCGTGCCTCTTTTCAGAGGGTTGTGTGCGCACTCCCACTCAGCTCTATGGGAGCGTACGTCTGTGTGCATTGACTTCATTGGGGGACACCACAGCAAAGGAGGACGGGTAAGTATGAAAAGTTAACCCCTAGACTCCACATCGCCTACACAATAAGGGCCTCTTCAGACGAGCGTATGCACAAACACGCTTGCCTCAGCGCAATGTATTTGCGCAGTGAATGAGGACATGCACGCGCAAAAAACCTTTATGAGAATGAACCCATAGACTTCAATAGGTTCTCTTCTCTGCGTATGGCACGCATGTGTTTTGAGTGCACAAAAAAAGCACGCCAATACGTCCATCTAAAGAAGCCCTAAGGGTGCTTGTAGACGGAACATTAATCGTTCAGCCAGAACGCACGCGAACGACTGGACAACGAATGAGAATCGTTCGCTTTTCAATCGTCGTTCATTTTACGCAGGCACAAAAATCATCGTTGGTTTGTTCACTTATTGTTTGGTTCAAGTAGCAATCTTCGGTCGTCCTCATTTACTCCGGGCTCCTTCGTACGAGCGTATTTGTGTGCGTATTTGCGTGCAATATACAGAGAATAGAACCCATTGAAGGGTTCATCCTGCATGTGTGCAAAAAAATAGTACCTAATCTATTTTTATGCGCATTTGCGCACCTGCGTCCCCGTAAGAGTCTTAGGGACATGAGCGCACCGATGCTCATTACGCTGCGCAATTCAGGGGAAAAAGAAAAAACACATCTGGAACTCATTGCGCCATTTAAAATGGGCGCGAAAAAGGAAATGAGAATGATCTCATTGAAAACAATGGGTTCTATTCGCCGTGTTATGCGCGCAGGATTTTCTCGCATGCAAAAACGCGCAAAAAGATGCTTGTCTGTTTAAGCCCTAAGGCCACGGTCACACAGGGCGGATTCCTGACGGAAATGTTGCTGTTTGGCCGCAGCAAAAAACCGCGACATATCTGCCGGAAGAACCGCCGCGGCTAAAGTCGTGGGGGCTTTCAAGCGGCCCGGCTGCTCGCTCTTCCGCTGCGGCCGGTGCTCCCATAGAGGAGAGCACGACCGCAGTGGAAAAAAAAAATATAGACATGCTGCGGTCGGCAAATCAACGCCGCAGCGGCGGTTTCTGCCGGATTAGCCGCAGTGGATTTGCCGTGCCGTGTGGACGCGATTTCTGAGAAATCTCTTCCACTTGGCTGGCTAATCCCGGGATTAGCGGCCGCATGCGAATTTGCCGCGGTGTAATTCCGCACGGAATTTCCGCTGCAAATCCGCCCTGTGTGAACCCAGCTTTATGGTAGATCTTGCTGACCCCAAAAAGCCATCTCATGTTCTTGCCTGCCTCTTGATCCTTACGTACTCCCTAAAAGGTCCCAAATAGTTTGGGTTTTTTTCAACTTTTTAGAAACAGATGCAGACGAACTAATTACAAGGGATAAGTTGAGAAATCTGGCCTAAATTCTTCACTTTAGAATGTGACTTTTTGTAGATGATGAAAGCCTAGTTAGAAGTAAGGTGGAATTCTAATGACCTCTACGGCGTCCATAAACCTCAGGACATCTCAGCAGAACTCAAGATTTATCTTTGGTATCAGTAGATAGGTCAACATTTTCCTCCCCACCTGAAGTTATGACTAGACTTCTTTATCCCGATAGGTTTCACATTTCTGTCAATCCAAAAGCTGAAAATGTTTTAGCAATTTGGAAAAAGTGTTTGCTAGGGTTCATGACCCTTAACCCTTTGCAATCCAATTTTGGATTCAGTGTTTACTGGGGAGTTTTCTCTTTCTGCCACTATACAATGGCGCCATCTGCTGGCTAGAGCCAGTACTGCAGTATGTGACATGCTGGAGAGGCCTTTGACAACAGAGCAGCCAGTAATATACAGTAAGAATACCCTGCCGAACGTCTTCCGAAATCGGAGCTGTACAGCCTTCAATCAGAATGTCTTTAGACGTCAGACAGTGGATTGGAAAGGGTTAACCAATAGGTAGATGTGAAATAAACCAAGGTTTCTGGTCTAATTATATGTAAACTTTTTTAGGTCTATTCAAGTTCCATTCAAGTGAATGGGATTCAGTTGCGATACCATACACAGCCACTATCTAATATACGGAGCTGTGCATGATATAGACTGAATTGACAGCATGCGTTCACCCAAATGCTGGTGCTACTTCAATCAGCTGATCAGCAATGATCTTGAGCGAACAACCCTCACCAGAAAAAACTTAAAGGGGTTGTTTCATGAAGATAACCCCTCCTTCAATTGAAGTCAGACAATGATCAGCTTATTGCTTCTAAAATTGCAACTGGCCATACATTCCCCCAGTCTCTGGTGATCATTGGCCAACTATGTAATACATGGGATGAGCCAGATAGGCAAGAGCGAGAGAAACTTTTGTTAGTGGTCCTTCACTCTTAATGGGGTTCTTTGGACACCATTTGTTTTCCTATTCCACAAAGAAACATGAAAACGAAAACTCTGAACACAAATATGAATATGACCTTACGTAGGATAGTTTTCTGGTACTGGCAATGTTGGGCGGTCTGTTGATACTGTTTATTGGGGGCACTATGATGGCACTATTAAAATGCTGGACACTCTAATGGCACTGCTTGGGGGTAATTTGCTAGTAGTCTTAATGGGGAGTACTCTGATTACCGATTTGGTAATGGAGGCGTGGCCAATATATATGGGAGGAGCTTCTATCCATTGTTTGAGTAGTTGGGATGAAAGGACTGTCTTCGCCCTACATTGCCTAGACCTGAAGGCGACATTGTCAGAATAGAAGACATCTGCTTTACAGAAATACAAAGCCGCTGAGGCGTGTAAGTGGAGATTAAGACGGATAATTGCCTCCTACGATTACAGAGGAGAACCTTGTAGCAGTTTTTGGAATGCGGTTGAATAGACAATGCATGTCAGAAGTCAGGAGGAAGCCACCTCCATGGTAGAGCAGTCAGACTTGAATTCATTACCTGTTAAATTGATGAGAAGTTGTACAGGACCCGATCTGCAATGTATCCTTAGAAAAGAGATTTATGACATGTGACATGATGGGTGGGTCTCGTAAATTATCTGCAACCACTATGTCAGCGGGATTCTTTTTTTTTTTTTTTTTGCTTATGAAGCCATATTACCAGAATAGACACCATTCTTCAGATACATGCAGCTATAGACCCTCTTTTATGAGTTCTGAGGGTACGCGGCATTTCTAGGTGGATCTAAACTAGAATTCCTGTAAATCTGCATTCAATAATCAATAAAGTCTGATAATCCGGCTCATGTATGTGCTTCTCAACATTGAAACCGCAACACCAAGACAGACAAGCCCCAAGGTTCTTCAAATCAATGAAGAAGAAGGTGTCGCTAAGATATGTAAATGTTCATATTTTCAAGCACCTAGATTCCATCTGTGACATGTGGGAGGGGCTTCTATGGTATAAAAGCCAGATCGAAGGTAATTTTTTTTCAGCCACATTAAAAATCGGATAATCTTGTGGTATGATTGTGCGATGCCTCCTATTTGTCGATGGGCCAGATATCACCACTTGTTGCAAACTGAGAGGGACAGAATCCTTGAACTGAGAGACCTTGCATCTAGGCCAGGATATCAACACTGCTCAACGTTGCGTGTCCAAGTGGTTGGGAGAACAACGCCAAACTCGAATGACATCAAGAGGGGTACAGAGGCAAACCTCTGCACGGTGGGATCATTGGATTAGACGAATGGCACATAGTGTTGTGATCTACTCTCTAGTGTGAGTGGAATTGGACATCACATCTTAAGCCGAGGGTGTCCAACACCATCTACACGAACCAAAGAAGGTGCTTGCATGACATTGGGCTACGAGCCAGACATTCAGCGACAGGTGTTACATTGATCTCACATCACCTCTCCCAAAGGCTTGTATGGGGCAGAGAAAGACGGCAATAATAGCTGGAAGGGAGGTCTGTCTTCTTCAACGATGAGTCCCGCTTTTGTCTCGGACCCAATGATAGCCAGAGACTGGGCCTTCATGAGGGAACGTCACACCTGAGATTATGGTGTATGGTAGCTGGACCCCTCTAGCCTTCATTCCAGGTACACTAACAGTTCAGAGTAATGTTGATTTGGTCATGGAACCAGTGGTTTGGCCATTTCTCCGAAGTGTCCCAAGAACCATTATTCAACACAACAACGCTAAGGCCTCATGTCCATGGGGAAAATCAGGCCCGCTACGGATTCTCCATGGAGAATCCGTAGCGGGTCCCTCCTGCCCCGCGGACATGAGGGCTGAAAATAAGAATAAACTCACCCGCAGCAGACCGGGAAGGTCTTCTCCTCTTCACGGCCAGATCTTCTTTCTTCGGCTGGCGGATGTGCTCGGCACGCCGACTGCGTGCCGCGCGCATGCGCCGGGCACATCCGCCCGACCGAAGAAAGAAGATCCGGCCGTGAAGAAGAGAAGAACTTCCCAGTCCGCTGCGGGTAAGTTAATTCTTATTTTAGGTCTCCCGCGGATCTGGACGGCTTCCATAGGCTTCAATAGAAGCCTACGGGAGACCCGCACGAAAATGGAGCACGGTCCGGATTTTTTCATGCTCCATTTTTTTTTTATTCCCTTTTATTGACCATCCGCGGGTATTTATCTACCCGCGGGTGGTCAATGCATCCCTATGGGATGCGGATCCGCATGCAGGTGATCCGCTGCAGATTCTAAATCCTATTTTGTCCATGGACATGAGGCCTAAGGTGCATGTTACTTGCGCAACTGTGAGCAGCCTGTGGGGCCTAATTCTGCAGCGTCTCCGGACTTGTCTCCCATCGAGCACATCTGGGACATCATTGGTCGGCAATTGTAAAAGTTGCTGCCAGCAGTGCATCTTGATGATTTGCATAACCAAGCGCATTCAAGGTGGTAGAACCTTCCTCAAACAACCATTAATAGCCTCATTAATAGCATGCCAAGACGTGCAAGTGCGTGTATTTCTGCGCATGGCGCTCAAACTTGATGCTGAATAAATTGAAATGTTTTGAATATTTTGTTTCCATTTTGCCCTCATTTGCATATCATTAACATGTCTCGCGATCAGTGATTGATTTCCATAATTCTATGACTTTTCCACCTTGATGTTGCAACTTCAGTGTTGAGAAGCGTCATTAGGGAGACCAGAAGCCGTTCTGTCTGTACGGTATATTTTTATTTCCAGCCTTTCCCGGATCAGAAAGGCAGTCCAACAATGTGGAATGATTTCCTTTTCCTTGAAGATGTTATTTATGATGGTCTCCGGCCAAACCCACAGTACTTCCACTAAACCACATGTTAGTTTATAGGTTGTACTCAAGCTGATGTCTCCTGTTTCTTTACACCTCTCATAAATAACTTTTCACTCTACTATGGTTGCAGAGGGCTCATATAAGCCTTCTGTATGAATGCACTTCCGTCCCTCCAAATAAACATATCGTCAACAAGTCAGATAGCTTCTGGGGAACTGATCTCCATCCTGTTGAATGGAAGAGACCCACTTCTCCAGGGAACGGAGCCTTCTAACATTTCTGAAGAGGAACCTGGGATTATTTTGAGCCTCACAAATGCATCAGCCAGACCCTAAATCCATCCTGCTTAGGTAGCCAGGCCTAGAATTTGAAAGCAGAAATCCGACCAATGATCTTCTAAAAAGTCCTAAATACACATAAGGAAATCAGGTTGTGGGACTCTAAGTTCCAGAACACATGATGCTGCGGTGTGCTATAGTGCAACCATGTAGGAACCACTCAAACATGTAAAAGGGTAGATGGATGGGGATTGACTTTGTGAAAACTGTTTTTGCCAATATTATAATGCTGATGCCTCCTACTTCATCTTCTCCGGGGACAGTTTTATAGAAAATTAGGGTGGTTTTACATCTGCATTGGGGGTTCCGTTTTTTCCTGCTCCATTCAGGAGGCAGGAAAGGTGAATCCCCATGGACGGACGTCACTGTCTTAGCACAGAATCGAACAGCGCCGAACGGACCCTATAATGAGGTCCATTCATTTTCCACTCAGCTCCTTAAGAATTTTGTGCCAGCTCCCCGACCAGAGGTTCTGACACAGATGTGAAACCGCCCTTAGGGCTTCAATTCAGCCCACAGAATACTGTCACAGTGCCAAGATAACGCAGCACGCATAATAATGAAATATACCTTAGTAGAAAGTTAATACAGCCTACATGTAACACCAATTAATGGCAATAAAGTTGGCATAATACCGCCAGACAATGGCAAGATAATACAAGCTACATAATACTACCAAATACTGACAAGATAATATAGCCCTTGGAAGAGGACATATAGTGCCAAGAATATACAGCCAACATAATGCCACAAAATAGTGCCAAGATAATACAGCCCATATAACAACACCAAATAGTGCCAAGATAATATGACCCACATAAGACCACAAAATAGTGGCAAGATAATACAGCCCACATAATACCGCGAAAGAGTACCAAGAATATACAGCCGACATACTGTACAGTAATACCAAATAGTGCCTAGATAATACAGCCCACATAATATCACCAAATAGTGTGAAGATAATATAGCCCACCTGATGCCACCAAATAATGCTAAGATTATGTAGCCCACATGATACCATCATATAGTGTCAGGTATATACAGGCAAAATAATATAACCCACATAACAGCACCAAATAGTGGTCCACTTAACGCCACCAAGTAGTGCCGAGATAATACAGCATACACAATGCTATCAAATATTGCCAAGATAACACACCTCACATACTATTGTACCACCAGATTGTGTCAAGCTAATACAGGCCATACAATATCACTAAATAGTGCCAAGTTAATACAGTCCATATATAATAACACTATATAGTGCCAATATAATGCAACCCACATAATAACGCCATATAGTGCCAAGATAAAATAGCCCACATATAATACCACCATATACTGTAGTACCAAGATAATATGGCACATATATTATACCGCCATATACTGTAGTACCAAGAAAATACAGGCCATATATGACTGCCATACAGTGCCAATAAAACCCGGATAATACCACTATATAGTGCCCAAATAATATGCAGTAACCAAACATTACTCCCTTAAAGAACCCGCATAATACTGAAATACAATTCCCAAATAACACACCGTTAAATAATATAGTTGGTTATAGTCTACTAGTGAGGCTTCCTTTTTTGGGGGGCCCCCAAGTAAATGTAGGGCGTGGGCTATGTTTAATTTGCCACCTCTAAATGGGCTCTGGTCTTTTGCCTTGGATCTTATTTGGGTGAGACCTTTAGTGGGAAAAGGGGGGTCCAGACGGGTGTATTTGTCGCAGCATGTCAATTGTATTGCCGTTTCTGTTGTAGAATTCACCTCTTCTCAATGAGGGAGGGAATTCCGCACAGGAATACGCAATAAAACCCGCTTCAAAATCTGCGCCAAATGGCTTGCTGCTGCAAATCAGCCCAAGTGGACCCAGACTGAGACCTTCAAGGCAAAGGTTTCATAACAAATGTGTTAATGCCTTCGGTATGAGAAAACACATACCGAAGAAATAACTTGGATTAGGAATGAAGGGGGAATTCTTGTCCGTACCGGATTACTACTAAAGTATATGCTGCTCATTTAGTTACACAACTTCTAGACTCTTTTTTGAACTTTCATGTAATTTACAGTACTTTTCTCTCATCGTCTACTAAAACTCCATCCCCACGTTTTGATCATAGCATTGTTTTAACTTTCTTTTGCTTCTTCTATGAGTACTGCTTCTGTCCACACAGACAAGAACATGAATAAAGTCTTACCATTGACCAGCTTTGGGACCCAGCTCATTTTAACAATTCCTCGTTTGAAGAAATTGTCCCTTAATTAGCCAATCACCACAGGTCCAGGCCATTAAACCCTCAGCAATCTGCTTATATTGGCCAACACATGGTTTGCCTTAACTATGTGTCACACAGGACACCGGCCACTAGTTTCTGAGGAAAGGGGGCACCAGTTGGATGTGTTGAAGTAATTGTAGTACTCCAGAGTTGGGGTCCCACAGCATTGCTATTGCTGCCTCATGTGAAGTGTCATATATATATATATTTATATATATATATATATATATATATATATATATATATATATTTGTAAATGTATGTAATGATGTTGAATTATGTGTGTATGACTTTAAATGGTCAATGTTAACTTTTGGTGTTCCTACCACCTAACTGGTGGAGGAGAGAGGTATAAAAGGTAGGGAGTGGGCGGGGTTAGTTAGTCTAGTCCTGGAGTCAGCTGAGAGGACAGCCAGAGATAGAGATCGGGGAGGAACAAGGAGACCATCTTTACTAACAGAAGAGCAAAGGAGACAGAAGCAAGCCAGTAACTAATTTGCAAAAAGCTAGTCAAAGCGAGGGAGGAAAGCTGGAAGTGTTTTACTACAATGTGTTGCCACAGCCCCCTGAGAAAGTGCTTCAATGCGATGTCTATTAATGTAATTCCAAGTAATCAATTACTTCAAGTCAATGTGATGCAACAGTTACAGTAAGTGAATGTAAATTGTGTTTATCTACTGCAAGTTCAACAGTCCCCTCTCTCCCTGCAATAAAGAGTTAAACTGTTTTCATCATCTAAAGTCTGCTTCCTGGAGTCGCTTCCCATCATCAACATACTGCACTGAGGTACCACATTTAACGCTCTAGGAGTGGTGGAAAGGAGGGGGGGGACTTGTTATTTGTTTAGCGCCAGCTTATTCCACAGTGCTTTCAGGTAATTATTTATTACCCCCAGCAAGCTGGGTACTCGTTTTACCGATCCTTAGAAGGATGGAAGGCTGAGTCAACCTTGAGCCAGCTACCTGAACCATGTGGGGATTCAACTTGCAACCTTCAGGTCGTGAACGAGAGCTTAGGACTCCAAACTGCCGCCTTAACACTGGCATCATGACAAACTAACATCTTCCCCTATCTGACTCCACAGGTAGCAGGCCATAACAGCTGCCTATTGTTAATTGTATTTGTTTTTTCCCCTTTGCATGTGGTTTCCGGGCCTAGACCACAATATTCCATGTTTAAGGGGAGCAGCAGAGCCACCATTGACAACCATCTTATTCCCTGCTGCTTTTTCTTTATCGTTGGTCTGCGCTCCGTCTGGCCCACTGCACAATCACTTAATTTATTTGATACTCAAGGGGTATCATAACCTTATCAATTACATATGCCTAATTATTATTTAGTGCAGCGGAGAAGAAAACAATGAGAAACACTCAAGTGATGTTTCCAATCTCTTCTGTTTTATTGTTCCAATGCAAGAAGTTATATAATTTGGTATCCCCCACAAAGTCAACAATTCAAATTCTACAGCTTGTGTGATACTTCTCTCGTAGTAAAACATTACAAAGGTTAATTATGACAAAGTTGCATGCTCAGTATCACTACAATGCTTGTCTTTCGTACGCATCCTTCTTGCTATGCACATGGCACAAATAATATGCACACGACACTACTGTGTAAAATATAATTCAATTCTTCACATATGTAAGCTGGAGGTGATCACTCCTCTTAGGTCCGCTCGGGTAGGTGATCTTTTTTTCTCCATTGTGAAGTTACATGAATCATCCTCCTCCTGGCTCTGCCCCTCTGATGTTCTGAGGCACTGCTGTCTGCCAATCAGCACCCCTGCAACACAATTGCTTAGTTCTGCTACTGTATTTACTGTAGGTTGTGAGCTTGACTCTGGGCTGTATCTATGTACTGACCTATGTACTGTGTTCCAGTATCTGTGTATTGAGATTGGTTTGTGCTGTCTTTATCTACTGAGCTTGGTTCTGGTGTTGTATTTATGTCATGATCTTGGTCCTGGCACATTATTTATTCATTTAATTGTTTTGGTGTGGCTATGCTACCATCTTGCTGCTTTTTGCACAAGCAGAATACAGACTGATTTTGTTTTTTTTTAATATGGGGGGGGGGGCACCAAGAAAAAAAAAATTGTGCACAGGGTGCCATCTAACCTAAGACCGGCAATGGCCAGCAACAACAGTGAGCCACCCATTTCTGCTGTAGGGAAAATGTAGTATTATTTTATATTTGAATGGCTGAACGGTTAATAGAGCCTCCAGCCTGGGGGCCACTCTTTCTTTGCAGTTCTCTACTCTGGCTAATGGTCTGGGGGGTCCTAAGTAGGGTAACCCACAGCTAGGACACCCATATGCCGTAACAGGATTTATGGATACATGTTGTCGTTGTGAGACAAACTCTTAATTTTCCTAAACACCCCATGTGATTTGCAGAAGCCTGGACTGATATCACACTCGCAAATCTGTAGATTTTATGCAAGTGTGATGCGTTTGGTGAGAAAATCGCATCTTACCCGTACCGTTGCACATGTGTGAAACTGTGTTTCCATTATTTCCTATGGGAGAAAAATTGCTTTGCATCACACTGGCTTGAAACTCGCATATAAATGCGAGCACAATGCGATTTTTTTTTTCCCCTGCTACCAGGATTTTAGTTTTGATACCACCAGCTCCACAACTTTATTGCCTCCTTGGCTCCCCCTCGATGAGGCCGACGGTCTCTCTTATACCCTAGGGGCAGTTGTGTATTTCCCTGGAGGGCCCAGTCCATGCAATTTCTTTATTTTGTAATATACTATTTAGTTGGCAGATAGGGGACTTGAGTCCTACCTATATTCAGTCCTGAGAGAGGGAGATGGGTAAAACTGTTGGTGGAGGTGAGGGAGGGATAGTTAGGGGCAAAATAATTTCTTCTGGCCCATAAAATAACTGTCTCATGTCAGTTACGGGAAATTAACTATAAGCTTCTGTCTGATTGGTACAAGAGACCGGCCGTACCCATAAGATTCTCCCGCAAATAGCTGATACCTGTTGGAGGTGGTGTTCGGGCTTGGATATCTTTCTTCATCTTTGGTGGGAATGTCCTCTTCTTGCACCCCTTTGGAATGATGTGCCCATGTTATACTGAAGTCTTTCTTCTATTTCCATAACACCAGAAAATAGCCCTGTTGTCCATTTTACCCAGTCCAATCTCAACGATTAAAAAGGCTTACTCCGTTTCCCCTGTCTCGCGGTACTTGGGTTGAGGTTGTGAATTCTCTAATGCACATACAAGAGTTAAGAGCTTCGGAGGAAGATAGATCTAGTAATTATAACACAACGTGGGCCCCATGGCTTCACTCTAGTATGTCTTCAGGCTTTCCGCTTGGGTCTCCATTGCTCTTCTACGACCTTTAACCGTATATTATAGGGTCTTTAACCATAAGTAATCTAGGGGGTCTGCTTTCTCCATCTAGTCAGGGCGTTTTTCCATGATGTTATCCTAGGAGATTTGCGCTAATTTCTTGATAGCTCTATCCTTCTGTCAGGACTGGCTAGGAACAGGGGGTTACGGAAGTCCCTACGCCAGCCCTCTCCCATGTCCTTGCCTACTTGCCCCCCTGGGCTAAGCCCCAGGGCGACAACTGGGCGACGGTCCCTACTCTGCACTAAGGACGTGACCCCTGGAAGGGAAGGGAGAAGTGGAGAAACGTATATGTAAATGCACAAGATCAGTAGTGCCAACAAGCTGGGACAAACTAACCGAGAACGACAGACCAAAGGAGAAGACAAGCTCAGAGTCAGGGAATAGCTGATCAGAACTAAAGGCAGACAGAAAATATGCGGGTGTTAGCTAGACGAAACATAACCAAACACTGGCACTGGAACCCAGCACCAGACAGGCTAAATACACAAGTCCCCACCTAAAGCGGGGCGGTGCGAGATGACACGCCAGCCGGTGATGTCATAAATCCGGCCCTGTCCTACCATGAGCCGAAGCAGGAGAGCCGTGTGTTTGGCCAGGAGATATGCGCTTCTGTGCGCGGTGGGGCAAACGCCGCCGGCCAGCCCGAGCAGCCACCAGCATGGGAGAGCCCCAAGCAGAGACGCCCGCACGACCACGAGCGGCGCCAGGGAGATCAGCGCGCACCCGATGAGCGCCGGTGCCCCAGTAGTAGCTTCTCCCTAACACCTTCATTTTGGATGAGCCACAAGCTTGAATATTTTTGGGACATTTGTCTCCTTGTATGAGGAATTTGTGCTTTGGTAAGGGTTTAGTCCCATGCCTTATGGTATTATCCTAGGCAGTATTAAGGACCTAATATCAAATAGTAAAGCAAGGTGTTATCCTGACCTCTATCTTAAAGGATCAGGTTTTGCTTGGTGAGAATTGAAATCCATTGTGTAACACAGATAGCATTGTGTCTATGAACATTTCTTCGCACAGGTTCCTGAGGAGCCGGTTTTCCTGTTTTCCAGAAACGCGTCGAGCCAGTGAACTATATTTTTTGGGATAGATTTAAGATTTAGTGCTGTTAGGAAAAAGGTACACTGATACAAGGCGTCTATCCGTTTTAAGGAATTGTGCAGTGAAGATAGGTCTATTTGAGCCAATTCCTCTGCCGCAGTGAAAAAGTATATTATAGGGTCGGGTCTATTCCATAGACTTTCTCTTTGTGGCCTCGGTCAGGAAGCTTTTTGCTTTATTTTCCCTCCTCTTTTCTTCCTTTTTCGCCTTTTCTATCATTACCTGTAATTCCTATTTTCTTTTACTGCAGTCGAAGACTTTTAATTTTCAATCAAAATCAGTGGTTCTCTACTGCTGTTTTTGCTAAAATTAGTATGTCATTCGTAAGGCCAAGGGGTCTGTCTGTCCCTCATCCTTCATCTCGCTTTCTGACTTTTGATGTTTGATCTGTGATACCTGTAAGGGCTGAGAAATCGTTCAGATTGCCGCGATCAGCGAGAATCTGAAGATTATCATTCAGTCTAAATGCACGCCCCGATTGAGCGATGAATGATAAACCCATTCGCTGTTCGCTTTCCACACTCATAAAACTGAATAACGGACCATCAGCCCATGTAAACAGGCAGTCATTCATTTATGAACAACTGCCTGTTTACTGTGAATGGAGGAGGCTGGAAGGATCCCCGACTCGCTTCGTCTCCATTCACTAGTGATGATCGTTCCTGTATAAAAACGCAGGAGCGATCATCTGTGCCCAACAGATCATAAAAGGGCCCATACTTACATGCTGGCTACTATCTTCATGATATCACTGGTTTCCTATTTCTGTACTTTTGTTTTTATTGCATGGTCATCTGTCTGTGAGGGACAAAAGTATGTGAACCTTTGCTATCAGTATCCAGTGTGACCCCCTTGTGCAGCAAAAAATGCATCAAAACATTTCTGGTACTTGTTGATTAGTCCTGTACGTCTGAAGGGTTCACAAACTTTCAAGCACCATCGCATTAGTAGAAGTTCTGAAGCAAATTTCCCAAAACCGGAGTTTTCACAATCCAGAACCTCTGAATCATCCTTATACTGATCAGATAAGACGTTGGATCCAGTATAAACCTGCAACATTTATGTCATTCCTTGAAACATTGCTAAGGAATGCACTGATGTAGAAATACAGGAAATTAAAGGGGTTTTGCTTGTTAAAAGGGAAAAAAACAGTATAAATTTATGAAATAACTATTACTCTTTACCCCTTAACGCTATAGACGTACGTTTACACCCTGGCAGGGTGGTAGTTAACACAACAGGAATAGAGATGAGCGAACGTACTCGTCCGAGCTTGATGCTCGGGCGAATATTAGCGTGTTCGGGATGCTCGTTACTCGTAACGAGTACCACGCGGTGTTCGGGTTACTTTCAGTTTCCTCTCTGAGTCGTTAGCGCGCTTTTCTGGCCAATTGAAAGACCAGGGAAGGCATTACAACTTCCCCCTGTGACGTTCAAGCCCTATACCACCCCCCTGCTGTAAGTGGCTGGGGCGATCAGATGTCACCCGAGTATAAAAGTCGACCCCTCCTGCGGCTCGCCTCAGATGCCTTGTGAGTTAGCTGAGGGAAAGTGCTGTTCTATTGGAGTTGCTGTAGGGAGAGTGTTTGTAGTGAGTGTAGGCTTCAAGAACCCCAACGGTCCTTCTTAGGGCCACATCTACGTGTGTGCAGGCTGCTGTTAGCAGTGGAGAAATTTTTTTTTTTCTCAAAATCGGCAGTGCAGAGCATTGCACCCGGCATTAGGGACAGAAGTGGTGCTTAGGCAGGGAGAGTGTTAGGAGTGAGTGTAGCCTTCAAGAACCTCAAAGGTCCTTTCTAGGGCCACATTTAACTGTGTGGAGTACTGTGCAGGCTGCTGTTAGCTGTGTTGCTTTTTTTTTTTTTCCTCAAAATCGGCGGTGCAGAGCATTGCACCCTGCATTGATACTACAGGCACAGAATTGTGTAGGCAGGGCCACAACACAGTTATTAGTCATTGAATAGGCACAGTGGGCCTTTCCTTTTAAACAAAAGGGAAAAAAGTATATTTGCCCTGCCTCTGTCAGTCCTAAGGGCTCTGGGTACGAGTGTGCTGCGTGGAGAACGTAAAAAAATCAGACGCAACCAGCTACAGTTGAGTGCAGCCTTGCGCCAATTTCTTTCCTGCCTGGGAAATACCTGCTCTGCCACAGTTAATAACTCTGCAACAGTAAAGTTCTGTGACACTTTTGCAGGGCCGCAACACAGTTATTAAACTTATTATTCATTCACTAGAGGCAGTGGGCCTTTCCTTTTTAAAAAAAGTTAAAAAATTATATTTGGCCTGCAGGCTTGCGCCAATTTATTTCCTGCCTGTGAAATCAAATCACTGGTAATACAGCATGCTGAGGGGTAGGGGTAGGCCTAGAGGACGTGTACGCGGCCGAGGACGCGGAGGGCCAAGTGAGGGTGTGGGCACAGGCCGAGCTCCTGATCCAGGTGTGTCGCAGCCGACTGCTGCGCGATTAGGAGAGAGGCACGTTTCTGGCGTCCCCACATTCATCGCCCAATTAATGGGTCCACGCGGGAGACCTTTATTAGAAAATGAGCAGTGTGAGCAGGTCCTGTCCTGGATGGCAGAAAGTGCTTCGAGCAACCTATCGTCCAGCCACAGTTCTGCGCCGTCCACTGCTGCAAATCCGAATCCTCTGTCTGCTGCTCCTCCTTCCTCCCAGCCTCCTCACTCCACTACAATGACACATGCTCAGGAGCGGGAAGACTCCCAGGAACTGTTCTCGGGCCCCTGCTCAGATTGGGCAGCTGTGGTTCCTCTCCCACCAGAGGAGTTTATCGTCACTGATGCACAACCATTGGAAAGTTCCCGGGGTCCGGGGGATGAGGCTGGGGACTTCCGCCAACTGTCTCAAGAACTTTCTGTGGGTGAGGAGGACGATGACGATCAGACACAGTTGTCTTGCAGTGAGGTAGTAGTAAGGGCAGTAAGTCCGAGGGAGGAGCGCACAGAGGATTCGGAGGAAGAGCAGCAGGACGATGAGGTGACTGACCCCACCTGGTGTGCAACGCCTACACAGGACAGGTCTTCAGAGAGGGAGGCACGGGCAGCAGCAGGGCAGGTTGCAAGAGGCAGTGCGGTGGCCAGGGGTAGAGGCAGGGCCAGACCGAATAATCCACCAACTGTTTCCCAAAGCGCACCCTCGCGCCATGCCACCCTGCAGAGGCCCAGGTGCTCTAAGGTCTGGCAGTTTTTCACAGAGACGCCTGACGACCGACGAACAGTGGTGTGCAACCTTTGTCGCGCCAAGATCAGCCGGGGAGCCACCACCAACAGCCTCACCACCACCAGCATGCGCAGACATATGATGGCCAAGCACCCCACAAGGTGGGACGAAGGCCGTTCACCCCCTCCGGTTTTCACCGCTGCCTCTCCCCCTGTGCCCCAACCTGCCACTGAGATCCAACCCCCCTCTCAGGACACAGGCACTACCGTCTCATGGCCTGCACCCACATCCTCACCTCCGCTGTCCTCGGCCCCATCCACCAATGTCTCGCACCTCACAGTCCAGCCGTCGCTAGCGCAAGTGTTGGAGCGCAAGCGCAAGTACGCCGCCACGCACCCGCACGCTCAATCGTTAACCGTCCACATAGCCAAATTTATCAGCCTGGAGATGCTGCCGTATAGGGTTGTGGAAACGGAGGCTTTCAAAGCTATGATGGCGGCGGCGGCCCCGCGCTACTCAGTTCCCAGTCGCCACTACTTTTCCCGATGTGCCATCCCAGCCCTGCACGACCACGTCTCCCGCAACATTGTACGCGCCCTCACCAATGCGGTTAGTGGCAAGGTCCACTTAACTACGGACACGTGGACAAGCACAGGCGGGCAGGGCCACTACATCTCCCTGACGGCACATTGGGTGAATTTAGTGGAGGCTGGGACAGAGTCAGAGCCTGGGACCGCTCACGTCCTACCCACCCCCAGAATTGCGGGCCCCAGCTCGGTGGTGGTATGTTCGGTGGTGTATGCTTCTTCCACTAAAGCACCCTCCTCCTCCTCCTCCTCCTCAACCTCTGTCTCGCAATCTAGATGTGTCAGCAGCAGCAGGACGTCGCCAGCAGTCGGTGTCGCGCGGCGTGGCAGCACAGCGGTGGGCAAGCGTCAGCAGGCCGTGCTGAAACTACTCAGCTTAGGAGATAGGAGGCACACAGCCCACGAACTGCTGCAGGGTCTGACAGAGCAGACCGACCGTTGGCTTGCGCCGCTGAGCCTCCAACCGGGCATGGTCGTGTGTGACAACGGCCGTAACCTGGTGGTGGCTCTGCAGCTCGGCAGCCTCACGCACGTGCCATGCATGGCCCACGTCTTTAATTTGGTGGGTCAGCGCTTTCTGAAAAGCTACCCACGCTTGTCAGACCTGCTCGTAAAGGTGCGCCGGCTCTGCGCACATTTCCGCAAGTCCCACACGGACGCTGCCACCCTGCGCACCCTGCAACATCGGTTTAATCTGCCAGTGCACCGACTGCTGTGCGACGTGCCCACACGGTGGAACTCTACGCTCCACATGTTGGCTAGGCTCTATGAGCAGCGTAGAGCTATAGTGGAATACCAACTCCAACATGGGCGGCGTAGTGGGAGTCAGCCTCCTCAAATCTTTTCAGAAGAGTGGGCCTGGTTGGCAGACATCTGCCAGGTCCTTCGAAACTTTGAGCAGTCTACCCAGGTGGTCAGCGGCGATGCTGCAATCATTAGCGTCACCATTCCTCTGCTATGCCTCTTGAGAAGTTCCCTGCAAACCATAAAGGCAGCCGCTTTGCGCTCGGAAACAGAGCCGGGGGAAGACAGTATGTCGCTGGATAGTCAGAGCACCCTCCTGTCTATATCTCAGCGCGTTCAGGAGGAGGAGGAGGAGCATGAGGAGGATGAGGAGGAGGGGGAAGAGACAGCTTGGCCCACTGCTGACGGTACCCATGCTGCTTGCCTGTCATCATTTCAGCGTGTATGGCCTGAGGAGGAGGAGGAGAAGGAGGATCCTGAAAGTGATCTTCCTAGTGCGGACAGCCATGTGTTGCGTACAGGTACCCTGGCACACATGGCTGACTTCATGTTAGGATGCCTTTCTCGTGACCCTTGCGTTACACGCATTCTGGCCACTACGGATTACTGGGTGTACACACTGCTCGACCCACGCTATAAGGAGAACCTTCCCACTCTCATTCCCGAAGAGGAAAGGGGTTCGAGAGTGTTGCTATACCACAGGACCCTGGCGGACAAGCTGATGGTAAAATTCCCATCCGACAGCGCTAGTGGCAGAAGGCGCAGTTCCGAGGGCCAGGTACCAGGGGAGGTGCGTAGATCGAGCAGCATGTACAGCCCAGGCAGTGCAACAGTCTTTAAGGGCCTGGACAGCTTTATGGCTCCCCAGCAAGACTGTGTCACCGCTCCCCAGTCAAGGCTGAGTCGGCGGGAGCACTGTAAAAGGATGGTGAGGGAGTACGTAGCCGATCGCACGACCGTCCTCCGTGACGCCTCTGCCACCTACAACTACTGGGTGTCGAAGCTGGACACGTGGCCTGAACTAGCGCTGTATGCCCTGGAGGTGCTTGCTTGTCCTGCGGCTAGCGTCTTGTCGGAAAGGGTGTTTAGTGCGGCTGGGGGAATCATCACAGATAAGCGTACCCGCCTGTCAACGGACAGTGCCGACAGGCTAACACTCATCAAGATGAACAAAGCCTGGATTTCCCCAGACTTCTCTTGTCCACCAGCGGACAGCAGCGATACGTAAGCAATACGTAGGCTGCACCCGCGGATGGAAGCATCGTTCTCTCTCACCATCCAAAAAGGGGACATTTCTGCTTCATCAATCTGTGTCTAATATTCCTCCTCCTCCTCCTCCTGCTCCTCCTCCTGAAACCTCACGTAATCACGCTGAACGGGCAATTTTTCTCAGGGCCACAAGGCTCACTCATCTAATTTTTCTAAACAATTTTTATATGTTTCAATGCTCTTAAAAGCGTTGGAACTTTAACTTGAACCAATTTTTCGTTAAACTGGGCTGCCTCCAGGCCTAGTTACCACTTAAGCCACATTAACCAAAGCGATTAATGGGTTTCACCTGCCATCTTGGTTGGGCATGGCCAATTTTTACTGAGGTACATTAGTACTGTTGGTACACCAATGTTTTGGGGCCCTCACCTACAGTGTAATCATAGCAATTTCTATGTTCTTCGCCTGCACTCATGGTACAGAAGTGTGTGTGGGGTTGGCCTACACTTTAGCTACATAAATGTAACTTGGGCCTTGGCTATACTGCAGCTACTGAAATGGAACTAAGACTGCGCTCCCACTATACTGCTGCTTCGGAATTGTTACTGGGGCCTGTGTAGGCTGCTACTATTACTGAAATGGAACTAAGACTGTGCTCCCCCTATAATGCTGCTAGTGATATGTTAGTGGGGCCTGTCGCTAATGCTACGGCTGAAATGTTGCTAATTCTGGGCTCTGCCTATACCGCTGCTAATGGTATGTCACTGGGGTGTGGAAACAGAGGCTTCCCAAAGACATGATGGCGGCGAGGCCATTTCCCACCAACGCTGTTACTGTTAAGGTGCATATAACCACGGACATGTGGAGAGGACACGTAGTGCCTCCAAAACATCCCCCGCCACAGCCCACTTAATCCTGGCCACATTTCGAAAAACCAACTACATTAAACCGCGCTACCAGGTCCGCAGTCACCACCACATTACCACCAACGAGGTTACTGTTAAGGTACATATTACCAGTCAGACTGGGGCATGCAGTGTGGGCCGAAGCCCACCTGCATTAAGCACGACATTACTACCTCAGCTGTGTTGGGCAATGCAATGGGATATTTTTATGTACCGCCGGTGGGTTCCAGGGAGCCACCCATGCTATCGGTCGACAGGGACTTCACAATAGGGAGTTGTACCTGCCTGTGTCTATGAATTAAAAAGCCCGGTCTGACTGGGGCATGCAGACACCTTGACAGAATGAATAGTGTGTGGCACATAGGTTCCCCATTGCTATTCCCATGTGTGCAGCTCCTGATGGCGGTGGCACAGGATTCCATTTCTCATTGCTTCTGTACAGCATTGTGGGCTATCGCCCCGCCCATTTTAAAGAGGGTCGCTGCCTAGCCGTGCCAACCTCTGCAGTGTGTGCCTGCGGTTCCTCCTCATGGCAGACGCACTTCTAAATAGACATGAGGGTGGTGTGGCATGAGGGCAGCTGAAGGCTGCGCAGGGACACTTTGGTGTGCGCTGTGGGGGGGAGGGGGGGTTGGGCAGCATGTAACCCAGGAGAAGTGGCAGTGGAGTGTCATCCAGGCAGTGATTGTGCTTTGTTGTAGCTAGTGTGGTGCTTAGCAAAGGTATGCCATGCTAATGAGGGCTTTTCAGAAGTAAAAGTTTTTGGGAGGGGGGGGGGCCCACTCTTGCCGCTATTGTGGCTTAATAGTGGGACCTGGGAACTTGAGATGCAGCCCAACACGTAGCCCCTCGCCTGCCCTATCGTTCCCATCACTTTCTTGAATTGCCAAGATTTTCACACAAGGAAACCTTAGCGAGCATCGGCGAAATACAAAAATGCTCTGGTCGCCCATTGACTTCAATGGGGTTCGTTACTCGAAACGAACCCTCGAACATCGCGGGAAGTTCGTCCCGAGTAACGAGCACCCGAGCATTTTGGTGCTCGCTCATCTCTAAACAGGAAGTAAACTTATGTCCTATGCATGGCACAGGCTCAGAAACAAGCCCGCAGCATCCCGCAGCTAGAGCCAATGTCATTGATAGCAAGCCTCCCGCTGCAACAGCAGGGATCAGTGAGAACAGTGATCCCCGCTCTTAAACCCCTACATGCTGGGATCAATGTACAGCACGGCATGTAAAGAGTTCACAGAATGTAATCGCGGTGGGACGGACGCTATACACTGCTGTCCAGGTCTGCCATGGCTATTGTGAGCAACAATGTATTGCAGTACGGGAGTACCGTAATGCGTTATCATAGTGATCAGAGTTTTTACAGTTCAAGTTCACTACAGGGACATAAAAAAATTATTAAATTAGTGTAATAAACAAAACAAAACTCGTGCATTTTCCAGGTTGTATAAAGAAAAAAAACTGAAACAAAGCATATATTTGGTATCATGATAGCCATAGTTACCTGTAGAACAAATTGAACACACTATTTATTCTGCACAGCAAAAAAAACCGTAAAGAAACGAAAACTAATAAACGAAGGCAAAATGCTTATTTTGTTTATCTTGCCTAAAAAAAATGAAATAAAAGTGATCAAAAAATCTGTATGTACCCCAAAATGGTTTCAATAAAAACTACAGTTCATCATACTGTGCTCAGTCCTTAAGGGGTTAATTCAGGCCAAATCCCTGCACAAAACTCAATCCGTTTTTGCAGTTAATGGAAGTTTTTTTTGGGGGGGGGGGGGGGTGAGGGGGGATTTCTGGTTGTTTTTCACCCCTACATTAAGCCCTTCCCATCGGCCATAAGGCCTCTGACCCATGCAGCTTGGATGTGTATAAACATTGGCAGAGTGTGCTGTGTATGGAGCGGGCTCCGCAGGTATCAGCCGGCTCTGGCAGTGGACTCCGGCCCACAGCAGACTTCAGGAGGTAAGGGAGGCTGTTAATCCTTATGCTGTGACAATTCAGACGCCCCTCCAATCCCCCACACGATAATATAGAATGCAAATAAAAACCCTGTATAGTGTAATACTATAGTGTTGCATTATACTGTATCAGTGAGCAAACGATTCAACTTCCACTTATGGAGACTTAAAAAAAAAAAAAAAAGTATAAAAAAAATGAAAATGAAGATTTTTTTTTAATTATTACAAAATAAAAAATATTACAATTAAAACACTTTTCCCAGTTATATATTAAAAAAATGCAAAAACTGGTATTATTGTATCCATAAAAGTCCAATTTATTAGATATCACTTTACTAATCCCGCACGGGGAACGCTAATTTTGCACTTTTCCTGCTCAGTTAATCTCCAAGAAAAAATAGAATAAAAACTGATCAAAAAGCCGCGCATACAACAAAGTAGTATCAATAAAAACCCTGGGTCACCTTCCAAAAGACAAGTTGTCACACAGCCCCAGCAACGAAAAAATAAAAAAAGTTATGGGGGTCAGAAATGGCGACAAAACCTTTTTTTAAAACCTATTTTTACGAAGTATATAGTATTGATATAGTATATAGTACTGATTACTTTGTAACAGTGCTTCTGTAATGTTTGTACTTTTGTCTTTCTGTATTCCCCCTGTCTATGTAAGCGCTGCGGAATATGTTGGCGCTATACAAATAAAGATGATTATTATTATAGTAAAAACACTATAAAAATGTGGTATTGCTGTAATCATATCAACCAACAAAATGAAGATAAAATGTTATTTTTACTGTACTGCGAACGCCGTAAAAACAAACTCCCCAAATGATGCAACTTTTTTTTTTTTTCTTTTTTTACCATTTTGCGCCACTTAAGAGATATTATGGTATTTTTACCATTATGGTACCACTGAAAAATACAACTCGCCCCACAAAAACAACGGCATCCAAAACTGTAAGGGCTTAGGGTACATCAGTCAGGTTTTCACGTCTGGCCGATATACACTGCCCCTTTTCGCAAGGGGAGGAGGTGGGACAGGAGCTGGTGCATTGAGCTCCCTCTCCGCCCATCACCACTGTTTGTATAGGGAAAGGATGGGACGGGATCGGGCAGAACTTGGCTCTGCCCCATCTCGCCCCTCCCATTGCAAATAGTGGTGAGGGAGTGAGAGGGGGTGGGAGCTCAGTGCACTAGCGCCTGCCCCACCTCCTCCCCTTGCAGAGAGGGGCAGCGTATATACGCTCATCTGAATAAGCCCTAAGGGTAATTTCACATCTGCACTGGGGATTCCACTTAAAACGGAGCAGGAAGGACAAAATCCTCGAGACTGAACGGTTCCATTTCCGTCCATTTTCCGCCCAGAAGGCCGGCTTTTGGTGCTTTTTTTCTGGTACTTGCAGCCGCCCCTATGGCGCTACATCCAGACGGAGGTTCCAACACAAATGTAAAACCACCGTAACTGGTTGCTTTCACACTGGCAAGAAAATTGCACGAGATTTATACGTTTTTTCGAATGGGGTCATGGGAAAAAATCGTGGCATGTCCTATCTTTGGCCATTGCCTCAGAAGACCTCGCCCATTGTTTTCAATGAGGCAAGCAAAACTTTGTACACTGTGGGATGTGCATGTGAGTGCGATGCGAGGTTTCCCATTGAAAACAATAGGAAACACTCCGCAATCCTCCGCCGCGGATTTTTCAGCTAATAGGACTAGTGAAAGTCCAAACACATGTTTATTGCGTTGTGATGCGATAAAAAGGAGGCTCCATAGGCAAACATGGGAGATTAAAAAAATCACTGAAAAATAGAGTGTGGCGCGGGTTTTTGCTCTCACAACATCGTATGAGTGAGAACATCGCTGATGGGAAGGAAACCATTGTAAATCATTGGTTTCATAATCTGCTTTTTTACTGACTCTCGCATCATGTGAAAATCACGTGATTTTCTCACCTGTGTGAAACCACTCTAAGGCTGGCAGCACACAGGCGGATTTGCATTGCGGAATCCGGAGCGGGCGTCTGAATCCGGATTCCGCAGCAAGTACCGCCCATAACATGCCATTGAAAACCATTCTTTCCTCTACATCGCAGCGATATCGCTGTCGCCCGCGGTTGACATGATCACAGCTTTTACGGCTTCAAGTAATAATCTGTACAACCATATTATCCTCTACGCCCCTTTAAATTGAACATAGGCGATGTCCCATATGTGGACTGACGTGATGTGATGCATGTTGTCAGGCTGTAGTTTGCGCTTATTCATTTATGCTGCAGCTGAGCTAAACAAAATCTGGTCAGATTGTTTGCCCTCCATTATCAGTGGCCTCCAAAGAATGTCATTAGCCTCCTTTGAAGCTGTGATAAGGCCTTTGTCTGCCATGTGTGACATTGTCCAGTGCGCATTCCAGGTCTAATCTACACACAGCCTGACCTCACTGCCTGATAGTCCCCCACCTGGGGGGCAACTAGTGAATCCTGGGTTTGGGAAAACTATGAAACTCCAGATTCTGTTCCATGCATACAAACGTATGTGTTTTCCCAATAAACTGAACGCACCTCTAGGACATGCAAGAGGTTAATTACCTATATATATTTATCTATGTATATTGTTGCTAGACTTTGTGTATGTCCTTGCCAGAACCTTCAGAGCATTCACATGACTGTTTTTTTCACTATTAGTTGCCTATTGATTGCCTTGGGTTGGGTATAAAAGGCAGGTTCTGTGTGCAGTTTTTGCAGAGAGCCTTGTGAGAAGTGAGCTGCCCCAGTGCTGCAGGAGAGCTGGGTTTTCCTATGTGGGAGAGAGTATAAGTGCAACCTGGATTCCTGGAGTGGTGCTGCCCAGCTGTTGTGATACAGGTGCCAGAGCAAGGTCTGCCGATCTTCCAAGGAAACGTAGGCTGCAATTACCGACTACAAGTGCCAAACCGTCATCGGGAGAGACACCACCAGTGAGAGCGGATCATCGTATGCAACAGCAAGTATCCGGATATCACGTTTCAGTGGTGTGTAATTGTATTATAACCCAGGCTCATCACCAGTAGAACGGATTGTTCTGACTTCATCACTGTACAGCCTCCCCAAAGGTCCTGTGCGAATAATTGGGTCAGGAGACAGTGACTGCATACTTCAGTTTGCAGATTTAGTCATTTGGTTAACCGAAGTTCCTGTAAGGCTAAGTTAAAGCCTCAGGGTAGGTCATCGTCTGGAGTCCATCGCTCGGGACCCCGACCGATCAGCTGAGCTGGCACATGCTGTCAGCGCCACAAATACACAGAGGTCGGAGCTGAAGCAGCGGAAGTCTCCACGCCAATCTCTGTGCAGTGGCCGGCACTTGTAACTGCAGGCACAGCTTGCGTTGATTTCAATGAAAGCCGTATCCGGCAGTTATAAGCACCATGCGACAGACTCCAGCCGATCAACTATATTGATGACCTATCCTGATCAAAAACACCAGAGACTAATCAGGCTGCACAGCCTTTTAAATCATGGCCCGGGTCCGTCCTGCACTGATGTGATCGGTCCCCGGCAGCAGTACAGTAAAATGCTCGGATAGCGCGACTTTTTGCACAGCGAAGGTATTGCATGCAGTTTTGCGCTTCCGCTCGTGTAAAAACGGCCTTGGCTGGGTCCACATGGACATTCTGCAGCAGATCAGCAGCGGAAAGTCTGCCTCAACCATTCACTGCGGGGTTTGATGTGGGTTTTCCAGGCAGCGCTCGCCGGAATACACCAAGGTCAGAGTAGAAGCGCTGCTCCAACCCCTGCGTATTGGCCGGCGCTTGTAATTGCAGGCACAGCTCCCACTGAAATCAACAGGACTCCAGCTGGCAATTACAAGTGCAGCTCGGACCCCGGTGTATCCCAGCGGGCGCTGCCTGGGAAACCCATTTAATGTTATCTGAGTGATTCCCACATTTCATACACTAAAAAAAAAAAGCACAGCATGCTCAACGAAAAAAGCATGAGGGGCAAAGATGCGTGTGCAATACACTGCGCAATTCCGCTGGAGAAAGAACACATCTGGAACTCATTAGACTAAATAGCCATTTAAATCGGAACAACCGAGATAAGATATGCTGATACACGCTCAAAAAATATCGTTCATAGCACAAATACGTGTAGGTCGGATTCACACAAGCGTGAGCGTATTTGCGTGCACGTTTATGCGCATGAGAGGTTACCTATTTGCATGCACAACTATTTTTCTTAGGTCTGTGTCATGCAGCCATATTTGCGCACAAAAGTTTTGTGCGTACAATACGCAGAAAATAGAACCTGCTGATTTCAATGCATTCGTTCACAAGCACATATTTTGCATGCGCAATTGCAGCGCGAAAGGAAAAACCACATCATGTTCTATTCTCCTCGTGTGACACAGGCCTTACTGTACGTTTTGTATGCAAACCGTGCACATTTAGGCTGGATTCAGACGACCGTATATCGGCTCGGTTTTCACGCTGAGCCGATATACGGTGTCCTCATCTGCAGGGGGGGGGGGGGTGGATGGAAGAGCCAGGAGCAGGAACTGAGCTCCCGCCGCCTCTCCGCCCCTCTGCACTATTTGCAATGAAAGGAGGCGGGACTGGGGCGGGGCTAAATTCTGAGAATTAGCCCCACCCCCGTTCCGCCTCTCCCCATTGCAAATAGTGCAGTGGGGCGGAGAGGAGGCAGAGAGGGGGCTGGAGCTCAGTTCCTGCTCCTGGGCTCTTCCAGCCTCCTCCCCCCCCCCTGCGCACGAGGACGATGTATATCGGCTCGGCGTGAAAACTGAGCCGATATACGGTCGTCTGAATCCACCCTTATGCACGCAAAAGAAAAAAATACGCAGCACAGTCCCGTACATTGAAATTGCTAATTAGCCTAATTAGCTTCATATGTTCTATTTCCCTGCAGGAAAATAGAACTTGCTGCATATTTTTTTGCAGGACAGAATTGCGCTCGCTAAATATGCGCTTGTGAGGGATCTCAATGGGTTCTATTCACTGCGTATTACACGCGCAAATGTTGCTTGTGCAAATATAGTTGTGTGAATCCGAGCTTATTATGTCAGAGAAGGAAGCGGAACTCACATCTTTGCACCAAGAGTTGGGCTTCTAGTTGCATCCGATGAGCCGAAGCTCTGGTGGACCCCGACGCCCCGCAGCAGACCACGGCTCTTGTCTTGTACAGTAAGTTGGGATGTACAGACTGACTTATTTGGGGAGTATTCATGACCTGCTATGGACTCTTCATGTTTGAGGACGTTCTGTATGTGTCACTATTACTGCCGTCCTCGAGCAAAACGTCTTATGCAGAAAATAATTGGTGCAGCTCATTTAATGAACTTTATTAAAGACAATTACAGATACTTAAGTCAGTAACATTAAGTATAACTATAGCTCAGCTTAGGTGACGCATCACTCAGGATGGACGGAAGAGGCTTTTATGGACTAAAGCTGACAAGATGAAGTTCTTTTGAGGACAATTTAAAGGGGTTTCCTAGGACTCAGAACTGTATAGAAATAAAGAAAAACTACATATTCACCTGCTCTTGTGACGTCCCGACCAGTGCTGGGGCCCCAGTGTTCACCAATCATAACCTGGATTGTGCACATGACTGGTCAACCAATCACAGGCTTCAGTGGCCATCTATGACTATGGCTTATATGGAGCCAAGGTCATAGATGTCAGTGGTCTTTGTTACGGACATAATTTTCTGAAAACTTCAAGGGGTTCTATTTGTGTTATGAGCTTAGTTCTGGTATTGTATCTATGTATTGAGGTTGGTTCATGCTGTATTTATATTATAAGCTTGGTTCTGGAGTTGTATTTATGCTATGATCTTGGTTGTGGTACTGTATTTGTGTACTGAGATTGGTTCTTGTGCTTATATTTTTATGAGTTTGGTTCTGGTACTGTATGTTATGAGCTTGGTTCTGGAGTTGTATTTATGTGATGAGCTTGGTTCTAGTACTGTATTTGTGTACTGAGGTTGGTTCTTATGCTTGTATCTTTGTTGAGCTTGGTTCTGGTACTGTATGTTATGAGCCTAGTCCTGTATGTTATGAGCTTGGGTCTGGTACTGTATGTTATGAGCTTGGGTCTGGTACTGTATGTTATGAGCTTGGTTCTGGAGTTGTATTTATGTGATGAGCTTTGTTCTAGTACTGTATTTGTGTACTGAGGTTGGTTCTTATGCTTGTATCTTTGTTGAGCTTGGTTCTGGTACTGTATGTTATGAGCCTAGTCCTGTATGTTATGAGCTTGGGTCTGGTACTGTATGTTATGATCTTGGTTCTGGTACTGTATGCTATGAGCCTAGTCCTGTATGTTATGAGCTTGGTTCTGGTACTGTATGTTATGAACCTAGTCCTGTATGTTATGAGTTTGGTTCTGGTGCTGTTTTTATGATATGAGTCTGGTTCTGATACTGTATTTAAAAACGGAATTTAGTTCTCGTGCTGCTTTCAAGCAATGGTGACAGACAAATGTATGCACAGATACACTCACCTCAGCGCAATGTATTTGCGCAGTGAACGAGGTTGATTTGCGTGTGCATTGGCGCATAATACTGTACTTTTTTGTGCACACAGGGCCCGTTTATATGTGCGTCTGACCACCCCGCCTGATTTAAAAGGATATTTAGCCTAATGATGTCCTGATGTGCTCCATTCTTTGTGGAATTACGCAGTGCATTGTGCATTTGTGTGCGCGATTGCGTACTTCCCATAAGCTTCTATGGGGTCCTTTGGTGCACAAATACACAGAAAATAGAGCAGGTACTATTTTTTTTGTGTGCAACCTTAATGTGTCCAAAAAAATCAGTAATGAAAACAGACCCATTGACATGAATAGGTTTTATTATCTGCATATTGCATGCGCTAATTCTGTGTGCGCACTACGTGGCACAAATACGTCCTTGTGAAGCCACCCTTATGTTGGTTCTGGTACCATATTTAGGCCGTCTGCACACAAATGGGTCAGATTCCAGAGGTGGGACCCTGAAGCGGGATCCGACCCTCTGCTTGTCCGGTGACCCGGCTTACCTGTCAGTTGTCTTCATTATCTGTGCTGCGTATGGTCCGGATGGCTCACCATCAGACATGCCCAGTACAGATTTTTCCACACCATCACTAGGCGATGACACGGAATCTGCGACCTGTCCGCAACATCAATTACGGAAGGGCCATGGGTTGGACGGAATTCATTGACTTCAATGAAAGCCATCCATGCGGACACCACATCAAAATACAGCATGCTGCAATTTTTTTTTTCTCTGCGAGCGGAAAATCGCGATTGATTTGCGCTCATGTGCAGGAAGAAGCACTTTTCCATAGCATGATATGGAAGGTATTTGCTGCGGAAACCGAGGGCGGATGCCCGCTCCGGATTCAAAAGTGCAAATATACCCGTGTGCAGGCGGCCTTATTCACTGACCTGTTCTGTTGTGGATGTGCTGCTATCTTGCTTTCTGCACAAGTAGAATACAGGCAGGCTGCCTATTAGTGCAATATATATTGTGTTAAGGGGGCTGGGGCAAAATATATTATTGTTCTATGCTATAGTCACCATTTCTTGCGATTGTTTGCTTGCACACACAAAACCGGTGTGCGAAATACAATGCATTATAGCACCCCACTGAGAAAAACAGCTTGGTCCCTTTAAAATAACTCTTTGAACTTGGAATTGCTGAAGATGGAGCTCAGCGCAGAAGTGAAGCTGCAGGAGACGTCTCCATGCACTTCATTTTTAGCCAGCAGGAGAAGAGGCTGAACTTGAAAATTTGTAGTAATCAAATTGTAGATGTTCTTGTTTTTCTTGGGCAGTGTTCTGCATTATTGCAAGCATGTGCTTTTGGTGTGGTGTTCCCTCTTGCAAGGCTTGTCATTTGCTTCAAAGTAGGCAGCGTGATGTGATTACAGGGTTGACTTTCACAGATTAAAGAGCCAAGGGGAAAGATCTGGAGCTGTTGGAATACAGGAGGAGCACAAAAATACGGTAGGTTGTCTGGATAAGTCTTAGTTTTTCACCTAGCGTAGCTGAATTTGTCATATAGTTCTAGGAACTGCAAGGGAATAACCTTTACAGTAGGTTTGTCTAAAGTTCTAACCACAGTTAATGATATCACCCTGTACTGTGCCTAATGACAAATTTAGCTCTGCTACATATGTCTTATCGCTCAGCTCTCCTCATAGGCAATCATATACCCCCACTATGAAAAGTTCTGTACTATTGTCTGTCTCATTCAGGGCATTTTTTACAAAGTATCAACTTTGTTTGCTTTGATTCACTATGGATATTTGTTTTGCAACATTTTTGCAACATTGTAGCCAGAGATCACTAGTAAAGGGTTCAGTGCAGAAGTTTTGCAAAGGTATCTTTTGACTGAAAGGGGGGAAAAAGGAGTTCATTGTATTCATGCAGACTGTCTTCTATCTGTGGTGAAATGTGTTTGCTAAATAGTGAGGCGTGCATGGGAGCGCAGTTGGGTTTAAACTGACAGAACAGGTAGGACAAGGTGAGGGCCGGTACCGTGTGTGGTAATGAAAGCTGTCATATACACCCATTCTGGGCACAGTGAATCACTTATTATTTCTTTGCAAGGTTCATATAGATTCGTTAGCTGGAGGCATTATCTGATGATGAAAGCTAGGCTTACAGGGAGGATAACCTTTTCCACTATGGATTATATGAGGGCACATTGTCTTGTCTGCCCAACCTTAACCTGATGTTAGTTATGGGAACTACATCATGTATTGTGGTTGGATGTGAAGAAACTCCCCTGCAGTATTACAGCAGTCTGGCGCCCCCTATAACAGCAGTCTGGATGTGTAGTCTGCAGTGCCCCCTTATAACACCAGTTTGGTCTGGAGCGCCCCTATAAAAGCAGGCAGGATGTGTAGTTTAGAGTACCCCCATAACAGTAGTCTGCAGTGTCCCCTATAAAGGAAGTCTAGCTGTGTAGTCTGGATCAACCCCTATAACTGCCTCCTGGATTTATTGTCTGGAGTGCCCCCTATAACAGCAATCTAGATATGTAGTTTGGAGCTCCCCCTATAACAAGTCTAGTTGTGTAGTCTGTAGACAGGTTGCATATGATATCCTGCAGCATATCACTCCACATTTGCTGTAATTGAGCCTCTAGATCATGCAAACTGGTGGGCTGTTGAAGTTGGCATCCCAGATGGTCCCATACATGTTCTATTGGTGATAAATCTGGTGACTGGGCAGCCATGGAAGTGTGGCAATGTTGTGGGGGCTTCCTGTGACCCCCTTGTGTGTCCTGTACATATTGCTGAGCTGTCATTGTTCCTTGCACGACTACTAGGGGTGACCAAGTAGTCGATGACCCCCTCCCCCCCCAGACCATCACACCAACAGGAGGCAGTGTGCCGCTCAACAGCAAAGGCAGGATTGAGGCGCTCACCACGAGGTCTCCAGACACGAACACAGCCATCGTTGGTGCCCAAACTAATGTAGTTCATGACAGCACTGTAAACGGAGACGAGGCGGGTGTCAAAGGCAATATTGGATGCCGTGAGGCCAAATGTCCTCCAGCTAAACACCTGGAAATGGTTCTGACAGACACAGGGGTGTAACTATGGTGCCACCAGTCTCTGGATGGTGGATAACAAAACAGTTGGAGCTACTTGTCAGACGATCCTCTCTATTGGTGGTCTGTCAAGGGCATCCTGGTTACCTTGTGTGCCCTTGCACATCTACTGGACCCAACACCTCCTAACAGTCTGGTCAGAACAGCCTGGCGGGGGACAATTCGTCGATACGACCATCCAGTTTCTTGCAACCCAATAATGCGCCCCCTATCAGACTCTTCTTTGAGTGCATCATAGAGGCATCTAAGGGTTAACAAGTTTTATGCAAGCGGAAAAAGATGTCCACAAGAAGCCTCTGAGAGCCTTTTTATAGGCCAAGGGGGAAACCATTTGTAGGGCCTCAGGTGGCAAGACCGTTCATCTAATCATTTGCATATCGTCCTGATATTTAACTGCATGCCGAGTTTTGCAGCAAATCAAGAACTTCTTCTAGTGGACGATATATATATATATATATTTTTTTACAAAGGGTGTATAATAGTCTAGTTGTGTAGTCTGGAGCGCCCCCTATAAGGCTGCCTGTCCATGGGCGTTTTTTGCATTGGGTTCTGGCCGCGGAGAATGCAGTGCAGGCTTTCCAAAGTGTTGCTCTGGAAAGCGCAGCCCCCCTGTCCATGAGCGGAGAATTATAGCAATTCTCCGCTCGCGGCCAGGAAATCGCAGCATGCTGCGAATTGCCGCAATTCTCCGCCGTGAGCCTGCCTATCTGTCAGATAGGCTCACAGCGGAGATCTGTCCTCTGGCTCCTGCTCCCCGGCGGAGGGTCCCGCGGCGGAGATCTGACATGGGATACCGCAATGCCCGTGGACAGGCAGCCTAAGAGCAGTTTGGATGTGTTGTCTTGAGGGCTCCCTATAACGGCACTTTGGCTATGTACCCTGGAGCGCCCTCTAACAGTTATATGAAGAAGCTGAATTCCGTGGCATTGTAGTCTGTTTCGTATCATCTAAGAGGGCCAGTCTGGTCTGGAGATTTGTCAATATACCTTAGATATTGAATATAAAGGTCGTCCAAACCTGACAATTTCAGCAGGACCAGCCAGCTGTCAGATGTGTATGGGGGGCTCTCTTGACTTGCGCAACAGATTATGTCAATGGGAAGGATTGGGCACGTTAAATTTAATGCCTGATCTTCTTCTTTTCCCTGCATCCGCTATAGTAGCGTGACAGCCGTTTTCTCATCGGTCTAGATGAAAAAAAAGGAGCGACAAGCCAAGCATTCGGCCAAATGAAGACGGCCAGGTCGGATTCTGACTCTGAGATTCTCGCAGCGGGATGCGACCCGTTCCCCTGCAGTCACCCGCGGCTTACCTGTTCAGCGTTCTTGCTCTGCGAATGTGTCGGCTGGCGCACAGCCTCCCATGTGCAGTGCAGAGCAGGCACGTCAGCGATGACGCGGGAGTGCGAGTCTCTGCGAGGCTAGTGCTGAAATAAACCACGCCGCGATTTTGTTATTGAGCAAGTTTTCCACGATTAAATCGCAGCTGTCTGCATAGGATCGCATAAACCAATGTAATCCTATGGCAGCGGGCAACAGCGGAAATTCCATGCTGAATCTCGCCGCGGAATTTCCGTCCGTGTGCATTCGGCCTTCATGTGTATGGAAGAGTTGGGAGAAATAGCTGTTGGCTGACACTTATTGAGGGCGCTTACATGCGCAAAACAATTGCGACTATTAGAACCAATGGTTTTCTATGGGAAGGGACAGAAAGTGTTGCCACACTGCTAAACCCAGAAGCACATTTTAAATGTCCCCACAGGGATGAGAGGACTCCCCGGGGATTCCCTTCATCTGCCGGAGGCTGGAGGGATTTCCTTGCAGCGGGGAGAGAGAGAGCAAGATAAAGGGAGTCCCCAGGAAACCCCTTCATTGATGGGGACTCCCTTCATCACCATGGCTGGAGGAATTTCCCTGCAGGGAATATGGAGGGATTTCCCTGCAGCAGGGATGTCCCTCCAGCTCCCCTGCAGGGGAAAACACTTTCTCCCCACTAAGGGGATATCCCTCCAGCTCCCCTGCAGGGGAATCTCTCCATCCCCACTGAGATGAAGGGAGTCCCCAGCCATGAAGGAAAGCCATGTGGGGCTTTCCTTCATCTCTCTTTCTCCTCCTGGAGCAGCAACGCTTTTCAGCGACTCGCAGCTCCCAATTGTGTGAATGGGCAATTTCATCACTAATTAATCTCGGGACTTGATTGTGGTGAATCATTATTTAACATGGGTTTTTTTTCGTCACGTGCCAATTCCAGCCAATCAGGAGGCTGGAACCGGCACACGTCATGGGGCGGAGCTACGCGATGACGCGTACAAGGGGCGGAGCCAAAACGCCGATGCTGCCGAGCGGAGCCGAAGGGAGAAGACGGATCTGCGCAAGCGCGTCTAAAAAAGTAAGAAGACACCGAAATTAGACGGAACCATGGCGACGGGGACTCTAGCAACGGAGCAGGTAAGTGAATAACTTCTGTATGGCTCATATTTAATGCACGATGTATATTACAAAGTGCATTAATATGGCCATACAGAAGTGTATACCCCCACTTGATTTCGCGAGACAACCCCTTTAAGTCCTTAGTGACCAAGCTTTATTTTGTTTTTCAAGTTTTTGTTTTTTTCTCCCCCTTTTAAAAAATTGTGACTCCTTTATTTATCCATCGATGTTGCTGTATGAGGGCTTGTTTTTTGCGGGACGAGTTGTATTTTTCAATGGTGCTATTTAATGTACCATATACTGTACTGAAAAACATTTTAAAAATTTTAAGAGGAATAAAGTAAAAAAAAAAAGAAATTCCGACATCTTTTGATACGTCTTGTTTCTACGGCGCACAAACTGCAACAAAAGTGAACTGATAACTTTATTCTATGGGTCAGTACTATGATCACAAACTTATATCGTGGTTTTTTTTTTTTTTTTTTGCTGTACTTTTTTTTCAGACATTAAATTTTTTAAATTATTTTCTGTCGCCATCTTCCGCGCGCAATAACTTTTTGTATTTTTCCGCTGACATAGTTGTGCGAGGGCTCATTTTTTTTGGGACATCCTGTAGTTTGCGTTGGTACAATTTTGGAATACATGCAACTTTTTTTATTGCATTTTTTTCTTGGGGACAGGGTGACCAAAAAAAACATACTTTTGGCATTCTTTTTTTTTTTTTTCGGACCGTGTGGGGCAAATAATGTGTTACTTTGATAGATTGGACTTTTACAGACGCGGCAATACCAAATATGTATTTTTGTCTTATTATATAGATTCCTTTATTATAAATATGGCAAAAGGTTTTTTTTTCAACTTTTATCACTTTTTTTTAATAATTAGTAAAACCTTATTGCTCTTATTTTTACTTTTTTTTTTTTTTAGTCCCCAGAGGGGACAACAGCTCGTGATGCTTTGGTCGCTCCTGCAGTATGATGTTATGCCATAGCATTATATCATACTGCAATCTGGCTGGTGGTCTATAAAGCCACGGGGATGGCTTGATAGGCATTCTGCCATGACAGCCCTGGTGCCTTTCAGAAGGCCACCTGCTGTCCTGACACCCGCACAGCTCCCTGCGATTTCATCGCTATGCTCCGGGGATTTAAATGCCGCTGTCAGAACTGAGCAAATACATTCCATTTGAATGCATTTCGCTCATCTTTCAAAAGACTGCAGGATCTTCTCGCCGCAGCATGTTTATACTAGCCATGAGGAGAGCAATGGAACGTGACAGCAGCCATGAGAAGAACAATGCAATCTGGCTACAGCCAGGAGGAGAGCAATAGAATGTAGCACAGCTGGGAGTGCGATTAGTCACATGCTGGGCTCTGCAAACAGCTCCTGGAGGTCCTTTCACATGCAAATGAAGATGATAATGTATTAATGGCCATTAACACTTTATGCAAATACATTGCTAAATCTTTCAGTCTTTTCAGTCCTTTGAAAGATTATCTTCGCATGTAAAAGGCCCTTTACTCCTCCGTGATTTTTCACTCATGTGAATGAGCCCTGAGTGTATATGGCCATTTTAATACTCATTCAACTTCAAGTGCAGATGTTTAACTGAAACCAGGGGGCCTAAGGGAGACTTCAGACGAACGTATGCGCAAAAACACTCGCCTCAGCGTCTATGGGATGTGCAAAAAATAAACACGCAATGTGATGCGCAATACGCTGTGCAAACCCACCGGGAAAAGCACACCTTAGGATCTCATTAGGCTTTGCAGCTATTAAAATCAGAGCAGGAAGGGGGAAGGGGTGAGTGTCCTGCGCCCAAGTGTACAGTAAAGTTCGCAAACATGTGAGCAAACAAGCCTCATCACTGTGCAAATATGTTGCATAGAGGCGAGCGTATTTACGCATATGTTCAAGCGATCCATAATCAGCAATTTTAATGGTTCTGATAATTGTTAGCGGGTGGACCCTGCATAAATCATGCAATATAAGAGTCTCTAGGGGGGCTCAACGAGAAGGAGCCACAGATGGAAATAACCCTGACAGCCCTGTCCGGCCTAATGATTCTAGACCTTTCTATAATTACAGGCTCATCTCTGACAACATGGAGCTAATATTAACCTAAATGTTTCCATATCACATTAATAGCTGGACTTGTTAACATACTGTACTAAATACGTGTTTAGGCTGCAGACAGCGAGCAAGTAGACCTTGTGTAAAAGGATCTTCGGGACGGACCCCGCCGGGTCACTTACCTTGTTCGCTTGATAAACTTTTCCGCACTGCCAAATTATGGAAATTCTTGCATTTTTTAACATCTTGGGTTGTTTCAACTCATAAAAAATACTAAAAACAACAAACTTCTTCTATACTTTTTATATCCGGACACACCACTATGAGCTCACCAGCCTCCTGTTGCCATTGTACCTGTTCCTGTTGCCATTAACCATCTGTAACTTGTGGTTCAGGGATGACTTGTGGTCTATAGTCTTACCACTGCAGCCAGCAATTAGCTACCTTTGGTCAAAACAAAAAATATAAGTCCTTTAGTCAGAAGGTGGTTTCACAGTTCACATGAACGTCATTTTAGCTCTCCGATAGCCGTGCTTAAATCACATTAACAGACATTAGCTGCAACCAAGTCGCTGCTATTTTTTGTGATTTTACGCGGCTGGTTGCGGTGTCTTGCGGTGCACGGACACCGTAGCCCCGAAATCCCTTGGCTGCCAGAACAATAAAGGGAATCCCTGCAAGGATGAAGGGAGTCACCACAGAGATGAAGGAAAAACCCGCAGGGACGCCCTTCATCTCTGCCGGGGCTTCCTTTCACCTCTGCCGGGGCTTCCTTTCACCTCTGCCGGGGCTTCCCTTCACCTCTGCCGTAGGCTCCCTGCACCTCTGCAGAGATTCCCTTCATCCTCGCAGTGTTAAACTTCCTCCCCCTCCCTTTCTCGGCCGGCTCGCATAGTCTCTCATAGGATATCCAGGAAACAATGAAGTTCCCAGCAGCACTGCAGCAATCCTTCAAGTAAAGCCAGGCAAGTAAAAAGTGCAAACGCCAGTCTCAGAGCCCAAACCAGATAAGCTCAAAAAATGCAGTCCACGTAATTAGAATGACTGGCAGCAATCCAAGGTATGGAAAAATACAAATGCGTTTATTTACCCCATAACAAACAAGCAACGTTTCGGTCAACAGACCTTCCTCAAGCTCAGCTTGAGGAAGGTCTGTTGACCGAAACGTTGCTTGTTTGTTATGGGGTAAATAAACGCATTTGTATTTTTCCATACCTTGGATTGCTGCCAGTCATTCTAATTACATAGTCTCTCATAGGAGTCCATGGAGTCACCAGTGATGTGCTGTCAAAATAGAGCCCTATCTTTTGACAGAGCGAAATCTTTTCACACACGATTTTTTAGGCAAGTGAAAAAATCGTCCGTCTGAAGGATACCATTGGCTCTTTTAGATGCAATTTTTTATTTATTTATTTTTGTTTTTTAAACACACTTACTCTGCGTCAAAATTACACTCTTGTGAAAGAGGCCTTAGTAGACAATGTGAAGGGGCCCTAAAATATATGATGAATGAGAAGTGATCATTCGCTGTTCGGTCGTTAGCTCACGTTTAGACTGAATATTTATTAAGTTTCGCTCGTTTGAATAATTTTTTTAATATGACAATCGTTCCGTCTAGGAGGGCCTTCAGAGCTCCTTCACACGAGCGTATGCGTAATTGCGTGTGATTCAGCTCAACGGATTAGTGCTATGAACGAGTCTTTTCAGCTCGCATTTCTGCCTATTTTACTATATCTTTTGCGCTTACAGGGCAGTTTTTTTTTTTTTTTTTTATGCAGCCAAAAATCGCTCATCTGAATGAATATATTGGATTCCAATGCTTCATATGCTCAATAGCTGCGTATATACGGTCGTGTGAATAAGGCCTTATACCACTGAATTATGCCGTTTTTTGCAATCACGCACCTCCTATAGACGTCTACGGGGACCTTTGCTTTGCAAATGCAAACAAAAATAGAGCAGTTGTATGTTTTTGCGCACGTGCAAAATGAGTGGGTGAAAACATTAAATGCGTACGAACCCATCGACATCAATGGGTTCTATTCTCTGCGTATTGTGTGCGTAAATTTTATGTGCGCCAATACACCCTGAGGCTTCTTTCACACAAGCATTTTAACGTGGCTATTTTGCCACGATAAAACGGCAGCCGAAAATCGCGCCCATTTGAAGCATTGGATCCCAATGCATTTGTTCAGACAGGCAATTTTCCGGTGCATAAAATCGTCCGGCCAGAAAAGATAGCGCATTCCGGTTTTTCGCACGGCCAGAAAAGATAGGACATGTCCTATCTTTTGCCAGAATACGTTGTCCGTTCCCATAGACTCCTATGGGATCTGCTGGAAAAGGGAGGTGGGAGGAAGTTTAGCAGCGGCTCGCATTGCTTAAGTCCCTCCCCTTGCCGGCAGCTCCCATAGGCTTCTATAGGAGCTTCTATTGCCGCTATCAGCCAGCAAGGAGGAGGAAGAGACCTTAGCAGCTCTAAGGTCCCTCCCCCCGGCCCACGGGATTTCGGGTTACAACATATATATGTGTGTGAACAGGCGAGAAAATGGGTAATTTAGCCGCGGCTTTCTCCCATTCATACGAATTTTCGGCCGCAATATGTGCGGCCGAAAATTGCAACGCCGATGGGAAAGAGGCCTTATAGATGAATCAAGTTGCTGCATGCATGCTTATCATGGGACCTCCACCAATCAGACACCTGTGAAATGTGCGACCGCCTGCGACAAGATAAAAGTATTGTCTGCTGGCCGATTCTCAAAGGAAGATGCAAGACATCTGATTCCCCGGCATCCCTGTTCGTACTGCAACAACTGTTACGCTGGGGAGCTGATAAGCTGAATCAATCGTTAACCATCTAGACGGCGGCGTATAATTACCACCGACCGCTGAGATGCCGGTTCCTCCCATACAATGACATTAGCGCTATAAAATGTTGCCACCTGTATCCTCATCATTGCGAGGAGCTAATTGTGTAAATGAGCCATGTTTTGTTTCTTTCACGCTTACAATTAAAAGTCCATCTGCTTTGTGCTATTTGTAGAGCAGGTTCACGCGAGGATCTAATCATCCCCGGTACAAGACTGCTAAGCTGGCCGTCTATCCATGATCCTACAGCCTCTCACCGGGTGACTTCATCTCATAATGACATTGTTTCGGTATAGAAGCATCTCAGCCAAAAAGAGACAGAAGTGCTGCAAAATGTAAAGTGTGTTATACTGAAAAGTCCATCTGAAACCTTAGGTGACAGTCACTTCAGTACGTCACTGTCCTGGCGCCGTATCCATGTGGGATCAGAAGCCTGAGATATGGGCTCTAACGCATGGGGCTCATTCATGATGCGGATTTACCTTACCTAAAGGCTTCTTCAGACGGAAGTATTTACGCCATGCATTGCGTTCGCGGAATTAGCGCAAGTAATACGCAGAAAGTAGAACCCATTGATATCAACGGGTTCGTTCTCATTAACACTTTTTTGCACACATTTCGTGCGCATGTAGAAAAATAGGACCTGCTCTATCTTTCTGAGTATTAGTGCACCAAAGGGCCCTATGGGAGGTCGGCAAATACGCGTGCAATATGTAAGGGGATGCATGAAACACGGCACAAAACCGCAAAGAAGAGAACAAATCTGGACCTTATTAGGCTAAATCCCCTTTTAAATCATGGTGTGGGGGGGGGGGGGTGTTCTGCGCACATATGAACAGGCCCTGCGTGTGCAAGAATGTACAGTACAATACGCTGATACATGGGCAAATCAACCTCGTCCGCTAAGCAGATATTTTGCACTGTGGCAAGCATATTTGTGCATACGCTCATCTGAAGGAGCCCTTACCAAGAAAACTGTGGCCCGGCATGGTTTGAGCCCTTAAAGGGGTATTATCTTCTTATGCCATCTTTAGGTTGGATGGCACCCTGTGCAGAATGTTTGCCCCCCTCCCATCATAAGAAATTGATGGGCAGTCTGCCTGTATTCTGCTTGTGCAGAAAGCAGTAAGATAGTAGCATACCCACACCAGAACAGCTCAGTGAATAAATACTGTACCAGAAACAAGCTCATTAAATAGATGCAGCAACAGAAACCAGCTCAGAACACATATGCAGCAATAGAACCAAACTTATAACTTAATTACACTACCAGAACAAATGTTATTAAGAAACATAAATACAGCACAATTACATAGATATAATACCAGAACCAAGCTTACATAATAAATACAGCCCCAGAACCAAGCTAACTAAGATGTTGTTGTGATGAGGAAGACCATCATCTGGTCATGCAGACCTAAAGTGGGTAATTGCTCCCAGCCTGCATCTGCCTGGTGCCACCATACAAGCCAGTGGCCATTGCCTTCTGCAACCCCAGCGTTTGCATGTAGCTAAGGCCGGCTATGTTCCCCTGTCATAAAGTGATGGCATATCACGGTATGATCAATGGGGGTCTGATTTCTGGTACCTCCTTGCTAATGAAGGGTCTGCAACCCAGGCTCCAATGTGCAGGACAAGAATTTGAAGTGGTTGCAGCACTGAATCAGTACTGAAGCCCCTTCATTCCCAGGATTGGTTAGGGTCATGGAGGTCGGATCTCCAGCTTTATATGATGGGAATCGACTATTCCTTTAAATTTAAAGACCATCTTGGCAAACACAGCTAAAGAAGTCTATCATTGTGACCCATATAACATGTATAGGGTTGTCTAGGGGTAAGGAGGATTGGCCATCTTGGATTTCGATATATCCAACTTTACGCATTTGTGAGGGAGCTGGGAACAAGCCCATGGTGAAAGCAAAGCAATATAGTATGCATGCATTATAACGGAGGTGCGGTGCCGGAGCTGTGGGAGCTGGTATGGCTGAGTATAGTCTGGTTTATTTTTTTTGGTGTTCTAAAAACAAATTAACTATGAAGACCTTTTGGTAAAGTCAAGGGTGGACTTTTTTTTTATCCCTTACGAAGGTTGAGTCTTTGGCTTGATAGAGTTGGTAGTGCTAACTCTGGTCTACAGTGTTGCAGCTCAGTCTCATCCACTTGAACCACAATACCAGACACAGCCTATGGCATACATTGTATAGAGCAGTAGTGTATGTGGTCACTAGATACATGTCAAGTGATATAAAGTCCTACAGTATATTTTACATACTAGTCTCAGGGGCGTAACTATAGAGGATGCAGGGGATGCGGTTGCACCTGGGCCCAGGAGCCTTAGGGGGCCCATAAGGCCTCTCTTCTCCATATAGGGAGCCCAGTACTATGAATAAAGCGTTATAGTTGGGGGCCCCGTTACAGGTTTTGCATTGGGGCCCAGAAGCTTCAAGTTACGCCTCTGACTAGTCTTATGTAATTTGTACTAGCTCTACCGTATGGCTGATGGCTCTTATTATGATCTTTCCATGGCATCTTCTTGTTGTACATTTGATCTGGCTCCCCGCTGTGAGGTCCAGGACACAAACATCCTGTTAAACCATAAGGTAGAGGGATGTTGGGTTAAAAATAACATGTTGCCTGGAGTTTCCCTTTAACAGGAGATCACAGTAATAATAACCTGCAAACACATGTCATTCCTGCTTAACTTCTACATAGCAGTAAGAGTCCTTCGTGACATAATCAGGTTATAAAATCATATCTCCTGGCTTATCGGCTTAGGGCTAACTTCTGTAAAAAAGTAGATGGACATCATTGGTGCATGAGATCTGATCGACGGTTGGAACCTGAAGTGTTTTCAGTATGTCAGTAAACCCCTGGAAGAAAGAAGACCTCCAAAAATACCCTACTATGGAGAAGTTGTGTGCCAAAACTACTGCTCCCAGTCAGCGGCAATAGTTGTAGCATGATGGGTTGGAGACCACCGTTCTAGTATTACAGTTGGGCTGTTCTCTAATGAGTAGTCACCATCATATACCGTTGCATCACAGGTAGACCTTGCCCCATGGAGAATGGTGTTGTCAATCACTGTAATTGTGAAGGATTGGAAAACGACTAAAGTTTTCATTTATTTTTTTTCTATTTACAGGTGACACACTACATCAAACATGGCTTCGGATGCCAGTCATATGCTCGAGGCGGCCTTAGAGCAAATGGATGATATCATAGCAGGTATAGTCATACTGAAGACTTTAATTAGCTAACGAGTTACTGCTCAAAGTGATTATTGCTAAGTAGATCTAAGGGATGTATTGGTCTTAGTGTAGGTCTTAGGGATGGATTGGTGTTGGTGTAGGTCTTAGGGATGGATTGGTTTTAGTGCAGGTCTTAGGGATGGACTTGTCTTAGTGCAGGTCTTAGGGATGGATTGGTCTTAGTGTAGGTCTTAGGGATGGATTGGTCTTAGTGTAGGTCTTAGGGATGGATTGGTCTTAGTGTAGGTCTTAGGGATGGATTGGTGTTGGTGTAGGTCTTAGGGGTGGATTGGTTTTAGTGTAGGTCTTAGGGATGGATTGGTCTTAGTGTAGGTCTTAGGGATGGATTGGTCTTAGTGTAGGTCTTAGGGATGGATTGGTCTTAGTGTAGGTCTTATGGATGGATTAGTCTTAGTGTAGGTCTTAGGGATGGATTAATGTTGGTGTAGGTCTTATGGATAGATTCGCCCACCAGAGTACAAGTGGCCAAGGTTCAGTATGACCAGACTCTGACACAATATTGCACCCCACTTGGAGTTGACTTTGGAGGTAATCACTTGTCATTGGGGTCTATTCCTTATGGGATGATTCACAAATAACCTATTAGACCTTATAGATGATATGTTCTGTGTGGGTTTTCCATTTCTGTCAGCCCCATTGAAATGAATGGAGCTACAGCCACACATACTCGGCCACCACTCCATTCAGTCTTACATCACTGCAAGTGGATACAGTAAGCCCACAGTGACAAGAAGATGGGGACACAGGACCTCTGTTTCTCAGGATCAGCTGTGAGACCCCTACTAAGTAAACTTGGATAGTTGTTAAAACTCTATTTTGGTACAACCCCGTTTAACCCCTTAACGCTACGAGACGTAAGTTTACACCCTGAGTGCATAGTACTTAACACAACAGGTGCGGGATCAAAAGTAAGCCCATGTCAACATGCAGCAGGAGCCAGCAGTGACTGAGAGCCAACAGCGGGTATCCATGAAAACAGCGATCCCCGCTGTTAGGCCGCCTGCACACGAGCGGAAATTCCACAGCGGGATTTCCCGTGGAATTTCCGCTGCTAGAAGCCTGCATAGGATTGGGTTAACAAACGCAATCCTATGCAGACAGCCATGATTTCTCGCAGAGCCCCACACAGAAATGTCACTCACCCGCCGCTGGCTTCGGTCTGCGCATGTGCCGGCTGTGCGGCAAGCCGGCACATCAAAGAGCCGTGAGTACGCGCTGGTCCCAGAAGGTGCTCGGGTCGGGTCCCGTGGTGAGAATCCTCGCCGCCGGATCCGACCCGCCCGTCTGCAGGCAGCCTTAACCCCCTGCATGCCGGGACCAATATACATTGCGGCGTATAATGGGTTCACAAAGGAGCGTGCTCCCTCCTTGACGTCATTAGCACTCTGTGATGTAATTACGGAGGGCTGATGGGTTGCCATGGCAACTGGATGCCATACACTGGTATCCGGACCTGCTGTGGCCAGTGATCACTGTGGTGAGCAATAAAGCATTATCATAGTGATCATAGCCTTTATGGTTCAAGCCTTTATGGTACAGGAATAGACATGAGTGAACGTACTCGGTAAGGCCGATTTCGCAATCGAGCACCGCGATTTTCGAGTACTTCACTACTGGGGTGAAAAGATTCGGGGGTCGCCGGGGGGGGGGGGGGGGGGCGGGGGAGGCGTGACGGAGCGGGGGGGTAGCAGCGGGGAATAGGGGGGAGCCCTCTCTCTCTCCCTCTCCCCCCCCCCCCCCCCACTCCCCTCTGCAACCCCCCGCTCACCCAGGGCACCCCCCGAATCTTTTCACCCGAGTAGTGAAGTACTCGAAAATCGCAGTGCTCGATTGCGAAATCGGCCTTACCGAGTACGTTCGCTCATCTCTATACAGGAACATAAAAACTGTAATGCAAAAATAAATTTAAAAAAGTGTAAAAAAAACCACAGAAAAAAAACTTTCCCCCCCATTTGTATAAATAAATGTAAAAAAATCAGAACTGTAAAAAAAGTTATAGGACTTTGAATGCAATGATATAAAAAAAATATTAATCTCCCCAAATAAAGTTTTTATTGTGCAAAAGTGAAAAAAACCTAAAAGAAAATGTTAGAAAAAACCCCTGTAGTATCCTTTTTGCCCCCACTGTTGTGGAACGACTGGTTTCTGCTTGCCCTCTCCTTTAATGTTTGATCATGCCCGGGGTTGGGACACTACTATCTGTTACCCCTGTGATGACCTACAATGTAACGCCGCTATGAAGTCCTGCTTCTTTAACCACCGGCAGCCTGGTGTGGCAGCCTGGTGTACTGTGGAATTTTCCGCTTTCCCTGCATGAAGTTAACGAATGGTAACTGAAAGCTCGTTAGGGGGTATTACTTCTACTACATATTAACAAAAGCTGCCAAATCGGCAAAGTCCGAGCCGTTCCAGGAGAGAAACTTAAAAATTAACCAGCAATTATTTCTAGGAAGCGGTAACCTTCACGCGCCCCTCGTGCTCCAACATCAACATTGACACTGCAAACAAGGACAATGACAGAAAGTACATTAACTCTTCCCCGATCGCTGCGTCACCTGACACTGCAGAGCTGTGCAGGTAGCAAGAACTAGGTTAAGATTTGCGTCACACGAACTTATGCATATTTCCAACGCATTTTGTATGCATTCCACGTGTTTTACTGTACATTTTTGCGCATGCAAGTTTTGCGCAATTGTAGAAAAACACGTACCAATTTTCTCTGCCATGTCCAGTTTAAGGTTGTGTAATTGAGTGCGCAGTCACATGTAGCGGAAATGCTGCGGGTCTTCCTCAGCGGAAAATTCTGCACCATTTCCGCATCAAAATCTGCACCATTGATCTGAGCCCCCATTGATCAGCTACTGTGACCAAGGAAGTTTTCTTTGGCTTTACATGTCCCCTGTATTAGGTAAAATGTAGTTACATGGGGCATCATGTCATATATGGTCACCATTAGTCGCCCAGAGTGGAAGCTTCTTTTGGCAGCGCCCACTTTGGCTCATTGATGGGGTCCTGCGCTGGTGTTCTAGTCTATCACATCCGTATGTTCTAACAGAATGTATGGACGGGGGTTGTTTTTTGGGACAACAGCTATAATATAAGTGAAAAAAAATCCTGTTCATTTTATTTCATTTAGAAAGAAAAAAGCCAAAAAGTTACAATTTTCATAGATGCAGTCATCAATGCGGTTTTCTGCTAAAGGAGCAACAAAAGAGGAAATATCTAAAAATATCCCCATATAACATTAGAAACAGGATGCTCCAGACAAACTTCTTAAAATGAAAGCAACTTATTGTTGTGGCGCATCAGGAAGTGGGGCCAGCGTGACATCATGTTGTCCATCCTGGCCCACGTGACCAGAAGCTGTTCATGGACTGCATTTCCCTGTTAGGAAGACTCAATGAATTTGCAAATGACAGACAATGTGCTGCCGTCTTCCTGTCAACACAGAGGGTCCCTAAGCTATTGTCTGTCGGAAATCACTCAGTGTATAATGTACCCTTCTTTACAACCCTGCTATAACATCTCCTGTAGTGTATGGACTGATTGGCCGGCAGGGAGGTGTTTCCCCTGAATGACCAATCAGCCATCAGGGAAGTGTATTTATTCCGGACCCACCCCTACATGGGCGCCGGTTATTGTCCTGCCAGAGATGTTTGGTGAGACTGCGGTCTCCTGTCCATCTACCTCTGGCTATTTATTCTGTTTGGGGATTACAGACCTCTACCTAAGGCCTCTTTCACACAGGCGTTGTTTTCACACTGAATAGGTGCGTGAAAAGATTGCGGCTAACTGCTTGAAAAATAGCGTGAACGAGCTTAATTAGCAATGAAATTGCCCATTCACACGATGGGGAGCTGCATGTTGCATGTTATCCAGCTCCCATAGCAGTCTATGGACACTCCTGCACATCACGCACCAAAGATAGGTCAGGTCCTGTCTTTTCACGCAGTACGGACCTTAGATGTGGCCATTGTAGCCACACATGTCCTATCTTTGTAAGGTGCGAGTTTTTTGTGCATTCTGAATGTTTCTATAGGAAACCACTGGTTCTAATAGACACGCTTTTTTCACGCGCCTATACTGCATGAAAACAACACCTATGTGAAAGAGCCTTTATACTATGTTATATACATTGCTCTTGCCATCTGCAGTAATAATCATTCCTATCCTCCATCTAGGGAAAGATTAGGCCCCCTAGGTTCCTGATGTGGGATCGCCCCTATCAGGGTGATCACCCTACTTCTAGGTAGGATCTGCCACACCAAAGTTGGTTAGGGACAGCGTTCCAATACCCTTATTTCTGTAGCCCTTATTTGCCCTATTTTCTATACTCCCCATTATGCGATTTAATTAGAGATGAGCGAGCGTACTCGTTTAGGGCGATTTCGCAATCGAGCACCGCTTTTTTTCGAGTAACTGACTACTCGAGCGAAAAGATTCGGGGGGCGCCAGGGGGCGGGGGGTTGCAGAGGGGAGTGGGGGGGAAGAGAGAGAGAGCTCCCCCCTGTTCCCCACTGCTACCCCCTGCTCCACCACGCCGCCCCCCGGCGCTCCCCGAATCTTTTTGCCCGAGTAGTCAGTTACTCGAAAAAAGCAGTGCTTGATTGCGAAGTCTCCCTAAACGGTTACGTTTGCTCATCTCTAGATTTAATATATGTCTACATTGGTCCATTGTGGATATTAATTACATCTTGGTCAGATGTGCTGGGGTTGTCCATGAGATGTGCAATACGTGCCTGTATTTCCATAAGAGGCACCGTACTTGCGTCCCGCTGGAACGTAACTCTTATAGTATATTCTATATACTATATAGGCATATTGTATTTCAATATTTATATATTATGTCTATATATATATAAATATATATATATATATATGTGTGTATATATGTGTGTGTATATGTATATATATATATATATGGATTTCCCTTTTAGTAGAAAATGGGAGCAATCTCCTACATTACAGGGTCTTCAGATCAATCTGACAAATGTTTGCGCGTTCATTTTGCCTCTTCACATTCCCATTTAAAGTGGTTCCTTCAAGTCAAGACGTATAATCAAAATAATTTGAATCATGTAAAGAAGCTGAGCGGATGTGACAGCGCCGGCGTCGCCCGCAGCGTTTTGCATGCTACTGGTAAATCTCCCTGTATCCCCCATTAATAAGAGTAAAGGTGCCGGCTTTTCGGATGTCATTCCTTCACGTGTTAATTGGTACAAATATTAAAAAATGTTATTTTAACAAGTTGCCTTTTGACACATTTCTGTCTTCCACTCTTCGCAGCCCGTCCAAACTGTGGCTTTAATTTGTATTCGCACTGCTGCGGTTCAAGCTTTAAAGTTGCACATTTTGTTGCTATCGCTGTACCCACAGGACATAGCGTCACTTATGTTATTTGTGAATCGTCCCATAAGAATTAGACGCTAGTGACCAGTGATTGGCTCCAAAGTCAACTCCCAGTTGGGTTTTCTTCTGCTGGATGTTTGGGGCTTATTATTATAGGATCAGAGTCTGAAACCCAGCAGCGGACCCTCCTAAACTCTGGTGGGCTAGTCTGGCTTTTCTTATCTACACCATTAGCTGGTAAAGGCAGGGATTATTTTGTAGGGTAAATTACTATTCTATATAGGTCAATGTGAAGCCATCATTAAAATCAAACTGTTCAAATTCTGCCAAGGGTTAAAGGGGTTCTATGGGACTTAAAGAGTTTTCCAAGAGTAAACTGTTCCTCAAAATAAGTCATCAGTAGTTGATCAGCGGGGATCCACCACTCTGAATCAATTGGCTGAAGAGGCTATGGCACTCAAGTGAACGTTGCGGACTCTTCTGAGGCAAGTGATGTCACGTCTATCGGTCACATGGCCTGAGAGCAGCTCAGTCCCATTCAAGTGAATGGGAATGACCTCTAATATCAAGCACAGGCGCTAAACAATAGATGACATTGTGCCTGGTATGGACGGAAGTGATAGCAATGCTAGACCAAGTTTATCGGCAGGTATCAGAAGGATAGATCATCAGTAATTTAAACACGGAAACCCTTTTAAATATTGATGGCATCTTCTTAGGTTAATTCATCAATATCAGATCGGTGGGGCCCACTTTCTAATCAGTTATTCGAAGTAGTCTCTTCTTCAGCCGTTTACATCACATTTACCTGTCACAAGGCCTTTCTTCAGCTCAGTCCCATACAAGTAAATGTGATTGAGCTGCAATACCAGGCACCACCACTATGCAATGAACAGTGCTGTGTCTGGTAAAGAATAAAGAGGCCACAGTGCTCAGTCAAGTATTTTGGAAGATCTACAGTTCATCCCTATACTATCCCATCTGACATTTGGGCCAGGGAGGCAGCAACATTCATTATTTTGCTCTAGGATGTGTAATGCCTAGAAGCACCACTTCCTATGGTAAGGGAAGCTGGAGGCAGAGGTTTTCAGTGTTCATTAATTTTATTTCCTCTTAATGCCACTGACCTGAAAGAGTTTAGAGATTCTTGCCTCATGGCAATCAAATATCAGGTATAGCAAGCATACTGGAATACTGTCCAGCTCTAATCACTAGTATCTACACTGATAATTCTCAGCTTGATGTTATGAGAACCATGGACATACCGTGTTTCCCCCGAAAATAAGACAGTGTCTTATATTAATTTTTGTTCAAAAAGGTTTAACTTTTTTACATGTATAGCTGCCTGGACACTATCTAAAATTGACTTTTTAAAATTAACTGTTGGCAGGGCTTAATTTTGGAGTAGGGCTTATATTTCAAGCATCCTCAAAAAGCCTGAAAAATCATTTTGCATCCTCAAAAATTCAGGAAAATCATGCTATGTCTTATTTTCAGGGTGTGTCTTACTTTCAGGGAAACAGGGTAGTATGATGATTGGCGCTCATTTAGATGTCTTTTACATGGGCCAAAAATCAATCAAGACGAATGCTTGTTAATAAAATCTTTCCTCTCCGTACAGCTGTCATTGGTTGGCTGCTCATCTTCCGGTTTACATGGGAAGAAGTACAGCCAATCAGCTAGCATGTTTATGCTTGCTAAATAGCAACGATTAACCGACAAATAAGCATTAGCTCATTCATTGGCTATTTATTGCCCCCTTAACATGGCCCAATATTCTGGCAAACGTTCCTATAAAGCGGCCTTAGGTTCTTAAAGCGACCCTCAATTGTCGGGACAAATATTCTATCCAAGGCCAGAGTGTGGAGAGGGTACACTGCCTGTAGTTGTGTCGGCCGTCGTTTGTCTCCACTGGTTCTCGTTGCTGTTTTCTAGCAGCCAGGATGGCCACCACCATTTTCTAATTACTATGAACTGCTTTCTGATTGGCCAGTATTGATCATATCAGCAGGGCAGATATAGTGCATTGGTAGTCCTAGCACTACTAATTCACTGTGGACCATTAGATAGTCTGAAGATGATGAAGCAGGGGCGTAACTATAGGGGATGCGGTTGCACCCAGGCCCAGGAGCCTTAGGGGTCCATAAGGCCTCTCCTCTCCATATAGGGAGCCCAGTACTATGAATAAAGCATTATAGTTGGGCGCCCGGTTACAGGTTTTGCATCAGGGCCCGGGAACTTCACGTTACGCCTCTGTGATGAAGGCTATCTTGGCCGTCCAAAAATGGGACTCTAAACCAACGGACCCAAACAAGGGCTGATACAGTCAACTACAAGCAATGAACTCCCTGAATTCTCTGGTCCCGGGACAGAATTTCGTTACAAAACTGAAGGTTTGCTTTAAATAGTACAGTCTAAGCATATATGTCTTGAGCCATCCGGAAACGTTATGGCTACTATAGTGGTCCTCCAGGGCTGTCGCTCAATTTTTCAGGACTCGTAAATATTTTCCCAGCAGTATAATGGGAGTATGTATATATATCTGGGGAAGTGTGTTGTCTAGAGGTGTGGAGACTTGGCATGGAAACCTTTGTGCAAAGCCTAATTCTGTCCATATTACCAAGAGCATGTGGGGCATGAAAAGGGGGCTACAGGCTGCTGTACAAATGTATATAAATTAGCAGTCGTTAATATGACTAGCTCATCATCATGCAAATTACAGCATTTTAGTACATTGTAGTTATCAGAATGCATTAACCCCTTAATGACACGGCCTATTTTAGGCTTAAGGGCGCAACGATTTTTGGCGGATTTTCAGATCCATTTTTCAAAAGCTGTAACTTTTACTTTTCTGTCAACGCGGCCGTATAAGGGCTCGTTTTTTGCGTGGCGAGCTGTAGTTTTTGATGGCACTATTTTTGGATACATAGACTACATTGTAAAACTTTTATTATTTTTTTAATGTTAGCAGGGAGAAAAAACGCATCAATTCTGCAATAATTTTTTTTTTTACAGCGTTAATCATGCAGCATAAATTATACAAAACATTTTTTTTGCGGGTCGGTATGGTTACAACAATATCAAAATTCTTATAATTTTTTTAGGTTTTTCCACTTTTCTGCAATAAAATCCCTTTTTTTGGAAATCTTTTTTTTTTTTCTCCATCGCTGCATTCAAAGTCCTGTAACTTTTTTATTTTTCTATGTACGAAGCTCCGTGAGGCCTTATTGTTTGCGAAACGAGCTGTTGTTTTTATTGGTACCATTTTGGGGAATATACGGCTTTTTTGATGACTTTTATTGCATTTTTTTGGGAGGCAAATTAGCATTTTCCCTCTGTTTTTTAGCGGGTTTTCTTTACGCTTTTTGCCGTGCAGAAAAAAAAGCATGTTCAACTTATTGTACACGTTGTTATGGACACGACAATACCAAATATGTGCGATTTTAATTTTTTTTCTACCTTTTTTTTATGCTAATATGAGAGAAAGCACCTAAAAAGTGTTTTTTTTTTACTTTTTTTTTACATTTTTCTTTTTTTGTACATTTTATTACCTTTTTTTACACAACTTGTGTCCCTCTGGGGGACTTAAAGCACAACACTGATGATCACTGTGATAAGGCATGGCAGGACTTCTGTCCTGCCATGCCTTCTCGCTTATACAGTGATCACAGGCTTTGGCAACACAGGATGCCGGTATCTGGCATCTTGTTGCCATGGCAACCAGCTAGGCTCTCTGCGATTATATCGCGAGAGCCCGACAACTTCCCAGAGGGAGCGCGCTCCCTCTGTGAAGCCTTCCCATGCCGAAATCTACATAGATCGCAGCAGGGAAGGAGTTAACAGCGGGGGGCCAGCTATAACTGCCAGATAGCGCGAGATCTGTCATGATCTCGCGCTATCCCTATGACGTAAGGGTATGTCATTTTGCGGGAAGTCAAGTTAACATTTGCTACATGTATATAGGAGAAGTTACAGGTGATGGGTACACTTTAAGCTCCTCCCAAGCACCGCCCCTGAGGATCATGGTCACACCTCTGGTCTGGGCATTCAAGAATATTAGGAATAATGTCCAAAATGTATACCATACTCTTTGTATATAGGACACTTAGGAAACATTATAATATAATGCAGTATGTGTTAAAACACCACAGTCAGTGTATTGATAAAATACTGTCCATAAAACCCCAAACCATGTCAGCAAATTGTATTAGTGTATCAAGTATAAATTCCAGTCCCGTTTACATAATATTTTTGTACTCGTACTGCCCATATTGGCATCCAGTCATGTTCATGTAGGAGCTGCACAGTCATTTTCCCACAGCGCACTGTACATATTTACACTTTTTATTTGCTGATTATCTGTCCGATGTTGTGGGGACACCCAGTGGAGCAGAGAGGAAATGAGAAATTCCTCATGAAAAAAATATGTTACGCAAGGTAGTCACAGAACAGGGAAGAGCTACGGAATGTGTCATCTTTTGGGCAATTTTCTTTCACAGTCATAGTCCCTTTGGTACGGTCATAGAGTTCTCATAAACCCTTTTGAAACACTTTACGATCACTAACCCTTAGTCCTATACACTGAAACAACAAGAGATGCTGATGCAATACATATGACTCATGTATGTTTTGAGTCATGTGGCTTTCTTTAATGCTATGTAGACCTTTGCACTGTTTTTTTTTCTTTTAATCAATGTGTTTTTGGAATTTAAGACTTTTTGTAATTGGTTGCTATTAAAAGTTTCTGTTTGATTTCTGTGTTTGTATTGTTTTCCAAGGCATTGCAGACTGGAGGACTGAAATCTTAGCAAATGCTGTCAGAGTAAACTGACAACTACTCCTTTAGCCTGCTCCCCTTTGTGAATTCACTGCCCTGTCACTGAGCTATTACAGAGGGCTATATGATAGTGCCAGGGGATGGTGGAAGAGAGCAGAGAAAGCTACTATTACAGAGGGCTATAATTGACTCCTGGTTAATGTTCTGCTCTTAGCAGCAAAAGGGGAATATGGGACCAGCAGCTACTAAACAGAGGATGAAAGATAGCTGTGTAGTATTGAGTGGGCATGGTTATGCTACACAGCCTCTGAAAACATAGAGCGAAGGGGGAGCTAAGCTTGTACATATTTGCAAGAGAGACCAGCTAATCAGTGCTAAGAATGCCCCCCAGCCAGAAACGTGAATGTAGGAGAACCTGAAAACTACGTTTTAGGTTTTCTAAATGAATGAGAAGGAAAAGTCAATGCAAAAACAAATAATTGCATCATTTGTTTTCTGTAGGGACTTAGTAAGATATATGTGTATTGATTTTTTTTTATACGCAAAGGTTTCCAAAGCCCTTACTGTTAGTATAACTATTGCAATAATGATGATAACTGTTGGCTTCTATAGAACACTATAGAACTGCGAGGTGGCACAAAAAAAAACCAAGGACAGCAGAAACTTTTAGCCATCGTGGGGTGGATGGAGTACGATGGGTCCAGCAGAGGAAATAATTTTGAGTGCTCACATTCCATCTATACATACTTTCTACACCCCACACACATGCATGCGCAAGCTGAGCATGCATGTGTTTAAAATGAAGAGAGAGGAAAAAGCCACTGCTAGACTCCTTCGGCAGTGGCTTATCTCCCGAGAACTTAAGGATGAAGTCAGGAGGCCAACATACATAGTAACTGATTGGTGGGTTTGGATGAACTTTATATGATGTGTATGGGACAGAGATAGAAAAAAAAAGCCTACAACCAGCTCCAATTTTATGTGGGTCCTTGGATGACGGTCACTGTGGGTGCTCCACTCAACCCCACTTTGGTCAGGTATAGAATATGCTTACTTTGATTTACCACGGGTTACCCAAAACCCATTTGACCTACTGTCATCTGCCCCGATGTGCCCAATTTCAGAATTGGGCAATCTTTGCTTAGGGTGGCGGAGGTAACCAGGTCATGATTTAATGCCAATAGGCCTCACCTGCCATATAAGTAAGTCAACCTGCTTCTGTTCCAGGAACAGCATTGATTCACACCCATGAGTCCAGTTGTATGAGGACCAAACATTGCTCCATCTGTTTCTGTGCATGCACTAAGCTATCAGGCATTTAGATGCTTACTTCGCCAAATAAAAGCCGATGCCATGTTCTTTCTACTTCCGATGACAAGAAAATAAGCTGCGCTGAAGTATTCCATGTGGTTTTGTTTGTAGTTGATAGTGTATTAATGAATGCACAAAGGTCCAGTGTGTAATTCTGCTTCTTCATTGGCATTAGGTACAAAGGCAGTCACAGAGTTTGCCAATGGAGTCTTTGAAGTGGGATCACCAGTTCCATCTGAATATTTTGGAACTATAACAATTTTGCATCTAATAGAGGAATTAAAAATATCCCTGGAAATGGTAGAAGACCCTCAGGACCGAGAGGCATTACGAAATCAGATTCCCAACGCAACAGCATCCTATGTCATCGCGTGGCTAGAGAGTAACCTGGTAAGTTACGGTTCATATGTAGTAATTCTTAGGTTATGAACTCTGATGTATAGTATACTAGTCGGTGTAAGTACTTTCCTGTATGACAAGTATTAATTAACGCTTATACAGCCTTTTAATATGAAGTCTCGAGAACTCAAGTAAAAACGGATGTGTCATCAACTAATCATTTGTCCCATTATGGCCACTACAGGGGAAATGCAGTATTACATGGCATCCATTGGACAGCTCAAGTCCGCCAAAGACAGAGAGACGCTTCTTCTTAGCTGCTCTCCACTGTGGCTCATAGATGCAGTCCCAAGTCTAGGACCTAACTGTATGATGTTCATACAAACAGAGGTAGTGCTTATAAGCCAACCCTTAAGTTGGGCATACATATTGACTACTGTCTTCTTTTGATTGTAGAAGGTCAACCGAAGAGTCGTCTTTCAGATATTAGTGGGCTCAGTGTATAATGTGCCCTGCTGCACATTCTTATTGCAACCTGTACTGCGGTGTGTGGACTGATTAGTCAACAGGAAGGTATTACCCCTAGCTGACCAATCAGTCATAATGTATTTATTTCAAGCCCGCCTCTACATGGGCGGTGGTTATTCCCCAGCCGGAGGTGTGTGGTGAGACAGTGGACTTCTGTCAACTAGGAACCTGTGGCTATTTATTATGTGTGGGACTTATTGACTCCTACCAAATGTTGTTATATACATTGCTCTTTCTTTCAGTATTAAACATCTTCCCTATCCTCCATTTAGGGACAACCTAGGCCCCCTAGGTTCCTGATGTGGTGCCGCCCCTACTGGAGCGATCACCTTGCTTCTAGGCAAGATCTGCAACACCACAGTTGCTGAAGGATAGCATTGCATGCCCTACTTTATGTTCCTTGTGTTTTGTTGATACAAATCATGTCTATATTGCGGACATTAATTACATCTTGGGCTGGCATGTTGGTGGCGTTCCATGAAGGGTACCATACTTCCGCCTCGCATGAATGTAAAAACAACTTTCGTTCAGACAGCCACTTTGAAAAGTTGTTGAAGCCTATGAATGACAGTCATTTGTTTGCTTTTACACAGAGCCATGTTGTTTATTAGTTGTTTGTCGAGATATCGTTCCTAGACCGGATCTCCATGCGAATTTATTCACAAGTCATTCAAAAACAAACAGCTGTGACTTTACAGACTACTTTTGATCAACCAGTTACTATTTTTTTTTTTTTTTTAAACTGAAAGGAAATGACCTGCGGCTTATCGCTCTCCAGCGTGTTGGTGGCCATGTCTACAGTCAACGGCCATCATTTGAATTGGCTCTTTTGAGCATTGATTTGGCTGATAGTCATTCCCTGTAAAGGGACCTTTAGGTAGAAAGTAATAAAACTGATGATTTCTATGGCAGCGGCTGACAATCTTTTCATGGGGGAGTCTGATAGTTCTCCAACATCTGGTGTCAAGAAGACAAAAGGATCTGGCATGTTGTAGTTTAACATCTAAATTCCTTTGCTCCGATGGAGATAAACCAGAGGGGCCTGAAAGTGATTTAATCCACTCCTCCTATTAAAATAAACACACAAGCTCCGCTGATCGGATTATGTATATTCATGGGTGAATTAGGAGACCCAACAAGGTATCTCAAATGTATGGCTGATTTTAGTCTTAGGCCGATGACACATGGGCGTATGCATATTTGCGCACACATTGGTGCAGTGGGCACTGCGTTTCTGCAGGTGCATCATTGTGTTTAATTGCACTTTATATGCGCATTTGTGCACGCAAGAAAACCTTGCAAGCATGCTTGTATTCATTGAAATGGGCAATTAAGTTAATTAGTTCAATATGTGCATATTTTTGGCACAAACTCAGGGTACATTCACACGAACGTATATCGGCTCGGTTTTCACGCCGAGCCGATATACGTCGTCCTTATCTGCAGGGGGGGAGGATGGAAGAGCCAGGAGCAGGAACTGAGCTCCCGCCCCCTCTCCGCCCCTTGCCACTATTTGCAATAGGGAGAGGCAGGACGGGGGCGGGGCTAAATCTCAGCACTTAGCCCCGCCCCCACCTCCTTTCATTGCAAATAGTGCAGAGGGGCGGAGAGGGAGTAGAGAGGAGGCAGAGAGGGGCAGGAGCTCAGTTCCTGCTCCTGGCTCTTCCATCCTTCCCCCCCCCCCCCCCTTGCAGATGAGGACACCATATATTGGCTCGGCGTGAAAACTGAGCCAATATACGGTCGTCTGAATCCAGCCTACGGCTGGCTGCACACAGGCGGATTTGTATTGCAGAATCCAGAGCGGGTTCTGACTCCAAATTCTGAGCTTCCGCCCCCTCTCTGCCTCCTCTCCACCCCTCTGCACTATTTGCAATGAAAGGAGGCGGGGCGGGGCTAAGTTCTGAGAATTAGCCCCGCCCCCGCCCTGCCTCTCCCCATTGCAAATAGTGCAGAGGGGCGGAGAGGAGGCAGAGAGGGGGCGGGGAGCTCAGTACCTACTCCTGGCTCTTCCATCCTCCCCCCTCCTGCAGATAAGGACACCGTATATCGGCTCGGCGTGAAAACCGAGCCGATATACGTTCGTGTGAATCCAGCCTAAATGTGTGAGCAAACTGCACTTAGTGAACAAACCCATTGAAATCAATGGGTTTTACTCACTGTGTATTGCGTGCGCAAAATTTATGGATGTAAAGCGCTGCACAAGTGCGTTCATGAGACACCGGCCTTACTCCATTTCCAGCACAGATAAAGCAACGATGGAGATTTCCGTAACTAAAAGTTGCCTAGCAGCCACAAGCAAAGCGGCTGTTTTCCCAAATGTGGTGTTCACATGCTCGAAAACCGGTCGCATTTATCAGTATTTATCAATATTATGTAGTGCCGTTTTAAATGCTGGGGGAGCCCAGGGTGCCGGAGTGGTTCACCTTTGGGGTGCAGGTATCACTAATAGGTTGCAAGCCTGCATGGTGCACTACAAGTACCATGTGGTCTGACACCCTGTATTTACCCTTTTACACAGGAATAAGTACTAAGCAGCAACCCCCCTCAATATAAAGAGGGTTTGTGAGTGGTTGTCTCATCATTGTCCTCACTTAAGGCATGCATTTCGTACAGTGTTTCCATATTTTTGTCCACCCCCTGTATGTAACAATCAGACCACATCTTAGTAGTAATCAATACAGAAATCCAGGTTATTCCAAAGGGTTCACTTATTTTTTTTTCTTGCAACTGCATCTGAGTATTCAGGTTTTGGATTGAGCAAGGTCAATATAATATGCATTTCCAGCATGCATTCCCAGGTGGAAGGAGGGTCGGGTTCTGCTCAGGTGTTGGTGACACATAGAGCCAGCTTACCTTACTTCCTCCTTTTGAGGTATTTGTGGTCAATGTTCAACAGAAAAGCATTGGTTGATAGGCTGGAAGGCAGCACATGGCCGGTCAGAACGCGCTGCGCCTGCACGCTGTGATAGGACGCTGACTCAGTGCTAGATAGCAGCTTCATGCTTTGCTTGCCTTCTGTTTGCCTGGAGGAATGTCTTACGCGGACGCCTTGTAGGGAGCAGGAAGTCAGTCCACATAGTTCTCCGGAATTAAAGAAGATACTACAAGGTAAACATTAATATATCCTATTATTACAGCATGAAGTGTTATTACACCATGTAGCGTATGTGTAGAACTAACGCTAATGTATCACTCTGGGACAAAGTTGTATCGCTGCATTCAGCCTTCACATGGTTTGAATATGAAACCAGAGTTGGAGCTCACGTGCATTATCATATCACTGCATCTCTTCCGCTTTTGCACTGTGATAAGAACTTTCTGTACATGGTTAGATGTATGTATGTATAATGTCCTTAGAAGAAGTTGTTGCTGTGTTGCAAAGCTCTGCATGCAGTTACATCTCAGGCTGATATGCACATTATGAGAGTTGTGTGATTAGATGAACGGTCTTCTCACCTGAGACCCTAAAAGTGGTTCCCCCCCTTGGTCTATAAAAGGCTCTTGGAGGCTCCTTGTGTGTAGTGACCTCTACAGACCACCAGTAGGGAGGACCGTCTGACTGGACTGTTAGGAGGTGTTAGGACCAGTGAATGTGTGAGGGCATACAAGGTGACCGGGCTCAGGACCCCCCGACAGACCACCAGTAGAGAGGAGCATCTGACCAGACTGTTAGGAGGTGTTGGGACTAGTGGAAGTGTGAGGGCACACAAGGTGACTGGGCTCAGGACGCCACCTACAGACCACCAGTAGAGAGGAGTGTCTGACCAGACTGTTAGGGGGTGTTTAGACCAGTGGATGTGTGAGGGCACACAAGGTGACCGGGCTCAGGACCCCCACTACCGACCACCAATAGAGAGGAGCGTCTGACCAGACTGTTAGGAGGTGTTGGGACCAGTGGATGTGTGAGGGCACGCAAGGTGACTGGGCTCAGGACGTCCCTACAGACCACCGGTAGAGAGGAGCGTCTGACCAGACTGTTAGGAGGGGTTGGGACCAGTGGATGTATGAGGGCACACAAGGTGACTGGGCTTAGGACGCCCTCGCAGACTACCAGTAGAAAGGATCGTCTGATCGTCCAATAAGCACCAATGGCTCAAATTGTTTCACTGTCCGCCATCTAAAGACAGGGTGCACCATCGTTACACCACTATGTCTGTCGGAATCATTTCCAGGTGCTTGGCTGTAAGACATTTTGTCTCATGGCGCCCATTACATGTACGGCCTTTGACACCCACCCACTGTCACTCTACTGTTGTCGTGAATGACAAAACTGGACTGCTACGGAGTGGAACCGGGTTGTCATCAGTGATGAATCCAGGTTTAGTTTGGACACTGCCTAGAGACTCAGCAGTGAGTGCCTCAATCCTGCCTTTGCTGTGGTGTGCCACACTGCCCTCTGCTAGTGTGATGGGCTGGGGGGCCATCACATAGGATAATTAGTCACCCCTAATAGTGGCACGAGGGACAATGACAGCTCAGCGATATGTTCAGGACATCCTGCAGCCACATGTGTTCCTCTCATGGTGGCTTCCAAGAGGCATTTTCCAGTAGGATAATGCTCAGCCGCACATACAAGGGGGTTACAGGAATGTCTCCACAACATTGTCACACTTCAGTGGCTGCCCAGTCGCCAGATTTATCACCAATAGAACATGTATGGGACCATCTGGGGGGCCAATTTCGAGAGCCTATGAGTTTGCATGATCTAGAGGCTCAGTTACAGCAAATGTGGAGCGATATGCTACAGCATACTATACGAAACCTGTATGCCTCCATGCCTGCCCGCTTCACATCTTGTATCCAAGCTAGAGGCGGCCCAACAGGGTACTAGAGCCTCCATGCCCACCTGTATCACCTCTTGTATCCAAGCTAGAGGTGGTACAACAGGGTACTAGAGCCTCCATGCCCGCCCGCTTCACATCTTGTATCCTCAAAATCCGACCTCTGCCCACTGTTGCTGACAACGAAGGAAGCCCAAATGTGGAGAGCCAGATGAGCATGCGCTGCCCCTCTCCATAAAGATGAATGGGACTGTCGAAAACAGGCGGATTCAGACATTTGGCTATTTCTAATGCTCTCATACATCTCTGTAGAGAGAGACTGCACTGTCTAACCGAGTGCTGTTTTCTTGATTCAGGAAATGGGTTTCATAAACTATCCATGTAGCCTATATTCTGACTACAGAGAACGCTATATGTACTCAGGATATTAGCATTTACATGCAGCAGTAACCAACCACTATAATATACATAGAGAAGAGGGGGCTCACTATGAATGAAAGCTAAAACTAAGTCCCCATTATGTTGGAGAGTTCACCCAAAGCAGCTGCATGGACAACTTCAATATCCTTAACTAGAGTCCAAACTTACTATATATGGGTCCACAACCACAAGCCATCTTGAAAAGAACTTGAAAAGTCACTTAAGATCATCACTCTTGGTACTTGTTTACTAGTCTTCTAACTTTATGGATGTATATGTGCCCCTAAGTGGAAGGATGAACAGACAGACCACCCTGCTTGTGACCTTCTCTCCACCCTTAATGGATGAAGTTTTGGCCAGTCTTGTAAATACTGGAGTGATTTACAACAGCTAATGTATATTGATAAGGGATATGGGTCAGAAAGGGTATGGTTTCTCCTTAGGGAGAGCACCTAGGAGGTGTGAGAAGACTTATAAGGCGATTCATGCTCCTCTGGGAATTATTCAAATGGCAAGATGGAACAATGCCTTTACAGCACCACCTATTGGATGGCAACATTCCTGCAAGTCATTGTCAGACTAATGAGGGGCAATCACCCCAAAACAGTCTGTCTGTACATGGTTATCTTTTCCTTCCGAAGAAGACTCTGGCTTTGGCTCATAATTCCCAGTCATTGCTATAAGGCATACTGTGAGATATATGTATCTAGATAGACTTTAGGAAAGCTAATTGATCATGTTGGTTACATCATGGTGAAACATCGTGACGTCAGTGCCTCTCAGATTGTCCCGTGTAATACCGGTAGCACCTTTACTCACTTTTTGGAACCCCACCAGCCCAGTGCTACCACTCCAGTTCTCCCCACTGGGCTTCGCTTACATGATTGCAGTGGTGACATTCATACACACATGTGACCGCTGCAATAAATCACTGGTTAATTAGACCTATTTAGATAGAAAAAAATAAATTGTCGTTTTGGGGTGGGCATTTACTTTAAAGAGGACCATGACAGAGGTGCGGACTTGGGTCAGGAGGGTATCGTCTCTCCTTAAGGTGTGTGAGGAGATTTGCAAGCCTCCGGGAACGAAATGCAAATAAGGAAAATGGAACAATACCTCTTTAGCGCCACCTATTGAAGGTGCAGACTGTATAGCTTTGCAGCTTCTGCCTAACTGACTCCAGCAATGTCTGTCTTTTGTTCATACTCTCTTGGCACTGTGAATGGGTCAAGTTGGCGCTCCCCACAGCTCACTGTCAACGGGTGAGTTTAGATTTAATTGACAGTGAGTGTAGGGACCGCCCACTTGACACATTCACAGCAACAAGAGTGAAATCTAAGAAGAGCCTGTATGGAGGAATGGGAGTGGGTATAAACAAAAGAAAGACCTTGCTAGAATTATTGGGGCCACGGTTGCAAAACTATGCAGCTGCCCCCACTGAAATAGGGACATGGAACTCTCAAAGAACATCTTCTCTACTGCATAGAATGATGGATAACAAAATGTTGTGTCTCGTCACGGCAGTGCAGAACTGGGTGATTTATAACTGCAGCTGAGCCAAGGCAAACAATTAGATGAGCGGGTTATGACATATATTCAAATTAGTTCCCGCAATATATTTGATTAAATAGGGCTACACTGGAGGCAAATCTAATCCAAACATTTGAATAGCTCGTGTGTTTCTTACATACAATAGACATAGTAAAGAATATCTGTAGCCTACATGGACTGGAGGCATTAAAGTACTATGTGTCACATCTCATTGGCTGTGTCTGATGGGTACCGGGGGATGTCACAGCATCAGCCCTGGCCCACATGATCTGCACATTGGTGCTTGCTTAGTGTCATTCCGGTGTTGGACGTTGACTTGAGCTCCACTCTGCTGGTGTGTGGATGGATTGGTCGCATGGGAGGCGTGTGTCCAGTCGACCAATCACCACTTATCTGTACGCATTTATTCTGACCCCTCCTCACAGAGGACGTCGATTACTTCTAACGTAAGGGTGTTTCTGGTCTAGTCGTCAGCTCCTGTGCTGTTTCACTGTCACGATAAGTCTGTTTAGTGTAAGGCCGGCTGCACACGGCGGTGACGGGCTCCGCCGCGGAATTCCGCGGCGGAGCCCGTCACGGCGCCACCCAGGAGACCCCATACTTACCTGCGGATCCGGCGTCCTCGCTCTCACATGACGCTTCCCCGCCCACCACCGCCGCGTCATATGACGCGGGGAAGCGTTTTCACGCTATCTTCCGCTGCGGCATAGCTGCAGCTGTTTCGTGCTGTGCCGCGGATACGCAGGAGAACAGGAGATTTTTTAAAATATTGGTGTGCATGCACGCGGCCCGCTGCCGGCGTGCCGAGCACGTCCGCTGACCGGAAGAAAGAAAATCCGGCCAGCACAGAGGGGAGTCACACAGCGTCCCGAGAGGTGAGCATAATGGATTTTCCCTTTCCGTGTCCGTGGGCATGCACAGATTTCACTGCGGGATTCAGCAGTGAAATCCGTGCGTGCAAGTGGGCATGAGGCCTAAGAGAGAGAGATAGATACATAGATATGAGATAGATATGAGATAGATAGATATTAGATAGAGAGAAATGAGATAGATGAGAGATACATAGATATGAGACTAGGCAAGATAGATTGACAGACACATAGAAAGACATACAGACAGGCAGACAAGCAGATAGATAGATACATACCCCCGGTGGCCGGACTACTTCTTTGGTGAGGAGAGCCGCTGTGTCAGCAGGAGGGAAGCAGCAGGGAGATGACATCATCATCCCTGGTCCACTCAATGCTGTGCTGTGCTGAGCCGGTGAGTCTGTGTCATCTCTGCTCCTTCCGCCACCCCTCCCTCCTCTTCCCCTGTCGTCTCTCCAAGTCCTCCCCCCTCCCTTCTCCTACTCTCCTCTCTGGCTCGTGCTGTCAGCTGGACCACACTAAGCACGCGGCAGCCGACAGTGCAGTGCGAAGTGTATGGTGGAGGGCGGCCTCTGGGCCCCCTCAAGCGCAGGGGCCGGGTCGCCGTTGCAGCCCCGGCACCCCCTGCCGGTATGCCTATGTGTGTTGTTTATTACAGCAAATATTTATTCCTGTTTTCCAACTAGGAAGATTCAACTTTATTCCAGGTTCTTGATGTGGGGTCGTCCTTATCAGGGCGGTTGCTACGCTTTTAGGTAGGGTCTCATAAGATTATTAGGTTTGGGTTCAAATTCCTGTTTCCTCACTTTTTGGTTTAGTTTATAAATGCTTTGTGTTTTCAACATTAGAATATTGTGTGTTTTAGGACACAAAATGATGTACGATCCTGACAGGACGTTTTTGCGTCCAGCGGCTTCTACTGACTTCAATGGAAGCTACCCACACAGAATTCAACCCTTTGATTTCATTTCTTTGCGCACATACTGTGCTTTTATGTGCATTTGCGCACCAAAGGCCCCCATAGACGTCTGTGGGGGGGGTGCTTAAGTGCGCACAATGCACAACGGGATGCACAATGCTGTGCGCAATTCAGTGAGAAAAAGAACACATTTGGAACTCCTTAGGCTAAGCAGTCATTTTAAATCAAGGCGTGTTCGTCTGTTGCGCACAACTTAACATGCTAATAAAGTAAAAAGTAGAGTAAAATGTGCCAATACGCGTAGGGGGTCGTCACAGTGACTGGCGTAGGGGGTCGTTACAGTGACTGGCGTAGGGGGCCGGCACGGTGACTGGCGTAGGGGGCCGGCACGGTGACTGGCGTAGGGGGCCGGCACGGTGACTGGCGTAGGGGGCCGGCACAGTGACTGGCGTAGGGGGCCGGCACTGTGACTGGCGTAGGGGGCCGGCACGGTGACTGGCGTAGGGGGCCGGCACGGTGACTGGCGTAGGGGGCCGGCACGGTGACTGGCGTAGGGGGTCGTTACGGTGACTGGCGTAGGGGGTCGTTACGGTGACTGGCGTAGGGGGACGTCACGGTGACTGGCGTAGGGGGCCGGCACGGTGACTGGCGTAGGGGGCCGGCACGGTGACTGGCGTAGGGGGCCGGCACGTGACTCATATAGCAGTCAGGCCAGTCTTGATTGAGAACCGTAGGACAATCACTCACACAAATCTATGTTTGATATTCCATTCTGCGTCATCTGTCCAATCAGTATAACCTGTTGTGTGTTTGAAATAACTGATTGTTGAATCACTTGCAAAACTACATCATTGACAGAAGAGGTGAGGCCTCTGATAACAGCATGGCGCGCAACGGGCGAACAGCAAGCGAGTAACCATCAGACCTGGTTTTTGCTTTATGACTGTAGAAGATTCCGTTTGCTACAAAGATGTCGACAAAAGTACAGCCTCATATTTTAGTTTCCATAAAATCACACGTTGCTAGTTGTGACAAGAGCCAAGTATTTGTGGCGGCCTCCCCTCGTCCTCCCATGGATGATTGACAGCTTTCTCACTATTACTATACCTAGGGAGAAAGCTGTCAATCAGAAGCAGGTGGGTGGGGTTTAAACCCAGTAGATCATGAATATCAAGAACTCCAGACCACATGGGCATGATTGAGAGGACTTAACATGTGATATTATGGAAACTACCATAAGAAAACCAGCAAGGGACATCTCACTATTATCAGGGTGACTGGCACTAGGTTGTGCTACCTTCAGGTAGGGCAGCATAAACCTAGTGACAGATTCTATTTAACCGCTCTGGGTGGCTTTACGTGGGACAACAATCATCGGAATAGTCGCTCGAAAAGGTCACTAAAGCATATGAACAATTGTAGCTTACCGTTTGTCCAATTTTGTGATCGCTGATCAAGTTGTTGGGGGCATTAACATGGGCCGTAATGTTGTGTATTGACTAGTAAGGGTATGTGAGGTTCTTTGGCGGGCGTGTATTTGAATTTTCAACTCCTCCCAAACACAAGATCATTGGTTGCCGAGTCCACTGAACGCACCTAAAAACTTACGAGTGATCTTCGAGGGAACACACTGCCCCTACTGAACAGTTGATGCAATAGCAAGTGTATCTTCAAAGATCTTAATCAGCCAGAGTCCATAGCAGCGAGTGTTCTACCGAAGAGCAGTAAACACACACCTGCCGGCAAAGTTGTTGGCAAGTCGTTGAAAGACTATGATTACCTGTTTACACCAGACGATAGTTAATCATCCAGCGACTATTTTTAGGTGAGCTGAAACAAAGCGGCTACTGAATGAATTATCACTGTTACCTAATCCACGGCCGTACTTACACAGAGCATCTCCGTCTTACATTCGCTATATCAAGCGACTATAGTTTCCGAAAGGTGCATTTACACACACAGTGATCGTTCAAAATTAGTCAGAAACTGACAGTTTTGAGCGATCATTTTGCATTAGGTACTAATGGGCTAAATCAGCCCTTTAGTACTTTATGTGCATGTATTTAGAGAACAGCGGGTGGTCTGTTCTCTTAATACTTCGCTATTGTTCTCCAGCGGGATAGCGGCTGTTAGCAGCTGTTAAAGGATGTTATCAGCACTGCCCGTGGAGAACACAGCGTGCGGTCCGTCTTATCTTATTGTCCTGAGGGATGAGGATTTCATGCGGACCTGAAGTCAGCGATGGATGAAAAGTGCACAGTAAGTGCACGATGGGCACACGTTTACACACAAAGATTATCACTCAAAACATGGCTTTTGAGTGATAATTGTTGCGTGTAAAAGGGCCTTAAGTCACTCTAGACCCCCAGGGATATTAGAGAAAAGTTGCATACCTCCCATAAATATCTATGGGGACCTTTGCTGCAGAAATGCAGGAAAATAGAGCGTGTTCTATGTTTTTGCAAGCGCAAAAAATAGGAAATGTGTACGAACCCATTGATATCAATGAGTTTTATTCTCTGGGTATTGCGTGCGCAAATACGCTCGTGTGAAGGAGCCCTTTTTCTGCCGCAGTGAATTCTGCACTAAAGGCCGCCTGCAGACGGGCGGGTTGGATCCGACTGCGAGGATTCTCGCCACGGGACCCGACCCGAGCGCCTGCAGAGAGCGGCGCGTACTCGCCCGCGGCTCCGGCTGTTTGATGTGGCGCAGACCGGAGCTGGCGGGTGGGCAGTGACGTTTCTGTGCAGGGCTCGGCGAGCCCCGCACACAAATAGAGCATGCCACGGTTTGTTTGCCGTGCGAGATTTCGCGCGGCCAAACCGCGGCCGTCTGCATAGGATTGTGTTTGTTAACGCAATCCTATGCTGGCTTCCAGCGGTGGAAATCCCGCGGGAAATCCCACCGCGGAATTTCCGCCCGTCTGCAGGCGGCCAAGATCTTCAAGTCTCCTTGCGGCTTTTAATGTGGAATCGCCAGCAGAATTAAGCAATTTCCAATTTCCCATTCAAATCTGCACAAAGCCGTGCAGAATTTAGCGCAGCTTGCAGTGCGTCCTGCGGACTAATTGCGCCCGTGTGAAAGCGCCATAATCTGCAGTCACTCTGCAATGACTTTAGAAGGATATTTCATATATTGGATGGGGCCTTGTTATCAGGTCTTTAAGAGCCGCCGCCGTCTGTCTGAGCTTGTATTAGTAGAGCAGGTGATTATATTTTCCCGTAGGTGACACTTCCCACAGACATTAGTATAAATACCCGGCGGACAGCAGTCATGAGACGTGGAAGCTCAGCGGTTTACTTTACATGAGGCAGCTTGAGCGATCTGTATATAAATGGTCATGAGACACGGCTGCACAGCTGTGCTGGAAATGTGTGTCCAAGCTCCGGCTCTTGTTCCATTAGTGTATGAGGAAGTATATAATATACAATGAGTACACGGGAGTTCGCACGTGAGGTTCAAATTTAGCTTTGGACACGTTTCTTAGACTGTGTTTATGGACAATACATAAAGCTCCGACCTATGCAACTTTATGCTATATACCTGTGTACATTGCCCATTGACTCCCATGTTTCAGAAAATGTATATTTGACAATATACATTTTTTTTCTGGTGGAATGGCTCTGCCCTGGCCGCAACTTAGGAGCAGGAACAGGGTGACTTCATGGCGTCAACTCCTGCTCTTGGGGGCCGTTCGTCGGTTGAATTGACAGTAGCACTTCTTAGCATGTATATGGGTTGACGGGGTGGATCAACCCAATCAGCCAATCACCATTACTTTGTGTGGATTTATTCTGGCTCCTCCTCACAGAAGACGCTGGTTATACTCCTATCTAAGGACTCCTTGTCCAAAAGGGTTTCTGGTCCAGTCAGCTGTGATTATTAGTTATCTGGGGTATTCTACTTCTATACCTCTGTGACTTTTACCTCTGCGTTACATCTAACCTTTGCTACATTCCCTGTGATCATCTAGGAAAAGTCAGGGTCACACCAGGATTCTCATGTGGGGTCGCCCTCATCAAGGTGATCACCCCTCTTATAGGTAGGGTTACCTACTATCACTAGATTAGGATCAGTTTCCCCATTTACTTTTCCTTATACTATGTTGTGTTGCTCACATTGTTTAAAGTGTGCATATTTACTTGCTGATGGGGCGCTACGGTTATACTCTGCACGGACGTAACACACAATCATTCAGCACTCTTTTGGTATACATAGAAAATTAAATAATGGAACAGTATGCCAATTACACTTGAAGAAATTATAATCTGATCCAAAAAAACCCCACTACTGGTGCAAATTAAATAGTACAACGTTTCGGGTATGGTAGACCCTTCATCAAGCATTTGTAGGTTCTTTTCTATGTGCGCAGCAGTGGAGCCGTAGCAATTCGGTAGCTAGTAGTTGTGCTGCCTGAAACCTTTTTTTTGAACTCTTTTGGTACGCATCTGACCCATGCAGTGTGAAGATAGCCTTATTTAAAGCGAACTGAGCATTTTGAAAATAAGCATCTTATGGGTAATTGTATGGTTTTGCGATTTTGATCACACTGAGATAGAATTTCTGAGATCGGAATAACCCTTTAAAGCGACCCTCCGCTTTTGTTACAAAGTTTTGTTCTGAGACAGGAGGGAGTAGTTATATTATCTGTGGCTGGTTTTCTGTTCTGAAGTTCCCCTGATCACCTTGACTCAGGTCCAGTTTTCAGATGGCCTAATCCCCACACTGCATTGGTAGTATTAGACTACCAATGTACTATATCTGCTCTCTGATTGGCCAGCACATCCCACATGGACAGTACTGGCCAATCACAGCAGTTCACCAAGCGCGTTAGGTAGCTAGAAAATTGTAGGGGGCCGTCTTGGCTGAAAGCCGGGTCCCAAACTGGATGGACATTGACCGAGAAGAGCAACAGTAGATAATATATTTTCCTTCTTTTAGTCCTGAGACAGAATTTTTTAATCCTTCCCTTTATACATGGCTCCTTCATATTTCTTCTATTTGGTGTTGATTCACACTTGCTTGCCACCTTATTATGACATTCGAGTCCCTATCCCACATGCTTGTTTGGTAATTCTGCAATGTCCATAGAAAAAATGGGTCCCATGCAAATTTTCACAACCCATTAGAAAGGAGGATAAGGCCAATCGGTGCTAGACTCTACTCCAGGTCCAGAGGCGTAAGCTGGGTACTGAATCCCAATGCGATTTCCATAGCATCCCAGCCTACTATGTGTTATTTATAATACTGGTGTCCCCTTATGTGGCAGAGGAGTCTTTGGACCCCCCCGAGCGCCAGGATCTCTATGCAACTGCTACTTTTGTCCCCCTCCTCTCCCCCCATAGATATAGCCCTACTAGAGGCCACATAACAGTTGCATTGGCTCCCAGTATGTCACTACACCCATGGCTTGAAGTAAGGATACATGACTACTTTGCTTTGTGCTACTTGAAAGTATGACAAGCTGAAACTTTGTCACAATGGTTGCATTTCGTGGGATTTGTCAGAAGATCTGTCATATGCAGCGGTCTTTAGAAGTGTTACAGCCTATATGCATGCTGCTATGTCCGATGGACGGGTGATATCACGGCATCAGCCTCAGCCCACGTAATCCAGTATCATTCTCGCATTGGAAGCCGACATGAGAACTTCTCTGCTGGTGTGTGGATGGATTGGCCATCTCGGAGGCGTGAGTCCCAGCTGGCCAATTAGCACTTGTCTGGGCACATTTATTCCGGCTCCTCCTCATTGAGGACGCCAGTTATACTTCTCCTGTGAAGGTATTTCTGGTTAAGTCGGCAACTCCTGTCCTGTTCCACTATCAGATTAATCTGGGGAGTTGTCACATCTATCTCCGGACTTATCGCTATTTCTGGAATGGTATTTCATGTAGGTGATTACGTGTTTAACACCTATACAGCATGTATTGTTACTTATTAAAGTAAACACTATCCCTCTTTTCCATTAGGAAGAGTCAGGATCATTCCAGGTTGCTGATGTGGGGTCGCCCTCATCAGGGCAGGCGCTCAGCTTTTAGGTAGGGTTTCATTGTATCAGTAGGTTAGGGTCAGATTTCTGGTTCCCCCACCTTTCTGGTTTAGTAATAACTATTTTGTGTTCACCACATCAGTATATTGTGTTTATCAGTCCTTTTAGGACAACAAATGATGTCAGATACAGATAAGGTGTTTTGCGTCCAGCTTGGACATAACACACGCTCTATGCAGCTTATCCACCTTGTCATTCATGCAAGATGACTGCATAGAAGTTTCTGTGACCAATATTTTATATGTATTATGTAGATCAGGGATTGGTACTATGTTCTTGCAACAGCAGGGCCATGGGTTCGAATCCAACAAGAGGCAATATTTTAAGTATTACTAGCCAACTGTTACGGTATACTACCCTTGATACGCCAGCCCGGGTGCTCTAGATCTCACCCACAACCACTGTCCATACCTGCTTGCCTCCACTCCTGGCTAACCCCAGGCGGGCAACTGGGCGGCGGTCCCGACTCTCACTAGGGACCAAAAAGGCACGCTGGTGTACCTGAGGGAAGGGTAGAATACTGACAGATGAAAAGCAACCACCATGAACAAACTAATCAGAACCGAAGCAGATGGAAAAACCTGGCAGATGGTAGCAACTATAGCAGACAATCTGATAGAGGCAGGAGACCTACAGAGGCAGACTAGCTAGCACACTGAGGGAAACCAATAACTGGCAGTGACTGCGCGTCCCTGCCAGACCTTTAAACAAAAGCCTCCGCCCAGGGGCAGAGAGAAGGAGACAGCCCACTCCCAACAGATCATAATGAAGGGGAGCTCGTGCACGGCAGCTGCATTCACAGGTGCGCGCACGGCGCCGTTGGCCAGGCACCCGCTCTCCTGGCAGCCGGACAACAAGCCGAGGGGACACGCCCGACTGCGGGACCCCGCACACCGCCGCCCCAGGAGGACCAGCAACCGCCACATGGTAACACCAACCTTTCAGATCACTGGGCCAGGGGCTACTGATACTCAGCACCTGTCCACTGTAGCTCATAGTGTGAGGGGCCCCCTCAATGTCCACATACTATAATAGACAGCTATAAACATGCTTATCCAATTTCACAAGCAATATTTTTTTTTAAATTGTATATACTAAATTACTTCACAATAAACTTGCTTACAATAACCGTCTGATATTTTGAAGGTCAGCTCTGCGCACACACTGGCTAATTGTAGGGTAGAAGAGCCATTTCAAACACAAGAGCCTTTGCTCGTCCCGTTCCTTCTGCTTCCTGCCTGACGGCTGTAACCGGGTAAACACTGTACATTAAAATTCTGCCCACCGCCAGGCTTGTAAATGAGAGGGGCGCAGCGGCAGACTGGACCCCGATAAAGCAGAGGGTAAACAGAATCCCCCCAGCTCCACAACCAAGGAATAGTAGAGCTTAGTTTCAGGTGTAGTACACATATATTTATCAGATGTAGCAGAGGTGTGTTGGTCACATCTACTAGAGCTGTGTTGGTCAGATGTAGCAGTGCTAAGCTAATCATTCGCATTTTTTTAAAGCAATGTATTTGCATTCTGGCAAAACGGGAAAACATCTCAGCTATTTCATCCGTGCCTCACGAGCGCCCAAAAATAAGATTTTCCAAACTGTTGTTGAGAAGTTCTTTGAAGATGCACATACCCGGCATGGGTGCTCTCACACGTTCCAGAATTGGCCGCGGAATCCAAAATATATGCGCACAATGCACAGAGAAAAGAACGCATGCATGTCAGTGGATCCTGCTCTATTTTCCTTCCTTTTTTGCACACCAGAGGTCCCGTAGAAGTCTATGGGAGGTGCGCAACTACGCACTCAAAGTGCGGGCAAATGCGATATAAGCCGCGCAATTCTGTGAAGAAGAGAATAGATCTGAAACGCTGTAAAAAGTCAGTTGTGTGAAAGCAGCCTTAACGTACCTCATCGCCCATCACAATGATAGGAGGCGTTAAAAAACGCCGTACAATGCGGTAGAAAATGGCGCTCAAATCTGAACACGGGAATTTTGATCACGGCGTTTTGCTAATGCCTGTGGGAGAGCGGCGAATATGAAGGACTGTAGGATTTCTCGTTTGAACAAGCCAACGATGTATCTAACCGCACCACGAGAGCGAACGAGCTAGCGATGACGTCATTCGCGCGTTCCCTCGTTCAAACGATAAATCATCTAATAGGACCCAAAGTCCTCCAAATCTTCATTGGGAAGATGTCCAAATGTTTCCGAGAGGTGTTTACTTAAACATCTCTTTGTCCCTCTCCGCTCCCGAGAGTCTCTCGCACAGGAGGACGGAGGGATCACATTGCAGGAGGCGAAGAAGAGAAGTGACATTGGAGGCTGCAGCAGAAGTAGAGACAGGAAATAGGGGGTCTCGGAGTAATGAGTTCCAGTCACCCACCACTCTGAATCCCAGAGCCGGAGCAGGCTTCCTTGGAAAATAGTTTTCTCCTGACTACTTAGTAATATTTAGCTTCAGCGCTGGAGGTAACAGGCGGCTCCTCCTTGTTGTCCAACCGGTCCTATGATACTTGTTAGACTTTAATACTCGCTATTAGAGAGATTGAATCCTGCAACAGGCTTAAGCTAATTCGCTTTGTGAGCGGCACTCTGTAGACAGCCCGGGGGCCGCAGCGGAGAATGTGACCAGATTCTTCCAAGTTTGGAAGAAAAAAAGAAGAAAGGAACCGAGGCGACAGCGTCCTACCGGAACAAAGACCATGTCCCCGGCCGAACCAGCGACCCGGTTTTCGAAGGGAAATTGAGTAGCGAAATGGATGCGAAGAATGGATGTTGAAATCGATATTTACAAACACTTCACGTGGCTCCGAAGGGTAAGTTCACGCCGAGTCCCTATAAGGAGCCGGTTTTCCTTCAGCTTTTCTTTAACTTCTTGGAAGACGTTCAATTAGTTTGATTGCTGAATCCACACGTTGAGCGCCGCAGCGGGCGCTTTGTCACTACAGCAGCGTTATATCTGCGGAGCGATAAGCCGGGGGAGCATGTTGTATTCATGTGACACGACTTACTGTAGTGCATTGTGCTGTACAGTCAGGAAACGCGACAACTCTCGCAGGGCTCTTCAGCTCTCCCTCGCACGGGCGCGCTTGCGTGCGCAGAATTTGCGTGCACAATACGCAGAGAATAGAAAAAAGCGAAATAGAAAATCAATGGGTTTGTTCTCAGTTGCTTATTTTGCGCACACAAAAAAAAAATAGGACCTGCTCTATTTTCGTGCGCGCCAAAGGTCCCCATAAATGTCTATGGGAAGCGCATAATGTGCGCAATTCTGCGCAGGAACACATCCGGAACTCATTAAACTTAATAGCCATTTAAATTAGGCTGTGTTCGTCAGCAGCACGCAAATGAAGATGCCCAGCGTGCGCAAAATGTACAGATGAACACGTACGTAGGCGCGCAAAAAATCCTCGGACATAGCGCAAATGCGTTGCGCTGAGGCATGCACAAAAATGCATGCGCCCGTGTGAAGGGGGCCTTTTACACGGATCTGATCGGCGTTCAAAAAATCGTTCAAGTAAGCGACCAAACGACGAACGATAATCGTTTACTTTTTGTCCATCGTTCGTTTTATGCAGTCGTTCTCAGTCACTTATACTGCCAATGTGAACGACGGAACAAATTCTCGTATGAGTGCGCCAAGGATGCATCTGCACGAGCGAACGAGTTAGTGGTGACATCATTCACTCAAGCGAGATTCGGCTCGTCTAAAAGGACCCTCAATGAAGCTAGTGGCGACAAATACATGAGATGCTCTAATATGTCTTCCAAAAGCAGACTTCAGGGGCCGCGGCTACTTGTGGCGCCATGTTTATTTTAACGTTTATTGACATGAAAGTCTTACGTTCGACTGCTCTCTGCGCCAATTTAGTTGTATTTACACAACCGTTTTTTGTATTTTTTTCAATGTTATTGTCCTTGTGAACTCCGTCCGATCGCGATATGGACGGAACGCGAGCTGGAAAATAATCAGTTGATTTCTATGAGCTAATTTACATGAGCAAGATTTTTTCGCTTGCGCCAATAGTGCGAGCCAGACAGATCACAGCATTTTGGGGCGATTTCTTCCGTTATTTTTCTATAAAAAATTGCATCCCCCTTTCTATGCGTTCGCGGTGGGATTTTACATTTTTTTGATTGAAGCAATATTGACGCATGTGAAAACCATAAGTGCAGTGATGAGATGTATTTTTTTCACGAAGCGCATCGCAATCGCAGAGAAGATCGCAGGTGTACAAACATGACATTAATCCGCGTTCCTCAGACCGCTATCGCACTCGCCTGTGTGAATACGGCCATAGGCAGATCTTGGGGCCCTGCGGCTGGAAGTAGCGCCATGTCTATCTTAAAGTTTAATGACATAAGAATCTTACGTACGGCTGCTCTCTGCGCCGATTTAGTTTCTTGGGGCCCGTCCACCATTGTGTTGTCATCTGTGACATGCACTACATTGAACCTATTATAGCCTGTGGGTCCATTAAACAATACATACGTTTAGCAAGGGATCCGTTACTTGTGGTTTTTTTGTAAAATTGATGTGTTTTTATGTGGTTTTCTCATGAGTCTTGTGTGGTGCAGAGTGCTAAGGCAGCAGAAATGCCATCCTAAGATCTCCCTCACAACCTGAAGGTTCAATCCCCACATGGTTCAGGCAGGGGGGTAACTTGAAGCTTCTGGGCCCCAATGCAAAATTGGTAACAGGCCCCCAACTATAATGCTTTATTCATAGTACTGGGCTCCCAATATGGAGAAGAGAGGCCCTATGGGCCCCCTAAGGCTCCTGGGCCCGGGTGCAACCGCATCCCCTGCACCCTCTAAAGTTACGCCCCTGGACCGTTCAGGTATCTGGCGCAAGGTTGACTTCATTCTTCCGAGGTCGGTAAAATTAGTAATAAATTACCTGAAAGCGATGCGGAATAAGTTGGCGCTATACAAATCGCAAGATTTATTTTTCGTCATTTTTATACGTTTCTCACATATGTCAAAGTGCCAGTAAGGACGGGCCCTAAATGATTGTATGTATTTAGGGCCCATTCACATGGGTGTATTTTTTACTGTCTAAACACAGACAACACAAGGACCCATTTAGCTAAATCAGTGTATTCAGACTCTATTCTGTATCTGTATTCACAGACCAAAATCGCCCATGAAAGTCTATGGGAGTGCAAAAAAAAAAAATAGCAAACACGGGTGTTACATGTATGTGCGCTGCATGTTTACACATGTTGCCATCAGACAGTGAAAACAAAAAAAAAAGTGAGATTATTTGGTCCTCTTACCATTTTTTATCCCTTGTGCACGAGAAAAACGGATGCCGCACGGATATAGAAAACGCACATACACTGCAAAAACGCACGCAGAACACACGAACACGTGTGTATTGATACGGGAAGTATGTGCAGTTCGACACTGTAGTCTGGGGCGGCGTTACATGACTAGCGGCTCGAGTGAATGTTAGCGACAATTGTAAACACGGCGATCAACTAGGTGATGAGCGAGAATTGGTTCCATAGTCGCTGTGTTTCAGCTCACCTAAAAATAGTCGCTGGTTGGTTAATTATCGTTTGGTGTAAACTGATTAACGCTTGTCTTTCAACGACTAGCCAACAACTATGCAGGGAGGTGAGGGCTTGTCCAACGTGTGCACCTCCCACCCAACGCTGATTGCCTCCAGCCATTTCTCAGAACACTTTGCCCTCTTGCTTAACGCTCATTGGTTCCCGAAAACGATCGAATGATCTTCGACTGAAAAGAGATGCAGAATAGAAAAGAGGGTGGAGCAAAACCCATATGGCACGAGTGGCCTGGAGAGGTGGCAAGGGCCCTATAGGTTTAGAGTATGTAAGATATTATGGAGGTGCTGCCGACCAGATCCCGCTGTGCCTAAGTGGGAGTGGTACAAAAAAAATGGTGGCTCAGCACTCCAAGAGCAGTCGTGTTTCGGTGCCAATCCCCTTCATCAGTTCAGCTGGATTAATTACTAGAACAATTGGAGACCTAAGGAGCGTAATGTCCGAGAGGGTGAGGGTGTCACCGCTGAGACCCCCACTGATTCTGAGAACATGGGTTTCCGTCTACTATCACTTTGGGGATACTTCTGCCACCCACAGTGACATCTCATTGAATGGAGCGATGGCCACCGCTCCATTCATTTCATTGGGGTTGATGGAAATTGTTGAGTGCTCCTACTCTGCTATCTCCGGCGGTCCCATTGAAAGTGAATGCACCACCACCACTCCATTCACTCTCCGTCTCACTGTGGGGAATGAGCCAAGCCCAAAGTTGTTAGGAGGAGGAGGACACAGGAGTCCTGTTCTCGGGATCGATGGAGGTCTCAGCGGTGAGACCACACCAACGATCATGAAGTTACCCCCAATCCTACAACTTTAGATTTGGTATAACCCCTTTAAACTTTATTAATAAAAGTCTGGAGAACTTAATGAATGGATATGGGTCCTATCAGTAGTGTTTTCCGGTACACAAGTGGTTAATTTCTGGCGGTTCAAGGACATAAAAGGTAACTGTGTCACATTGTGTTTTCGTTTTTGAAAGTGTTTCTGCCCAACCTGTTTTCTGTTTGTACAAACTGACTGCGAAGGTTACTCGCTATCCACAATGCAGAACGCCTTCTAATAAAGGGAAACCCGAGGCGACTGCGGCTGCGCGGCTCAATGTGCCGAAGCGGAGCGTGAAGTCCTAAAGTCGTCTTCTCTGCACTGGTTTCTGCTCACCAAGCTGCTTTATCACTTGAGGGTATATCTAGGCGCACTCTATATCTGGGCCATTGGGTAGCTGAGCGAGCACCGCCAAAGTGTCAGGAAGGAAAGTTGGGAACTTTGATTCCAGAGGGTATAGAGTAAAGCTCCTAATATTCCATCGCTGTAGCGGCACAGTCTGTTCTGTCCAAAAAGATAGTCACGGAAGAGGAAGTGACACCTAGGAAAGTTTTCTTTAGCATCACTGAGTGCCAAGATGTAACTCTATGATGGCGACTCTCTGCAGGTGGCGGTGACCCCCACGTCGGCGATCACGTAACAGAGTATAGAGTTGGCAGAGAAAAGTGCAAGTCTGTGCTGAATCTCCATCATCTCTGATGACCAACAAACATTTAGCGACAGGCAGCAAAAGAGTTCTCATTGATTCCAATAGGACTCTGATTTTCCAAAAATTGTGTGCAATGGACTTCCTGACCATGATAGATTGTGGCTGACAACAGATAGGAAAACTGCATCGGTTTTAAAGCAGCTGCCATAGATGAAAATAAAAAATATCTGCTTTAGTTCCAGAAATAGCGCCACACTTGTCTGAGCTTTTGTCTGGTATTGCAGCTCATAGCCATTTAAGTGTATAGGCTTGAGCTGCAAAACCACACACAGCCCATGGACACAAGTGGCACCATACACAGCCCATGGACACAAGTGGCACCATACACAGCCCATGGACACAAGTGGCACCATACACAGCCCATGGACACAAGTGGCACCATACACAGCCCATGGACACAAGTGGCACCATACAAAGCTCATGGACACAAGTGGCACTATACACAGCCCAGGGACACAAGTGGCACTATACACAGCCCAGGGACACAAGTGGCACCACACGCAGCCCATGGACACAAGTGGCGCCACACGCAGCCCATGGACACAAGTGGCGCCACACGCAGCCCATGGACACAAGTGGCGCCACACGCAGCCCATGGACACAAGTGGCGCCACACGCAGCCCATGGACACAAGTGGCACCATACACAGCCCAGGGACACAAGTGGCACTATACACAGCCCAGGGACACAAGTGGCACCACACGCAACCCATGGACACAAGTGGCGCCACACGCAACCCATGGACACAAGTGGCGCCACACGCAGCCCATGGACACAAGTGGCGCCACACGCAGCCCATGGACACAAGTGGCGCCACACGCAGCCCATGGACACAAGTGGCGCCACATGCAGCCCATGGATACAAGTGGCACCGTACATAGCCCATGGGCACAAGTGGCACTGTACATAGCCCATGGGCACAAGTGGCACCGTACAGAGCCCATGGACACAAGTGGAACCATACACAGCCCATGGACACAAGTGGCACCATACACAGCCCATGGACACAAGTGGCACCATACATAGCCCATGGACAAAGTGGTGCCACACACAGCACATGGTCACAAGTGGCGCCAGACACAGCCCGTGCACAAAAGTGGCGCCAGACACAGCCTATGGACACAAGTGGTCCTAGACACAGCCCATGGACACAAGTGGTCCTAGATACAGCCCATGGACACAAGTGGTCCTAGACACAGCCCATGGACACAAGTGGTCCTAGACACAGCCCATGGACACAAGTGGTCCTAGACACAGCCCATGGACACAAGGGGTCCTAGACACAGCCCATGGACACAAGTGGTCCTAGACAAGGCCCATGGACACAAGTGGTCCTAGACACAGCCCATGGACACAAGTGGTCCTAGACACAGCCCATGGACACAAGTGGTCCTAGACACAGCCCATGGACACAAGTGGTCCTAGACACAGCCCATGGACACAAGTGGTCCTAGACACAGCCCATGGAAACAAGTGGCACCAGACACAGCCCATGGACACAAGTGGCACCAGACACAGCCCATGGACACAAGTGGCGCCAGACACAGCCCATGGACACAAGTGGCGCCAGACACAGCCCATGGACACAAGTGGCGCCAGACACAGCCCATGGACACAAGTGGCGCCAGACACAGCCCATGGACACAAGTGGCGCACGACACAGCCCATGGACACAAGTGGCGCACGACACAGCCCATGGACACAAGTGGCGCACGACACACAGCCCATGGATACAAGTGGCGCACGACACACAGCCCATGGATACAAGTGGCGCACGACACACAGCCCATGGACACAAGTGGCGCACGACACACAGCCCATGGACACAAGTGGCGCACGACACACAGCCCATGGACACAAGTGGCGCACGACACACAGCCCATGGACACAAGTGGCGCACGACACACAGCCCATGGACACAAGTGGCGCACGACACACAGCCCATGGACACAAGTGGCGCACGACACACAGCCCATGGACACAAGTGGCGCACGACACACAGCCCATGGACACAAGTGGCGTACGACACACAGCCCATGGACACAAGTGGCGCACGACACACAGCCCATGGACACAAGTGGCGCACGACACACAGCCCATGGACACAAGTGGCGCACGACACAGCCCATGGACACAAGTGGTGCCAGACACAGCCCGTGGACACAAGTGGTGCCAGACACAGCCCGTGGACACAAGTGGCGCCAGACACAGCCTGTGCACAAAAGTGGTACCATATATAGCCCATGGATGGCGCCGTTTATGGATAAAAGGCAGATCCTAATGCTAGACCAGCCATTTGTGCTACAGGACATACACAGGGTTAATAAGGCACAGAATCAGAAGCTGAGCCCATTCCATACATGAGCGTGATTGGAGTTGATGGCTGTTAACCCTTTTAATGCCACTGTCAATTCTAAAAGCAGCATTTAAATGGCGCAATTGGCAATCAAAAATCTCAAACGGCCGCCTGCGATGGGATCGCAGGATGCTGCCTGGGTGTCATAACAGCTGGCTGCCTTCTGAAGACCCCAGGGCTGCCATGTATTTCTGCCATGCTTGTGTCACGGCTTAATACAATGCCTGCACAAGCACTGTATACTGCAACTGTATTGCCGTATATTGCAAGTTCAAGTCCCTTGTGGGGACCAAAAGGAAAACAAAGTGAAAAAGAAGTTTATTATTCTAAAAAGAAAGGATAAAAAATCGTGGCTTGTCCCGTCTTTGGGCGTTCGCTCGGAACACAATCGCCCATTTTTTTCTAATGGGGCCGGCGCAGCATCGCACAGCGTGTGAGGTGCGCACAAGTGTGATGCGAGAAAACAATGGGAAACACTCTGCGATCCTCCGCCATGGAATCGCTACTTCCCTAAAGTGATGAGAGGCGTTTTTAACACAAAAACGCCTTGCATCCGCAGGGACACCGCACGTTGGCGAGCGCGATATCGGACTGAGTTTCACGGCCCAGTGTCGCACTCGCTCGTGTGAAATTAGCAAAATTTGGCATGGTCATAATTGTGCTGAGGTTATCAGGTCGTTCTTTTTTTTTTTTTTTTTTTTTTTTGCGACAATGTGTACGCTGTAAAAACAAGACCTCGCCAAGATGGCAGAATGGCTATTTTTTTCCATTTCCCTCCATTTACAAATTCTTTGAAGTTTTCCTATATGTTATACGGTACATCACATGGCTGCACTTGCTCATCTGTAAGCACCTGCATGTAGGACAAGTCCGATTAGTTTTGCAATGTATGATCGGCATTAGGTATTTCAGCTATGCAATGATTATATCACCATTGGGACAATGCCGTACTGTAGGCGAAGGAATGACAAATATTTCGAGTTCAGTGATTTATCCGTCCTCCCACCTTTCCAGGTACTGCGGCATTGTATTAGATATTCAGCTTCTTGGGTGCAGCTCTCAAAACGGCTCATCCCTGTTTTCTTTGCTGATGAATAGAATTCCAGAATGTCAGTGAATACTGACAGACAGCAAAGCAATGCTAAATAAGGAATGTCATGCAAATTCTATGAAAAGTCGTTCAACAACACCAGTGAGAACCCAGCTGAGATCAACAACAAAGAAATGGCGAATATTGAAAGAAAGCAAAAGAGGGAAGAACTCCTGGATTTACTGCAGATTTTTCATACAATTTCAAGGGGAAAAATGTTCTTGATGTCCCCTTCCCATTTGTGCGCATCTTTACGAAATGAAAGTTGCAAAATGCTAAATAAAAAGTTACTGCATAACGTTGAGCGTGGCAGGATTGGCCACAAGGTGGTGCTGTGCTCCACATGGACCGTAAAGTCCGCTGATTGAGTAGGATTTAGTATAACTATTACAGTGGTTACTTAGATAGGTTGTCTCCCCCCACACTGTGAGTTCTGGGACTGATGGCACTTTCCGCAGCCAGTGCCCACACCATTTACCCGCGGCATTGCTATGCAGTACCACACACTGCCCATTCATTTGGCTCAATAATACGTGGTCGTGCCAAGTCCCCCCGAGCGGAAGCAGGTCTGTGAAGTTCAATCCTTCTGCTGAGAAAACTGGGACTGCTGACAACTATGCTGTTACATTTCATCCTCTTCTAGACGCCTGCAATGTACATCCAGTAGTACCTATAGAAATTGGGCAGGGGACACCAGATGGGCTCTCTGGCGAAAACATATACTATACACATCTATAATGTCCAACTTGCAGGGGCGTAACTATAGAGTATGCAGGGGATGCGGTTGCACCCGGGCCCAGGAGCCTTAGGGGGCCCATAAGGCCTCTCTTCGCCATATAGGGAGCCCAGTACTATGAGTAAAGCATTATAGTTTGGGGCCGTGTTACAAGTTTTGCATCGGGGCCTGAGAGCTTCAAGTTATGCCTCTGTATCCAAGAGTAGCATATAATCCATGGGAATATCCATATGATTATACATATTGCTATATAATCCAAATAAAATGTGGAGTCACTTTCTATAGGTGTAGTAACTGCTAACTTGATTTATAGCATTATAGCACACTGTCAAGTTATCGTAACGCACAGTGCATGCTAATGACTGCTACATCTATAATGATCCTGAGTTACATCCTACATAATATACTCCAGAGCTGCACTCACTATTCTGCTGGTGGAGTCACTGCTGTTATAATCCATCCTTGAAAAGGAATGACAAGTTATTTGGAGAACCAGCTACAATTTGCATGACCATGCGGCACCTGTTCATTAGAACAATTCCTGACATCCTCCTTTGACCCCTTTCGCACAGGATCTCTTTTCTCTGGATGTTTTTCCTCATTCCCGCCATTCTTGGTATAGTCTCCACATTGTTACACAAGTAAACCCCATAAGGTTAGCAGTATAATCCCAGCCCCGGCTAGCCTCACCCCGATGACCAGGCCTTGTTAGAAGTCGCCGGAATTGCTGGATCTTGCTGGATCTTCCCATCTAATGTGGATTCACACTGAGAGCTCAGTCACACAGGACGGGAAGATGGCAGTGCGGACGAATCTCTGCACCTGCCGGAAAAAGAACACATGGCTGGCAATGGAGCCGGTCATGCGGAGATTCGTCCGACACACGGTGCAGCCGTCTTCCCGTCCTGAAACGCGTGTGGATCAGGCGCCCGTGTGACTAAGGCCTGAAACTGATCCACAGAAAACTTGTCACGTGATTTTATACTGCATTCCGCAGTCATGTGACTAGTTTCCATACAGGGGAGCGCCAATCATGAAAGGACTGGTGTCTCTTATAAAGTGGCCATTCGGTGTATTTCCAAAGTTTCTCAACTTTTTATGTGCAACGATCCTAAATGTAAGATGTTAAATGCTATGAAACGTGTACTTAGGAATGTGTTTCTAGGCTGAAGAGCCATATTCTATATAATATTCAAATCCCGAATAGCCCCCAGTGCTGATCTGGGTAACAGCATCACCTATTCCAGCGCCGTTCCCCACCGAAATCACTGTCTATAGAGTTCTCCTTCTTCCCCATATAAGGCAGCACCAACTTCAAACAGGGGGATCTTAAGAGAGAGACGGCTCTGATTACAAACAGATGACTTCTAGTCTTTGTTCTTGTCGTTTTACTAGAATACTTTAATATTTTGTAAAAATGTGCAATTTCCCCCCCCCCCCTCGTAAAACGTAGAATAATCTACGCTGCCGTATCTGCAAATAGCCTGCTGATGGATTGTGTTTTGATGTTGTAGCATCTGTTCATCCTTCGCTTGTGAAACCTAAAGACGCCGGAGTGTAAAGTGAACCTGTAATCCTCCGCGCGGTTCTGCGGTCTTCACAATGCAGAAGGAATCCCGCTGCCGGCTCTGATTTCCGCACGCATGTGGAGAGGACACATTGCAGAAGGGCTTATTGTAGGAGACCTTCCACATTTACTTTTCAATGACACATTGTAACGCGGCGCTGGAGCGAGACCGCGTCCGTAAATAGGAGCGATCGGGAAGGGTACGCCGCATAATGGGACGTCTCAAGTTTTGGCTTTTAGTTCAATGAGGCGCTCACTTAGACAATTACAACCACTTGGGGCTGTCTGACACGGGCAACGGAGGGATCGGCGGTAGGGAAAGTCCTGGGAAACCCCTTAAGGTACACGAGGAGAGTATCGTCCGGATTCTTGCTGGAAACAGCGAATTTGGGCGATAATCGTCCCGTAAACATGCAGCCGCCGACAGCACTGAGTGAGAAAACACTCACTGGTTGGACTCACTTGGTTTTTAGTAAGAGTAGATTCACACGGACGTATTTGCGTGCATATACCCTGTTTCCCTGAAAATAAGACATACCCTGAAAATAAGACATAGCGTGATTTTCCAGAATTTTTGAGGATGCAAAATGATTAGAGATGAGCGAACCTACTCGTTTCGAGTAAATACTCGATCGAGCACCGCGATTTTCGAGTACTTCCGTACTCGGGTGAAAAGATTCGGGGGGCCGGGGGAGGCGTGGCGGAGCGGGGGGTAGCAGCGGGGAACAGGGGGGAGCCCTCTCTCTCTCCCTCTCCCCCCCCCCCCACTCCCCGCTGCAACCCCCCACTCACCCCCGGCGCCCCCCGAATCTTTTCGCCCGAGTACGGAAGTACTCGAAAATTGCGGCGCTCGGGCGAAAAAGGGGCGTGGCCGAGTAGGTTCGCTCATCTCTAAAAATGATTTTTCAGGCTTTTTGAGGATGCTTGAAATATAAGCCCTACTCCAAAATTAAACCCTGCTAACAGTTAATTTAAGAAGTCAATTTAAATAGTGTCCAGGCAGCTATACATGTAAAAAAGTTAAACCTTTTTGAACAAAAATTAATATAAGACACTGTCTTATTTTTGGGGAAAACGCGGTAATACGTAGAGGATAGAACCCGTTGATTTTAATGGGTTCATTCACATGCACATAGTTTTTGGTAGTGCAAAAAAACCCAAAAAAGCAGCATGCTCTAATTTCCTGTGCGTATGCACACCAAAGGTCCCCATAGAATTCAACAGGAGATGCGCAAATGCGCTAGGAGATGCGTGATACGCTGTGTAAGTCCGCTGGAAAAAAGATACATCTAAAACTCATTAGACTAATTAGCCATTTAAATTGGTGCGTCTTTGTTTGCCGCGCACAAATGAACATGTCCTGCGAGAAGTACAGTACAGAAAACCAAATATGTGCACAAAAAAGTATATAGTTCGGCCTGGAAATACGCAGCATTCTGGCGTCCGCAAATACGCATACGCTCGTGTTAAAGCGGCCTGAAACTATCGGCCCATGTAAAGAGGAGCTGCTCAGTGGTTACTGTGAATGGAGGCAGGTTGCTGTTACCATCCCCAGCCCGCTCTGCCTCTGTTAACCTGAATGCCTATCCTTCCTGTGTAAAGGGACCTTTAGGAAAGTCTACAGAGGCTCGTCCGGATACTGTCGAATGTCTGTAGGTTACTTACACTGGAGCACTCTGCGCTCTATTAAAGCGACCCCCCGGCATGGACAAATAAAGATGGTCGCACTACTTCTCTGACTACCTGATGCACACTGTATGCATGGGCAGTCAAAGACACTACATACTGCTCTGACTGGCCAGCACTGCTCGTGTGGGCAGCACTGGTCATGTAGACAGCACTGGTCATGTGAGCAGCACTAGTCATGTAGACAGCACTGGTCATGTAGACAGCACTGCTCATGTGGGCAGCACTGCTCATGTGGGCAGCACTGGTCATGTGGGCAGAACTGCTCACGTAGACAGCAATGCTCACGTAGACAGCACTGCTCGTGTAGACAGAACTGCTTGTGTAGGCAGCACTACTCATGTAGACAGCAATGGTCATGTAGACAGCATTGTTCATGTGGGCAACACTGCTCATGTAGACAGCACTGCTCATGTAGACAGCACTGCTCATGTGGGCAACACTGCTCATGTGGGCAACACTGCTCATGTAGATAGCACTGCTCAAGTAGACAGCACTGCTCATGTGGGCAACACTGCTCATGTAGATAGCACTGCTCATGTGGGCAACACTGCTCATGTAGATAGCACTGCTCATGTGGGCAACACTGCTCATGTAGATAGCACTGCTCATGTGGGCAACACTGCTCATGTAGACAGCACTGCTCATGTGGGCAACACTGCTCATGTAGACAGCACTGCTCATGTGGGCAACACTGCTCGTGTGGGCAACACTGCTCGTGTGGGCAACACTGCTCGTGTGGGCAGCACTGCTCATGTAGACAGCACTGGTCATGTAGATAGCACTGCTGATGTGGGCAGCACTGCTGATGTGGGCAGCACTGCTCATGTAGACAGCACTGCTGATGTCACTGCTCATGTGGGAGGCACTGCTCATGTAGACAGCACTGGTCAATCAAAGCAAGTGTAGTGTCTTTGACTAATGATGTGCACCAGGAAGTTATAGAAGCTGGTGAGGCCATCCTTGCTGGTCCAGGCCTGGAGGGTTGTTTTAACTTCTTAACCAGCTCACAACATACACCATGAATGTGGTACCCGCCACACACTTCCTATTTATTTCTCACATAATACTTCCATATACCGCTTCAATCTCACATAAGACTGCAATGCAATATACAATAATGCCACCATATCCCATTAAGGCTGGGTTCACACAGGGCGGATTTGCCGCGGTTTTGCTGCATTTTTTCTGTTGCGGTTTTGCCGCAGAAGAACTGCTTCTGCGGCAAAACCACTTCAAAGGTTAATCTGGGCTTGCGGATTTTTCTGTGGATTTTTGTGCAGAAAAATCCGCAAGTGTTTTTTTCCGCAGCGCTTTTTTACTTTTTGCCGCATATTTGGTGCGGATTTGGCTTTGTCCATAGAGGTCTACAGACAAAAAAGCGCTGCGGAAAAGACCGTAGAATGAACATGCTGCATCTTTGAAAACCGCGACGCAGTTGCATTTCCGCACTGCGGCTGTGCGGAAAAAATCTGCACTGTGAGAACAGCTTTTTGGCAAATCTCATTTGTGCTGCATTGCACTGCAAACGCAGCGGTTTTGACGCAGTGTGGATATGCAAAACCGCGGCAAATCCGCACTGTGTGAACCCAGGCTAAATATTCCAGCTTGGTTTCCAGTTGATTCTCGGATTCTTGTCCTTGAAGCTACCTCGGAGTTGAGGGTCCTGGCGTATTTGTGACCCCCTAAGACCAGCTGTAATGACATTATATTTTCTGCATGTGCCTCTGTGGCTGCTATGGGCTACTTCTATTGGGTTTGGCCTATTCCCTCGCCCCATGGAGTCTGAGGTACCCCACAAGGTTCTCTGCTGTGTTCACCCACCCGCAGACCGCTGTAGGGCATCTTTCATTTCCACCACTGCTCCCCGTCCATCCATCCCAGGTGACGACACCGGCTGTCCTGTGTCTGCAGATAACATTCATGGCCGTATGGACGCCGATCACATTTCTGCTCTTTTATAGTGTTTGCGCAGATTATCTTCAGGATTCACCCGCTGCGGATTTTGCTGCCTCCGTTTCTGGAGAAATTTATAGAAGAACAAACAATCCAGAAATCTGATTCTGAGGTTATAAGTATAAACTGTGGAGATGCCCACAGCCAGCAGTCAAAGACCTCTGTACCATCAGGGCACACCCTGGAGAGTGGGGGCAAGACCAGTTCAGCTGCATCCCTTTCATTAACCCATTAAGGACCAGGCTTAGTGAATTTACAGTGCTTGGTCCTGGACTTTAATCCCGGATGATAGTAAAAATACAATGTAGCAGAAGCTGATCGGCTCCTCGTCTGTCAGACATAGCTGAGGACCCAGAGGGGAAGGGAGAGGCGTTTTTTTTACGCGTGTTAAAATTGCAAGTACATAGATGTGATGCGTTTTTTTTGTTTAAAGCAAAAACGCAATGTGCTCGCATCTAGAATCACAATTTTTACAAATGCGATATTGGTTCGAGTTTCTCGGACCGATATCCCACTCGCCTGTGTGAATGCAACCCTTTCCTTGTGTGTTGTGAAACAACAGCAAACAGCTGATCAGTCGGGGACCTGATCTGTGGACCATAGCAGATCAGCTATGGATCACCTATCCTGAGGATGGGTCATCAATAACAACTGCCTGGAAAACCCCTTTAAGGACCCTTTTAAATTGACCAATTGAATCCAACGAGATTGGAACTAATGGTCTTTACGCATGCCAATAAGGACAAATGATGGCCAATATGATCATTCATCTCCAATACAGTATCATCATTATTGACTACACATCCCCCGTTTACATTGTGAGATTTACTGCCTACAATGATAATTTTTGCAGACGCACAAAAGTTCCAGTCAACCGATGAAGGAGCGTTGCAATATTTCCCAGGGTCCAGTAATCATTTACAGACTAGTCTCTTCCTGCTTTGGCCAATCCAAGCCACCATCAGTATCGTATCCGCCATATTTATATAGAAATACACCATGCTGGATAATAGGTTAATGCCTCCTTACCATTGATTTTGGCTATAGTATCCAATATCGTACGGACTCAAGTATAAAAGAATGCAAAATCGGTAACAGGGTCACCTCACCTGCCATGTGCCATATGAGCCACACAGGTGCCAGGTGTGCTTGCCAGTGGGGTTTCTCCACTTCCACCTCTTTAGCACCAAGCTTCCTACTTTGGACGGTGGCTAGGGTGCTTGGGGAGGGAGTCGGGCTGTGCCACCTCCTGTGAGCTGCTGAACAGAGTGGTGTAGAGGTGCGTGACGGAGCCCCGAATCCAAGATGGCACCCACTCCCTATGTGGCTCTACCCCTTCTGCCAAACGCTGGCTACGTCCTCCAGGGCAAGTGAAGAGCCGTTCCTTCTGCATCTGGACCTCGTTGTGGGCCACATAAAAAATGACATGGCAAGCCGATTCGACCCGCGGGCCTTGAGTTTGACACATGTGTTGGATTGTATTGATGGATAGACTGCTGATTTCTGGAATGTCTACATAACCGCATCCCTGGATGGCTGGCCTCAACCATCTCGGTATAAATCAACCACTGCTGTGCTTGAAGACACTACTTCATAACTGCAGGGAGGTGCGAAAACAAAAACATGTTGCACTGGCCGCCAACAATTCAATAGCTGATAGCCGTGCAATGCAAATATCTCAGAAATGTGGCAGTAGTACGATGATACATATCTGTCAATACTGGGCTAGCCACTAGACCGGCCGAATATTACCCCCAGACCCCCTATAAGCAATGCCTGGGCTATTTGTAGAATGCCAAGTAGACTTTACTCTGTAACGTATGTCATGGGAAAATCTCTAAGCATTCACTCAACAAGTAGAACGTCCCGACCCTTGGAATGTCTTACAGGAATACAAAAACATTAGTCGGGCACATTTTGTAGTTTCTAAAAAAAGAATCATCCCCCTTGATATTGTACATTTTTATTTGCGTTGAGATTTTTCCAAAATTCCCAAAGAGCCGAGATCGTTAAATCTAGTTTTCTTCTTGCTTGCCTTTGAGGTCAACGGCCTCGAGTCTAAACTCCGAGGAGCAGTAGATAAAGATTATTCCTCAGAACTACAGACTCAGCTGGAATTGGGGACTTGTTTTTTGCTGTGAGACAAACCAGCCCAACTGGGTCAGGGGTCAAAAAAAAAATTGCTTGTTTAACCATTTATTGATGATTAGGGGCAAGAAAAGTCATAGGCGACCATAGGATTCCTTCCGGGATTTCGGTGAGAGTGATAGTAGGACGGATATTGCAGTTAATCACAACTGAATTTTTGAAACGACCCCCGCTGTTTGCGGACAGAATTCTATCCCAGGACAGGTGAGGCAGGGGGCTTTATTACTTGCAGTTGTTATTCTCTGCCACTATTCCGATCCACCGGTTTTAGGCCCCGTTTTTGGTCTTCCAAGATGGCTGCAACAATTTTCAAACTTAATAATGCCACTCTGCATTGCCCTCTGATTGGCCAGTGTTGATCACATGAGTAGCTCTAGCCAACCAGGTATAGTTCATTGGTAGTCTTGCACCATCAAAGCACTGTTGGGATTAAGTAGTGTGAAGATTGCATCAACCATCTGGGATGGCTGAAGACAGGACCTGGAACCAGTAGATTGGAGGGATGGCAGAGCAGAACAAGTGTAGGTAATATACCCCTCTCTTACTCCAGTACCAGGACAGAATTTCTTTCTCCCAAACCAGAGGCCACTTTTGAGTAGAGCTAAGCCTCGTACATGTAGCAAAGCTGTGTGCCTGGAGCCTGTACAGTGGCGCAGGTCAGAGCTTAGCTATAGGGGGTGCAGAGGTAGCAGTCACTACCGGGCCCTGGAGCCTGTACAGTGATGCAGGTCAGGGCATAGCTATACAGGGTGCAGAGGTAGCAGTCGCTACCGGGCCCTGGAGCCTGTACAGTGGCGCAGGTCAGAGCTTAGCTATAGGGGGTGCAGAGGTAGCAGTCACTACCGGGCCCTGGAGCCTGTACAGTGACGCAGGTCAGGGTGCAGCTATACAGAGTGCAGAGGTAGCAGTCACTACCGGGCCCTGGAGCCTGTACAGTGACGCAGGTCAGGGTGTAGCTATACGGGATGCAGAGGTAGCAGTCGCTACCGGGCCCTGGAGTCTGTACAGTGGCGCAGGTCAGAGTTTAGCTATATGGGATGCAGAGGTAGCAGTCGCTATCGGGCCCTGGAGCCTGTACAGTGACGCAGGTCAGGGCATAGCCATACGGGGTGCAGAGGTAGCAGTCGCTACCGGGCCCTGCAGTCTGTACAGTGACGCAGGTCAGGGCATAGCTATACGGGGTGCAGAGGTAGCAGTCGCTACCGGGCCCTGGAGCCTGTACAGTGGCGCAGGTCAGGGTGTAGCTATAGGGGGTGCAGAAGTTGCAGTCACTATCGGGCTCTGGAGCCTTAGGGGGTGAAGAGGCCCCTTTATCACATAAGCAGACACCAGTATCATAAATGGCACATGTATTGGGGTGCAAGAGCTTGCAACTATGGTTAGATATTACAGATTGGCATGTGGTACCATATACAAATGGTGCACTAAAGATGTAAGGGCGGTTTCATATCTGCGTCGGGGGTTCCAGTTTCCGGCTCTGGCTGTGGTCATAGTAGCTAAACAAATAAACCAATATAGTATGGGAAAAATCATTTATGTCACACAAAATATCTATTTCTGCACGGTCATTTAGCGAGAACTGCAAAAGAAATTAGGAACGATCATCATACAAAGGGAAAATCTTTTTGTCTATGGTCAACTTCCTGTTTTTTTGTTTTTTACTGGACAGCTAGCTAAAAATCACCAAAAGACAAAATGCTTTTATGGACCAAAAAAAAATTGTAAAATGTACAACGCCTATAGCTTAGATACTAGCATGGTTGCAGTATTTAGTGTATACTAACTAACCAAAAGAATCAAAAGTAGTATTTATTTCCATACTCTCCGTGGTATACTTTCTAACGTCTGATACACTTCAGCTGGTATTTCCCTCTATTCATCCTGCAAATATCTTGTGAGTTCTCTCAGAGAAGATGGATGGCGTATATATTTCCTGATCTGACACTCCAGTTCGTCTCAACGTTGTTCAGTAGGTTCAGATCAGGATTCTATGCCAGCTGGTCCAATCATGAAACATCCATATCCTCAAACCAACGCAAAACAACGTGGATGTGTGACAAGGCGCGTCGTCTTGTTGGAAGTATGGCTGACCATTCCCAGAGTTTTGCTTATTGTTGGACACATTATTGACTAGAATGTCAAGATACACCTCTGTGTTCATGGTTCATGTCACTACAACCAATGGACTGAGGTTCAGCTTGCTATTGCAACAGTATGGTGGATCAGTGGTTATCACTGCACTGCGAAATCTAACCAGTGCCATCTCTATGGATTGTGTTTGTACTACAATGTATCTGTCCTGGCCTAAGAATTAATAATAATAATCTTTATTTGTATAGCGCCAACATATTCCGCAGCGCTTACATAGACAGGGGGGATACAGAAAGACAAAAGTACAAACATTACAGGACCACGGATACATAGTAATCAGTCGATGGAAACAATAGGGGTGAGGGTCCTGCTCCAACAAGCTTACATACTACAAATAATGGGGTGATACAGAAGGTAAAGGGGCTGGAGATGTGCACTGTATGGCGAGGTGGAGAGTGAGGGGTGATATACACATAGACAATGGTCAGACATTTAGCCGTGTGACAGCAGAAACAGTATGACTGCAGGAGCGGTTTATGATGGCTAGCAGGGATTGCAGTCAGTAGGTCAGGGAGCATGTTATCAGGCGGCATACAGAGGGCTTTGTTTAGGGAATTCGGTATGCTTCCCTGAAGAGGTGCGTTTTTAGAGCACGTCTGAAGTTTTTCGAGTCCTGGATTGCTCGGGTAGCCTTTGGTAGTGCGTTCCAGAGGACCGGTGCTGCTCTGGAGAAGTCTTGGAGGCGGGAATGAGAAGTTCGAATTAAAGGGGCGCTCAATCTGGTTTCGTTAGCAGAGCGGAGAGCCCGGGCTGGGTGATGGATTGATATGAGGGAGGCAATATAGGGGGGGCGTTGCACTGTGGAGGGCTTTGTGGATGAGGGTAGTGAGTTTAAATTGAATTCTGTATTTAACGGGCAGCCAGTGCAGTGACCGGCACGGGGCAGAGGCGTCCGAGTAGTGGCTGGACAGGAAGATGAGCCTGGCTGCCGCATTCAGGATGGATTGGAGGGGGTAGAGTCTGGTGTAGGGGAGGCCGATCAGCAACGAGTTGCAGTAATCGAGCCGGGAGTGGATGAGGGCAACAGTAAGCGTTTTTAGTGAGTCTACAGTGAGAAAAGAGCGGATTCTTGCGATGTTCTTGAGGTGCAGCTGACATGTTCGGGGCAGAGATTGGATGTAGGGGGTAAAGGAGAGATCAGAGTCGAATACGACCCCAAGGCAGCGGGTGTGCTGGGAGTTATGGTGCCACACACTGAGATGGAGATGTCAGGATGAGGTCGGTTAGTGGAGGGCAGAAACACCAGTAGGTCAGTTTTAGAGAGGTTTAGTTTTAGGTAGAGAGAGGACATGGTGTTAGAGACAGCGGACAGACAGTCGGTGATCTTATGGAGGAAAGGTGCAGAGATGTCACGGTAAGAGGTGTATAGCTGGGTGTCGTCAGCATACAGGTGGTATTGGAGGCCAAATCTCCTGATGGTTTGTCCAATAGGGGCTGTGTAGATAGAGAAAAGAAGGGGGCCGAGGACCGAGCCTTGGGGGACCCCAACAGCAATTCTACAGGACTTAGAGCTCAAGCATAATGTGAAAGGCTATCCCTTCATAGACTTTCAGTAGGCAGCTATGGGTCCATATCTTCCTATATGTACTGACTGGAAGTGCACTAGAGAAGAAGCTGGACGGTTTAAGTGCTATATATATATTATGTAGAAATAAAGGGAATCTGTCACCTACTTTTAGTCCCATAAACTAAATTTATAGGCTAAAAGTAGGTGACCCACTGAGTCCAGGGATGAAAGTATTATACTGACCTTCCCTGTTGTCCCCCCGGTGTGACCGCTGGAATCCACCGCTGCTGCTCAGTGCTAAGCAGTCTTGCCATTATCAAATTAGAACAGGTGGACTACTTAATACCAATCAATGAATTGATCGGTGGCTTTCAGTCAAAAAGGGAAAGGTACACGTTCCCGGACTCCATGGGTCACCTACTTTCAGCACATAAGCTTAGCTTATAGGGCTAAAAGTAGGTAAGAGTCTCTTTAAAATAGGCTTGTTGCAAGTTTCATGTCACTCCCTGATGTCGACTGATGAATATTTTCTCTTTTCTCCAAGGTTAATCATACAGTTGCAAATAATGAGACATATCAAGAACGACTGACACGTCTGGAAGGCGACAAGGAATCTCTTATTTTACAGGTAATCGGGCATTAGGGAATTCATGGTTACTGTATATAGAGAATGGTCATCTAGGACAGCAATGAAGAAGTACAACTAGTGTTCAGAAGTGGTTAATTTAGTCACCGCTATCAATGAGATGTTTCCCAATGGACAGACCCTTGCCTTAGAAAGGGCTGGTTTAATAGAAAATAGGGCACTTGGCAGAATTTAAAGCTGAGCCTCCACACTTGGAATCTCTAGAAGTAGTATTTGCCAAATTGGCCACATCAGGAAATTGCTTTTTCCCATTGAAATCAATGAAGGGGCAATCCACTTATACTGGTTTTCCTTAGTTTCTTTTCTTTAAAGGGCCATATTGAGCTCTACTATGTAGCCTTAATATATTTGTCCAGGCTAGAGATGAGCGAGTATACTCGCTAAGGCACATTCCTCGAGCGAGTAGTGCCTTAGCCGAGTATCTCCCCGCTCGTCTCTAAAGATTCGGGGGCCGGCGGCGGCCGGGGAGCGATGGGGGAGAGCGGGGAGGAACGGAGGGGAGATCTCTCTCCCTCTCTCCCCCCCGCTCCCTTGCCGCAACTCACCTGTCACCCGCGCCGGCCCCCGAATCTTCAGAGACGAGCGGGGAGATACTCGGCTAAGGCACTACTCGCTCGAGTAATGTGCCTTACTGAGTATACTCACTCATCTCTAGTCCGGGCCATTTCACCACCCTTCTCCCCTCTCACAGCGCTGTGTAACCTCAAGGGTACTATGATCTCAAGTTCTACCTATAGCGCCAGGTGTCTCTCATACTTCTACAATATACATTAAATTGGCTCTGTACGCCAGCAATGCGCTTAGGAACAAGATCATGCAATGAAAATACCCGACATGCAGCCAATGAGATGGGCCCTCTTTCTCAATGGACCCTTACGCAATTGCACCGATGGGGCTGCACAAAAAAATCGTTGCTCAAAGTGTTTGAAGATGTAACTGTAAGGCCTTCCACTCAGTACAGGCCTCTGGTAGGTGCTCGGTTGAACTTACCAAGAGAGGGACCACAGAAGGTCTGGAGTGGGCTATCTTCTCTGCCTGGAGCACTATTGGGAAAAGGACCGGCCTTGGCCCCATGCAATAGGTCGGAATATAACCACTCACACACCACATAGCTGCTAAATTGACTTTTTTTATTGCAGTAAACATCAGGTAATACAACGGTCACACTTTTCCGGTAGCTTATTTTACTCGCTGCAAGGTTGAGTTGGCTAATCATGCGACTCCTTCTATGATATGGCTTCTGTATTCGGCAACTGGCAGCACACAGGGCTATCTTTCCCTTGTTCTCAAAGTTTAGAAGCGTCACTAACACTTCTGTCTCAATGCTTAGCTTCCCTCATTGCCCTATATAAAGGCTCTCAGAGGCTACTTTTATCTAGTGGACCTCTTACTGAGAGATCGTTGACCATTAGACGCCTCTACGAAGCACTTTGAGAGGGGACACATCATTGGAGTGAGAGAAGCAGGATGGTTGTTTCGACGATTTGCCCACCATCTGTTCTGACCAAGCTGTTAGAAGGTGTTGGGGGAAATTGTTACATGACAACATACACACATGATGAACAGGATCTGGACGACCCAGACAGCCCGCCAATAGAGTGGATCATTTGACAAGAACTAACAGATCTAGTTTCGTTGCCCATCATCCAGACACAGGTGGCACCTTCATTACAGACCAATATCTCTGCCCGGACCATTTCCAGGTGCTTAGCAGAAGGATTTATGGTTATCCTGTATGTCACGGTGCTAGAGATGAGCGAGCGTACTCGGTAAGGACAGATACTCGAGTGAGTATCTTCTTTACCGAGTACCTGCCTGCTGGCCCGCAAAGATTCGAGTGCCGGCGTGGGTGAGGGCTGTATTGCAGGAGTGAGCAGGAGGGAGCAGGGGGGGGAGAGAGATCAGTGGCGGCCCAACAGGGTACTAGTGCCTCCATACTTGATCATATCTCATCATATATCCAGGCAAGTGGTGGCCCAACAGGGTACTAGTGCCTCCATGCCTGATCATATCTCATCATATATCCAGGCTAGTAGTGGCCCAACAGGGTACTAGTGCCTCCATGCCTGATGATATCTCATCATATATCCAGGCAAGTGGTGGCCCAACAGGGTACTAGTGCCTCCATGCCTGATCATATCTCATCATATATCCAGGCAAGTGGTGGCCCAACAGGGTACTAGTGCCTCCATGCCTGATCATATCTCATCATATATCCAGGCTAGTGGTGACCCAACAGGGTACTAGTGCCTGCATACCTGATCATATCTCATCATATATCCAGGCTAGTGGTGGTCCAAGAGGGTATTAGTGTCCCAATGCCTGTTCGTATCTCATCATGTATCCAGGGCTAGAGGTGGCCCAACAGGGCACTAGAGCCTCTCTTCAAGGGGTTTTCTACAATAAATTCTCCTTTTGCTCTAATATTGTAACCACTTACTTATATCAATGTTACAATCACACAGAGAAAGTTTCATTCCATTCCAACCATTCCTTGATGCATAATTTTTTTTGTCAATGAGTGTATATGTGCAAAATCAAGTTTTTTTAATTTGACGGGAAAAAATAGGATCAGAGAGATAAAATACCGGGGTACCATCTGGCAGCCCACAGAGATGGTCAGTTGTCAGCAGATTAACAACGTATGTCTATGGCCGGCTTATTGCCGAGTAAAAATAGCCTGAACTAAGGGGGAAGACAATCTCTGCCCATATTTCCTCATGCAACCAGCAGATATTATAGGAATGTCTCTGGGTAGGCTCCAAATAGTTAATCACCAGCTTAGTCATTGAGTTCAGGCCCGCATGAAGCTATAGCTCCGGGCTCAGCTGTCAAGCAGGCCTGACTGAGTTTGGCCATCGATCAACTCATGCAAAGAGAAATAATTTAGATTTCAGGAAATATCAGCAGAATACCTGCCGTGCTTCTTGTGAGTCATTGTGTGACTGTGAATATCTGGATATTGCTCAGCGCTTGCATCGGTGCACACGTTGGGCTGGGTCACAACAATGACTAATTGAAACTATGCAAGATCTTGTAACATGCTTCCTGTCACCTGACATGGACCTAATTCGGTGGGGGCTATGCAAATATGCCCCAAAAAGAGGGTTTTCTGGAAGCATTTGTGGGCATTAATTTGCATATCAGGGCGGGACTTAAAAATGTCCCACAATTGGGGTTAAAACTGCTGGATGGTATGTTTGTGGGGATTAGCCAGGGCTGTTATGCAGATCAGTAGGTAAGAGGGATGAATATGTTAGCCTTGTGTAGTTGGGTAAATGCCATGGTTGTGCGTGATTATCGTACAATTCCTAATGTTTATTATGGAACTTTTTAAAGCGTACCTAAGTTTTCAAAAAGTTTCAAAAGCAGTTTAAAAGTCTATTAATTTAGTTTTACACATAGATTTCCCTGTTTTTCTGCTGTCTGCTCTTTGCAATGAACTTACAGGTGTGGGGGATGTCCTAGGCCATCCATTCTGCCATCCATTCTGCTGTACTGGCCAGGACTTCCTCTCCCAGACTTCCCATTCTGCCTTACATAGCCCAGCTCCAATCAGCTGCAAGGCAGTATTTGAATGCTCACCGCTCCGTTGCATATAGTAACTAGCAGTGACCCCATGTCCCTGTTACTAGAGAAGCCAAAAGTCTAACAGCAGGCAGTGGATTGTGAAGCTGCTGGAGGGGTGACCCCTAGTGGCTTCAAACTTAATATTCAGTGGTAAAACCTATTTTTTTTATGCAGCTATTATTACAAGTCTGAAGCTACACAATGAAGGCCGTTAGATGCATAGAAGATGTGTGGAAAGTTACTGTCAATATAAATTGAATTATATAACAGAAAACTATCGACGCCCCCTTGTGGACATTGTGTGTATAATCTTAGTTCCAGTCCTTTGAGGTTACATAACGGTCCCTGTGCTGGGTGGGGCACGTGAATTTGTTGGGCAAATGGTAGGGCATGTCTTGCCCTGCAGGATGGTGACTGTGTGTGATACAAATTGCAGGGTGGGGCATGCAAGCACATTCGTTGTTGTTGCTGCTGTGGTGGAGTACGCAAGTAAAGAAGAGCGGTCTGTGAAAGGTTGGGCGCAGCTGCAAGCACTGAGCTGGTGAAAGCCCTGAAGCCTCGGGGCGGTGCTAGCTGGAGGAGCAGTGGTCAATAATTTGCAGTATGGCTTAGGGGGTGTCCTACATAAATGGATTTTAATTGCCTTCAGTGTGGACATTTCGCGGCAAAATGCAGGCTTTGGAAGGCATGTAGTTTTGATTTTTCCTTCATCCTCACGAATACGAACTGTGTATTCCACGAGTGGAAGAAAAATCGTAGTATGCCGTATTTTGCCGGCGGACTCTGGGCAGACGGCCTCCATTGAAGTCAATGGAGGTGTTTGACCCGCAGCCCATATGCAATTAAAATTGCGTATGGGCTGCGGGTATCCACGTCATCGCTACGTGATACATAAAATAAAACCCCATACTTTGGCACCCATACGCAATACAGGTTAGTGCCGTTCGCAGGGCCAGCGGCTGGGCTCACAGCTGGAATCAATTGTGGGCCTCCACATGCGGAATCCAACCCTCTTGTGCAAGCCTGGCCTAAGAGCAAGAAAGCCTCACACCACAGAGACTGTGATAGGAGCCGTTAAGTGTCCCCCCAGAACCAGAACAGATGCACTGTGTATTTAAAGAGACTATGACTTGATCCCATGAGGGCTTAAAGGCCACAGTCATGTTCCCAAGTATTGAAACTGAGTGCCACGTAAATAGAGACTGTAACACTAATTCAGCTGCCAAGTAAAGATTGTCATATGCCGTCACTTAATCTCAGAGAGTGCCACAAGCAGAGGGGTAACTTGAAGCTTCTGGGCCCCAATGCAAAACCTGTAACAGGGCCCCCAACTATAATGCTTTATTCCTAGAACTGGGCTCCCTATATGGAGAGGAGAAGCCTTATGGGCCCCCTAAGGCTCCTGGGCCCGGGTGCAACCGCATCCCCTGCACCCTCTATAGTTACGCCCCTGGCCACAAGTGTTCCTCAACAATGGCTAAGAAGCTGAAACAGTGTTACCAAGCTTTAAAGTCACTGGAGTTGTGTTGCAACGTTCTGAAACTGTGTGCCAAGTTCTAAGACTGTACCACTAATTTAGCTGCTAAGTAAAGACTGTTCTATTTAGCGCAACTTGTGTTCTGTCTCTTACTCAACCTGCCATGTGTGTTCTCAATAGGCAGAGAACCTAGCCATAAGTAGCCCATCGCAAACATTGTGCACACCCATCATAGACAAATTATATAAGTTTTATTACACATCTTTTACAACAGAATGACAAAGTACAATTAAAATGTTTAGTTCTGCTTTGTCATCGTGTTGTTGGATGGGACTTATAAAACTTATATAACTTTTCTATGATGGCTGTGTACAAGTTTTTCGACGTATTGCTTGTGGTTGGGTTCATTCTGCAGCGCTTTAATGTATTTTGCTGTACCCTCTGCTCCTAATGTTACAGCGCTGCCCATTGTGTAAGTTTCTCCATAGAGAGAGGGAAATAAGCCGCTGCCAGACACCTCTGGCACCGGCTTATTCCTCATGAGAACAAAGGATCAGGCATGTTGAAATCCAACATGCTTGTTCCTTCTTTCCATTTACTTTTGGGGAGGCTCAGGGCAGGCACATCAATACACATTAGCTGGCCGGCCAGTCCTGACAAAATCAGCAAGACTGGACAATGTTCATCAAATGTGTATGGCCACCTTAAAAAGTTATTGTCATAATTGACTATCCAAAGGATAGGTGATGGAAGTCGGATCGGGGGAGGTCTTTCCACTGAGACCCCCACCGATCACAAGAACAAGCACTTGACTATCTCGAATCAGTCCCATAGAGCTGAATGGAGTGATAACAGGCATGCTTATCTGACGCTCCATTCAACTCCACCGCAGTGAGTGCCTTCCACAGTGTGAAGGACAGGAGAGCACGGGATGCCCATTCTTGTGATCCATGAGATCCCAGTGGAGGGGGGGGGGGGGGACTTTTAACACCAATCACAAGAACAAACACTTGACTATCTTCGTCAGTCCCATAGAGCTGAATGGAGTGACGACATGCATGCTCATCTGACGCTCCATTCAACTGCACCACAATGAGCACCTTCCACACTGTGAAGGACAGGAGGGCATGGGACCACCATTCTTGTGATCAATGGGGTCCCAGTGTTAATCCTGTGGATAGACAAGTCTGGGAATGCCTGTCTAGCAGATGGATATGGATCCACCAAGGCACATACTGGTTTGACTTTGGGCTATTGGAGAAGGTAGCACCTGAGGTACCCCTGTTTTCATCCCTGACCCTTCCAATTGGGATATGGTCTTTGCTGCAGGGTCCCCAAGTCATTACCCATCCAGCTAGGCCCGGTACTATGGCTGCGGAGGCGCGGTAACTGAAGATGTGAACAGGCGCTTATGCAGAGATGTAGCAAAGATCAGGGCTGGCGGCATAGTAAAAATAACAAGGTCCATGCAAAGTGCAGTAAAATTGGTGGGGGATTTAATTAAGGAGAGTGCACTGAGAGGGGGTGGGAGCGTGCAGAGGACTGGGTGCGAGCTGAAGAGTAGGTGCAGCATGCAGCGTATGACAGGCAGTGGCGCCCAACTGTAACTCCAGGATGAGCAGCGGCGGTGCGCTGGGACAATACACCTTTAAAACACCTACTACTTGAGAATAATAATTTTGTGGATAATGATGAACTGCGTTTTCGGACTCTGGTGCCAGTCACTAGAAGGAGCCTATAACATTTAGAAACCCTAAATGTGCCAAAGGTTGCTTCGGAACAGCTGTGCCACCCTAAACAACCTGCGTCTAAGCATGTAGGGATATCTGTCAAAACCGCATTCCTGCTATAATACAATAATAGCACTGTGACCTTGCCAAGTGTAACACGCCGGATGGCTGAATGCACAATAAGCGTGAACCTTTATTTAACGAGAATGAGTTCAACCTGATATAAATTCTCAGGCTTATTAGCAGCCTCTTGGCGCAGTTGTGCAGACTTGTTTGAAGCTTTATAGATTGAATTGACAATTTAATTTGCGTCCGCAATGTTTTTGTGTTTTTCTAAACTCTTGTAGTAACTTGCTAAGTTAGGAAACTTTTCAAGTCTTGCTCAGTAAGTGCTTCTACATGCCCTGCACACATCACATACAGTATATTACCGCCACGGCTGTTTACGGATAGGTAAGGCTTTCCGCCTCACTTGTCAGCAGTAAAACAATTGCTCTGCTCCCAGAAGAAAGATTTTATTGTTTTTCCACATAAAGCAGAGTGTTGAAAGACCCCGAGCTTTTCTCTCACCCAAGATTGCTTCACAAGAAAACAGGGTTGTGAAACTAAACTCAATAGAGGGAAGCTGTGTCTTGTCTTCTCGCATATGAAATACTTGACGTAAGGAGGTAAGAAGAGCAGCTCGTCTTACTACGAACTAAAGGCTTAGAACGGGAAGTGTCTTGCCTTCTGCTTTTGTTTTGTACTCTTTATGAGGATTAAGTCTTAAATAGTCTTCCTTGTGTAACATCCATGTCCTTGTCCTTGTAGGTCAGTGTCCTCACTGATCAGGTGGAGGCCCAAGGAGACAAGATCCGGGATCTGGAATCCTGTGTAGAGGAACATCATTTGAAACTTAATGCTACCGAGGAAATGCTCCAGCAGGTAAGATTACAATCAGTCTATAAGTTTGCCTGGAGTTTTGTCTCCTAAATAGATGGTGTTTGGTAGAAGACAAGCTTGTTGTTGTCATAGCTGAGACCAATGTGCTGTGTACTACAGACTGTGTTCTTATGTACATACAGTTAATGATGATTGTATGTATGGCCATGATACTGTGTCTATTGTTGTTAGTTGTCACCCCTTTTAGTTGTCACTTTGTAGCCCCTAGGTTTCGGAAGTGGGGCCGTCCCTGTCAGGGTGATCGCCCCGCTTTTAGGCAGGGTTTTCCTGTATTAGTATGATAGGGTGAGATTTCCCTTTCTACATTGTTTAGTTTCATTTTTAATAGTTGTGTTCTGTTAGTTTTCTAATAATAGGTTTGTTTGTCCTTTTCGATAACCATTATGTTTGATCCAGACGAGGGCTGGGATGTAACACAAGGGTTGGGTCATGGTCTGTGCAGGTCCTGGACAAAACATTATGTAGGGGGTTATTGTGATTGGAAGAAATGAAATGGACAATACTGTAGGTCAGAAAATACAAGTTCCAGGTACAATTGTACATCTACATTGTATTAACAGAGTAGTACAATCTCAGAGTTAAGAGTACCATGCAAGTAAGAGTCCAAAGTATGGCATCATACATGTGCAACTAATAATTGTCCTCTGTGTGGTGGTGGAAACCTCTAGATGATGCATTTACCCCTTTTGCTCTCCCAATAATCCAACCCTAAGTGCAGTCACAATTTGGAGCTGTAAATAAAAAGCAGCTACAACCCATTCATGGTGGTCAAGACAAACCAAAACATCTGGTGGAAGTATGGTATTTTGATGGCCACCAACTTTGACCAGCACCACCTCTTCGCACACCCCTCTGCCGCTGGTCGCCGATGTCCTTTTCCTTCCCATTTGCTGTGTGGCCATCATTTCTCCTGCAACTGTCTTGACCCATAGGGCACACACAGGTAGCCTGCATCTTAAAGATCAAGCACATGCACTCAGATTTCTTGTCCGCCTTCTCGGTTAGTTAAGGCACTATTCCCACTGGAAACTGCCCGAGCAATAGGTTCCTAGGTTCCACTGAAGATATTTCTTTATCATGCTTGTTTCTTGGTGTGATCCTCTGCCTGAATATCCAACTTTCCCAAACTCTGCCTGTCCTGACCTTAGCTTATTTACTGACTATGTCTTGCTTATACACCACTAGCCCTGACCTCCTATCTGCATATTGTATTGCATACACTCTGTGTCACAACCTCAGCCTGTTATCTTACTCTGCCCTAGACTGATCCCTCAGTACCATGCTTTAGTTCTTTTTTTTTAATCCATCCAGGTCAGCTGTCAATGTACTGCCACTAATCCTGAAGTAACATCCAGGCAGTTCCCTGCAGCGAAAACCAGATCGCACTAAAAAACAGGTTAAAGGATAGAGACCGGGGAGCTCTTGGAGCTGCCCTTAGGAGTAGCACTAAGTCAAATCAGTCGGTGACAGTGAATCCATGCCGACATATTCTATGGATATGTGACAGCATTGTAAGAGAAAGTAGATGGCACAAGTGCGGCTTGTATGGATGTATGGGCATCCTCCTGCTATAACCTGTTTATCGTAATTATATATAGAAATTCAGGCGAGTCTTATCCAAAACCACCTTGTTGGCCCACTATATTGTCATATTAACACCGGATTGTTGATGCATTAACTGTAAGGGCTGGTCAGTGAAGAATATTAACTTGATTCAGTATGGATCCATATGTGCAGAATGACCGTCAAGAACCCTTATGGCCAAGTGGTTTGTTTCCGCCCCACCTGGTACACAGCACCCAGGGCACATGCCCCACCAGCCATCCTTAGCTACACCCCTGCATATACATGCACCATATAGCTTAAAGGAGTTATGCCTATCCACAGGATAGGTGATGAAAGTCTGATTGATGGAGGTCTCACTGCTGTAACCCCCACCGATTCCAAGAACAGGAGTCCCGTGTCCCCCTTTTCTCATGTCTACAGGATTGCTTCTCCCATTTGCAGTGATGTCAGAATGAATGGAGACGTGGCCACACATGCACGGCTGCCACTCCATTCCTTTCAATGAGGCTGACGGAAATAGAAGAGTGCTTGTACTCATCTATCCAACAGCCCCATTGAAAATGAATGAAGCTGCATCTCACATGCACGACCGATGCTCTATTCAATCTCCTCCTTACAGCAGGGGGCAGTGCACTGTGGCCTCTACAAACAACTGATCGACAGGGGTCCAAGGCAGTGGACCCCAATGATCGATATTGATGATCTGTCCTGAGAATAAGTCATCAGTATCTAACTTCTAGAAAACTCCTTTAGCTCTCATATCTCCGTAATACGAAACCGTAGGAACAGCATGCCCAGCCCTACAAGCTTCTCAGGCTCACAGGGTTTCAAACGAAGAGAGCCATCAAACCGATACCAATTGTATCCCTTTTGGTCGCATACTTGTGTTGGACCTGCCAAAAAAGTATATGGCTGCCTCCCCTTTTTGCCTAAAAAATATATCTACCGTGTTTCCCCGAAAATAAGACAGTGTCTTATATTAATTTTTGTTCAAAAAGGTTTAACTTTTTTACATGTATAGCTCCCTGGACACTGTTTAAATTGACTTTTTTAAATTAACTGTTAGCAGGGCTTAATTTTGGAGTAGGGCTTATTTCAAGCATCCTCAAAAAGCCTGAAAAATCATTTTGCATTCTCAAAAATTCTGGAAAATCATGCTATGTCTTACTTTCTGGGTATGTCTTATTTTCAGGGAAACAGGGTATGTACGACATATGGCACAAACCTAGTTAAAGTTTAGGGTGCCCCAACTTACCAAACCCTCATTATACTTTAGACAATACATTGCACTAGAAAAAATGAAAATGCTAAAAATTTCTCAAAAACAAAAAGTTGAACAAGTTACAAAGTAGAGACCATCTGCAGTAATGAACTTGCTCAACAGGTTACACACCCTGCAAGTCTTGCTGCATAGCAAAAACCTCCCATAGATGAGTGCAAATAGCGAGTACATCTAAAAAAGAGTAACCAGGCAGAGCTTTTCCGAAGGGTTACCTGAATGTATAACGCAGAGCCCCATTACACATGTAATTTCTCATTAAGGCCCCCTTCACACGGGCCTATTTGTGACCACAAAACTTGAGCACCCAGTACACAGGGAATAGAGCCCAATTACTTTGCAGGGAGGTGTGCGCTTGTTTGCCATGCACCTCCCACTGAACGCTGATTGGCTCCAGCTCTTTTTAAACATTTTGCCCTCCAACTTAATGCTCATTGGTTCCCTGAAAAACACGTAAATACGTGCGAGTGATCCTCAACTGAACAGTCCCTGCTGGTCTTCAAAAAGAGCATTCACTGTTGTGGTCTTTGGCTAGTCTTGTTCTTCAATGATACACTCACTGTTTCGGTTCACCTGAAGACCCACTGCCCATATTTGTGTTCGTTCAGTGGACTTGGTAACCGATGAGCGTGCATTAGGGAGGGTTGAAATATCAAATACACGCCTACCAGACAACCTCACACCCCGGTGATCCCAAGTTTACCTTTCCCATCTTGTTTAAAAGATAGCTGGGAAAACATGTGGCTTTCTCAGTAATTATTATGGCCGCCTCGGGCGATCGGCGAATGCGGTTGTTGCTCTTTTCCTGAAAGGATTCCATTGTACATCATGTGAAGGATGATTGAACGTGTTGTCATTGTATGCCCAGAAAATGAGTCTTTTAGCGTGATGCCACCCAGAATTATTTATGTGTTTGTTGCTGCAGGTCTGTTTAAGTCGTTTAAGCGTGACAATGTTGGGCTTTGTTACAAAGTCGTTGGATGACGCTGACTGATATCTATCAAGTCTGTTCTTCTGTCATTGGAGCTAGAAATCTTTGATGAGTAACCATAGGATTTATGATTGTAGAAAACCATAAAATGGAGATGGTTAGTAAATAAAACTTAAGTGACTCTTAGAGGCTTGGAACAAGATGGTTAAAGTTGCAGGATGAATGTTTAGAGCTCTAATAATTCCTCATAGGTCAGAATAGACCATGAGTATATGGAGAGCTGGGCAAACCCATAGGAAGTTCTCTTGGTGGGGTCAACTCTATATGAACACCGTAAACACGTGGCCTCTATGTCAGACTATGTAGAGACTATGGCACCAGGAGTGGGAGATGATATGGCTGGATGGGAACAGTATGGTTTCTGCTATATCATCTTGCACCACTTATTTTCGGGTAGGACATTGACCCAAGAAAAACTGGAATACTTAAGGGTACCCACCGATAGTATTTTTTTTATGCCGTTTTTGACAGGAAAGAAAATACCAGAAAAAGTATTTTTTGCAACAACAAAAAAAGCCAATCCAGCCTAAAGTGGTTATCCGGGACTTTTGTTTTTTTTCAAAACCTGTTGGACCTGCTGTACTAACATAAAAGAGGGTATACTCACCTCCCCCGCTGCTCTGCGGGTCTTCAGTTATGGATGCTGGGAGCCAGTGATGACATCAGCGACACCCATGCCATGTCACCGCTGCCGTCAGTCACAGCTCACTTTAGCTGCAGCGATCACACGGCCTGGCGTCAGGTTGTTATCACTCTGCAGCCGAAAGTGAAGACCAGTGGGGGATTGAGCATCAGAGGAACCGGAGGCTGCAGGAAGTGAGTATACCTGGTGCAGCAGGCTGAGCAGATTTGGGGGGAAAAAAAGTAAAAAGAGGTGGCGCTAAAGTGCACACAAATGCGCATTCGCTCCAGTGAAGGAGCTCAAATTCTGCAACAAAGCCGCAGCATTTCCAAAACATGTGAACGCACCCTTAAAGGGGTTGTACCAGAATCACAGGTTATCCCCAATACACAGATTAGGGGATAACTTGTTGATCCGTGGGGACCATGAATGGGAGTCACGTTCACGTGTCCTCCTGACTGCTGGCTTACTGCACCCCTCGCAGTGAGGAGGAGACTAAATGGAGCAATGGTCATGCAAGCACACTTGGTGCTCCATTCATTTTCAATGCGACTGTCGGAGACAACGGAGTGGCACCCGCTTGGGTATTTCCGGCAGTCCCACCAATCGCGCGAACTCGGCCAGCGCTCCATTCATTCTGATGCCACTGTGGCGTAAGAAGCGACCCTTCAGTGACAGGCAGACGGGGACAGGAGATCCGGTTCTCGAGATCAGATAGGGTGAGGATAGAGGATAACTTGTAATTCCCCTTTAAGGCTGGGCACACCTGTATGTGGCACAACTTGACTGCATAGTTAAAGGAGTGTAATATTTTTAGCAATGGCAATGAATGTTGTCCTTGAACATGGAGTATGCCTGAGGCAGAAGAGACCTGATATTGGTGACCTTCATCAGGAGTTGTAAGACACTGTACAAACATCGCTCAACTCAATGACAACTTTATTTAGTACCAAAACCGGTCCCAGCAATTATGTGTATGTGTCCTCATGTGCCTGGAAGAGGGAGGAGCTCAGAAGCCTAGTAAAACTGTACTGCCCCTTTAAATACATGGAGTTGAGGCTTTATAATGGTAGGGTATGTTCACACATGTCCTAATTCACCTGACATGGATTTACTAGAGCCAGCAGAAATCGGGGCCGACACACGTTTCTGCCTGCTTCACATGGGTGTATTCGTGCACGCAAAATTTGCACGCGCAATACGCAGAGAATACAATCAATTGATTTCAATCAGTTTGTTCACTTTTTCGTATTTTGCGCATGCATTTCCATTGTGCAAAAATAAGATTTAGAACATGATCTATTTTTCTGCGTATTTTCACATCAAAGGTCTCCATTAAAGTCGATGTGAGTGAGCAAAAGTACGCAATACGCAAGGAGATGCGTAAAACACTGCGTAACTTTGATAGAAAAAGAACCCATCTGAAACTAATTAGCCATTTCAATTGGCGCATCTTTGTTTGCTGCGTGCAAATGACCGTGCCCTGCGGGCGCAAAAAGTGCAGTAAAGTATGCAAATGCGTGCGCAAAAAAACTTTGTTCATTCCGCAAAAAGGCAGCGCTCAGACTTAGGAATGACTGGCTAGTTATTGGCTGCCCTGTAACCCCATAACTTGTTCTTCTACCCCCTCCTAATAAAGACAGACACCACATGACTTTGGATGAAATAGCCATCACAGCTTCTGCTTTAACTCTATATACATATATACATTGTGGGACACTAGAAGAAGACAATGGGGGCTGATTATGGGACCCTGGAAGACAATGGGGGCTGATTGTGGGGCACTGGAAGACAGTGGGGGCACTGGAAGACAATGAAGCTTCATTGTGAGACTTTGGAAAACAATGGGGGTTGATTATGGCACCATGGAAGACAGTGGGGGTTGATTGTTGGACCCTGGAAGACAATGGGGGCACTGGAAGAAAATGGGTGTTGATTATGGGGCACTGGAAGACAATGAGGGTTGATTGTGGGGCACTGGAAGACAATGGGGGTTGATTATGAGGTACTGGAAGACAATGAGGGTTGATTGTGGGGCACTGGACGAAGACGATTAGGATTGACTGTAGGTCATAGGAAGAAAATGATGGGGGTTGATTGTGGGACATTGCAAGCAGATGATTGGGGTTATTGGAATGAAGATTTGAATTATATCTTTTGGTGTAGGGAAAAAAATTGGGGTGCCCTGGTGGAGGGTGGAGGTAGTGCACTGCTAGCAGGAGTATTTTACACTTTTGGCATTGCAGAGAATGCCTAGAATATGTATGAAATATTCATAATTTTATACGTGCCGTCCCATTTTCGGCGCTCTATACAATGTGTCATGTGACACACTGCCTGTAATGTGTGTATATATAGCAAATAACCAAAGAAATAACAGTATGAATTCCCGTGTGGACAGACATTCTACAACAAGCGAAGGGGTCCTGGAAGACTCACCGTTGTTTATCAAACTGCAGAGCCAGCACCTCCTCCCTGACACTCAAGCTGGACTGCGCCAATTTGAGGGTACCTATAGCTGAACTTACAGTCCCACTGAGACCCCAGCCCAGTAGTGACACACTCCAGTGAATCCTCCATATAACAGTATACCTGGTGGGGCTCCCATACCCGTGATAGGCCGCCATGCTTCACCAGACTGTCTCCTTTAAAGATCGGCTCCTGCCAGTTACTATGAAAACGTGAAAAATCAAAAGATGCAACCATGAAATTCTACCTGGAGGGTCATTCAGGTAAATCGGGCTGAGCTGCAATACCAGACATAACCATAGACAGATGTGGCGCTGTAGGGTTGTTTTGCTACATTTTGTGATATCTTACTGCTGTATTTGGCGCAGATCCACATTTCCGCGTTGTAATTCTGCTCACTAATTTTGGCTATTAACAAAATCCCGCGGAAAATTCCACAGTGTTCTCCTATATGAACACGCGAGGTTCAATGACCCCGTGAGATTGTGCAGCGCATTACGCCAATCTCACCATATTAGATGATGTCGTGGAAGGTGAGAATGGTTCTATTCTCTGCACTCGGGGTTCTACCTTCTGCTCCGTTCGGGGAGCAGAGAAAGAGAATCCTCCGGCCGAACGAGTCTGTCTTATGACGGAACCGAACAGCGCCGGATGGACGCCATTGACTATAATAGAGTCCATTCGGTGTCCGCCAGCTGTTGGGCTTCTAGACGCTGCGTGCCGGATCAGCAGTGGAATGTATGACTGTATCATCCGAGCACGGTGAGAACTGTCAGCCCAGCGAATACGGAATTAATTAGAGGCGGTGTGTATGCCAGCGGGGGGACATGTGCCGAACACATTGGGGCGGGCTTTGATCTCCGGAGTATGATATTCGGTATCCTATCAAGTATTGTCTGCGTTATCATGCTGATTGGAAGAAGAGCCGCCAGAAGCCAGGAGACCGCCACGCAGCTGATACGGCGCACTTGGAAGTAGAGACTATAAAGCTGAGTGGGCGGGGCCAACATTTTAAAGGAACCCATAGATGCACAGCTGATTATTATTTTTGTATTTCCTGCTTTCTGAAAACCCTTCCAGGTGCGGAAAACCCCTTTAATGAAAGCAAATTGCACGCTGTCTGCGTCCGCACATGGCGCATCTGTTCACAGCGGATACGAGTATGTGGATTTACTGAGGATCCACATCGAAATCAGCACCTTGCAAGGGCGCCTTCACACTAGCGATATAATCGCACGATGCGAGAGTGAGTGAAAACGCAGAATTACGAAACCAACGATTTTCAGCGGTTTTCTTCAAACTTGCGACGTTTTCACTCATGCAATACCGCAAGGGAAAAATTTACAGCATGCTCTATTAATCTGCGTTCTGAGGTTTTTTTTATCTCTCATGTTTCCCTATGAAGCTTCCTTTTTATCGCATTGCACGAAGTCGCGTCTTTTTTTTTGTGCGATGCGTTTTTAGGGGCTCCTGCAAACTTGCATTTTTCTTGCGCTTTTTTTAATGCAATTTTGCGCAACAATTAATAGGACTTTCTAATGTTAAAAATGCATCGCACGAAAAACGCAACGTGAGTAAGCCCTATTGACTTTCACGTATAAGAAAAACGACGCAAAATCGCGTAAAAAAACAAAAGAAAAAGTCTAAGCGGCGGCGATGTTTTTGCGAGAAAAAGCAGCACTGACGCTCAAAAATCGCGGGGAAAAAAAGCTGTGATTTTTGGCGTGACTTTCTTGCGGCGATATCACGATCGCAAGTCCGAAGGAGCCGTAAGGTGGTTCTATCTGCGACGGAACCTCCGACCGGCTGCAATTAATAAAAAACTAAAAAAAAGTTGCGCGCAGTATTTTTTCTTCCGTCTCAAAACCAGGCGGCTGATCGGAAAGTGAGCGAATCCCATTATAGTCAACTAGCGCCGCTCAGTTCCGTTCAGTGGCCGCAGGGATTCCCCTTTCCTGCTCCCCGAACGGAGCAGTAAAGGGGAATTCCTAGAGCAAGTGTGAAAGCACCCTGAGGCTACATTCACACGGACGAGCGCAATATGTCGCAATATTGCGTTTGCGTTTTTTTAATTAAAAATCGGATTTTATATTCGTGCAAGCTTCTTGTTCGTGCGAATAGACCCTGCGACGAGCACAAAACGCGCACGATTACGACATCCGTTCTTTTGAATGGATTCATTCACATGAGCGACTTTGGCCTCGCTGTAAGGGGGGGGAGGGGAAATCGCAGCACGTCCTATTTACGGAGGTTCCCGCGGAACGCCTCGCCCATTGTTTTCAATGGCAATCGTGTACCGTAAGATGTGCGCGCAATTGTGACGTTTCCCATTGAAATCAATGGTAAACACTTGCGATCCTCGGACACTCGTGAAGCAGCCGCCTGAGGGCGCCTTTACACTTTTTGATTACGATATCGCTGCGTTTTGTTTTTTTTAACGCAAATATCGACTTTCTAATGTTAAAAACGCATCGCACAAAAATCGCGAGAAATATGGAGCGTGCCGCAATTTTTTTTTTCATCGTGACATCGCAAGAGTAAAAACATCGCCAATGTGAGAGGAAACCAGTGAAAAGTATTGGTTTCACAATTCTGCACTTTCACCCACTCCTGCGTCGCCAGTGTGACGGCACCCTTCATGAATAGCGCCTCGCATCGGCGTGTACAGCGCACGTTGGCAAGCGCAATATTGACCCTGATATGAAGAGCAAGAGAGGGGCCCGCTGATTGAAGCTCCAGCTAGAGTACTCCCATATAGGTAGAAACAATGGCGCTGTTCAACCTAAGCTGCCTGCTTCATGAATACAATGCCAGAATGACAGTAAAGACTGACACAGAGGAGAAGCAATGGAAAGTTACAGAACAGCCTTTCAGCTCCAGGATGGAGCAGACATGGTTTGGCTCCTATGGGCGGCCATGATTAGTGGCGACTACTGAAGACCCCTACAAGCAGAACAATCGCACTTCACGCGGTCGCACGCAGGCCTACGCTTGGCTCCGCGAAGGCTGCTGCGCTGGGGATGTTAACCCCGCGTGGTATTCCGTGTTTCTCTCGCTGTATACAGGAGATTTTTGGCCTCCATTTACACTTCTTGCTGGAGGTTCCTATTACCGGTGCTGATGACTAATGGCGGGCCGGCGGACGTCTCAGACCGCGGGGAGCGACAATCTAGCCTTGATGTCGGCGTTTGTATTGTGTTCCCGTAGATTTGCACCCGCCGTCCGTGTTATTAACGCTGCGCAGTCTGTGATGTCATTGCGCCGTTTCCATTGGACATACATTGTGCCGTATGGCGCTCTGTAGGGTTCTGCTGGTAGGATTCAGCTGGACTACTACTCCCAGCAAGTCTAGATATCATCTTATATAGAAAACGCTTTCTGTGGTGTACAGATCCACAGTTCTGGTCTGATTTGAGTGTAACTTTGCATGAGTGTTCTTCAGCACCCGGCGACGAATACTGGCGTGATTAAAAAATCGAAAACTCGCCCACTTCCCGTAATAGCAACCAATCACAGCACAGCTTTCATTTCTTATGCTGCTGAGGTAAAATGAAAGCTGCGCCATGATTGGTTGCTATTTGTTATACTGCTGAGGTAAAATACAAGCTGCGCTGTGATTGGTTACTATTTCTTATACTGCTGAGGTAAAATACAAGCTGCGCTGTGATTAGTTGTTATATATTATACTGCTGAGGTAAAATGAAAGCTGCGCTGTGATTGGTTGCTATGGGCAACACAGATTTTCTTTTGGAAATCCCTGCCTGTTGAAAGCACTTCAGAGCAGTGCAGGGAGAAGCCCGGCTAGACGCGCCTGAGCCCCGGCAGCTGCAGAGAGGGGAGTATATATATTTTTTACACATTTTGGGGATGATTTTCAGGGAAGGGCTTATATTTAAAGCCCTTCCCCGAAAATCACTGCAAGGCTTGCCGGCAGCCCGATGCTTTCAATGGGGCTGCAGAAGCGCCCGCTCCATTGAATTCAAAGGGAGAACATTGTGGTCCTCTGCCATTGCGGACTCCCCGCAGAGATGAAGAAATCCCCGTCACAGTTATAGCAGAGGATCGCGATGTTCCCTGTATGTCAATGGGGCTGCCGCAGCTGCCGCCGGCCCTGTTGACCAAAGGTGAAGCCTCTGGATGTGACAGCATCCAGCGGTTTCACATCCAAGGACTCCCGTGCTGCAGCTTTCACAGCCATAGCAGGGGATAGCGGGCAGCGCACTTCACGTGCGCAAAAATGCGGCCAGGTGCGCCCATAAATTCGCACATAAATATGCCCGTCTGACGGAGCCCTTAACCCTTTCCAATCCAATTTGTATCCTGGTTTTCCTAGGGGGCTTACTCTTTTTCTGCCATTATACAACGGCGCTATCTGCTGGCTAAAGCCAGTACTGCATGAGGTGACACATTGGATAGGCTCCAACAGCAGAGAGGCTGGCAATATACAGTAAGAGAACCCCGACGGACGTCTTCCAACATCGGAGCTGTACAGCCTTAAATCATAATGTCTTCAGAAGTCAGACAGTGGATTGGAAAGGGTTAAAGTATATCAGCGTATTCAGTTGTGCATTTTTTTATGCGGACCGTTGTTGCACAAAAAAAAGCTACATTTCCAATTTTGGCGCGCAGTCACGAGACAGAATTGCCAGTGGAAGTCTATGGACTTCCTTTTTTTTAGGCACCTTTGCGCACTGGGGGTCTCCATAGAAGTCTATGGGAAGTGCTCAATGCGCGTGCAACAGGATGCGCGATGTGCTGCGCAATTCAGTGAGAAGAACACATCTAGATCTCAGCTACTGCAGAAACAAACATGAGCGGAGGGCGCAAAAAGTCAAGTAAAATGCGCCAATATTTACGTAAAGAGGCCTCGTACATAGCGCAGATACATTAACCTGAGGAATGCGCAAAATAAATCTGCCCGTGGGAAGGAGCCCTAGGGCCAGCGTTACATAAGCATAAACGTAGTTGCGCGCTCGTGGCCGCTGCGTATTTGCGGAATGAACAATGCTTTTTTGCACGTGCATCGGCGTATATTATGCAGTTTATTCCGCATGCACGGCCTGTGCAACAAAAAGCACCGATGCTCCCAGACACCGGCATGGCGAATTAGTCTAACGTGATCCTTCTTGCACAATTGCGCAGTGTTTCACGCATTTCCTAGCGTATTGCAGGAAAATAGAGAATACTGTGGGGGTTTTTTGTGCGTCCGAAATGTGCAGGAGAAGTATCTGGATGTGAGCGGACAGTAATGGGTTCTACGCGAATACGCACATATCTGCGCCTGTGTGAACTGGCGTACGTAGTATGCGGTGAACAGACCATTGATTTCAATGCGCATATTACTCCTGCTTATTTCGGATGCACAAAAAAAAAAAAAACGACATAGCACGCTCTGTTTTCCGGCATAGCTGCACACCAGAAGTCGATGCGGGTGCACAAATGCACCGCAATACTCTAGGAGGTGCGTGAAACTCCTCGCACATAAAGAATGAACCCGGGACTCAGACTAATTAGCCATAAGCATCGGTACTTAATTTTGGCGCAGTAAAATATGCCGATGTGCGTGCAAAAAACATTCATTCCGCAAAAAACGCGTCACTCATGTGCACGCAAATACGTGTCAAGCTGGCCGAATGTCTCATCACTAAGTCCCTCGCTGCACCTGTCAGTGGGGGTCATTCCTTCACACCGACAGGCTGATGCTAAAGCTTTTGGAAATACTTGTAGCCTTTTTTCTGAGGCCAAGTCAGAAATTGAGATCAGATGTCGCCAACCGCAAGCCAAAGGTTATGAAAACAGCGTGTAGACGGCGTGCTACAGACTGCGACCGTGTGTCTTCCTCTAATGACTTATACCATCCTTACGGACTCTACCCCACTGCCGCAGCCACAGAATAGACTAATGGCGGGGTTATACATTAGTCAGCAAATGTCGCATCGACCGATGCCAGAAACACCAGACATCTAGAAATAACTACTTTAAAGCGAAGGGATCAGCAGTAAGGGGGCCGCACCCCATGTAGGTTTGTGGCTTAAAGGGAATGTCCCCCCTATTAGTTATGGGTTATTAGTTATTAGTTATTAGTTTAGGTGACGTGGAGACCAGGGAGCCTCTTCTCTCACCCGTTCCTGTGACATCCATGGGCAATTATGACTGCGCACGCATTGACTTTGCGGAATGGCAGTGTATTACGTGCGTAAAAACGCCAGTGTGAAGCCGGCCTTACATAGCGAATGTGAACGACAGAAGGATTTCTCATGTGAACGAGCCAACAATGTATCTGCCCGTATAAACAGGCTGTGCGGGGCGAACCCTGACGTCGTTCGTTCATTCAAACAATAATTATTGGGTGTAGACGGACCCTTCGTTTAGGGTTGAGTTGGTGACAAGTTCCCTTTAAAAGCTGTGTAGAGTTGTAGGTGGACTTGCCTTTAGTTTGCTGCCCTAGCCCAGGTCAGGGCAAAGTATCTTGTTGATGCCCATCGCTTTGTGTGAATGGGCCTTTAGTGTTTTATTTTTTTTCCCAATAAATCAATAGTACCGGCAAATATAAGAAACTTTGTAATATATCTTGTTTGTGAAAACTGCTTCTTTCTGTACTTATCAGACTCCCCTGCACTGATCTCGCTGCGCAAATCTATCTTCATTGACTATGGGTCACAGACAGATCAGGTTATAGAAGTCTATAGAGAGAGGAGGAGAAGGGAAATGCAGGAGGGAGGCGGAGACATGTGGCTGCAGCTATTAGTGAGTGTTCAGCCCCACTGGATTCACACGTACACTGCTCAGTACTGCTGTACACTCTCCTCCAAGACCATATACAAGTCATATAATGGCCAGATAGTGTTATACCTCACTTACAACAAGACGTCAATTTCAGAGTATGCTGTGGATTATCAGTGCAGTTATCATGTGCTGTAAGAACTATGGCGCAAATTCTCATGAAAAATATTCGGAAGAGAGATCTAAATCCTGCGGATTTCGAATTAATATCATAAGCCGCAACCACGTTTTATGTGTGAGCGGGCCCTAAAACTTTAGGCCCCACCCTCCGTTGGGTTTTGCAGTGCATGGAATTATGAGACACCTAATAACATGTGCTACAGATCAGGTAAAAAAATGTGAGGGAGCCCTGTGTGGTGCAGAGTGTTAAGGCAGTCCCAAGCTCTCGCTCACAACCGGAATGTTGCAGGTTCAATCCCTGTGTGGTTCAGGTAGCCGACTCAAGGTTGACTCAACCGGTTACATGAGGCAATCGCCAACCACCCCGCAAAAATAGTCTGCCAAGAAAATGTCACGATGTGATGTCACGCTAGCAGTCAGTCGAGTCAGAGAACTTTTACCTTACCTTTTATAACATTTGCTACAAATCAGGTAAAAAATGTAAATATTTATTAATCTGTAGTTACCGGGAAACATAATATCTCCTAATGGCAGACTGAAGCGCTGCTATGTAAACTACTATGTAACACATCCAGGGCCAAAGCAATTACTGTAATAAAACCCGTCATGTGGATCCACCTGCAGCCGCCAGAACGCCCAGGATACTAGTTTGATGCAGATGAGACACACGCTGCTAACTAAAAATACCAGCCGGCCCCTGTCAGTGAATGGCAACCTTCCTGCACTCCTGGCAGGATAACAGGGGTTACTGTACATGTGAAGGCAGCGCTCCTATTGTTTGTGCGAGATCCCGTCTCCACATTTGTTTCTCATTTGCGGAGTCGCTCTCGTATTATCCCCTCCGTTCGCTCTTATGGCTGGGGCTGTGGATGGGAATACAAGCCTGAGATTAGCCCAAGAGCCTAGCTTCTAATTATCTCCTGCCTGCAGTCTACGGCTTTCCAGATCTCTGGCGGCTTTTGGAGAGCAGCAGTTGCTATAAAAGTTTTCGAAGTTCCACGTGGAAGTCTCCGTCACCGTCTGGAGGTTTTTACAGGCACAAACATCAGCGCTGCTGCAGTTCTCTTCATCCCCTGCCGCTACCTGTAGCAGGTAGTACTGGGAGGCGCGGGCCTGGACCTAGATGGGGCAGACTTTTTGAGGACACGGATCAGCGTCCGCAGAATGTGAGTTATTTTTTTGCTGATTATCTATTTTAGTATGTATCAGTATAATGTCAGTCATGGAGGTGATAACTGCTGTACAATTCTTTAACCCCTTAATGACACCGACTATTTTGGTCATGAGCACGCAATGATTTTTGGGGGGATTTTCATCTTCACTTTTTAAAAGCTGCAATTTTTTTATTTTTTTTTAGCCGACATGGCCGTATGAGGACTAGCTTGTGCGGCGGACTGTAGTTTTTATTGGCGCCATTTTTGGGTACATATGATGTACAGTAACAGTTTTTTCTGCAAGATGTTTTTTGACTTTTGCGCAATAAAACCCATTTTAAATTTTTTTTTTTTTTGCATCGTTGCATTCAGTGTACCAAAGCTTTTATTTTTTCCATAATTTGAGCTCTGTGGAGGCTTGTTTATTTGCGTGATGAGCTGTAGTTTTTATTGGTACTATTTGGGGGTACTTGCGGCTGTTTTGATCACTTTTTTACTGTATTTTTGAAATGATCATTTTGTCTCCCTTTTTTTATGGTTTTTGCTGTGCAGGACAAATAGTGTGTACAATTTATTGTACAGGTCGTTTCAGATATGATGATACCAAATATTTGGGATTTCATTTTTTCTTATACAAACAGGGTAAAGTGCACAAAAAAGGGTTTTTTTTGCTATGTTTTTTTAGACTATTTTTATTTAATTAAACAAAAATGCATTTTCCATAAAAGCTCTAATCGCTATGATAATACACTGCAGGACTTCTGTACTGCAATGTGTCGTCGTTTACAACAGCGACCACAGACCATGGCAGGCCCAGACACCAGTATATGGCGTCCAGTTGCCATGGCAACCCATCGGCCCTTCGCAAGTACATCACCACAGAGGGAGCATGCTCCCTCTGTAAATCCTTTCCATGCCACAATGTATATTGATTGCGGCATGTATGGGGTTAAGAGCAGGGATCGGTATTCTTATCGATCCCCGCTGTTGCACTGGGAGGCCGGCTAGTGATGAGAGTCAGCTCCGACTGCAGAATGGCGCGGGCTCACTTCTGAACCTGCGCCATCCACAATACATAGGTTTATGTCCTGCTGCGTTAAATGCCCCCCAGCCGGGACGTAAACTTAAGTTCTGTGGCATTAATGGGTTAAATGAAAGCCATCATCCCTATAGTAAGTAGATGAGCAGCTGCCGTACACCTCTATCATCCAAGATGTGAAAATGCTACCTGTCAGATCCCTGTTTTCCGTATGGGGTTGTCTGGTAAGAGCTCGTTCACATCTGTGTTGCAGGTTTCATTCAGAGCCTTTGTTGCAGACTTCCATTAAAATCCATATGCATGTCTGATATTGTCTCTAGGCTTGAGGAAGACCTTAATTAGGTTGTAACGTTGCCTCTTTTTAACAATGAAACAATAAAAGATGTTTATGCTGCCACGTCCTGATTACCCTTCTGAACCTTGATTGGGGTATATATATGTCCATGGCCCCGAAGCCGGCTCTGCATACCATAGTGGGAATATACATTACATTTTCCTTCCCTAACAAAAGATAAGTTTTGGGGAGTATTTGTGTGCTGCTGTGAACTTTTTGTTTATTTGAACCATTAAAATCTAGGGCGAATGAGCGCCGCGTGCGACGCTATTTCATCCAGCAAAACCCCGAATGACGTAACGGAAGATGAACAGACCCTATTAAAGTCAATGAGGCCTGTCCAGCGCCATTCTGGTCTGCCGTAAGAACCATTCCGTTCTGGCCAGGCGCGCTGTCTTCCTGCTTCCATAACCATGCTGCAAAACTGCCATCTGAATGAGCCCCAACCCTTGAGATGTGAAACGGGCCACACATAGGACGCTTCGCACAACATCCGGCCTCTATACCGGGAGCACCTACTGAATCATATATCAATGAGTCCATATATTAATGTTCCCTGTGGCTGTTCCGTAGCAAATCCGCCTTGAGACCGCGTGAAAACAATCGCGTGATTTTGCTGCGATGCGATAGCGCGAGAAAACGCATGTATGTGAAGCCGATGCTTTCCAATGGGTTCCTTCACGTTAGCGATGTTTTCTCTGAAGCCATCTTGCGAGACAAAAAAAGTCGCGGCGTGCTCTATCTGGCCGCGGTTTGCGTTTTTTTTTTTTGTAGCCCGTTTTTCCCAATGGAGCTTTCTTGTTTATCACATCGCAAAATATGAACTTGCGATTTTTGTGCGATGCGTTTTTTACCTTAGAAAGTCCTATTGACTCTTGCAATAAAAAATTGCGCGATTTCATTGCAAGGAGCCGCGACGCAATTCGAAATTATTCTAATGAAAAAGCGATCTCGCTGAAAACTCGTAGGAACAAAGACACGATTTTGCCACTTGCTGCTCTCACGCCTGCGTTAGGGTCATTTCATTGGTTCAGTCACTCTGCTTTTTGGAACGGACTGCGCTATTTTCCCATCCAAAAAAGACGAAAATTAAACAGAACAGAAGCAAACTGAAGCGTTTCCGTTTTTTTAAACACTTGAAATCAAAGGGGAAAATAACAAATCCGTTTTTTTTTTCAGTTCTGTTTCGGTTTTCTCCTCCAAAAACGGAGCAGAGCGAGATGGAAACCCTGAACTGACCCTAACGCCGGTGTGAAGGCAGCCCACTAATGCTCACTGATGTCACGCCAGCCTTGCTTCTCGAGGAGCTCTTGTCGCTGACTAGTTGTTTGCGGACGTATCACTCATAGAGGAAATCTCCGGGAAATTAGTCGCTCAGAACGAACAACGACTGTAACTTTACTGCAGGCGACTTTTGATCAGCAGCGACTATTTTGTAGGTGAGAGACTAATGAGCGCATTATCACCGGTGGCCGCGTTTACACGGAACGATCTTTATTTGCCTTCGCTCTCTCAAGTGATTATCTAGCTGATAGTCATCCTGTGTAAAGATGCCTTAAGGGCGGCTTCACTCGGGCGTATGCGTTTCTGCCACATCTCAGCATACCCTTGGAACGCAGTTGATTTGCGCCCGTATCTGTGCATTTTAACCCTTTCCAATCCACTGTCTGATGGCTGAAGACATTCTATTTGAAGGCTGTACAGCTCTCATGTCAAAAGACATCCGGCAGGGTATTGTTACTGTATATTACTGGCCACTCTATTGTTGGGGGCCTCTCAAGCATGTCCAATATCACATTATTGGCTCTAGCCAGCAGATGGCGCCATAGTATAATGGCAGAAAGAGAAAGTCCCTTAGGAAACCCTGAATCCAAAATTGGACTGCAAAGGGTTAAGGCTGTCTCACACGGGCGTTGAAGGAGCCCTGAGAGAGCAGTTCACTGACTGATCATCTGGCCAGCCACTATCTTCCCAGAGGTGTCCGTAAATATACCTATTATGATGAATACATTGCCATAAATAGATCTGTTCAGCTAAGATAAGCGGCCAACAGTTTCTGGCACCGCTCATCTTGCAGAGAAGCAAGGGATCAGACAGTTTCAAATCCAACAAACCTGACCCTGGGAGACATGAGGGCAGCATTGGGCTGTCCGTATACACATTAGTCGGCAGCAGGATTTGTCGCTGTCAGTATATAGCTTTCAGATCCTGTTGAACTATGTGCGATTTTATGGGGTTCTGTGGCCAGAAATAAAGTGACCGCACCCTGCTGACATGTTTATTATCTGTCATTTTGTCACTGAGTCACCCGGGATCCGAGGGAATGCGTAGGTCTCGCCCGCGCCTGCCTAAGAGGTTCGCTATAAAACGAGGGCAGAGACTGTAGGCATCCAAGTGCTACAGATACAACAGTAAGGCTGCGCCACACCAACGTATCTGCGCACGGATTTGATGATCACGGCCGCAAAACGGGACAAAGCAATGCATTGATTTCAGTGGTTTTGTTTTCACTATTGGGATTCTTCGCGCTATTTTTTTTTCACACTCCTGCCCTATGGCGCGGAGTTTGAATTACTGGCGAGCAAAAAAAACCTCATTCATGCGCAACCGCGCTCTGTACCGGCGAGCGTAGCTGTGCATATGGCTGTGTAAAACCACCCTCAAGGTGGCGCTATCGTACGCAAATCTGCGCTTTTTTTTTGTACTTTCTACACTGCCGGGGACCGTTCACATCGGAGCGGGACCCCCCCCCCCCCGGCCATCATTTAAAGGGCTGTGCAACCTAATTAGTCACTGGTGTTTTTGATTTTGTGCAATTTTGCGAGGATCAGGTGCACAGTTGCACACCCCCATAGACTCCAAAGGCGCTCCAAAATAGAGCATGTTGTTGTTCTTTTTTCCGCCTGCGCAATATGTGAAAGTGAGAGCAAACTCATTGAAAAAATTGCGTTCTATTCTCTGTGCAATGCAGGCGCAGATTTTGCTCACACAAATGCGCTAGTGTGAATGAGCCCTTAGGCTACAGACGGGCGAGCGTGATATCAGGCTGAGTTTCTCAGCCCGTTATCGCATTTGCTAACGCACGTTTTTCCCTCCGATGCGAGTCGCTTTTCATTCAAAAACACCTTGCATCGTTTCTGTGAAGTTGCGATCCTCGGGCGCGTGTTTCACGTGCCTCAGAGGATCGCAAACGTTTGCATTGATTTCAATAGGAAACCTCACGTTGCACTCGCAGGCACATCGCACGGTATGTGAGCGCCATGCAATGCCGTTTACGGTCCCATTGAAAATAATGGGCTAGGTGATCCAAAAACCCAGCGCGCCATTCTCGTCTGTGTAAATGTAGCCTAAGTAAATCCCAGGACTTGCAGAGTTAATCAGCCTTCTATGTAGATTACAGTTCTAGAATGTTACTTTGCAGTGCTGCAACTGGCATCCTAGGGGTGCAACTGGACACAAATGGACTCCATTAACCTTGATGGTGCCCCTTGGTCTTCGGGTATTTTTGACCTCTAGACTCATACAGAAGGGCAGTGTCTGAAATATACTGAAAAACATGACAGAAACCCCAAATAAAGAAGTATACACTTGTCGCCAATGTACGTAGCACTAGTCCCTGTGACAGTCCCGGAGGATCTGCCTCGTAGCGTAAGAGTTGGCTCAGTCTCTGTCCATTTCCGTTCTCAGGCTTCTGGAGAAAGTATTATTATTCTAAGGTTTCCGAACAACTGAGGCCTGATTTATGGATGTTCTCAGTTCATGAAACCTAATCCTCATTTACTTCTACACCAACTAATCTACAAATACATCATAGCCCTCCGACACCTGCACTCCTAGATGTAGGTCACAGCGAGGAGCTGACGTAGTGACTTTTACATTCATTGTCAGGTCAACAATAGTGAAAAGGTTTGTATGAGTTATGTGAATGGATTAATTGTTCAAGGGCACCTGAAGTAACAAACACCAAGCTTAAAAGAATCACCCAGGTGACTTTTTTTCACTCATTCTGTAACTACCCCCCCCCCCCCCCCCCCCAAGTATTTACAGTATAAGTTGGCTAGTATTGCCTTGGTTAGTTATTCCTTTTTTATTTGAAACTTCCTGGAGTCCTTCTTCTCAAGTGATCTCATTCTGACCAGCGGAGAATTACTTGGCTTTATGTTCTTTCAAAAAGTCACTTCTTCAGTGAGTATAATTCCTGTGTGATGGACCCTACCACATAAGCTCTTTAGATTAGGTTCACACAGGGCGGATTTGCCGCAGTTCTGCCGCAGCAGATCCGCCCGCGGCAAAACCGCCCGCGGCCGCTAATCTCGGGATTAGCCAGCCATGTGGACGAGGTTTCTCAGAAACCTCGTCCACACGGGACGGCTAATCCGCTGCGGTAAATCCGGTTGAAACCGCGGCTGCGGCTGCCGCAGCCACAGTTTCAAGAGAAGCAGCATGTCTGTTTACTTTCGTTTTTTTGTTTATTTATGTCACGGCTGCGCTCTCCTCTATGGGAGAGCCGGCTGCAACGGAAAAGCATGCGGCCGGGCCGCTTCAAAGCCGCCGCGGCTTAAACCGCGGCGGTTCTCCCGGCGGAAATCTCGCGGTTTTTGCTGCGGCCAAACGCGAGATTTCCGACGGGAATCAGCCCTGTGTGAACCCAGCCTTAGAGGGGGTACAAACACTCCTACCACAGCCACTGTTTATGATTAGAGGCTGCTCTCATACAGTCCACCTGATCACATACTTACGGACTGTAGCTTATTTAGGTGAACATATAAGAAGTGATAATCACACTGTCCTCCCAACATGCAGAGATGGTAATGGCTCTAGCTGCTCATGTGCAGATATATCATGGGATTGTTAGCGCAGCATAGAGAAGGAGAAAGTGGGAAGAAATCTCAACATCAAGCTGGTGTTTCATAACCATCAGACAGGAGGCTGCACTGCATGGAAGTAACTGCAGGAGACATCCAGAGTATGACAGATAATCAAATGAGTGGTGTAGGGATGAAAACCTGTGTTTTTGTCAGTGGCCCTTTAAATTGGGTGCCAGCAGACCACCATTCAAATTATTTGGGCTTGATGCAGATAAGATTCCAGGGTCCTCCAGTCTCTAACCCCACATCTCCAATATTCCATCCTGTAGGCCACAACCTATGTTTTATGTTCTTCTGATGTAGGGTGTTGGAGGGGGTATAGTAATATGCAGGGTGGCTCATGGGTTTTGTAATCTGTGGGCTGCCATAATACTGTATAAATAGAAAAGGGAATCTTATGAATTGTCCACCCTATCCAGACATCCTGGCTACTCCATGGCTGCCTTGAAGAGCTATTGTGGATGATCGCTGCGTGTCTGACTCCTAGGATTCTCAGCAGTCCTGAGAATGGTGCACCTCGAACGCCCCATGTGAATGGAACACTAGTTGTACATACTTGACCGCCACTCCATTCACTTCTTTGGCATGGAGGGAGATAGTCGAGCACATTGATCTTTCTCCGTCGTATAGAAGTGAATGGAGTAGTCGTAGAGCATACGCACCACCTGGAGCATTGGGAGTGCCCTATTCTCATGATCGCTGGGGACCCAGTATTCGGACTCCATCAACCAGACATTTATCTCCTAACCTGTGAATAGGGAATAAAAGTCTTTAGTCGTACAACCCCTTTAACTCCTTCCCTCTCCAGGGCGTACGTTTACGTCCTGGCAGCGCGAGATCACTTATAATCTCGCGCTATCCTGCAGCGGGAGCCGACTGTCAGTCATAGCTGGCCTCCTGATGCAACAGCGGGGGTGCATCGGAGATGCGCCCCCCCCCCCCCGCTGTTAACCCCTTCCCTGCCGTGATGTATGTACCGTAGTAGGGTTCACAGAGGGAGCTCCCTCTGTGACGTCACCGGACTCTCGCGATATAATCGCAGAGAGCCCGTCTGGTTGCCATGGCAACAGGATGCCAGATACTGGCGTCCTGTATTGCCATAGCCTGTGATCGCTGTATAAGCGATAAGGCATGGCAAGGCAGTAGCCCTGCAAGGCCTTATCACAGCGATCATCAGTGCTATACTGTAAGTGCCCCAGAGGGACACAAATTGTGTAAAAAAACAGAGATAATAAAAATGAATAAAAAAGAAAAATGTAAAATGTAAAAAAAAGTTAAAAAAAACCTTTTTTATGCTTTTTCTCATATTAGCATAAAAAAAGGTAAAAAAAAATGAAATCCTACATATTTGGTATTGTCGCAACCGTAACGACGCGTACAATAAGTTGCACGTGCCTTTGACTGTGCACGGAAAAAAGCGTTAAAAAACTGAGGCAAAATGCTAACTTTTTGCATTTTGCCACCCTAAAAATGCAATAAGGGTGCATCCACATGATCGTATATCGGCCGGGTTTTCACTTCCAGCCGATATACGGCGTCCCTCTCTGCATGGGGAGGAAGCTAGGAGAGTCGGGAGCAGTGCACTGAGCTCCCGCCTCCTCTCCACCCTCTCTCCGCCCCTCACAACTATTTTCAATGGGAGGGGGCGGGACAGGGCGGGGTTAAGTTCCCAGATGTAGCTCCACCCCCTCCCATTGAAAATAGTTGCGAGGGGCGGAGAGAGGGTGGAGAGGAGGCGGGAGCTCAGTGCACTGCTCCCGGCTCTTCCAGCTTCCTCCCCCCGCAGAGAGGGACGCCATATATCGGCTGGGCGTGAAAACCCAGCCGATATACGATTGTGTGAATGCACCCTTAAAGTGATCAAAAAAGCCGTATTTTCCGAAAATGGTACCAATAAAAACTACAGCTCATCTCGCTAAAAATAAACCCCCACAGAGCTCCGTCCATAGAAAAATAAAAAAGTTACAGGACTTTGAATGCAGCGATTTAGAAAAAAAAAGGGGGTTTTATTGCAGAAAAGTGAAAAACCTAAAAAAAAATGTAAGAGTTTTGGTATCGTTGTAACCGTACCGAGCCGCAGAAAGAATGGATTGTGTCATCTATGCTGCATGATTAACGCTGTAAAAAAATAATCTATGGCAAAATTGATGCGTTTTCTCTCCCTGCTATGATAAAAAAATAATAAAAGTTTTACAATATAGTCAATGTACCCAAAAGGGACACCGATAAAAACTACAGTTCGCCACGCAAAAAACAAGCCCTTATACGGCCGCGTCGACGGAAAAATAAAAAAGTTATGACTTTTGAAAAATGGAGAAGAAAATCCGCCAAAAATCGTTATGTCCTAAAGCCCAAAATAGGCCATGCCATTAAGGGGTTAAGGGTGTGTGACTTGTGGAATTAGCTACATGCACCTGTGTGGTCACACAGGCCGCTGTCCACCAGTTTATAGGAGGGCACCAGGCAGATACAGGCTGAGAGCAAACGCTCTCCTCAGCTCCACCTGGACAGATAATCGGTTTCCTCCGTGGGGCAGCATTTTGTGGAGCTACATGAATCCTCCTCCTCCTCCAGGGTCTGTTTCCTCCCCTCTGATGTTCCAAAACACGGCTGATGTTTGGTGCCCCCATAACACAATTACTTAGTTCTGCTACTGTATTTATGTTATGAGCTTGGCTCTAGTATTGTATCTATATACTTAGGTTGGTTTGTATTGCACTTGTGTGTTTGGTTCTGGTTCTATATGTTATGCGCTTGGTTCTGGTACTGTATTTATGTTATGAGCTTGGTTCTGATTCTGTATGTTATGAGGTTGGTTATTGTGCTATATTTATGTTGTGAGCTTGGTTCTGTATGTTCTAAAATTGGCTCTGGTACTGTATTTGTTATAAGCTTGGTTCTGATTCTGTATGTTATGATCAGTGATGAGCGAGCATACTCGCTAAGGGCAATTGCTCGAGCGAGCATTGCCCTTAGTGAGTACCTGCCCGCTTGAGAGAAAAGGTTCGGCTGCCGGCGGCAGGCAGGGAGCTGCGGGGGAGAGTGGGGAGGAACGGAGGGGAGATCTCTCATGTTATGAGCTTGGTTCTCATTCCGTACGTTATGAGTTTGATTTTGGTGCTATATATTTATGTTATGAGCTTGGGTCTGGTGTTGTATTCATGTTATAAGCTTGGTTCTCATACTGTATGTTATGAGATTGATTATGGTGCTGTATTTATGTTATGAGCTTGGTTCTGGTGTTGTATTCATATTATGAGCTTGGGTCTCATCCTGTATGTTATGAGGTTGATTATGGTGCTATATATTTGTTATGAGCTTGGCTCTGGTGTTGTATTCATGTTATGAGCTTGGTTCTCATTCTGTATGTTATGAGATGGATTATGGTGCTATATTTATGTTATGAGATGGATTATGGTGCTGTATTTATGTTATGAGGTTGATTCTCATCCTGTATGTTATGAGGTTGATTATGGTGCTATATTTATGTTATTAGCTTGGGTCTGGAGTTGTATTCATGTTATGAGGTTGGTCCTCATTCTGTATGTTATGAGGTTGGTCCTCATTCTGTATGTTATGAGGTTGGTCCTCATTCTGTATGTTATGAGGTTGATTCTCATTCTGTATGTTATGAGGTTGGTTCTGGTGCTGTATTCATGTTATGAGGTTGGTTCTCATTCTGCATGTTATGATGTTAGTTTTGGTGCTGCATTTCTGTTACGAGCTTGGTTCTGGTGCTGTATTTATGTTATGAGCTTGTTTCTCATTCCTGTATGTTATGAGGTTGGTTCCGGTGCTGCATTTATGTTATGAGCTTGGTTCTGGTACAGTAGGTATTCACTGAGCTCTTCTGATGTGGGCATATGGCTTTCTTGCGTCTTTCTGCACAAGCAGAAATACTGCCTATCCGTGCAATATATATTGTTGTTTTTCTTATGGTGGAGGGGGATTCTACGCAGAGTACATTTGCGCTATGAGCCTTTTTTGCACACGTATAGCCGTATTTTATTGTACTTTTTGCGCACACAGAACACGTTCATTTGCGTGCGGCAGATGATCACGATTCAAATGGCTACGTAACCTAATGAGTTCCAGATGTGTTTTTTTTAATGGAATTGCGCAGCATAACGTGCATCTGCGACCGCATCTATGGGGACCCATGGTAGTGCTGGCACTTTATGGCATTATTATCTAGGTAGCTGTATAGAAGTGCTATCTAGCCAATGTATGGCACATGCTGGGAGAAGCTTGTTGCGTATACATTGAACTTATCTATAGGACTTCATCCCCTCTTTTGGGGTGGTATGCATCACCATATGTTTCTTGTTCAACTGTATAGGAAAGTATAGCAGAATGCCTTAACCTATGGGTGACATACGCCTATACAGTGGCGTTCATCAGAGCTTTCCATTGGAGAGCCTCCAACATATACCGTATGATTAGGCAGTATATATGGCGGGGTTATTTATATACTATATGACTGTACAATACATTGGTGGAGGGATGCAAAGCACCGAACTCCATAGAGTTTTATCTGTGACATTCAAACCTGCATATGTTTCTTCTCTTTGTAGGAGCTTTTGAGTCGGACCTCTCTGGAAACCCAAAAGTTGGATCTAATGGCTGAGATTTCGAACTTAAAGATAAAGTTGGTTGGCTTGGAGAAGGAGAAGAATGACTGTCAAGAGTCTCAAACCAAGGCAGAGGTTGGTCGGCAGCTTACCCCCCTCCCCTTACTTCATTTGTTAGCTTAGCTTTATATATATATATACTCCAACATCTGTTGGACTGCGATGATTAGACCTTTCGGAGACTGACATCCGACTCCTGCTGCACCTCTTCATCCCGACCGCAGCAGCGTCTCTCATGAGTGTGCGATCATATCTATTCTCAGAATACATTCTTCGTACATCTGACCTCTCATTTCCCTTTAAGTGTGAGATAATTGATTTTGCTTCGCATCCAACTCTCTAAAGTGGATGCAAATATGGGCTCGAAATACGAGACGGACGGCAACCCCAACGCTCAAGGTGGCTGGCTTTGCTTAATGATACGGTAAAACAATGTTTGAAGAGAAACTTCACTTTCCGTTATCAATCTGGTCTTTGTGATAATGTTCATGACCGTTTTTATTACTCCTTTTTAGTCCTTTTCATTTTTTTTTTTTTTTTTTTTTCCTCTTTTTATACATTTTCCAGATCAGATTTGCAATGTACATTGTGTCAGTGCCTAGAAACTGTCAGCAAGCAGACTAGGTGCTGTTAGCAGATCTGGTAACGGCTTTATTTCCTTTTTTTAAAAAAATTATGGCTAATAGGAAGACACATGAATGCAAATTAACCCCTTAACGCTCAATGATGGGCAGTTGGGTCACAGAGGCTCAGGGGTCCATCCTGGAGCATGTGAGCAACACCTGCAATGCCGAATGTTGAAGAATGCTACCCTAAAGCTGGGTTTACACGGGGCGGAATTGCCACGGAATTTCCATGTGGACTAAGCAGCAAAGTGGATGTGATTTGCAAAAATCTCGTCCACACGCTGCGGACTGTCTGTTGCTGCCAAGTCGTACTAAAATTGACATGCCGCGTGGAATTCACATCCGCAACATGTCAATTGTATCGTCGCTTCCGCCGCCGGCTCTCTCCTTTCTATGGGGAGAGATGGCCGCAGTGGAATAGAGGCGGACAACCCGCTTTAAACGCATGCAGAACACCACAGGTTTTGAAGCTGCCCTTCTGCTGCGGAAATTTTGCAGAATTTTCGTGGCGTTCAATCCTGGTATACAGGCAGGTAGGAACTATTAGGGGTTGATCCAGGGAACAGTCTGATTGCCATTAGGGAGTCGGGAAGGAATTTTTCCCCCAAAAGGGCTAATTGGCTTCTGGCCCTGGGGTTTTTTGCCTTCCTCTGGATCAACACAGTAGGATAGACAGGCTGGACTAGATGGACAATGTCTTCATTCGGCCTTACATACTATGTTACTATGTTACTATGTTCCACTGCAGACATCCGCCCCGTGTGAACCCAGCCTAATCCTACGCTCACCCCAGTAAACCTAGTAGTGGGCCAAAAAACTCAACCAGATATTGCGCTTGCCAACATGTCATTTTGATGATTAAAAATCGCATTGCTTCTGTGAAATTGCGATGACCATGCGCGTGTTCGGATCGCAAATGTTTCCCATAGACTTTAATTAGAAAAATTGCATTACGCTCACATGCACAATGCAAGTTCCATGTAATTTTTTTTTTTTTTTTTTTCTTCCCCAAGGTCCCATAAGAAACAATGGGCGATTGCTCCCGCAAAAACGGAATATGCTGCGATTATTCTTTTTCCTCGCAGCATCACTGCGATGAAAGAATCACTCATCGCTCAAAGAATCCATGCAAAAAACGGATTTCATATTCGTGCGAGTTTCTCGTTCGTGTGAATAAGCCCTAAGGCTGGTGTCTCGTGGGAATTGCAGATTTACACGCACATGTGCGTTTTTTACTGTACTTCTTGCGCGTGCAAATTGTGCGCATTTGCATACGCAAAAAAACACGCAGTCATGCTACCGTTAATTGAAATAGATGATTAAGTTAATTAGTTCAATATGTACTGTTTTCGTGCGCAAATGAGCTAGAAAATAGAGCATGCTGTGTATTTTTTGTGTGAGCGAAATGTGTGCACAAAATGTGCTAATGTGAACTATTCACTGCGTATTGTGCGTGCAAGTATGTTCGTGCGACACCGGCATGAAACAAATGACTAGGCACTTGCCAATGATGATCTTAGTTTTCATACATGGGGCTGTTGTAGTTTCATCTGATTCCCCTCTGCGGTTTCTGGCGGCTCGCGGCGCGCCGACCACTCTGCAGCTGTTAAATGTCTTATACTGCGCACTCGTCACAAACACTCCAGCCTAGAAAACCTCTTGAAGATATTGATTCCACCTCCACTTGTCATCAGTGGAAATGATCTCCTTGGCTGCTCCTCTGATACCGGTCCGGTGCCTCATAACATCACCGTTTATGGTGTTATTTCTGGAGTTCCCCTCTTATACCACCGGCACCCATTATATTTTCGGAAGAGATCCCTGTAATTACTATTCATTTACCGTGCATGAGCCAAATGCTGATACGTCGATCACGGCGGGAAGCCGGGGAACAGCTGATGATGAAGCAGATGAGCAACAGTGATGCGAGTTGGCAATAGCTGTAGCTGAGTGACTGTAGGGGGCGTGGTCTAGACTACTAGGGGGCGTGGTCTAGACTACCACTGCAGGATGCAACAGTGGTTGTTTCTCCTGGGAGGACCTGGCTTTTACTAGGAATAAAACCCTTGGAAACAAGTATTAGAAGGCATTCAAATGGCAAGAAAATGGCAAAAGTATGTAGTGTGATTTATCTGGGGCTAAAAAGTACTTTTTTATTACCAAAAGCAAGGTATTTAAAACAACTAGTTTTAGGACAAAATTCTGTCCCGGGACCAGAAAGGAATATATTACCTGTAGTTGTTCCTCTCTGACGTCCGTCTGATCCTTTGGCTCCGTGTCCAATTTTCTAAAATGGGCGACAACGTTTTCAGACTACCTAATCCCCAAGTGCATAGGTGGTGTTAGGGCTCATTCACACTGGTGTATGCAATTTTGGTCCATTTTTTTTAAAAAATGCTGCATTTTCACTGCATATGTGTGTTCCATGCATTTTATTTGCATATGCACATGTTGCATCCCTGTGTCATCATGCAAATAAAACACAAGAAGTCCCAAGTGGTGTTAGATTTGTCACAACCCACAGTGCACAAAAAAATAGGGAACGCAGATGAACGCAAATTCACACAGGCGCATTTGGATGTGCAAAATGTGCGTGTTAATACACAGAGGATAGAACCCATTTATTTCAGTGGGTTGGCTCCATATTTTGCACCCGCTTTATGCATGTGCGGAAAAAAATGCACCATGCTCTACCAAAGGTCCCCATAAAAGTCTATGTGGGGGGTGCACAAATATGTGCGCGATATGCTGCAAAGAAGAACACATCTGGAACAGCTTAGGCTAAATAGCCATTTAAACGGGGGCGTGGTTTTGTCCTGTGCGCAAAGAAACATGTTGAGCAGGCGCTAAAAGGCCAGTAAAATACTCCAATACGTGCACAAAAACACCTCTTTTCAAAATGCATACACCCGTTTGAACCCGCCCGAATGGGCAATTTTGGCCACAGCAGGATGTGTCGTAGTTTTTTTTTTTTTTTTTACATATAACATTAATCCATGTATAAAACGCACTTCTGAAAACACCAATTTAATTCAGTGAGTCCTCGTGCAGTCTGTAAGAGGTACACTTAGTATGTACAGAAGCTACACCCGTGTGAATGCACCATACCGGCTCTCTGATTGGCTATGGCTGATCAAAGACAGGAATGCGTAGAGAACGTTGATCCATAGAGTGACCGAAGGTCGGATACGACTGAACGAATAATCATTAATCACTTGTTCAACATTGACCAATCAGAGAGCAGTGCACAGTTAGAAATTCATTGTGGCCATCATAGACGACTGAAACCGGGGCCACAAACAGCAGAGAAGAGAGACCACAGGGAAAAACCAATGCAGGTAATATACCGCTCCTCCTCTAGGGGACAGAATTGTGTCCCAAAACCAGAGGGTCGCTTTAAGAAGTGGATAGTGCGTCAGTACAGATCATCACATTGATAGTTGTTGGTCAGTGCATACGGTCTCAGGACTATGTAAAATAATAAACTGACTATAGACCATAGAGTGCTAGAGAATATTTTGGGTTTGGGCACCATTTACCGCAGTATGTGGTAGTTTTTTTGGTTTTTTTTGGAGGAAGGGGTGAGTATTGGGGGGTTTAAACATTGGGGCCCGTGGGCAACATGGGCAACTGTATGACATGCAGTGCATTCGGAAAGTCTCCAGACCCTTTCACTTTTTTTTACATTTTGTAGGGGTTGTGGCTTTGTGCAAATTTAAATAAAAATTTTCGCCCCATTATTCTGCACTCAACACCCCATAATGACAAAGTGAAGACAGGATGTTAGATCTTTGCAAATTTTTATCTATGAAAAACTAACATGTTGCATTGACATAAGTATTCACGCCCTGTACTCAGGACTTAGTTGAGGCAACTTTGGCAGCAATTCCAGCCTCCCGTCTTGGCTATGATACCACAAGGTTTGCACACCTGGATTTGGGGATTTTCTGCCATTCTTCTCTGAAGATCCTCTCTAGCTCTGGCAGGTTGGATGGGGGCTGTCTGTGGAGCCATTATCAAGTCTCTCCAGAAATGTTCCATTGGGTGCAAGTCAGGGCTCTGGCTGGGATCACTCAAGGACATTCACAGTTGTCCCTTAGTCGCTCCTGTGTTGTCTGGCTGTGTGCTTAATGTCAGTCTTATTGGAAGGTGAACCTTCTGCCCGGTTTGAGGTCCTTTGTACTCTTGATCAGGTTTTCATTTAGAACATCTCTGTACTTTGCTTCACTCAGCTTTCCATCCCCCTGACCGGTCTCTCTGTCCCCCAGCATGATGCTCCACCACAGGCATCACTGTAGGGATGGTATTGGGCAGGTGATGAGCGGTGCCTGGTTTCCTTCAGACAGAACGCTTAGAATGGGGGCCAAAAAGTTCCATCTTGGTTTCACCAGACCAGAGAATCTTGTTTTTCACACTCTGAGGGTCCTTTAGGGGCTTTTTTGATAAACTCCACGCAGCTTTCATGTGTCTTACTAAGGAGAAGCTTCTTTCTGGCCCCTCTGCCATAAAGCCCAGATTGGTGGAGGCTGCAGTGATGTTTGACCTTCTGGAAGTTTCATCTGCTCACAGGATCTTTGGAGCTTAGCCACAGTGACCACTGGGTTCTTGGTCACCTCTCTTATCAAGGTCCTTCTCCACGGATTACTTGGTTTGGATTACTTGGTTTGGTGGGTCGGCAGCTCTAGGAAAAGTCCTGGTTGTTCCAAACTTCTCCCGTGTCAGAGTTATGGAGGCTGTTGGGCTCTTGGGAACTTTCAGTGGTCCAAATTCTTTATGTAGCCTTCTCCAAATCTGTGCCTGCACACAATCCTGACTCTGAGCTCTACAGGCCATTCGATCCTTCTTGTGGCTTGGTTTTAGCTCTGATAAGCATTGCGAGCGGTGAGATCTTATATAGACAGGGGTGTCTTTTTTTTTTTTTTTTTAATTATGTCCAACTGAATTGACCCCAGGTGACTCCAATCATAGTGTAAAAACATCTCAAAGATGATCAAGTTAAAAGGGAGGCCACCAGAGCTAAATGTCAAGTGTCCTACCAAAGGGCATGAATACTCATGTTAATGCAAAATGTTTATTTTTTTTTTATTTATTTTTTTTAATTACAAAGATTTCTAACATTCTGTTGCCACTTTGTCATTATGGGGTATTGAGTGCAGAAGGGTGCGGAAAAACTTCATTTTTGTTTAATTTGCAAAAGGCCACAACATAACAAAAATGTAATAAAAAAACTGAAAGTGTCTGAAGACTTTCCAAATGCAATGTACTTTGGACCTTCAGGTTTAGCTCATATATTGGATTTCCCAGCATAAATACAGAATTTAAAGGGAAAATGCAAGGTGAACAGAGCCTAACATCCAAAAAATGACTTGAAACTAGGCATACCTTTCCCTCAATAGCTCCTGATCCTTTGAACTTACAAGTATTCTGCATTAGCTCATGGTGTTTGGCAGCATACTGTTGACTATATAACTTTTCCAGACAGAAAGTAAATCCAGTAACGTGGAAAATAAGAACTACAAACCTGTTTGATGCCTAACAACGCAAAACCTAAAACGTTGGATGTGGCCACAGTTAACTCTAATATCGCAGTCCTCACAGAGGTCTCAGAAGCTGAGATATGACTTGTTTGGTGGCATCTTCACAATATACAGTTGCGTTCACTAGCAGAGCGGGATGGGTATATTTACTGCTGATCGTCCTATTCCTACGAGGACATATAGGTGAATGGAGAGGAAGGACCAGCTTTTGTTGTGGCTTAGGCAGAACTTCCATCACTCATATGGTCTGCTCAGAATGGTACTCTTATTGAACACATGGTACTGGTTAATGGGTTTTGACTTCTCAATGAAATCTTCTTCAGGTATCTGGAACATGTAGGTTAGTGCTGCATGCTGGAGGTGTAAGAGCATGCCGACTGTCAGTGCAGCTTCAGTCAGCTCACCTGCTCTTAGCCACCAGCATGCAGCACTAAGTTACACACTCCATGAACCTAAGGAAGATTTCATTCCAAAATTGAAATGCCTTGCACAGTTCTGTTTGTGCAACAAAGTACCATGTTGACCAGACCATATAAAGTTCTTCCTGACCCCTAAGCTGCACCACAACAAAGGCTATTTTTTTTTCTCGCCATTCATCTATTATCACGGTTGAGGGTTCCTGGGAAGGTTCCTCCTGGCATCCAGTAAGGCCTTCTAGGTCGCTTAAAAATGCTATGTGGAGTTGTGCCCTACCTAGCAATATCCAAGCTCTGATGAGCACACACTTCAATTTGATGTCCTAAATCTACTACTTTCAGATAATTCCCCACGCCCTGTCATATTTTTTTTTCTTGAATATTTGGATACTTGGGTCCATCTACTGCTATAGGGCCTATGGTGACTGTAACAGCAAGTTGGCCTTGAATGCATTGCATGCCCAAGCTATGGGACCGTAGGAAGCATACAATGCTAGATGCTGAGTACCAGAGGATCTCCACTGGGCTCAAGCTCTGACATTATAATGAGCTCAAAGGTCTAGCAGAAGACAGCCCCACCTGGAGATGACTTTTAAGCCAATCACCTGTCACTAGGGTCTTTTAGGCAAATGAAAAGATGCAACAACGCCTCTATGGTGTCATCTATTAGAAGATGGCATTCCTGCAAGTCAATGTCCGGTCTTTTAACTGGCCTTATAACAATGCGCAAATGGGAAGATGAAGCAATGCTTCAACGGTGCCACCCAAAATGGGCAGATGGAACAATGCGGTCAGACATTGACTTGCAGGGATGCCACCTTCTAATAGATAGTTCTCTGTTGCACAAGAAAAGGAATACGTCCAGGTTTTAGCTTGATAAAGGAGCGGTCAATGCTCCAAAGCGCGTTGCAACCGTACCATTTGGATTCTATCTTCTTCTCTTGCTACTTCTGTACCTGTTATTTGGAATATTATTTTTGTATTACTGAATCAATACAACAAACATTCCTCTGGAGAATTGTTTCTTTGGGAGGTCTCCAGGAGTGGGACGGGACCTCCCTTATGAATAAGTGCTCCTCTACCAAAATTCTTCTTGCACTTTTACCCTGCGAGCACCCGATCCCTTTTCCTACTGATTCATTCTAATAGCGCTATAGAGACACTATTCCATCTTCTCATTTACATAAATTTCCCAGAGGAGCATGCATGGCCTTATAAGTCTCCTCACACTGACTAGGTGCTCTCTCTAAGGAGAAACGTTACCCCTTCCGAGTCTATTGCGGGATGAGTCACACGTAACCTATTAGACCTTACTGATGATATGTCCTATGTGTGCAATGATGACAATCAAAATTAAAATGCATTTAAAAGTGGTGGGCCCAAGGAGCCCTAGTCCAACAAGGATAGCATGAACAACTATGACTTTTTTTATTTAGTTCTTTTTACTTTTGCTGTTCTGTGATGCAATTCTTTTGGTCTCAATTTCTTTATAGCTATACAAATGTTTCCTTTCTTGCCTTTTTGCAGTCTGTAGTCAATCTGATCAATGAGCTCCAGGAGCAGATGTGCAAACTTCAGCTGGAGATCAATACTAAAATCCAAGAGAGGGAGACCCAGGCTAACATAAGTGAAATAATCGAGCCTGTCCACAACACCCCAAGTTGTGACCCCCCACAACCGGTGAAGTGCTCTGGTTGTGAAGGGAAGGATGTATGAGAAGTATTCCGAACCTTGCATGGGGTATGATTGGGTGATGTACTAAAGCACTACGATAGGCACAGATTGGACACAAGTAACTATTCCACCAGGCTTTAGTATATTTTTAGTTTTTGCATCTTTGTATGTATTGATGACAACTATGCAAAAAAAAAATCCCCATTTCTACAAACTTTTGGAAATTTTTAGAATCTACAACAAAACAGGAATTGTGGGTTTTTTTTTTTTGTTTTTTTTTCTTTTTTTTTTTTCCCCCAAACATTATATATACTACTTGCAGCGGTGCAGGCAATGGAAATATGTTTTACCATGGTGCTGCCACCACATCCCCCAACCAGGGATAGGGGGCCAAGGCACTTTTTCGTCCCCCTTCCTTTTTCCATTAATTGTAGGAGAAAAGGTGGTGGCATCTCTTCACGTCTTTGCTTTGCGCCATGCAACCGAGGAGGAAGGGGATAGAGCCACCCCTCCCAACAGACTTTATACCACAGCCGCCGCTGTCCTTATATAATGTCCCGGCCACTTTGTGATTCACTATTAGCGAATGACTATTGGCCAATTTAGAAATGGCCACCTCTACGGAGGCTAGGGTTGAGCTTGGATTAGTCGAAAAGGCTTCTATATCCGTAGTGCTTTGTGTGCTTTGGGTGGAATTGTCCTGTTCTCTAATTGCTTGCTGTGAGATGAAACTCCTAAAATCTCAGGTCTTTGGTGCTTACTGCTTGTTTGTTTTGCTGTGGTATTACAAAATGATTTACATGAATATTGATTTCAATAATTGTGTGGGCGTCTTAATGAATATTCTGGGCAAATACTATTTATGACCTATCCTAATGATAGCTCATCAATAGTTGATCGCTGGGGATCTGTCTTTCGGGATGTCCGATGATCAATTGATCACCTGGCCCGCTCTCAGTGCAGCATGGCCAGACATTGCCATCGGGGTCACAACAGAAAGTCTTAATTCGCGGATTTACTTTCATTAAAATCAATTGGGGTCGGGGTGGTAAGTCTCAGAGGATAGGTCATCCTTGCCCAGAAAACCCCTTTGGTAGTAACTACTGCACAGTAATACTGAACTGTAGGGACTCTGTGTGCCTCTATATAGGCGCTATGAACATAGCTCTTCCAACCAACCTGTGCTGCTATGACAAGCACTACTAGCACCTACTTTCCTATTTAGAGGACTTTTAGGATAAATGTTCAAACACGGCAGATTTGCTGCAGGAATTTCTGCAACTGAAAATCTCCTCCCATCGTGTGCATGAATTATTGCAAACTACATTCAGATGTGTGGAACAGCAGCAACAATGTCTGCCACACATCTGCCACATATGAACACAACCTTTTATTCATAGTTCGTCGGGCTAACCAATATTTGGATTGAGGAACGACCACACTTGGGTTGATACTGCTCGGCATGGCAACCATGCGTCCTGTCGTGCCACTGATTTGGCTTAACCTAGGCCGACTTCGCACGGAACTTTGCGTAACTGCGTGGGAAAAAGAACATTTCTGGAACTCATTAAACTTATTAGCCATTTCAAGCAGTGCATATTTTTTTGCCGCATGCAAATGACCTTGCACATGAGTGGAGGAGCCCTAAATGAAATATTTGCCTGGAGCTTCACAAGAACTTGCCAAGACAATTGCAGAAGTCGTTCACATGACATACGGTAGTCGGGAGCGTTCCTAATCGCAGAAGAGCGTTAGACTCAAGTGTGGACGGACCGGAGCGCGATGTTGTTTTCCCGCTGACTTGGTGTCTAACAGCATGGGGTTGATCTGCCCTTCCGTCATTGACCGTTCTGAATGTCTTGCCTGTACAGTTTGGAGGTGTGCACCTCACCTGATCCTCATGTTGTCTATTCCTTGGTCTCCTTCACAGATGCTAATACAAGAACTTAAAAACCTCAAAATTAAAGTGGAGGAACTGGAAAATGAGAGAGCACAGTATGAGTGGAAACTCAAAGCAACAAAGGTGAGTTACTGTTCTGGATACCTTCATCCAACCTACCTAATCTTGTGTGTCTATGGTCTTGACAAGGAATGTGGATGTAGAGCCTGTACAGCAGTACTCAGGGGCTGCGTGATGCATTACTACTGAGCTGCACAACCTCCGTCTGCTGCTGTACAGGCTACAGTAAATATGTCGTGTGCACTATGTAAAGAGCAGTTCTCTAAAACAATGCTTGTAGAGAAGAATACTTCCATAAATATAGCATCTGCTAATGCATGACAGACTTGTTTTGGAGCATCCCTATGGTATTCAACAGAAATAGGCTCTATATGAAATCGGAGGGGTATGGAAGTACAGTGGAGGTTCCATACATGTTGTATCACAATTGACTTTTATCACCTATCCGTAGCATAGGTAATAGAAGTCTAATCGGTGGAGATCTCACCACTGAGACCCCCACCAATCATCAGAACGGGATCCTGTTTCCCCCTTTCCTTCTCACTATGGGCTAACTGCAATCCCTGCTTTGAGGAGATTGTATAGAGTGACTGTTGTGCATGTGCTGCGTCACTCCATTCATCATAGTAACGTGATTGTTCTCAGCAAGAGAAACGACGTAATCTTGTAGATATGATACCTTTTAATGGCTAACAAAAATACATGATGTAATTATTACATCATGTATTTTTGTTAGCCATTAAAAGGTATCATATCTACAAGATTACGTCGTTTCTCTTGCTGAGAACAATCACATTTTGCTCTACTGGCTAACACGGTACCAGATCTTTGTTTTCATCATAGTAACATAGAATATTAGGCCAAAAAAAAGACATATGTCCATCTAGTTTGGCCTATTACCCCCCAATGTTTATCCAGAGGAAGGCAAAAAATCCAATGAGGTAGAAGCCAATTTTCCTCAATTAATGGGTAAAAATTCCTTCCCGACTCCAATCTGGCAATCTGTGTAATTCCTGGATCAACAACCCTTCTGAGTAATCCAGGCTGCTCTTGTACTCTTTTATTGAATTACCATCTTCAGTGGGACCGCTGGAGATAACTGAGCGCTTGTTCTCGGCTATTGCAATAAATGGAGCATGACCATTGCATGACCATTGCTCCATTCAATCTCCACATCACTGCAGGGTATGTAACGAGTCCACCGTGACAAGAAGAGGCGGTTACAGAACCCCCTATTCTCAGGATTGTGGGGGTCTCAGCGATTAGACCCCCACCAATCATACTTCTATCACCTATCTTTTGGATAAGGGACAAAAGTCAATTGCGATGCAACCCCCTTTAATGGAGCCCTTGCCTTTTTAGACAACAGAGCAGAATCCAGTTGTCTATATGAGGCCTTCCTTCCATCTAGATAGATACGAATATGTATCGGAGGTTGCACAATTTAAGTAGGGGAAATAATTCATATATGCTAAAAAAAAACTCCACTGGTGGTGATTTATCACAAATAGTGCAAGGGAAAAGTGGAGACGTGACCCATGGAGGCAAATGTATTCCCGATCTCCTTTTCTAAAGGGTCTCTAAAAAAAAATGGTATGATAATTAGTTTCAAACAGTCCAATAGGCAGTTTTCTCTTTGACTTAATTCTTGTTCTCTCCCCCTCCATCTCCACAAACCACACCCCTTTTCTAATGTCTGATGCATCCCACAGACTGCGCCTGCACCACACTTCCATAATGGATGCATGCACAGACATACGACCTGCTGTGATCATCTGGCTCTCTTGACCCTCCTCAATGCGGCTTCCCAGAGAATATAGATGAGTTGCAACATCCGGACTGCAGCAGGACACTGTGCATGTGCTGATTTCAGAAGTGTAGTGTAAGTGGGGTATGTGGACGCCTGATATCTGGAGATGTCAATTATAAGCAATGCACATGGTTTGTGGAGATGGATGGGGGGAGAGGCCGGACCAGGCCAGCAAGAAAATCACCGGTCGGACTATTTAAAACTAATTAGCATATTGTGGGAGTCAGGACAATTAGGGCGCATTTAGACACAAAGATGATCGCTCAAAAGATGGCTTTTGAGCGTTCATTTTGCATAATCTACTAATTATTACTATAGCCTATTAGTACCAAGTAGTAGCCACAGAGAACTGTATTTATTCAGAGGACCACCCGCTGTTCTCTGAATAAATTATCTATGTTCTGCTGCGCTGATTACAGCTGAGACAATGTAATCAGCTCTCCCTGGGCGGAACACAGCATGCGGTCTATCTTATCAGCTGTTCTGCTGAAGTATGGATTTCAAGCCGAACTGAGATCCATCGTTCGGCAGAAAATTGAAAGATGGGCACATTTAAACACAACGATTATCACTCAAAAGACGGCTTTTAAGCGAATTTTGAGCGATAATCGTTGTGTCTAAATGGGCCTTAACAGAGCGGTGGAGACACTGAGAAGAGCAAAAATGGTATGGCCACACTTGTCTGTCAATCCCTCTTCTTTTTTAACTTGTGGCACAAACTTGTTTTCTGACTTTTTTTTTTCTTATTTTTTCATTATTTTAGGCTGAAATTGCACAACTTCAGGAACAGCTAGCCTTGAAAGATGCAGAAATTGAGCGACTACAGAGCCAGATTTCATCAAGGACGATAGCACAAAACGAATCTTCAGAAAGAGGTATTATGATATATTCTGAGCCCCATTTAGTTAAGTATGAGAAGTCAAGAAATACACAACAACAAGTAGTCTCTAATAAAAAACCTCCTGCAGTTTTTTTTGTATACAGCACCTTAGCATAGTTATGTATCTCCATGGTTACAGACTGCAAACAAACTCCATGCAGTCTGAACCTGAAGTCCTACTCTTTTTCCATCTGTTGTCAATTTCTTGGTATCCTATAAAATGTACATTAGCAAGAAGCTGTTAACAGATGGAAGGGAGCATGACTTCAGGATCAGACTACACAGGGTGTTTGTAGTCTGTAACCACGGAGACCGATCTGTATAGGAATTGTAAACACAAATCAGTAGGAAAGTTTAAATCTAGAAGAAGTTGAGAGTTAAAATTCATTTTGCAGTTTTAAATGCATTGGAACAATTAAAAAGGTTGCTTGTAAAAGTGTACACACCCTTTACCCTTTAAGGACCAAGCACGGTAAATCTACGGTGCTTGATCCTGGACTTTAATCTCAGCTGACAGCAAAAGTATGTCATGGGATTAAAGCTCCTGCTGCTGCAGTGAAGCAGGAGCAGGTTGGCTCCTCAGTTGTTAGTCACAGCCAAGGACCCAGAGGAGAAGGCAGAACTGTTTTTTTAACCGCTTCTGACCTCTCTCTTGCAGGCTACATAGCACTGAATGATCGCAATGTAAAGCAGACAGAAAGCGGAAATGTTACTGCCGCTATTTGACCCGGCGATCACGTGACTGCCAGTGCTGCAGGGTCCTAGTAGACCCAGATCAGCTCTGTTAGTGACTCTTGTCACTACAGGGGAATGTTTCCCCTGTAACTAGGGCTCCAATGGATGCTTCTCCTACGGATGCCCGAGCTACAGTCAGAAAATGTGAAATATAAAAAGAGAATGTGAATGACCCCCAGAGGTCTTATGACATCATAGGGGAACATAGATGTAAAAAAATGATTACAAAAATAAGTTAAAAAAATTACAGGAGAAAAAAAAAAATTATATATATGTGTGTGTGTGTGTGTGTGTGTGTGTATGTATGTGTGTATATATATATATATATATATGTATGTGTGTGTGTGTGTGTGTGTGTGTGTGTGTGTATATATATATATATATATGTGTGTATGTATGTATATATAATTTTTTTTTTTTTTATATAGAATTTGTATAGTTTTGGATTACAGGGTTCATATGGTGACGGTTTAAGTTGGCGTTGGTGGTGGGTCATTTTCTTTATATAAGAAAATGACCCACCACCAACGCCAACTTAAACCGTCACCATATGAACCCTGTAATCCAAAACCATACAAATTGTATATCAAAACTTCTGAAACAAAATGAGGAACCCATTCCCATATTGTATTTAATGTAAATATACTCATTTAAAAATAAGCTATAAATTAAAAAAAATTTATCTTTAGCTTTTTACCCCAAATTGAACTAAATGGAAAAAGACATAATAAAAACTAACCATATATGGTACGGGGGGGAAAACGCAGCAAAAATAATTTTGGTTACTGAAGAAAAAAATAGGGCAGTAAAACCACCACATGGGTAACATCCCTGAAAAATGCCTAGTCCTTTAGGACCGAAACACCCTGCTCGTTAAGGGGTTAATACAATTCAGTCTTAACATGAAACTCTCTATTCATTTAGCAAGAATAAGCAATGCACATGTGACATAAGATGTAACTTTGCATTATTTTGCTTTCTTTACTTCTTTGTGTCCCATAGAAGAGGTATTTAGGAGGAGGATAAAAGAGAAACGTAAGCCATTGTCCTTTTCATTCTTATCCACCATTGCTGTTCCAATAACGTTTGTTCCATGTCACTGATTGCCATTTGCTAGAAGCAAACAGACAGCTAACATTATGTCAGCACTTTCTCCGCCTTAGCTTCTATGACTCTATGAAATTACAAGTCACTTTAATTGCTGGTCAGAGTAATATCCCGGTTTCCAATATTGGGGATGCACAGGCTGTCTGGTTGCTGTGTGTGCTGCCTGCAGTGTTAATGAAACATCAAATTAATCATTTCCTGCTGTTATAATTGCATCTGAATTGCTGTGAAATAAACTTTTTTTGGGGGGGAGAAGGGGTTTAATTAGTTGCGTGTTCATAATTGAAAATGTGGGTAAATCATACACAATATGATATAAAGGAAAATGTGAATTTCTGGATATTATTCTGGTGGGTATAGTACAAGAATTTTTGTGTGGCTGCACATGAAATGGTTTAATCTATGAGGCAGATCCAGAAGTTGGAAAATTTACTATGGATGATCCACCATTCCTTATTGTGTCGAGGCCCTCTTAAAATAAATGTTATCGTTCAAAAAAATTGTTTAAATGATCCAAAATAAATGATTTGGCCTAAAGCTTGAACACTGGGCGGCGACTAACAGAATGGTATTTGAGAAGGTGAAATGCAGGGTCCTACATCTGCGCAAGAATAATGAAAAAAAGCACATACGGAATGGTAGGAGCTGCACATGTAAAAGGACTTGGTTATACTAATAGATCACAGACTGAATATGAGCCAACAGTGTGATGCAGTAGCAAAAAAAAGGCAAACACAATTCTGGGATGTGTTAAGAGAAACATAGAGTTTAGATAATGTGCGGTAATTATCCCCCTCTACCTGATTAAAGGACGATTTACACGGGATGAGTGTCGGGCAAATGATGTCCCTGTATATACTCACTTCTGTGCTGTTACACCGGAGTGAGTATTGCTGGATCGCTCACAGGACGGCCAGCAGGGAGGCGGGTGGCTGGATTACACCTAGTCATAAGTAATAAGCCCCTTTTGCACAACCTCATGAACAGTTGATCACATTCCCTTTCGAGGGATGTTTCATCTGAGCAGTTTCATCTTGCTCTTAAATATTGCCCCAATGGAACGCCTTGAGTGAGGGGGGATGCGAACTGTTCCAGTGGAGCAGAAATAAAAGTTTAAGGAGTTGTACCACAGTCTGAAGTTATCCCCTTTCTACAGGATAACTTTATGATCGGTGGGTTCGACTACTGGTATCCCCACTGATCCCAAGAATGGGGGTCCCATTGGTCCCTGCATAAAGGAAACAGAGGTTGCACATGCACACTGCACCTCCATTCATTTCAATGATAGCATCGGAAATTGCAGACTACAGCACTTGGCAATTTCTGTGCTGTTATTGAAATGAATGGAGCTGAAACACCCATGTACAACCTCTTCTTCCATCATGCGGGAACCGTTGTGACCCCCATTATCGGGATAGAGGATAATTTTAGATTTTTGGTTTGGTTTAAGTTTAGTTACTCTGTAAATGGATTGACTATTATGGGAGCCAATATGGCCAGTGGAATAAGTGATGAGTAATGTGCCCTATGCACCCGCACTGGTCGCACCCCCCTAAGGCTGGCCCTGGTTATGATGTGAGGATTCTCGCTTTACAATTCATTTTTGTATGTCAATGTAAACGTCCTTCTGACCCTTTTTCGTATAGGAAATTCTGAACTGTTGAGTAAGTTATAAATTACGACGCTCAGTCTTACTGAATTATAAATAAAAAGTCACCGCTTCATTTCTTAACACCCCATGTGCTTTGCGTTTAGAAATCTGTGCTTTCAGCCAACCTAATCACTGCACCATGCGACTGTTTTTAGAACTGCCAATTTTTTATCATTCACGATTGTTAGAAAAAAAAGTAAAATAACAAAGCTAATTTTTCGATCTACAGATCAAGAAGTTCAGAGGCTAAAGTTAGGAATGGAAACATTACTAGCGGCGAATGAAGAAAAGGTACGTTTTTGCTACGGGGTGCAGGGAGCAGGACCTGGGGTGATCAGGCTGCCTTCTAGAAAGGTTTATCTCTGATGGGACAACCTCTTCAAAGGGGTTATCCAACCTTTAAAAATTGATAGCCTATCCCCAGGATAGCCCATCAATATCTGATCGGTGGGGGTCTACCGTAGGTTCGTGCTCAGATGTCAACATTGCAGAGGTAGTGGTGTTCAATGAGGTGAACAGCGGGAATCCCTACTGGCAGAACCCAACCAATTGGATATTGATGGCCTATCCTGGGGAAACAGCATCAAATGACATGAAACGATAGATATAATTAGTTGTGAAATTTGTTGTGTCACCAACGGCGCCCACATCGAGCATTTGTGAGGTGCAATAAAAACGTGAAGCGTTTTTCCATCGTTTCATGTCATTTTGGCTCTTGCCTGTCAATTTATGTATGAAGAAATCGGCTTGCTTCTGCACCATTGTTTTTGAATCGCCTTTTGTACTGTGGGGGACAAAGGGAAGCAGTTTGCTGCCAGATGTTGCAGCAGGCGCCCTGCAGGCGCTGAGATACATGTAGACACTAAGTAACTTTTTAAACTCCATTCCTACTACATTTCTTATGCATTTACTTTTTGGTTCTTGAGCACTTTTTTAAAATCAAATGCATTAGTCCACCCGCCTCGACAAGACAACCTGTTTCAGATGGGTCCATGGACATGCTACTTTCTCCCATGAGCTTATGCCAATTAGTCCCAAAGGAGTGCCGTCATCTGTAGCAATAGCCAACTGCTGATACTTTGTTACAATGGGGCACAGCTTACAAATCTATCTAGATGTGCAAACTATAGCCCTAGTAAACTCCATGATTGTACATACTCATAAAGTTGTTCAGTTTTTCGCCTATTTCGTGATGGCATCACTCACCCCAATGCCCCAATCACCAGAAGAAGATTCCTGTTTATTTTGGGTACCCCCTCATAGGTACCTCAGACTATACCTCGTGCCTCACTGGCTTCTTTCTTTTACTCCAATGTAATGGGGTCACTTTAAACGATGCATGACTTTACTCTGTTCTTCTATGCACTTGGCAGCCATGGAGTAAGGAAAGACGTGGCGTCTACTCTGGCACAAGTTGTCCCATGGAAACATTTGAGCAATAAGCTGTCAAGTATTAGTTCTGGAGTCAGTTTTCTGCACATAGTTTACTACTCATGTCTGCAACTGTTATTCTGTATTTGCTGTGGTATATTCCAATGAACAGTAACTGGCATCTTGTACAGTGGCATAAAGTTCAGTATATTACAAATATTACATAACTGACCTTTAGTAAAGCCTTAGAGGGGAAGGCACATTGCAGGCTATGCCGTTCTTATGTATTTCTCTTTTTATCATGTAGGACCTTCGAATCGAGGAACTTACATTGCTTCTAAATCAATATAGACGGGTAAAGAACTTTGTGATGGCAACACATGGTGAGTTGTGGTATATATTGCAGACTGCTCTAAATAACTGCTACCCATGTGGCATCACAGGGGCGCATGCAGCCATATGGTACAGCTGCCTGTCTCAAGACATGAGCTCCTTAGTTTTCTCCTGTCTATAGTCTAATATGTTCTTTCCATAAAATGAAGAACCGTTCTCAGATCTGTTTCGGATTCCTTCCCTTCATATTGTACTTGTTCTAGCTAATAAAGTAGTGGAGATGGAGAATGCAGCAAAAAAGGTTGTGTGTGTGCCCATCATACAGAGATCTCTCCTACCATGTATTTATACCTAGGACTGTAACAAGGGGGCGCCCTCTACATCTAGAGGAAAAAAGGTTTATACATTAACATAGAAGGAGGTTCTTTACTGTAAGAGCAGTGAGATTATGGAACTCTCTGCCTGAGGATGTGGGGATGGCGAACTCACTAAAAGAGTACAAGAGGGGTCTGGACGCCTTTCATACAATAATAATATGTTATATCACTGATTACTTCAGAAGGGTCAGTTATCCGGGGATTTTTCTGGCTGTCACCCCTTGATCGGACCTATGTCTGAATTTGTCATTAGGACTTTAATAGAGGCCATGTTTATGACCCAAACAATATGTTGGGGTGCCCATTATATTTAAGTCAACAGCTAGATTGGTGGGATAGTTAGTGTTATATAGATGCTCCAAAGTAAAAAGGAGTTGTGCTGTATAATGCCTATGAAATACTAAATTGCAAAATAATTAGCTTGTCTCTGAACAGTTACTTAGCAAATATCTTATAGCAGCATTTTATGCCACTATTATGGGACACCACAATGCAACCATCAATAGATGACTTTGTTTCGGTGAGCTCAGGGTATGCCATAAATAGGGGTGCACATAGAACTCATAGGGCCCCATAGCAAAACTCATATTTTTACCCACCCTCCCCCAGAAATAGAAAAATAAATAAATATTATATACACTGGGCTCAGATACTGCAGTTCAGCTCTAGTGAGTCTCTCAATAATGCAGTCAGAATAGTTCTCCACAGTGTTAGTGATTACAGTGCAGTTACCTCAAGTGATCACAGGTGATATCTTGTCTGATTGCTGGTGTCCTTTTTTTTTTTTCTTCTGTATCTGAGCCCAGACCGCAATGATGATTTCTTCCAGCCACGACTCATCTCTACACACACTCCCCATCCTGCTGGTTTCCCCTCTGTGCCCCTCCCAGTTATAGTGCCCCTTCTGTACTCCCTTTAAAACTCTAGTCAGAACCAGAAGAGCCAGCTTCCTACCTCACACTACTGCTGGATGCCGTCCAGCTCCATGCACAGCATAGTCTGACTTCTCTCCCATCTCATGCTCTCAGTATAGTATAAGTGATGGAGACGGGAAGGAGTTGAGCTATGCTCTGACTGACCTGTGGAGCACCTGGCAGTAGTGTAAGGTAGGAAGACATTTTTGCAGATTTTGGACCTTGCCCACCTCGGAGATCCTGTAAAGTCTCTCTTAGTCTATTCAGGTGGACTGCTCTCCTCATAGAAGTCAATGGAGATGTGGGTATGCTTGCCAAAAATGGATAACCATGGTGACTATGGTGATCTAAGTCTGGTTCAGTAAATCCAAGGTGGACGCAGGTATTGTGGTCACCACACAGACATAACAAAAGTGCAGTGTGAAAGTGGTCTAACATTGGAAATGCTGACTTGCTTGCACAGACCTGGTCAATCCTACCTCCTGTCTCAGTCTTGGGAATGGGAGGTCAAATCTCCAGTCAAAACAGTTTAACTTTTGGCGTGGAGATTGTTTTGTTGTGTTCCCCTTTAATGCAGCGCTCAAATGTCTTACTGATGAATGTGTGCATTGTATACGGTACATTCTTATATGGACTATTTTGTAGGAAACCGAATACACAGCTAATTAACCCTTGCTCTGCTGTGCCGTAATTGTGCTCAGTTTGCTAATTTATGCTGCCACTATTTGTGAGCCTTACAATAAACACCCTCGTAACGTCTAGAATAGTTTCCAGATTGTCTGGATTTCAGCTTAATATTTACTTATTTTTCTTATTTAGACCCCAGTGGTATTTTTTACTATTTGCTCCTATTAGAAAGGAATGTGAACCTTTAAAGTAAAAGCCCTTTATTACATATTAATGGCATAAAACCTTTATTGTGTGGAAATATCATTTACTGAGGCTTGCAGCCACATCAATACTGCAGAACAGCCATTACTATTGAAGCATCTTAGTATGCATTTGTGGGGATGGTGATTTGGATCCATATATATAAAAAGGCTTAAGTGCCAGAGCACAGGGCAGGAAGTGTTGTCATAGTGCCAATGGATCAAAGGAGCTTTAAGCCTGTAGGTTCAGCCAGGCATGTTGTTAGATTATGAAGGGTGGTTGCAGAAGGGCTCAGTGCAGATCCAGGTGGAAGCGGTGATCTTTGGTGCTAGTGTAGATGGTTAGCGGGTGTAGGTTTGTTTGAGCATCCACGGGCACCTCTGAGAGCTAGATGAAGGAATCTGAACGTTCCCATAGGAAACTATTGCGCGCCTAGCTCCCTGTGTGAATGAGCCCTTGCGGGAAGAATAATGGGTTAAAAGAAACAAAAAAAACTTAGGCCTACATTTCCAATAGCCGTCACAGAGTAGTAGTGTTCTTCCATACCCTGTTGGTCCGATCCTGAAAGAGATTGCAGTCATCACATGTCATTCATCAATCACGTGACCACTCAGCCAATCACTATCCTCGGTGGGCATCTGTGCATAATAGGCGTGTGCCCGCTAAGGTAACTAATTGGCTGAGCAGTCATGTGAGCGATGAATGGCAAATGACCTCTGCAGACTCTTCCGGGATCGGACTGGAGCTACTGGAGCAGCGGTGCTGCATGGTGGGGGCTATCAGGCAGGTGAGCGTAGGTTATTTTTCTTTCTTTTAACTCTTTAACTCACTCTTGGCAGATTTTTTTAACACTCGGAAAAACCTTTTAAGAAAATCTTATAGGGAATCTGTTATCAGTCCTGCGGCAACCGCCTACACCGATAAAGCAATGACATAGCACACATTTCCAAAGTTAGTTTATTAGACATCCTGGTTAGACCATACCTTTTAAAAGAAGGTTTTCATATTTCCTGTGTTGCATGCGAGAAGTTTGGTGGACTGGCCAGATTGTCTCTGCTGGCCTGTTCACCTCCCCGATACTGGGATGTGGAGACGTTCTCCCCGTTATCAACACGGCATGAAGCTCTCATGAAGGTGCTGGGGGCTCGGGGATCGGCGCATGTGCAGTTCATCTGTCCCTTTTGTGAGCAAATTCAGTAGATTCAACTGCGTGTGCCACTAATACCCCACTTCCAGGCCTTCAATCGGTTTGATTGCCGGGTTGATGACATGGAGGGCATCTCCACGTCACAATAACAGAAAGGGGCGACATTAGTGGAGGTACGCATATCTTGCAGAGACGGTTTGACCAACCCACCGGAGTCGGTCTAGCCTGTTCACCGGACCGCTTGCTATGAATTGGCACACGGTATGAAAAATATGAATACCTTCTTTTTAAAAAGTATGATTTGAACAGGATGTCTAACAAAATAACTTTGTAACGGTGCACTACTTCACTATTTTATCTGTAATGGCGATTCTATAGCCACAGAACTGATGACGGGTTCCCTTTAAATTGAAAGATGAACTCATCAAGATGAGAGCACCACTTTAAGTCCCCCCATCAATAAGTTGATCATCGCAGATCGGGCTTCAGAAACTTTCACAGTTACCTGGGGGAAATTGCTGGTGATCGTAGATGGGAACTGTAGCATCACATGTATGCCATGTAGTTGAGTTAACCCAATGAAATGCCAATGATTTGGATGCCCAACAAAAATTGTGAAATTGCTGTTTATGGTGTGAGCTTTTTCTATGTTTTTATTATCTTAGGTTCCTCTGAAAGATTACTTTCTGTTAACAGTGAAGATGAGGTGGAGTCTACCATAAAGAAACTGATTCCTAAAAATAACCAGACCTTGGAGTTAATGAAGTCGGAGGTAACGTTGAGCACATGTTTCTTGGATCCTAGTTATTTGGTCTGGCCCGGTAACTTGAAAGGGTCCAGAAAAGAGCAATGTGCATCGTTTGACAATAGATCTGAAATACACCTTCATTTCACAGATGCGCTTCTAGTGACAAATAAAAAACGCTCATCTGTTTGCACTCTAGGCTTCTCTTGCTTTCTGTATGGTAGCTAGTTCCTGTCAGCCATATTGGTTCTCATGAGGCTGATTTCTCTAGTTATCCAAAGAGTCTTCTCCCATCATTCTCACTTACAATCCATGAGAGCACCTTCTGTAGAGAGATGGCGGACTAGGTCTCCATTAGGGCGAGCACCACCTCTCACATACCACTTATGTACTTGATACCAATGGTTTTGCTTACGTAAAGTTCTCATAGAAAACCACAAGTTGGTCACAAGTGACTTTCCCCTATTTGCCCATCTAGCTCCATCCTTAAAGCTTGTATCTACCTTGTCTCCTACAGGTGTGTCCCACTGTGTCACCTCCAGCCTCGCCAACTGCACCAACGTCACCGCCTCAAAATATCCTAGAAAATGGGTAAGAGCCGCAAACTATTGAGGAGAACTATGTTAGATCAATGAACCTGTTGAGAAATTGCTAATTGATTATCGCCATGATTCTTAACCATACACTAATTAGGAACTAGTACACAAAGTAGTCCTCAAACATTTGTACCATAATATTCCACTATGTGAAAAACAATGTTGCAAGTAAAGGAGGCCTTCAAATGCATGATTGCACCATTATGAGTGACTGTGAGCTCAGCATTCAGTTCTCCATATTTTTGGATTCGGGATTACAACTGCAGCGATATTAATAAACTGCTATTGTCTACAGGGGTACATAAAGTTTAGAGAGTTTTAGACCCCTATGGATGGCAGTACTGAGATCTGAGAAGTTCGGGATAGGGGGAACAACTGCCGAAGTGGCTTGGTGCTCACCCTCGTACGGTTGACTGGTCACAGCAATTTTCTATGGTGACCAGGCTGCCATAATACTGCTACTGGCCAAGTCCATATTGGGCAGAGTGAGTCCGGTCACCCACCCCTTGTTGAGGAACATTCTGAAATAACGCACTTGGTGGTTGCAAGCTTGCAGATTTTTACTCAACTTTCCTTGGATAAACGATAAAAGTCAGATCAGTGGAGGTCTCACCACTGAGACCTCTATCTATCTGGAGACGTGGGGGGGTCCCATGTCCACGAACCACAGTGATATGGACACTGAATGAAGCGGCAGTTGCACATGCGCACGACATTGCTCCATTCATTTCAATGGGGCTGACAGAAATGGCCAACTACAAGTGCTCGGCTATTCCAGCAATACTATCAAAGATGAACAGAGCAGCGCCACACTGCACAACTGCCGCTCCATTCAGTCTCCTCACTGGGGGGTTGAGGAGAATGGGGAGATCATGGGACCACCATTCTTGGTATTGGTGGGGGTTTCAGCGGTAAGACCTCTACCGATCAGACTATTATTGCCTGTCCTATGGATAGGCAATAAAGGTCATTTTTGGGATGACCCCTTTAACATGGTCAGCCTAGGTGTTGGATCTGGCTGTGAATTGCCAACATTAAACCACGTTGCAGGAAAGATATTTGCTGTGAGCTTGCCAGATTGCTGTATGTTTATATTACAGTTCTGCTAAGTATCTTGACAAACAGCCATGTCGTCTTATTCTGTAGTTAATTAAAACAGAACGGCGCGGTTCTGCGTTGCATAATGTTTTTACTGAATGTGAAATTGTAACCACAAAGGCTGCTAACATTGAGCCAAGTTACGTACAACACTCTGGGCTGTCTTATATACCTAACCTATATCACACCAGCTTTTTCATTGCTGACACCTAGAGTTCACCCTACCCAATATAGAGATTATTTTGTTTTACTGATGCAGAGCACCAAATCTCCTGCGTAGTCAGAGGTTAAAAAATAACATGCGTTCTACACTCAGCCACGCCACTAGGGGGAGCTTACTATGTACATGGTTATTAAAGGGGTTGTACTTCTAATGACATTGACACTCTATCCAAAGATTGGGGTATAAATGTCTGATCACTGAGATCCAACCGCTGGGGCTACTCTTTTCTCTTCACTATAGGATGAAGGGAGATCAATGCACTTGGCTATTCTCCTCCGTCCCTATAAAAGTGAATAGCAAAGTGGTCATGCAAATGTGCTACTTTTCCATTCAGGTGGGGAACTTGGGGTGCGCAGACGTTGGGATCGTTGGCAGTCTGACCCTAGTGATCAGACATTTATTCCCTATTTTATGGATAGGGAATAGATGTCTTGACTAGGAAAACCCCTTTAAAGGCATCGTGGCATCCAAAAATGGGCTTTTTTATATTAAACTTTTTCTTTCTTTTTTTTTTTTACATTTTTAATGTCACTGTGTATTAAACAGGAATTCTAAAATCCTGCAGTTTCACTCCAGCCGCTAAGGCTAATAACAGTCTGACACTTCCTATACAGTACCACAGCCTTATGAACCAAAGACTGAAGGGGACCAGTTGACTACTATGAGAGTGTTCTAGGCATGTTTTGTGACCTGTGCATTGAACAGTGTGCAGATGAAACGGTGGGCCAGGCACTGATTCACCATGAGCATGGCCGGGGGATGGAGCTATTGAAGTGGATTGCTAGTGGTTGTCCAGGTTACACTTTGGTGAACTTGCTCCAGAACTTGTTCCAATGTGGACAAATAACCCACTAGCAGCATTGAGCTTGCAAACTTGTCATTCACATGGCAAGGTGTTGGTAATTTTTTTCCACCAGTCCCTTAAAGAGTTACCATTGTCACCACCAGCAAAGTGAATTCCCTTGAGCAGATCCACATGGCTCCTATGTTATGGAAAGATGGGTATCCACTTTCATTGTAATCTTGCCTGTGATAATGAGATTACTGCTGAAAAGTTTTCTCTACATATCAGGAAGTGTCAGACTATTATTAGACTTAAGCCTCTTTCACACAGGACTGTTAGGCACTTCAGTGCCCGACAGCCATGCCAGAGAAAAGCACTGGAGCAATCATCGCTCAGTGATGGTAGGCTGGGCGGGCCGGGGATTGTTTCGGCCCACCAGCCTCCATTCACAGTACAGACCATCGTTCATAGATGAACGACAGCCTGTTTACACAGAACGAGGCAGGTAAAGACCAAAGATGACTTTTAGGTCTGCATGGAAGACCGATTTATAGTTGATTAGTGTTTCATTACATGCGTTCACACAGCTCAATTGTGCAAACCGCCTGATCTAATGATCAGGGCTTTAGTGGTTAGAATGAAAACTGCATGATATTACGATTTTTAAAAAAATATAGATTAATATAGATTGTGACACGGAAAAAAATCACCAACAACTTTATAAAAATGTTTAATGTAAAAACTTTATTTAAAGAATAATCTTTTTCTGAATACACTTTCTCTTTAAATCTGTGTCTATAGAGGGGATTTAGAGGTCTATCAGAAAAATAGATCTCAGACTTTAATATGTCTTTTTAAATTTTAGATAAAAAAAACAACAAAATGGTTGTCAATGGTAGACATATGTTTTTAGGGGACCATTGTGGCACAGGGCCAGACTTGGGAAATGTCCTGGGTCTCATGACTTGTGAAGTTGTAACATTGTTCAATGATCTGTCTGCACCAGACTGTGGTGTTGTCTCTATTAGTGATCAAGAGTTGCCTATTTAAAGTCCAAACATCAAAACCTTGGTTGTAATATTTGACAGGATTGGCACACCCGATCCTCCTGAAAATACGAACTCACCGCAAGAAGAAAACGTAGAGCACAAGAATAGGTGAGAAATCCTTTGCTGGCAAAGTAACCCAATCTGTGAAATGATGTTACTATTTATGAAGACTCTTTAGGAAAAGTTGAATGTTTCTGGCTGTGTTTTCCTTAAATAGAGTCCATCCCCGACATCTGTCCACGAGCTTGGAAGATTTGCAAAGTGGATCTACGGAAAAGGTACAATAATCACATAAACATAAACAATGTAAGAGCAGATTCTCATTTAGATAAGTCATCCAGTTCTGTGTAATCAGGTAATTATTGCAGAAAATATTCTAGAACCCATATTAACCAAATTCAGGATATATAGCAAATTACAAATGTGATATAAACCACTGAGTAAAAGCCAGTTTAACTTCAGTAAAAAGAATTTAAAGGGAATGAGCCTATGAAAGGCAGGCATGATTCTGGACCCCATGGCAGTTCCTAAATATCATACAAGATAGATGTACACTCAGTGGTAATAACAGGTTCTAGTGATGACAGAAGAAATGGGTCTGTGAGATCCAACATCATAAGGCCAAGATCATCTACCACTTAAATCTGCAAATTAAATTACGATACTACTGTACAGGTTAGAAATTGGGTTAGGTAAGAGCTAGAATTTAGCAAAGATAGGTATAGCAAATCCAATACATATGCTGCATAAAATTTTATCATCAGTCATTCTAATTTCACTTATTAATCCTTAAATATCAACATGCAATGCGGGTTCTGAGAACGGTATAATCCGGAAAAGCCAGACCCATCTGTGAAAGGGAATATGAGATTATGGGGAAAAGTATTAGGAGGTTGCATGATTCAGATACTGGCACATTGTATCTTGCCCTTACAGATTCTTATGTGTAATAAGTAAGCTGTGTGCATGTCTTCTAATAAATATCTTAATTGCTGACTGGTGGGGGACAGATTTTCCTGCATGTCTGTTTGCAGTACGCAGCATCTACTTATTTTGATCTCATGTTTTTAAAGATTTAACAACAATATGTGCTTTTTTTTGCAAAAAACCTCTACATATGACTACAGTTAATTTTAAGTGAAACTCCAATCTGAAACTAAGGCAATACCTATCCATTTGCCCTATTAGGCACCATAGAAGGAAACCCTCAACTTGGAACACTCCTCTACTAGCCGGAGTAGAGAGCCAATAACAAAAACCATCTCTTGCTCTCTTGTATTCAGCTCCACCATTTATTACATGGTCCTTCAACCATTATATAATCTGTTCACTCTCCATTGGACAGTTTGGCCCAGGTTCATTAGAAAAAAGGCTTGTTATGTTGAGTGAAACCGTTTATAATCTTACTGGTGGAGCCTTGGTCCTCCCTGCTTCCTCCGGTTCATGACATCCCCATCATCTGCATAGAGCGATATTGTGATCTACCCCATCCACTGCATAGATAAATACTTCTAATATACAGAGAACAGGTTGGATCATGATCCCACTCCACAAAGAAAGTAAGGTTGACATGAACCAAAAGGAGGAAGAACCTCCTTCTTCAGGCCTTCTCAAAGTTTTTATTGCCTTTTTTCCCCTCAACTCTATGACAACGTCATTGTCTACATGCAGTGGCATTCTTATCTAACTCTTCTACTATTTTAGTTAATCTCTCCATTGGATTTTGTAATATGTAGTCGAAGGTTATTTATACAGGACACCAGTTGGATCATGACCGTACATCATGCAGACAATTGGGCATATTTACTATGTCCTGTACGTCAGGCGTACAAGAGTCACAAATCATGGTGCATGCCATAATTTGACATTTTTGTCCTTTTTATGCCAACCTCCACCACTTTTCTAAAAGTGTGTGGCTAAGAAAAAAGGGGTTGGGGCCTTTGCAAGCCAATCAGTTTAGTATACTTCAGAAACTGCTGTAAATTATAGCTTAAACCTGTGCCAACACATAACTGGCATATATTTGACAGAGGGCCTGAGAGATGCGCCAACTGCATTAAGAGGCTTGTGCCTCCTAATACATTAGGTACGCGTTACAGCAGCATCACCATTACTTAAGACTGGCATCTAAAACACCAGTCTAAGTGAATATACCCCAATAAGATTAATATTACCCATAGTAGGAAGACCTGAGACCTCCTCAAGAAACCACCATTAAGATTTTGTGGTGATAAGCAATTAACCCCTTCAAATCTCCACTTTAAATCTTCTCTCGCTTGATTGAGAGAGGCTTCTTGTACAGATGCTTAAAATTTTTAACACAAATTTAGCGGCGATATGTATAATTCTAATTGTCAGCTTCTGTAAGTAGGAGAACTCTCTAAATACACAAGAGACGCACAGTATTCACTCTTCAGTGTTCAGTCAACAACAGTTCGAGGAATAGCTATTTTGTTAGAGGGGAATAATTGTCTCTTGTGCATTATCATTCCGGTCATTAAAATATTCTTTTTATGTCGGGCAATGCGGTGTTAAATATTTACCTAAACCAACTGTTATGTGACTAGCAGCATGCTATGTTCATTATTATTGAACAGTTTTAGTCACTTTGGATATATGTGGCATTACCCCAAGCCATTTACTCCTGTCTACGATTCATCCTGTCCACCTAAATTCTTATACTACAGTCCATAATCTATAATCCTGATGACAGGTTTGACATAAAGGAAACCCCCTTGTTACAGTCACAGTCCATGTAGAAAAACTTTGGTGGAGAGGGGTATGAGATCTGAAGTCTTGAGACCTGTATTTTTAGGTCCTGCTCTTGAGGTCCAGTGTTCTTTCTTGGATCTCAAGAGCAGGGCTTTTTCTTCAAGGGCCTTTCTCACCTGTATAGTATTTTGGAAATCCCAAAAACATGACATGTTCAGAATATTTAAGGACTGGATTTGAGTTCTGGTAATCTGGAAGTTTTGGTTAATCGGCAATGTACAAAAATGGACACAGTTCTGAATTGCCAAGAAATCACTAATGGTTCGCCATTGAACCAGGAGCATGGAAAAGTGTGAAAGCCGGGATAGACCATCCTCTTTCTAATTAGCCTGCTCTGAGAACCATAGTAACATAGTACGTTAGGCTGAAAAAAAACATGTCCATCCAGTTCAGCCTATCTTTCCCCCAGTGAGATAGAAGCCAATATTCCCCAATTAAGGGGGAAAAAATTCCTTCCTGACTGGCAATCGATATAATCCCTGGATGATCTACCCTTCTGAAGTAATCAGTGACTATTGTAATGCACAAGAAGGGTGTCCGGGTCTCTCTTAAACTCTTTCATTGAAATCGCCATCACCACGTCCTCAGGCAGAGGGTTCCATAGTCTCACTGCTCTTACAGTCCGTAATCGAGAATCCTAATGACAGGTTTGACGCAGACTAAGCCCGCTTGTTACAGTCACAGTCCTTGTAGAACACCTTTGGTGGAGAGGGGCATGAGATCTGAAAACCTGAGACCTATAAGGTCCAGTGTTCCTCCTTAGTTAAACAGGCAATTGAAGTAGATTCCGGTAGTGTAGCATTTTTTGGGTTCTTTTGTAAATTACTGTAATCACAATACAATGAATGTACATTATATCATAATCACATGAAATTATATCTATCTCATGGGGCATAAATGGGATAAATGGCGTTGAAGTTGTATTTCTTATTCTAACCAGTCACTACAATCCATTTGTGCACAATACTAACAGTTTGGTCTTGTTACTTTTTTCTTCATGTCTTGACACTGTGTAGCATGCTGATGGGGAAATCTCAGAGCCTGTAGTAACAGAGCCTGTTGTAACACCTGAGGTATATTAACTTTATTAAAACTTCTTGTCTTATTAATGAAACGTATGTGTTATTTTTTTTGTATTTTGCAAAATAACTATCTACATCACGCCTGCCTGTATTGTTGCTCACCTTCATCATACTAATTCAATCATGAAAAATAACGGGTGTTAATGGAGTATAACCAAATATATTTACTTCTACAGCAGAGATATTGTCATTTGTAGTTGTCGAAAACAGATGCCCCTTTATGAAATCACAACCCCCTTCCATCTATGTTGCTAGTGCACCCACTTGGGCCTGGCCTGCCGATATGACAAAAAGGCAGAAGGGGATAGTGGTTGTATCAGTACTAGGGGAGATAGGGGTTCAGCGCTGCGCCATATGGGCCCCTTAATCATGACATGTACTGGCCTGCGATAATGACAGAATTGACAAAGCATTCTTACGACACAAGATCAAGCAATATGAACAATATTTTGTAACACTTCTCCTTTTTTGTAGCTTTTATGATCATAAAAATAGCTTAAAGGAACACCCTGGGCAAAACTGATGCCGTGTAGCGACTGAGGGGTGGAGCATGGCACAGGAATTCTCCCCTTGGTGTTCTTTTGGAGCCTTGTCATGTTCTGCCACCTTATTCCCTGTACTAGTCTTAACATGGATAGGAAATCGCTTTTGGTGAAATTTCCAACCAACTTTCTCTCTCCGCTTCCCATGTCGCCCTTAGCTGGAGTCACCAACTTGCAAGTGGTCTTGTTTTGGAGTACAAGACTACCAAAACCATGTGCTGTAACCATGACTTCCACAGTGTCATCTGCAGATTAAACCATACTTCCACCTGACAAAGACTTGGGATGGGATGGGAGGGGGGGGGGGGGGGTAGGGTGCAATCAATTCTCCAACCAAATTGATCAACTTTAATTGGAATTTTGCTTAGGTGTTAGGAATTTAGCTTAGGAGAGGTGGAGACAGAACTACCAGAGCCCACTGCCAAAATTGACATACAAGGGCATGAAGCAGCTTGCAATGTATTGGAATACATGGGAGCTGCAATAGACAGACTCTTAACAATTTTTAGTAACGCTTGCAAATTTATTTTTTTTTACCACAATATAGATAAAATGCAGTGAAAAATATTGATTTAGTAGTGTCCACGGACTTTAAGCATATCTGTCGCCATCCATTTCGACTATGGGATTCACTCTTATTCCTGGGGTCACTATGGGGGAGGTAATCATTTTTATTGGGATCACTATAGGGCTCACTTACTACTAAGGCCAATATGGGGGAGCCTATTACTATACAGTCTTACAATTACAATCAGCCCTTTGAAGGCACCCGTAAGGCTGATGTGGCTCTCGGTAAAAATGAGTTTGACACCCCTGTATCAAGGCTATATATATAATGTATTAATGAGAAAGTGTGTGATGGTCCGCCTTTATCATTAGGCATGCAATTCTGCATTGTGGTATAATATTCTATATCCATTCTAACCAGTGCCTCTTCTAAATGACCTATTTATTTGTCCATGTCAGAGTAAAGTAGATCCAAGGTACCAGACCTTACCAGGAAAACTGTCTCGCTCCACTCCGAATGGGTCCCATGATGGCTACAGAAAACCTGCGTCCCAGAATGCTTTACACATAAACAGTGAACTCAATGGAATCCAGAGTTTGTGTAAGTGAATGGCCATGACTATACAACTGTTACCATGTTATATGTTACAGATCAGGTTTTATCATATGCAGTTCATGTCTCCAGGTACCCATAAATCCATTACAACTGATAATGGACAATAGTCTTGTCTCGGGCTCTGTTAGGACTCTGTCGCAGATTCTGTCAAATTTGTTGGAAAGAAATTGTGCATCGTGCAAGATAGAACCCGACAAGTCCTGGCACTGTTAGTGTTCATCATGTGATGGTCCAGTTCTCCATAATTTTTTTTTATGTCCTTATGATGACATAAAAAAACTGAAAAGGCAAAGTAGATGTGAACAAAACCTAATGATGGTTCCTATAGAGCAAAATCAAGATGGCCCTTACGGGGGTCAAGAAAATTTGCTGGTGCTCGGTCACACTTGGCCTTAATGCTATGTTGCTATGTGTGTGCTCAAAGGGATTCCTTGGCATGCTCACACTGCCCATTAGGATAAAGGAATTGAATTAGGCCAATTTCTTGTTGGGCTCCATATAAGCATCCGTGGTTGTAGTATACCAGTACTTACCGCCTTCCATAAAGCTTAATCCATCTAGGTGACATATCAAGATCTTCATACTAAAGTAGAGATCTAGATGTTATACTTCCTATACCAGTGGTGCCTTGCCCTTAGGACCTTTACTTCCTATCCCTGGTGACTAAGTGGCAAGAGTAGACTTCTGCCAGTGCTAAGGCTGGAAGTAAAGTTCCTAGGTAAGTATAAATTTGTTTAATTTTAGAGGGGACCAGGAGATATACTCTTAAAGTGTTTAAGCCATTTTTTATCTCACTCGATTGATTTATTACTAGCCTCCTCTGATACACTTGGACAGTAATAGCATCTTCATGTAATATAAAGTTCCTTGGAATTGTTTCTCGACCCAGCAGCCATCTCCGTTACCTTTCAGCTTTACTTTCCTGGATTCCACTTCCCTTCAGTTTATGTAATGTCACATTTTACTTCTTTTTGTTTGTTTGCTTTTTTGGGATTGATTTTGAAGATATCATCAGAAGTGCCAGTGCCCCAGTGATAGGTATTGTACCTGTAATGGATAACACCGCATGCGTATGATGTATGTCTGACCTCAGCGGGCATCACCGGTCTTCTTTGATGCAACCTTCAGACTTCATTCGACTTTTCTCTATGTTTAGACATTGTGTGCTTGAGAAAACTAGTTTCATTTACATTTACATTTACAACGGGTTGCATCTATTATGGATGGCTAAAAAAATTGGGTTGACCTAGAGATCATGTCAAACTAGGGTACCTTGGGTCCACCAGAGGGAATGGTTCCAAGTTTACTCCCTCCATCCATGCAGAACATGTACAATGTCTACTGTAAATCGTGATGTACTCTTGGTTGCTATCATGGCACACACAGGTTATTTGTTAATTAGTCAATAAGAAAAAGATCCTAGTGGCAATTGATTGGCTCTAAAGTCACCTCCAAATGCGGTTATATTCTGCTAGACCTTTAGGACCCTTTGTCAGATCCTCTGGTACTCTAGTATGCCAGTCCGACAACCCTAAGTAGAGAATGAACCCTACTCATAATCTGAAACTGGCCTAGTCATGTCACTAGAATGAGATTTGGACTATGTAGCCCCAGTTTTTCATTGAGAAGTGTGGTCATGCTAAAGCGACCCTCCAGTCCTGGACAAACAAAGATGGCCACTCTGCGCCTCTGACTTCCTAATGCACACTATACATTAATATGCATAGGTAGTCCAAGGCGCTACATGCTGCTCTCACTGACAAGTGCTGCCCACGTGGGCAATACCGCCAATCACAGCAGATGTAGTGTCTTAGACTAATGATGCATACTAATGTACGTTGCAACCATCTTTGTCCAGGACCGAAGGATTGCTTTAAAGTGTGAGGATAAAGCCTCCTATACCATGGAAGCATGTTTGGTTTTAAACTATTTCTGGATTACTGGGGGATTTTAAAAGGAGAATGTGCATGGATATCTGCTCGGTGTGCATTTCTGAGTGTGGTGACAGTAAAGATAATTGAAGAGCACCGCATGGAAGTAAGTACAGCATCACAACCATTTTCTTTACCCACACCATTACTGTGATAGACGTCAAACTTTTCTAGAGCTGCATTCACAATTCTGCTAGTTGGTACTGGAAACAGTTGGCAAGCTTGTTGTCAGACACACCCCTAACAATTTAGCTGAGATACAATGCAATGGGAAAGTTCGTTTTTTTTTTTACTATATCAGAAGATCATACATTGTCTCATATACAAATCAATGAAACCATCTCAATGCAAGCACCAATCCAGAAAGCAAAGATGTGACATTCCAGCTCCAAAGCTTGCAGAATTGTGACTATAATGGCACAGGATCAATACAACATGAGTTATGCAACATATTTCAAAGTTCCTAAAGAGTAGCTGCACTAAAACTTTTGACATGTCAGAGCGACTCGTCAAAAGTTTTGATCAGTAGGGGTATAAATGCTGAGACCCCCGCTGATCGCTGAAATGGGGAGACTGCAGTGCTTACTCGAGCGCTGTGCCACCTCAGCTGTCTGTCGGCTCATCTCAAAAGCTGAAGATGGACATATAGACTTCTGTTTATCTATACGTTCATCTTCAGCTGTCAAGAGGAGCCAACAGGAAGTGAAGATGGCCAAAGGGGCACAGAGCTTAAATGAGCACTGCCTCCCCTTCATTTTAGCGATCAGTAGGGATCTCAGCACCTGAACCCCCACTGATCAAAACTTTTGACGTGTTGCTCTGACATGTCAAAAGTTTTTTCAAAAGTCCGGTTACACTTTAACGCTTTATGTAGATTGACAAATATGCCCATGTGAACTGCCCCATGTCCCCGTTTTCATATAGAGCCCTGTGATTTTATATTTACTGTTTGTTGCCCCCAGTGACCTTAATGACCGCTCTTTGGTGCCAGTAACACCTCCTAGATGTTCTCCAAACTTCAGTAAGACCCATCTCTATGTGCCAGGTGTTGGCTTTCACTTAACAAGGAGTTATTGGCAGACTCTGCCCGTTCCGGGGCCAAGTATTTCTCAGCTAGGAATACAATATTTATGTACATACTTTAGTTTTTAGTGACCCTTGTTTTTGTTAATGTTTGTCTTGACATTTCAGAATTCTATAGATTTACTAGAAATTCCACCCTTTTTTGGTTTCAAAAAATAAAATCCTTGGCAAAAATTGAAAAGTCCACATGTTGGACAAGTCCATTTTCGAAATTCATTTTTTCTTGCTCTGTCTAAAACCCCATCCACTTCCATACTGTAACTTGTTGCAGATTTTAAGTGCAGAAATGTTCTACAGAAATATGTAACACATCTAAACGTACCCTCAAATAGACCCATAAGGACACACCCTACACTCCAGAGCTGTCATGGCGGGCTGTAGTTTGCGTAGTGCTACTGGTCAGGTGATGCCACTTCCACTGCGGTTTCTTTGTGAATGCTAGAATATGATTGATGTGCATGAGCTGCCTATAGCCTGCTCCTTCTATGGGCACAGTCACTCCAGGACTATTTTATTGGTAATTTCAGTTATACTTTTCATTTGAACCATGTATTTTATCAAACAGGTGAAACCGAGAACAACCTGGATATCACCTTTAATGACCTCTCCTCAAGTGGGACTGACCCTGGGCCTCACTCTCCGCTCTCCACTGAGGGCAAGAAGAGCCCAAAAGGCATCAAAAAGTTCTGGGGAAAGTAAGTTTCTATTTCCTTTTCATTGTGCTATAGATATGGGTGTTACGATCGTGTGGGCAAACTAAGCAGGGAGCCTACATGATCGTGACCAAGAAACCGGATACGCACGGGTACACACACAGGTTTCCGACAGCTGGCTCTTGTGCTACAGGGAGGATGACATGGCCCTACCTGAGCGGGGACATCGCCCCAATAAAGGGCGGCCCAGCGGTCTTCGGTTCTGGGCCCTAGCTGCTCCTAGGAACCATGCACATGCCACATGACAGGGACAGAACACAGAGCCAGAAAAAACTGCATACAGCAGCCAAAATGCAGCCACTAATAGCAGATAGTAAGCTATATATATAAATTCCAGGTATTAGTTGACATTTGGTACAAAACATGGAAGCTAGCAGGCCACTTCACGGCTCCTGGTTATACTGCTAGTCCCTACACTAACCAGGAGTCCAGCGGCACTGGACACAGTTCACACAGCAAGCTGCAACAGGACAGGACACAGATCGCAAGTCATACAGCAAGCTGACACAAAACTGACAGAAAATAAACGTACAAACGGACAGGAACCAGCAAGACACAGGTCACAGAACAAGAAGTAACATGACTGCTCGCCCTGGAACCCAGATAGACACTGACAGGAGCTGGGTTTATATGTGAGCTCGGACCCAGGGGATTGGCTAGCAGGAGATCACCACACCCAGCTGGCTCTATCATTCACCCCACCTGTGAGATGTGCTGCTATTAAACACATAGTACAACAGATCCCAGCAGCACATCCTGACAATGGGCACATACCTCCCATTTTAATATGTATATGCGTATTAAAGGGGTCGTTCAGATTTGGGGTCTACTTCTTACTAGAAATCACTCCAATTACATGGGCTGTGTGAGGTCACGTTTATGTGGCTGAGTTGCAATTCCAAACTTGGCCCATGGACAAGAATGGCGCTGTTTCTGGGGAAAATTAGGACTCCATGGGAGGTTGTCCAGGATTAGAAAAAAATCCTAATCCGTTATGAGGTTGTACATAATACAGTATATTATAATGCCGGTCTCAAGGAGTGGTGGTCTCATTTTAGGATATGACATTTTCTGGAATTTTCTGCATAATCAGTTCCAGACCCCTGGTCACTTCTGGCAAATGTTCTATAGTATGATAGTAGGCCGGACTTAAAAGGGTGTTCCGTAATATAATAGGGAATAGTTTGCTGATCGTTGGTTGTTCGGCCACCGGGACTCCCACCAATGCAGAGAAATTGCCCCAATGTCCCTAAACTTTGGCAGCAGTGGTTGCTCATCTGCACCACTGCACCATTCTCTTCAATGAGACTAAGAAGATAGTCATGTTCAAGTGCTCAGCAATCTCCATTGAAGTGAATGGCACGGTGGCGTTCATGAGTAACCACTGCTGCCCAAATGCAGGGGCACACCGGGAAAACATTTTTTTGGGATCAATGGGGGTCAGGTCCTCACCGATCCGCATGACTTTAAATTACCAGAATACTCCTTTAATTCTTCCCTTGTGAGCATTATGATAGTATTCCCACTAGTTTTCTTGCAACCTCCTGATCTTTTTCTGCTGCACCCTATGGAGATTGCAGACTACTATAATGGGTGGCAATATTCTGCTGACAGATTTCAACCGCATGAACCTGCACTTGTTTGTTGGGGATGGAGATTTTGGTAGCTACATACATACATACTATATATTCAATAAGTGCTATTTATGTAGATCCGTTGTATGTAGGTATGTTCATCGGTTGATGTAGTAAAGTAGTACAACACTGTGTTTTACAGCTTGGGTAAAAAAGTATATTGAATATGTATGGGCTATATTAATATATAACAAGGAGCCAATGTAAATGCATTCTACATTTCAGAATAAGGAGAAGTCCTTCAGGGAATTTCAATACAGATGAATTAGGATTGTCTGAATTTAAAAGAGGGGGAATGAGAGCTACCGCGGGCCCGAGACTCTCCAGGACAAAGGATCCTTGTAACAAAAACAGGTAATTATCACACAGTCCTGTATATAGAATGTGCAGTATACCGTATATGTCCATTCCATGTGTAAGCCAAGGGAAGGGGGTCAGAAACGTTCTTTTCTCCTTAGGGAGAGCAACTATATACTATAAACTAAGTGAGGAGACTCAAATGGCCACGCACGCTCCTCTGGGTAATATGCAAATAAGGGAGATGGAATAACTCCTCCACAGTGCCACCTATTGAAAGGCAGCATTCCTTCGAGTCAAAGTGGGACTTTTTATACAAGTCTTGTTACAATGACTGGGAATCAAAAGCAAAGCCAGACTCCATGTACATACAGCTGTTTCCGGGTTATTGCCCATCATCAGTGTACAGTAGGAGTCTGGCTTTTGCTAGTGAGAGGCCTGGGACAGGGGTCAGAAACGCTCTTTCTCCTTAGGGAGAGCAACTATATACTATAAACTAAGTGAGGAGACTCAAATGGCCACGCACGCTCCTCTGGGTAATATGCAAATAAGGGAGATGGGATTTATTCCATCTCCCTTATAAGCCAAGGGAAGGCACGCTGGATGGGGCTCCGGACCAGCAGTCCTTGCAACATCACGTCTGTTGGGCACAGACTTGGAATGGGCCTCTTTTTCCAAGGACCTCAATGATCTGCATCTGGCTTTATCATTTTTCAGTTTATCCCTAATGGCTACGACTAGTCCTTGATGCCGAGTGCATGCTCTGTAATATAATGTATTATAACTATAGGATGTTGTTTCCTTACAGTGATTATAACGCTCCTTTCGCTCAGTGGAGTAATGAGCAGGTCTGTAATTGGTTGGAAGACTTTGGCTTGGGACAATATGTCATTTTTGCCCGGCAATGGGTAAGCTCGGGTCACACATTACTAACGGCCACACCCCAGAGCTTGGAAAAGGTGAGAAAACTGGCGCATAAAACTATGTCCAGTGGGTGTATTGCAGCACCCTGTCATTATGGGCACGACTGCCCAATATTATGTCATCCTAGAATGCGGATTGAATCATTTACTTGTATTTATTTGTCATGAACTAAAGGAACTTGGCATAAAACATCCGCTGCACAGAAAGAAGCTTCAGCTGGCCGTCAATGCCATCAGCTCCAAAAAAGATGAAAAATCAGGGCAACTGGATCACGTGTGGGTGACGCGTAAGTGTATTTTTTCTTTTTAGACATAAAGTGAAGTTATGATGCTTATAGTTTAGGTGGTGGGGAGTCTGCGGAGTTGTGTCTCACTCACCCGATCGCTTGGCAAAGTCAGTAAGCGTAGAATCATAGACTGGTAGAGTTGGAAGGGACCTCCAGGGTCATCGGGTCCAACCCTCTGCTTAATGCAGTATCCCTAAATCATCTAAGCTTCTGTTTGAAGACTTCCATTGAAGGAGAACTCGCCACCTCCCATGGCAATCTGTTCCACTCATTGATCACCCTTGCTGTCAAAAAGTTTGCTTCTGTTAACACATGCCAGAATTGTGTTTGCCTTTTTTGCTGCTGCATCACACTGACTCATGTTCAGTCTGTGATGTATTAGTATACCCAACACTGTGCACATGCATTTCCATTCATCTCTATGAGAGTGCACGCAAAATGTCAAGCTTGCTATGCATATGCTGACTTCCCCAGGGGTACACCGCAAGAACACTGAGCTGGGTGGGTATGCAAAAAGGCTCCCCAGAATCCTGCACTGAGCAGAGGGTTGGACCTGATGACCCTGGAGGTCCCTTCCAACTCTACCAGTCTATGACACTTCATAACACCTAAACTATAAGCATGATAACTTAGTGCTTATAGTAGGTGATAGACTACCTTTAAAGAGTATGAATACTTGTACAATAACGGTCATTGCTCCAATGGATCTAAAGTGAACAAGAAGCAACTTTGAAAAAAGTTTTGGGTCTCCTACTGTTTGGTGTACACAGCTTCTAAGCATTTATTCTTGCTTCCGTTTGTCCGCTACGTCTTGCTGACATACATGTGGTAAGTTAACAATACAAAGGGGACAGATGTAAGGGACTATGACTACAGGATCGGGCTGTAACCATCTATACGCATGCGTGCGCATAGGAGCTGTATACACAAAACGGTAGAATCTTTTAAATCAAAACCTATTTTAAAAGTTGCTTCGTTCTTTTTCTTTTGCTGCATTAGAGCAAGAAGTAAAATGGTTGCGATGGAGAACTTAGTCGTTGAGGGGCATTTTCCATTTATGAGTAACTGTTAAGAAATTAGTCTTTACAGCAAATTCCAACCATGCATGCATGAGGTTTCTTAACCCCTTCCCGCCACAGGACGTAAATGTATGTCATGGCAGGGGGTACTTAACGCAACAGGGCGTACACTTACGCCCCGTGGATAGCGCGAGATCAGGATAGATCCCACACTATCCAGCAGTGGGAGCCGTCTGTCACCGATAGCCGCCCCCCCCCCCCCCCCCGCTCCTACAGCAGGGATGCATCAAAGCAGCGAACCGCACTGTTAACCCCTACCCTGCCACGATCCACATAGATGTAGATTGCGGCATATAAAGGGTTCACAGAGGGAGCGCGCTCCGTCTGTGACGTCTTCAGACTCTCACGATGAAAGTGCGGAGAGCCCGGCTGGTTGCAACAGGACACCAGATACAGGCATCCGGCAATGCCTTATCTTAGCGATCATAGATGCTATATTGTAAGTCCCCCACAGGGACATGAAAAGTGTAATAAAATATAAAAATAATGTAAAGAAAAAAAGAAAAATGTAAAAAAAAACCCTTTTTTGTGCTTTTTCCCATATTAGCATAAAAAAATTTTTAAATCCCACATATTTGTTATGACTCTTTTTATCCTGCATGGCAAAAAGCGTTTAAAAAAAGCCCTAAAAACTCAGGGGTGAAATGCTTATTTTTTTTTCATTTTGCCTCCCAAAAAAACGCAATAAAAGTGATCAAAAAAGGTGTATGTACCCCAAAATGGTACGTTAATGGATAAATAAGAGTTATAATTTTTTCAAAAGTGGGGAGAGAAAAACTAAAAGGAAAAAAGGGGCGGTCCTTAAAGGGTTAAAAAGGGACCGACTTTTTTTTCCGGCAGCCAGTTGTCTGTTAATACTTGCAAGCTGCTATAAAATCCTTAGTTGGAAGGGTTGGGTAGCCATGCTTTGATTGTCACTAGCCATGTAGGCACGTCTTTCAGGAATCTGCTGTGCATTCAGTCTCCTAGTAACGTGAGGGGTGGCGTTGTGCTTCACAAATGGTGATTCCGCTGCAGCATGGCTCGCTCTAACACTGTCCCCTTATCATCAGGATGGCTGGACGACATCGGCCTGCCACAGTACAAGGACCAGTTCCATGAAGCCCGAGTCGATGGGAGAATGCTGCAATACTTAACAGTGGTAAGGAGTTCAGTGGAGGCGGGCAGTTTTACAGCTCTCTGGTTTTTGCATGTGACCTCGGGTGGGGGGGTCAACAGATGCTCCATACTGTCATTGATCTGGGACCCCACAACAAGTCCTCATTAGACTGCATCCTGTATGTAGGTTTGTAGTCTGCATGCTGTAAACTCTGTAAGTCGGAGTTTCCGTTACAGTGAACTGATGGGAATATATGGGGCAATTACATAGGTAGTCATTCCAGAAGTTTGTAGTATTTCCAGGACTGCGCTCTTCAGCTGACGAACTTTCCTAGGATACGTCCTGCATGGAACCTCAGTTTCTCCATCATTGTCCTGCTGGCCATTGAGTAGAATGCAAGCACCATGAGTTTGGTAGGGGAGTAGGACACATGCTGATCGGGAAGTTGCAGGACCACCCTGGCTGCTCTATAATGTCTTATTAAGACCCTCCTATTGCAGAAAGGAGCAGTTCCAATGAAGAATGAGAAGCTCTGCAATTTTGTCAGTTCCTGTCCATTTTCAAGATCTCTGCTTGCTGTCAGCTGCACTACTTGATGCCTCATTCATAGACCAAAAACTGATTGCATTACGGGGTATCAGAGCTCAGCTTTGCAACGAGCACCACAGCTGCATCGCTAGAATAGTAAGTAGCTGTAGGGTCAGCGTCACACGGACGTATTGGAGCGCGCAATACGCAGAGACTAGAACCCATTGATTTCACATTTCTGTATTATGACTGCACATTTCCCGTGCGCAAAAAAAAGAAAAGCTTTCGGGCTTCATGTTTTAGATGAGTTTAAAACTGGAAAGCCCCTTTAAGATGTTACTTAACCCCTTGGCGTCATCCAATGTACGTGGAATGTGCCCAGGGACTGTACAGAGCCAAGCTCCGTTCACAGTGGGTGTCAGTTGTCTTTGACAGCTGACAGCCACCCGCAACAGCCGCAAACGGACAGAACTCCAGTTGAGGCTGTTAACCATTTAAATACCACTGTCAATTCTAACAGTGACATTTAATTGGAACTGAAATGTCCCAAATGCCCCTCCATGATGAGATCACATGGTGTTGTTCAGGTGTCATGGCAGCCTGGGGCTTCCAGAAGGCCTCCGGGGCTGCCATGAGTGTTTGCATATTAAGACGCGCTTGTTGCGCATTTTAATAGAATGCCTGCCAAAATACAGTATAATGCAATACTATTTTATTGCAATATACCGATCGCAAGTTCAAGTCCCCTGTGGGGGCTAAAAAACATTAATTATAAAATTAAGCGAGAAGAAAGTCTGTTCTTTTTAGTAATTTAGAAAAAATAATAAAAGTTAAAAAAAAAACGAGAGAAACTTTTTTCCATAATTCTAATTAAAAGAAAAACATATTTGGTATCACCATATACATAAAAATGTTCTATTAAAATAACACATCAGTTATACTGCAGATGAAATATATACTAGTTACACTACACAAAAAATATACAACATCCTCATTGCGCTTTTTGGTCACCCTGTCTCTAAGAAAAAATGTAATAAAAAGTCGTATGTGCGCCAAAATAGAAATCACAGGTCGTCCTGCAAAAAATGAACCGTCACACAACTTTTGGACGGAAACCTTCTTTTCGTCTCACTGTATTCAGAAGGTTTTTAAAGTTTTTCGGTACATTAAATGGTACCATTACAAAATATATCTCGACTCGCAAAGAATAAGCCCGAAGACCGCTACATCATGGAAAAATAAAGTTATACTTTTTTGAAAGTGGGGAAAGGAAGACAAAAACAGAAGAAAAAAAATCTGAAAACAGCCATGTCCTCAAGGGTTACAAACCAATAAGTTAAACAGAGGCAAACAAAAGTTTTTATATGGGGCACACTGCCTCCTGCTGGCCATATTTATGATTGCAGCACAACTCTTGTTAATTTTCTCTCTGCAACAAAAGTAAAAAAAAATGCATAATTGCGCCTGTATATTTGTAAAGCAGCTTGCGGCTCTCCGGCTGCTGCGCAACTACAACTCCCAGCATGCCCTGACAGCCTGCGTTCTGACTGAACTATAGTGTTTGCACCATGTGAAGGTCTTTTATCACCAGTGTAAATATTTTGGTGGCAACATGAACAGTAACCAGGATATAAAGTCACGGGCAAAATCTGATCCGCTCCTCACAAGGTTCAGAGACAGGTGCTGCGGCGAGGCCCATAAGGAGCCGTTCCGGCGGTGGAGGAAGCAAAGGCTTAGAGCGTCCGTACTAAATAAGGCTTGTGGTAATCCAATAAACAAGCCAGGGGGGATGAGAAAATGTGCAACAGGAAGTGGAAATTCTTCAGAGTCCTTGGAAAATAAACACAACTACATGCCAGGAGGATTTAAAGGGAAATCGTCCCCGGGAGATCTGATTGGTTGATGATAAAAGTTATAAAATGTGATATTGTACTTTCTGTATCACTTTCTTGGAGATTTTTAAGATCTCTGCTTGCTGTCATTTAATAGGAACCTTTCTTTCTTACCTCCACAGGATAAAATCTATCCTGTTCGTGGAAAACTGCACAACGCATTATCCAAATAACCGCTGACTTTTTAAAAAAATCTCTGCTTTCTGTCTCTGAATGAATCATTCAGACTGACAACCAGAGACTGAAAAACGATACCGTTCTAATATTTAGGGTTACACAATAGTGTAACTGGACTTTTTAAAAACTTTTGACAAGTCAGTGCAACACGTCAAAAGTTTTGATCAGTGGGGGTTCAGGGACGGAGATGCCTGTTGACTGCTAAAAATGAAGGGACTGCAATGCTCCCCTGAGCTCTGTGCCTCTCCAGCTGTCATCATGGCCTGTCGGTTCCACTCAGCAGGTGATGATGGATGCATAGACTTCCATAGAAATCTATGCGTCTGTCCTCAACAGTCAAAAAGAGCTGACAACAGCGAAGACAGCCGAAGTTGCACAGAACTCAGGTGAGCGCCGCAGCCCCTTCATTTTAGTTGTCAGCGGGGGTCTCAGAGCAACATGTGAAAAGTTTTGATCACTGGGGTTTTAGGTACTAACACTGCAGAAGTTTTTAAAAAGTGCAGTTACACTTTAGTTGTATTAACCCCTTGAGTGGCGGGTTTCCTACCACCCTGTCGTGCCCACCAGGGCAGGTTTTTAAAAATGGTCTAATCATTGAATTTCAACTAATTTTGCAGTTGCGTCTCAAGAGCCATAACTTTCTCATTTTTCCATTGACATGGCCATCTGAGGGCTTGTTTTTTGCGGGACAAGTTGTGATTTTTTAAACAGGGGGGAGGAAAAAAAGAAATGGGGAAAAAAAGAAAAAAAGGGGCCATGTCATTAAGGAGTTAAATAATGTATTAACTTCCTTCTCTGGGTCATTACGACGCACATGGATACCACATGTGTGATTGTATTTTTGATTTTTTTTACAAAGTAAAGGGAGACAAGTGTTTTTATTTTTTTTTTTTTATAATTTTTTAACTTTTTAAAAAAATATATTTTTTTTGTCCCTTTAGGGGACTTCCACAGGGACCCATCAGGACCCCTGATCACATTCCGGGGGTCCGATGGTGACAGCCCTTTACATGCTGCAGTGACAGCCCTTTACATGCTGCAGTCACATAGACTGCAGCATGTAAAGGGTTAACACAGCAGAGATCGGAGGTTTTCTCTGATCTCTGCTGTAAGATCTAGTACCTAGCTGTCCTCTGACAGCTGAGCACCAGCTCTCCCTGCCACAGAGACCATCGGCTTGCTTCTGACAAGCCGATGGTCTCTATGGCAACCTGTAAACAAAGCAGGAAACTTAGAAGCAGGAGATTGCCGGCACATCGGCAACATCTTCTGCTGTTTTTTCAAAGCCCTTGCTTTGTTCTCTGTGGGTCTGTGCAGGCAGAGCACACTGTCACAGCTTATGGCATTGTGCTCTGCAGCTCCCATAGTGATACATAGCCCGGAAATCTTCCGGGCTAGATCACTATCGGCAGTGGAGCTCGTCCCGGAAAATTTCCGGCCGTGCCACTCAAGGGGTTAAACAACTGTAGAGATTTAGGCCCGGGCTATACGGCAACACGTGCTGCGCCTCAGCAGGTTGCAGAAAAGTTGTGCGACTCTTTTAGAGATGCAATTTGACTCTCAAAAAAACGCTAAATCACAGGAAGGTTGCATATTCATGTGATTTACATTGATGTCTATAGTGGGAAAAGTCCCACGTAACTTGCAACCTGTGACCAAAATCCAACGAAGTTGATATTCTACGACTGTCATTGGTCGCAACGTGACACCATTGGCAGTCATTAGACGTGACGTCTCATGCGACACATATTGCCGTGTAGCCCTAGCCATATTTTATGACCAGGGAGTAGCTATAGGGTGCCGATGTAGCAGTGAGTCCTGCCCCTAGTGTCCAAGCGAGTCAAGTCAAAGGCCGCTCTGCTATATAGATCCTAGTACAGTATTGTGAATGGCACATGGTAGGTGGTGGCTGGGTGCGGACTTTACATTGTGGCCCACGGACTTTACCTCTGGGGCCAATACAACCTAATGAATCCTCTGTGGTCCAGTGTGTATGGCGGGGTGTTAATACTTTCTATATGCCCCGTATACACAGAATACTAATATTGTATACTGAAGTCTCCGGGTACGCAGCTACCTGCAGATGGTTTCCATAGATGTAGTTGCCCTTTAAGGCGGACGCTCAGCGCGGTCGGTGTGAGTTACCAGGAAATATCATGCTGGATAGAGGAGACGCACGACATGAAACTTTTAATTGGGTTACAAAGATGAGCGGCGACAGCTGCTGCCTATCAGATATGTAGAGCCCTCATGAAAATACCCCCTGCGTTATTGTCTATGGGAGGATGATTCGCGTTTGTAACCCTTTAGTGACCTCATATATAAATGTACTTCTCCATGTATATTGAAAAGTTTTTGAAGTTCCTTTTTTTGGAGGGCCCGGTCAGGAGGCGGCGACATCAGAGAACGGAAGTCAGGAATGGAATAGATCTGTGTGGCATATTCCTATGAATCTGTTTAGGTGTAGCAGAGCTGAATTTGTTATGACGAGTGAAACTTCAGCAGGGAGACATTTTCGGCATCCAATTTGCCGCTGTACAAAATCTGCACTAAAATCTGCATGTCTAAATGCATACTTGCCAGCAGGTTAGGCCATTTTCAATGCCATGTCAAAATCTACACACTAGGCCGGTTTTACACGAGCGCTAATTTCACGCGACTTTCGTGCATTGCAAGACACACAAAGCCTTCTCAAATATGAACCCCGTTGGAGTCAGACACATGAGCGATGCTGCGAGGTAAAAAATTGTTGCATGTCGTATTTTTTTTGCGTCCCTCAGAACTTATCGCCCATTGATTTCAATGGGAACCTAAATACATCGCATGGCTCTCGCTTGCCGTGAGATGTGCATACGGATGTGATGCGGGGTTTACCATTGAAATCAATGGGAAACACTTCCAATCCTCAGACACGGGTGAGACAACAGGATCTGAATTCCATAGAAGCGCTGAGAGGCGTTTTTGCCTAAAAATCACCTTGCATCCGAGGGTAAAATGCACATTGACAAGGGCGATATCAGCTGGGCTATAAGTGCTGCTATAGCTGTATGCCTGCTGCCACTCACTGTGCCCGACTGCAGAAGGGCATAGGGATTTACATCAGTACCGATAGTGTATATAAGAGACCAGAGCACTCAAATATAGTTTATATAAGAGACCAGAGCACTCAAAGTGTATATAAGGACCCTGAATATAGGGACCCCCAAGCACTCAGCTACTGTCCATAGGGATCCCAAGCACTCATGTATTGTATATAGGGACACTGAGCACTCAGACACTGTCTATAGGGACCTGAGCACTCAAATACTGTCTATAGGGACCTGAGCACTCAGACACTGTCTATAGGGACCTGAGCACTCAAATACTGTCTATAGGGACCTGAGCACTCAGACACTGTCTATAGGGATTACAAGCACTCACATATTGTATACAGGGACCCTGAGTGCTGTATATAAGGACCCTAAGCACTCAAATATACTGCATATAGGGACCCCGAGCACTCAGATACTGCATATAGGGACCCAAGCATTAAAATATAGTGTGTATATATAAGGACCCCAAGCACTCAGCTACTGTCTATAGGGACCCTGAGCACTCAAATACTGTATACAATGAACCTAAGCACTCAAATACTGTCTATAGGGACCCGAGCACTCAGACACTGTCTATAGGAATCCCCAGCACTCGTATACTGTATATAGGGACCCTGAGCACTCATATGCCATATACAGGGATACAAGCAGTCAAATACTCTATGTAAGGAACCTGAGCACTCATATACAGTATATGAGTGCTCAATTTTCCTTATATACAGTATCTTAGGACCATGAGCACTCAGATACTGTATATAAGGATCCTGAGCACTAAGACACTGTATATAAGGAACCCGAATACTCCAATTCTGTATATAAGGATCCTGAGCACCAATATACTGTATATAAGGCTCTTTTGAAAATGTTTCTTAGCAAATCTGGTTAGATTTAGAAGGTACTGATACTGTATATAAGGAATTTGAATACACAAATATACTGTATATAAGACTCTTTTGAAAATGCATGCTAGCAAATCTGGTTAGACTTAGATGGTACAGATACTGTGTATAAGGGACCTTTGAAAATGTCTCTTAGCAAATCTGGTTATCTTTTCAGGGGGCAGAGCTCCAGTTTTCGGATAAAGGTCTCCACACCCCCGGCTTCCCCTCACACAGCTGTAGAGATAATGATAACATTCGGACTGTCTGCAGCTGTCATATATTTATACAGTGCCTATTGAAGTCAATGGGTGCCACCTAAATACATATGCAGTTTGCTCCCCCTAGTGGCAGCCGCCGGTAGACTTGGAGTACAGCTGCAGGACAACCCTGGAGAGTAGACAAGTAGGAGCACAACATGTTCTTTTGCACCATTCTTCTTCTCATGTTATCTGGTCTCTTCCAGAATGACCTCCTGTTCCTGAAGGTGACGAGTCAGCTGCACCACCTCAGTATTAAATGTGCCATCCATGTACTACACGCAAACAAGTTCAACCCCAACTGCCTGCGCAGGAGACCGGCGGACGAGGTACGTCATCACCAATAAGTCACGTGATGTGGATGTCTACACTGACTGCAGATAATGATGTTCCTAATGTGCTCTTCCTGGCAGAATAACATCTCCCCCTCAGAAGTGGTGCAGTGGTCCAACCATAGAGTCATGGAGTGGCTGCGATCTGTGGACCTGGCAGAATATGCGCCAAATCTCCGGGGCAGTGGAGTTCACGGCGGTCTAATTGTAAGACAGTATTTATTTTCACCATGTATTCCTTAAACAATGGCGCATCTTCCGTAGAGGCGACCGCTATGTGCCAATGCTATGGACTGAATTGCCTAAACACTGCTGTATCGGTTATCTTCAGCCACCACTAGGGGGAGCTCACTGAATACAGATTTATACAGTGGACCTGCTACCTCCACTGACATGTCTGACTTAGCAAATAGGTTTATTCCCTATGGAAAAAAAAACCCCATTATGGATCATCTGTGTTATGCTGCTCCTCTATTATTCCTCCTGGAAATTTACAACTAAATTGACAATTGCGTGTTACCCTCCCCTTTGTTAATAGGGTGTGTCCCTACATAGTCTGTACTGATTGGAAATGCCATAGTATGCAGGGTTCCCCCCAACTGATAACACCTAGTTATTCATATATTTCCAGGCGGAATAATAGAGGAACAGCACAATGCATAAATAAAGATGTTACAGAATTATTATATTGTGATGAATTACAATTATTTACTAAAACAGACAAGTCAGGAGGGCCGACAGCAGGGTCATTGGCCTAAATGGGAGCTGGTGAATCCCTCGATGGGAAGCCAACCCCCCTTCCCCCTACAGCACAAGCATGTGCCAGTACAATCATTCTATTGGTCTGCCTACCAGAGACTTCCTTCCTATCTGGAGACCTTCCCAGCAGACCACCTCCTCCTGCACGGTGGTCCCCGGCCTCCCCTATCATCACTGTGCCCAGTAGGTCCCTGCTGCCCGCATCCTGTGTGAAGTGCTGACAGCAGGGCGGCGGAATCACAGAGCGGAGGCCGCAGCAGCAGCAGGATCCTCAGTGCTGCCACCGCTGGAGAACTCTGAGAGCTGGAGCAGTGACCCAGGCAGATACTGGAGGGTGGCAGAAAAGTGGGACATGATACATATGGAGACCTAAAAAAGAGTACATGGTCGGGGAAGGGGGAGCGCAGAATAAACCCTTTCAGGCTCACCAAGACAAGATTTTATGGGGTTTCGCTTGGTCTGTTAGAAAACTACAACTCTCAACATGTCCCAGGGCCTGCTGGGAGCTGTAGTTCTCCTTAAGCCAACCCCACCCCCTTTTTAGTCCTTGTGAACATAGTGGGATGCGACATGGATCTTGACACAGAATTATTCCCTTTTTAAGGTTAAAAACATAAGGATCAAAAATAAGTAAGTTCCGTGACTCCTTAGGTCGGGCTCACACAGTGGGGATTTCCGCAGAGGAAGAGCTGCGATCATTCGCAGAAAATAATTGCAGAAGATCGTGGATGCAAGTGTTTTTCCAAGAGGATGTACGCGATTCACGATACGCTCCAGCCGGCATTTTGGCTTTTCTGTTGAAGTTGTGAGGGTTTCTGCTGCTCCTATGCAATGTTTATTGCGTATAACCGACAAAACACTTGCATCCATTGACTTCAATAGTGCCGTCCGTGCGGAATCCGCGCAAAAATAGAACATGCTGCAATTTTTATTGCGAGAACCACAATTCCCATTCGCACATCTGAGCGAAGCTACGAAAGCCGCCACCGTCATTCGCAATACAGAAACCATAGGTACGTGGAGTCGCCGTCTGGGCTCACAGCCGGAATCTACTGCAGGTCTCCCTTATGATGAATCCGGTCCGCCCGTGTGAGCCCGGCCATAGCCTTCTCTTACATCGGCGTGCCAACAACCCCTATAAACTATCTGCAGGCCAGGGTCGTGCATGCTGCCGCTGCGGTTTGTTTTGCACACGTATTTCTCGGGCTGCGTGTGAGAGGCAGTTAAGGTCTATGGGAGAGTGGCACTGTGAATTACGTGGACATGTTTTGTTCCAACAGATCCTGGAGCCGCGGTTCACCTCGGACACGCTCGCCATGCTGCTGAACATTCCTCCCCAGAAGACGCTGCTCAGGAGACACTTGGCCACAAACTTCAGCTTACTGATTGGTCCAGAAGCTCAACTGGAAAAACGAGAGATAATGGACTCCAGCACCTACACGCCGCTGTCCACCGCTGCCAAAGTCCGGGTACGTGCAGAGAGACCCTGCAGCTCTTATTGAGGGGGGATTCGGCTTGAAGATAATCTGCAGCTGGGAGCCACAATGTAAATGTATTATGGGGTACTCGCAAAATTTATGGGTGGCCATTCATTTCATTGGAAGTCTGGGGTCTTCAAATAAGGCCCAATGTCCACAAGCAAATTTGAATTGTGGATGATCCGCAGTTCAAGCCCGTAGAAAGATATGGGTGTCCGCAGCTGAAATAAAGCATGCAGATTTGTTTTGTGGCCCTTTGGCAGAAAACAAATCGCAGCACGCTCCATTTTGCTGCGGTTTCCGCACGGACGGCTTCCGTTGTAGTCAATGGAAGCGATCTGATTCGCAGCCCGTCCGCAATTAAATTGCGGATGGGCTGCGGATTCCGTGGGAAAGCAGGAGATTTTTTTTTTTAAAGAATTTCTACCGTGCATGTGCGTCGGCCGCGGTAAAGACCCGACAGGTAAGCACTGTTCTCGGCCGCGGACTCCCACCTGTGGACATGAGGCCTAAAATTGGAAGCATCTCTAAGATTTGGCTAAGGCCAGATTCACACAGGCCTATTTTTCTGTGCATGCGCAATACGTATTGAAAAGAACCCGTGCATGGTCTATTTTCCTGCACCAAAAGCCCCCATAGAAGTCAGTGGGGATGCGCAAATGCGTGTGCAATACGCTAGGAGATGCGTGAAACACTGCATAATTGCACAAGGCGAAGAACAGATCTTGAGCTCATTAGACTAATTGTGGCTGGGAGCATCAGTGCATATATTTTTCTATGGCCAGTTGCAATCGACTTACGCGTGCAAAAAACAACGTTGTCCCAGAAATATGCTGCACCTAAATATGCACACACTTGTGTGACTCCGGCCTCACTGACAGGGATCCTGGGTACGAGATCCTTGTCTATAAGGTTTTAGGGGTTTTTCAAGTTCTAGAATGACAAGTTCTACAACTTTGGCCGGTGATACGCTTCCGTATTTTGGACACCATTTTCTGTCCGTAACACAGAAGTGCGTCCTGACCTGAGCTCCAAGCTTCATAGGAATGTATGCTGCTCTGAGTTCATGTCAGGAGACCCGCGGTCAGGCCTGGGCGCATTTACATATTATGGAGGCAAAACGGCGGCCAAAATACATTCGTGTGTCACCAGCTGTTCTCATATATGTGTGTAATTACTCACCGCTTTCAAGATCTCTGCTTGCTGTCAATGCATGGAAACATTCTTATTTACATCTTACAGCCAAATGTTTGCTATAATTGTATCCAGTCTAGACAATGCTCTGCAAGCTAAATCCATCAGCAACGTTTGTTACAATGTATCAGTACAGCTACAGTACATAGTTCATGGGGATTAGCACATAGAGGATTGTCTAGACTGAATTAACTGTAACAAACTCTCAGCGGTGAGCAGGGCTAGTTCTGTACAGGTGAGCTTTGTTCCATCCTTTACTGCTGTTGCTTGTAAATCTTAGATAAGAGATCATAATTTGCAGCCGCAGTCAAGATTAATTTGATTGCAGCCTCACAAAAGTAACTGCGGTAGTAACTAGGGAATAATTTGCTTATCGGGAGGGGGGGTACAATCACTAGATCCCACGGATCCCGAAAATGAGAATCCAGTGCATCCCTGAATGACTGGATTCAGTGGCTGTCACACGTACACTGTCACTCCATTCGTTTCAATGGGACCACTGGATGAACCCTTTAAATGCCATGATGTACATTGATCTCTATATACTGTCCCTCTGTGCACACTGCTCTGCCTTTGTAGTGTGGCCAGGTAACAGGAATGTCTGGTGGTATCTTCCAATTTGCCACTTTTTCTCAAACTTATTATCTGGCTGCATGCACACCGTATTCCACATCGGCGCTAAAAAGCACCTTAGTCGAACCGCCGACCGTGACCACACACCATTAACGTTACAGACACACAAAAAAAAAGCTTAAAGTACAGTTAAACCACCTGGAGAAATGTTGATACCTGTGAGTTGTTTTTGGTTTTTTTTCTCACTTTTTGATGTTTTTTTTGTGACAATTTTTCTAATGGCGGCATAAAAAGGCGCCAAATACTTATTCAGTAACTCTAATGAATCTTCTTCTGTCTCCTTGTTGCTATTGCAGCCCAAGAAGCTTGGTCTCTCACACTTCAGTAACCTGCGCAAGAAGAAGTTTGACGACTCCACAGACTACGTATGTCCCGTGGACCTCAGCCCCCAGAAGAGTGACTTCAAGACCCCCAACAACAGTTCCATCAAAGACATAGACAAAATGGAGCAGGTGGGCAGACTAATCTGAGGGCATCTGCATTTTGGCATCTTCCTCACCCCTCATTGTCGTCTGTGTGTCTCTAACCACGCATCGCCTCATAACCCATCCAACCATCACTACCAGCATGGCGTCACCCAGAAGACAGACTCTGCCCCTAATATCTGTATATTGCCAAGCATGGCCTGGAGTGGGCGCTGCCTGTAATCACTGACACTTTGCAGATTTTATACAGATTCTTAATTTATCCAGAAGTATTTATCGTTGTGTACATACTCGCTGCTGCGCAGACGGTCTATTTTTGTGCTGTATAGTATAAGGAAACGAGCGGCCGTGTAAAGGTGTTACACTGTCAAGAGGACGAACGCAATGCTGATCAGATCCGAAAAATAAATGAACCTGATTATTACATTATGTGGACCTTCCATCTCATCAGAAATGTCCTACTCTTACCATTATGATTTTTGAGTCATGTATGTACATATGCACCCACACTGCTACACTAGTATTATTTCTGGGGTGCCCTAAGGGAGGTCTTAGTACATGGAAACACTCTAGGTCATTCATTAAAAGCTATATATTTTTCTGCCTCCACTAGGGGGAGCTCACTAGTCAATGGAAGCTTTATAAATCCCTATGCAGTGAGCTCCCTCTAGTGGTAGCTGCAGGCAGACTGCATTTTATGATGTAGCTTTGTGGAAATTTGGTGCTCCTTATCAGAAAACTGACAAAAAAAAAATCACAGAAAGCGGCCATATACTAATACAGGACGGCAGGTAAAACACCACATCCCTCAACATGCAGACAGCCGTATGGATGAGTAATAGTTGATTGTGGGGGTCTGCTGCTGATCCCTGGGCCCCTCAGTTTGGACAGCGCTGTCAACATTGCAGCTGCGCAGCTTGCTACTGCATGCACAGCCCCCCTTGAATTTGATAGGAGCTGTACCCGCAGTACCAAACTAGACCACAAGAATACAGATAGCACCCTCTGCTTACACCATCTGCACTTACAGCAGTGCCTGGAGTCAGCTGATCACTGGGGGTCCCAAGTGAAGGACTCTTGCCGATCAACTATTGATGACCTAACCGAACGAGAAAGTAGATCATCAATAGTAAAAGTTAAAACGCCCTTTTAAATGTGAAAGACATTTTTTTTGTAGTATCTTTCTTGCCTTGTAAATAGATGAGGGTCCGGCTAACATGCAATTGCGCCATTTTTGGTGGGTTTAGTTTCTCCAGCGTTCATAGGGCAGTTAAAATGACACATGGACGTTGTTCTACGGTCGGTGCGATGACGGTGATACCAGATTTATAGAGATTTTTAATGTTTTTCTATTTTTAAAAACTAAATATTTTTCTTATACAAAATCACCATATTCGGAGACCTGTGACTTTTTAATGTTTTTGTTGATTGGCCGTGTCAGGGCTCGTTTTCTGCTGGGTGAGCTGTAGTTTTTATGGTTAATTCATCTTAATGATCACTTTTTATTCAAATTCTTTGGGAGGCGGGATTTAAGAAAAAAAAGCCCAATTCTGGCTTTCCATCTTTTTAGCATATAGGGATGAGCTGTAATACAAGACGCAGCCCACTGTGTGGCGCTGTTTCTATATATATATATATTTTTTTTAAAGGAACAATTGTTTCCAATCTCGTACAACCTCCTTAAATGGGGTTTCCTGGCTATTTTTATTGATAAACAGCTGATTGGCCGGAGTTTCCAGTGGCGGACCCCAGCCGATCAACTATGATAACCTATCTTGAGAATAGGTCATCATCAATAGAAATTGCCCGCAAACCCCTTTGGTGAAGAGATCTATACGCAGCTGGAAAATCTAGATTTGCTGTGCAGCCTTAGCGTTTGCAAATTGGCCTGGTTTTTGAAGCTGCACTTCCCATGAGCCTTTGCAGGAGTGTCACAACAAGCCGCATCTGTCTGAATTGTGGGCTGCAGTTTGCACTTCATGTGTGATGTCTGACCATTAACATTGTTTCTGCTTGCCGACTCCTCCCATTTGCCTACATGTATGTCATCTGTCCTGCAACTATGGTTGCGGTTCTGTCATGGTCGCGCACTATGGAGACAGCTATGCCAGTTCAGACTAAGGGCAGCTTCACACGGGCGGATGCACAATTACACGCGATTCAGCACAACCTGTTTGCACTATAAACAAGATCTTTTGCGCATGTATCGGCATATTTTACTGCATTTTTATGAGCTCGCAGGGTGTGTTTTTTTTGCGTGCGGGACACAACCACGGCCCAATTTAAATGGCTGTTTAACCTAATTAATTCCAGATGTGTTCTTTTCCCAGCGGAATTGCACAGCATATTGCGTATTGCGCACCCCCATCAACTTCTATAGAGGCTTTTGGTGTGCGCTCTCTATTCTGGGACGTATATGTGCTATGGATGGCACCAAATTATGGGTTATTGCGCCTAGATCAGCGCATTTTGCTGTACTTTATTGCTCTGCTAAGACCACTTACATCGCGGCGATCCTGACAGCGCCATGCTAAAATAGGCTGGGCAGCCAACTTGTAAGCGGGTGAGTTGACACGCTAGGCCCAGGTGGTTTTAATTAGGCCTGCAAAATCATGCAGTTTGCCCCACACTCAAAATGCGTGTAGAAAAACGCCACATGTGCAGGAACCTATTGAAGTGAATGGGTTCTATATGCTGCGCATTGCGGGCGCAGATTTTGCAGCCACAAATGCGCTGTATGAGACTGCTTTAAAATAGGGCATGCTGCTTTTTTTTGCGTGACCAAAGTGTGCAGGGAAATTACGCTCTCTTTTCTCCTTAGGGAGAGCACCTAGATGGTGAGTGAGGAGACTCAAAAGGCCATTCACGCTCCTCTGGGTAATATGCAAATAAGGGAAATGGAATACTTCCACAGTGCCACCTATTGGATGGCAGCATTTCTTCAAGCCAAAGTTAGACTCTTTATACAAGCCTTGTAACAATAACTGGGAATTAAAAGCAAAGCCAGACTCCAAACAAGTCTGGCTTTGCTTTTAATTCCCAGTCATTGTTACAAGGCTTGTATAAAGAGTCTAACTTTAGCGTGAAGGAATGCTGCCTTCCAATAGGTGGCACTATAGAGGTATTATTCCATCTCCCTTATTTGGGAAATTACGTACGTGAACAAGCCCATTGAAGTTCTGTTTACTGCGTATTGCTTGCAAATTGTGTACACAAAGACGCCCGTGTGAAGCCTGCCTTACTTTACCCTCTGCTGTGCATAGACTTCATACATATGCATCTGATGCATTTATCATCATTGGTATACTATAATGTGTGATGCCCCCTGATGGACAGACACTGTACGGTAAGTGAGTCTTTTGCTGTGTGCGGTGCATGCCTTACTGTTGCAGTTTGATTGTGAACTTTCACCTTCCTCCATATTTATGAGGTCACTGACTGATTTTACAGATGGTGCATTCAGAGGGGATGGTAAAGCAAATAGGGGCTTTTTCTGAAGGCATTAATAACCTTACAGTAAGTATTGAATTCTTTCTCCTTCCCACTAAATAACACTGACTCAGGGGAACTCTGCTCATGACCATGTGTCTTCCAGAGGCACCCCAGTCTTCATAGTTGGACTCCTAACAATCCTGGGTCTTAGTTATCACAACCCCCAAGAAGAGAAACTGGCTGTTTTATCAATACAGGACGCAGCCCTGCTTGTCTTCTGGTTGCTGAGTCTTTGGGTTCGTTCACACTGGGGAAAATTCCGCAGCATTTCCACATAAAAACCCTGTCAAAATTCGCAAATTTTGACCAGGAATCGCTTGCATATTCGCAGCTGATTTTAGTAGCTACATCGCTCCCCTCACTTCAGTGCTGTCAAAGCACCCTCTAGTGAACCGCTGTTCAAGTGATTCCACTTCTGCATTACCTGATCAGCGACTCGGCGCTCACTAGATGCCTCTGTGCGACTGATTTCTGGTCAAAAGCTGAAGCGGTGGTGCCGATTTTGACAGGTTTTTTTAATACTGCGGAATTTCCACTACATGTGAAGATACCCTTATATCCAAAGAAATGACAAGCCACATTTCACTGAGCTCTCAAGGGTCCCTTAGGGCCATTTTACATGGGCCGATAAAGCGTTCAGATTCCCGCATCCAGCAAGAATCCGAGTGATTGGCCTTCAGTATAATTGCCCCAACTAAATGACTAATGAGAATTTGTACACTTACCATTTGTCATTAAAGGGCCACTCCGGGGACTTTTTTTTTTCCATTCATTACTTTGCTTCGATAGTTTTTTTTGTCTGAAACTCCTGGCCTCTTTTTCCACAGATGCCCGTGTGATCTCAATTCTGACCAACTAAGATCTACTTGGGGTTATGGGTTCAGTTTCTAGTCAGTTTCTCATCTATGTGATGCTGTTACATGGATCTACCACAGAAACTGCCTATAGGGGGATACAGACATTAGTGATGGTGATCACACGGCTCCTGTCACACAGTTATAATAGAGGAGATCACAGCTCATCCTCCTGACTGTATACTTATGGTTTGTAGCTTATTTAGGCGACTATAGAAGGCCGAATGGTATAATCTTAACTAATACTTGGCTGATGCATGATGGGATTGATTGTAAGCGAAAGTAAAAAATCTCAGCCTCAAGATGGTGCCTGATACGTATCAGACAGGGGACTGCACTGCAGGAAAGTGACTGGAATACACAAAAGAGTCCTGCAGAGTATGACAGGAAATCAGGTGAGGGGAGCAGGCATGAAAAAATGTATTTTCACTGCAGTGGCCCTTTAAGTTTCTGCAGGCATAAAAACTGAACCACGATCGATCTGTATAAACAGGCAGCCGCTCATCTATGAATGGTGGCCTGTTTATCATGAATGGAGGCGAGTGGGCCGGAAAGATCCCTGGCCCATTCCACCTGCATTTACTAGCAAAGATCGCTCCTGTGTAAAAGCAAAAGACCGATTATCTCTGGGACAACAGTCTGGTATCTGCTCCCGACTGGTCGTCCGTGTAAGAGGGCCCCGACTCATCGTGATGTTAAAGGCAGAATTCTTCTCTTATATACACCTTATTTCAGTTAGGTCACCTGACACAAAATTTACAGCTGACATTTTTAATGAAACTTTTGTCACATGACTGTCCACCCACACCAACCGGCATGTTTTTTTTTTAAAAGGTGATTAACCTATGGGTACAAGCACACGGGTGACCTAAATGTTGCCAATCTGTTCTATCTTAAAGGGGTTTTCTCCAGAACTCAACTATCAATGACTTATCAAGATAGCCACCTGGGACCCCTGCTGATAAGTTGAGAAGCCAATGTGTTTCAAGAAATACACAGCTCCATACACACTGCAGTGGCTCAGCATCGTATTGCAGTTCCCATTCACATGCAGTACCATCCCACGCCACTGCATTGTGTATGGAGCTGTGTGTCTCTGGCAAAAGATTTACATTCTACCAAAAGAGCCACTAAGTCTTATTTTCAGGGATGTCTTATTATACTTACCTAGCAGGCTCTGTTAGGGTCCCTCCCGCTTCTCTCCGGAGCTATGACGCGCTTCTTGCAGTCCTCGGCAGCCCACAAAAGATTGGTTCATCGAGAGCTGCATTGATTGGCTGAGCAGCGGTCAAAGAACCTATCACAGCCATCGCTACCTGGAGGCGGGATTTATGAATTGGATGAGCCACAGCATTGATTGACCAATTCATAAATCTGTTTCCGCAACGTGAACAATGCAGTGCTCAATGAACCAATCACAGCCATTGCATTGGTTCATCAAGTGCTGCATTGACTGAGAGCTAATCAGAACCAGTGCTTCCTGGAGGTGCGATTTCTGAATCCCGTAACCAGGGAGTGATTTTCTGTGGGTGCCCGTGGACTGCAGGAAGCGTACCGGAGCTCCAGAGAGCAGTGGGGGGGACCTGGACCGAGCCTGCTATGTAATGTATTCCTTTTTTTAATGTAACGCAGCTAGGGCTTATTTTCAGGGGCGGGGTATGTCCCAGGGATCAGCGAGGGTCCCAGGTGGTGGATCTTCATTGATGGCTTATCAACAAAAGCGTCATCTGCACTGCTTTTATACAAGTTCCCGGAAGGTGTATTCTACACCGTATTTATGAAAGAGGTGAATATTTACAAGTGCTGATAAGCTTAGTGAATGTGCCAACAAAACGGCGAAATGTGCCAAAGTTTTACGAAGTTTACGAAATAGATGCATCGGGCCAGGAAACAGTCAATAGAGGAGGCGTAAGAAGCTGAGATGTGCCACAATATATGCTAGATGTGCCAAAATCGGAATTTTTTTTTACTTCGGTCAAAACTGAGGAGATTTTTATACTGAGTAGCTGAGCGAAAAATGTCTGACCCAGAGCAATGCCAGCGCCAAAATGGTGAGAGATGCACCAAAAAGAATGTTTAGAGCCAAAAATTACACACATGTGCCAAAATATAATAGCTTTACATGAGGATAGATCACCAATAGTTTGGCTGATAATAGCGTCCGGTTCCCTCGGCGCTGGGCGGGACGCGGTTTCTTGGTACCCAAGACAACGTTTTTAGAATGTCCCCCTTCTTGCTCTGTGAATTGTACTAGGATTACTGTCAGATGGGCTATCCTGCACTAAAGGGGGTCCGGCGCACTTAGGGTTTGTGCTCTTCGGACCCCCGACACCTGCAGTATTAGCAACAGCTTGGTCACAGCATGCATTGGATTGTACAAAAAAAACAGACAGGCCCTTCTCAATAGTGGAATAGGTGGCCACCTTGCCCTCCTTTAGCTCCTCCTGGCAATGGCTTAGAGCACGTATCTACTATATCATGGTCATAGACATGCATAAGTGCAACTAATAGAGACCTGTTCCTCCCGCCATCAGAGCAATTTCCTTTTTCATCCCCTTTTTGCTGTATTTCTATTGTTCCCACTCCTGCTGGATGCCGCAGTCTATAAGACCTATGTCCAGATGTATCAGTCGTTAGCATTGTGATAATTACAATGTACTAAAAGGGCTATTTCACACAAACACATTTGCGCACGCAATATGCAGTAAATAGAACCCATTGATTCCAAAGGATTTCGTTCGCACAGAAAACATATGCAGCATGCTCTATTTTCATGCATATATTAAACTAATTTAACTGAATTGCCCATTGAAATTATTGGAGCATGCTTGCGTGTTTTTTGTGTGCGTGCAAACGCACAAAAAATAAAGTGAGGCAGGTTTCACACAATCAGATTTGAACTGTGGATTCTGCGGGCTTTGTCCGTGTGGTCGATACGCGGTAGCTCGCAGGCAATCGATTGCATTGCTAACGCAGTTCCGAACACATTAGTGTGTTAGAATTGCGTAATAAGCGAGTGTAAAAAAAAAACAAAAACGCAGCATGTTCTTTTTACCGTGGATATCCGCAGCATATAGCCCCTCTTTCTTTATGGTCATGTATATACCTGCAGCCCATAGTAAATTGCGTATCGGCTGCGAGTATTTGCGTGACCGCTTAGCGATGGCACGAGACATATAAACTAAAAAAAAAATAGGTGTATGGTGCATGACCGCCTGCGTGAGTATGCGGTCATGCGCAGTACAATTTCGCAGGGTCACAGCTGTAATCCGCTAAGCCTGGCCCAAGGCCAGATTCACGTAATTGTATTTGCGCAAATATTTGCGCGCGCAATACGCAGTGAATAGCATCCATTCCAATGAGTTCATTCACAAACGTGCCATTGTGTCACGCAAAAGAATATGCAGCATGTTCTATCCTCCTGCACATTTGGTAATAGAACATATGAAAGGAATTAGACTAATTAGCCATTCCAATGTACGGGACCGTGGCTACATAATATTTTGCGCACAAAAAGTAGAATAAAAACACAGATGTGCGTGCAAATACACAAAAATACAGCGCAAATGCGATATGCTCTCGTGAATCTGCCATATTTGCACCATGGGCGTTGCTCATTTGTGCGCATGTGCGTGTATTACTGTACGCAAAAAATACATGCAACCCTGCTCCCATGCATTGAAATGGTCACTTAGCATAATTAGTCAAATATGTGCGCGCAAATGTGCAAGAAAATAGCGCATGCTGAACTTATAACTAATTTGAGTTATTAGAGCGTTGAATGTCAAGTTGACATCTGCTACAGCTGTAGTATGGCTCCTTGGCGCTGGCATCCAACCTGTGGCCCTCCAGCAGCTTCAGAACTACAAGTCCCAGCATACCCTGAGAGCTGCACTGATCTAAGGGAAATTGGCAACTACTCGTCATCTCCTATGATGTACTGACCCTGCACCCCTGTCCTCTTTATCACCATACTGACTGTTTCCATTGCAGAACATGCTCAGTCAGGATGAGCTCCTCAACAACTACAGGTTTCTGTCCAATTACGACTCATGGAGATAGCGTCCCGCGTCCCGGTGTAAGTACAGCCCGAAGGAGCGACCGTCCAAAGCCAAAGACCTGACTGGACTGATTCAGTTGGAAATCCCGATGAGTTCTTATTTATTTGGTCGCCATGGATTGTGGATCACACACGGCCATGACGGATAAAGCATTTTGTTGGGAGGGGGGGATATTATTTAAGGGTGTAAATTTTTTTAAAAATGTATTAAAAATTAATATAAAAAACAATTCCGAACCGACTTGTATATAATATGAGGAAATGATCTGCTCTGTAAGTATTACATTGTATTTACTGACTCTTAAAGGGAAGGACACTTTTAACAACCACTGTTAAAGGAGATCAGAAAATCATGGCTGCTTTCTTGCTATAACAGCGCCACTTTGGTCCATAGGCAGTGTCTGGTATTGCAGCTCAGTCCCATCCAAACGAATAGTGATGAGCTGCAATTCCAGACAGAGCCTGTGGACAAAAGTGGTGCTGTGTGCCCACTCCTATGCTTTTTAACAAGTCTTGTTTATGGCAAACCTGACAATTGTGAAGCCGTATAAATAAGGTCTCTGGTTGTCAAAAAGGAGCTTTCCCTTTAAGTGGAATATTGTTTGGGTTGTGTCTTTTTTCCCCGAGTGTTATATCCTTTAGGAACTGTTTTGTATTGGCTGCTCTCCGATATTAATACCTCTCATGAAAACACAAAATAAAATATACGTATGGATTAAAAAGTTGGAATTGTGATTGAAAAAGAAGTGTCTAAAAACATTTTCAACTTAAAGAAGACTTATGTCCTTGATCAGCTGCGCCGGCTGCATAGCTGGGTAGCCTCGGCCCGGCCCCACTAACCATCGCAACTTATCTCTGTGCTCCTCTGTCTCCTGCACCAATCACCTTTGGATTCAGTTCTTGGCAGTTGGATCATGTAAGGTCACTTTCACACCTGCATCGGGGATTCCGGTTTCCTGCTCTATAGCCGAATGGCTCTGTCTTATGACGGAACTGAACGGACCCCATTAACTATAATGGGGTCTATTAGGTTCCTACCAAGCTGCCTGGCATTTTACTAGAAGAAACAGCGATGCATTCAGCGCTTTTTCTTCCAGTATTTTGTGCCGGTTCTGCGATGCAACCTCCAACCGGGTGTCCCAACACAGATGTGAACCCGGCCTCACGCAAGAGTGGAGCTGTTTCTAATTTTATGCAATCTCTCTATAGTGTTTGTTCACTTTTGCCTATGGCCAGATCTGTCCAATAGGCTCAGGCTATCTTCACACTTGCAGCGATTCTTTTTTTTGCCAGGCTTTGATGTCCAGAGTAGCTTAAAAAAGTCAGAAGTCACGTGATCCTAGAACCATTCTACAAAAACATTCATGGTCATATTATTGACACTGGTCATAGTTGCACTAATCCGGCGATCGTCACCATGGATCCGTAACATGCAGTCTGCTTTATGCATAAAACAAGTTTTGCCATACACATCTACTTCTGCATAAAACTTTAATTTCTGATGACAGTGAGCCATCATCACAATAAAAGTTGTAGCAAATGTTATAGTTTCCAAAGTATAGTTATAAAATGTATGGAGAACCTGAAACATCTTACAAGGAAATGTTAACCCTGAGTTGGTTCTTCTTCTACAGTTCACAGCTTGATAGACTGTACTCTGACGTATCACAGTTTCAGATGCCTCTATGCAAAAAGCAAAGACAATTGTTGGGTACAGTGATGGGGTTGACAACTACCCCATGTACAGCTGCATAATAAATATAGCACCAAAAGATGATTCAGGAATGCAGGAAATGAACACATACTGGCATTTAGTGGTCTCCAAAGCCTGTCAAGGCACAGTAGGAGTTATGGTTTTATACTTTACTTTTGAAATTTTTGGAAAATGCACTAACATCCCTTACTGATTTCTCTAGGATATGGCAGAAGAGTATTTAAAGGGATTGTATCACAGTTGACTTTTATTACCTAGCCAAGATAGGTGATAGAAGTCTCGTTGGTGGAGGTCTCACCACTGACAACTCCACAGATCGCAAGAACGGAGAACCCATGTCCCCCTCTCTTGCTCACTGTACCGACCTGCAGTGATGAGGAGATTGGAACGGCAGTCGAGCATGCCTGGTACCACTCCAATTATTTACAATGGGACTGCTGGAGATTGCTAAGCGCTTGTACTCTACTATTTCCATCAGCCCCATTGATATGAATGGAGTGTTGCTGAGCTTGGCTACTGCCACTCTATTCAATTCCATGTCACTGCAGGGGGTGCAGTGAGGAGAAGAAAGGGTCACTAGTCCCCCAATCTCAGGATGAGTGGAGGTTATAGTGGTGAGACCTCCTCCACCAATCGGATTTGAAGAACCCATGTTATGGATAGGTAATAGGAGGCCATTGTGGTACAACCACTAAGGTGCATTTCTAGTTGAGGGTCTTCTTGTATGGAATGTTTCCTTATTTTCAAGACTGGATGGGCTCATATATGACAGGATTTGAAAATATTTTGAGCAGATTGAACGTTTATGGGAGGATGAGAACCACAAGGATGTGTCTGAAGTTCATATAACAGTCTGATAGGAACTGTGGCAAGGCTGTGCTGCTACGTAGTAGACTGGTGGACCAGGAGGAGGTAGACCATATGTGGACATGTAGCTCTTCACAGATTCCACGTGTTCTTTCCAAACATTCCTATGAAGATTTGTCCTTCGCTCAGTCTTAGTAGGCAAATCTTCTGTCCTCAGGATAGCCAAGCTTAGTCAGGTTGTCCTGGCACGCAAACTGGATCATAGGTGGTGGGCCGCACATGAGGATTAGTGGGTTATCTGCAGTTGGAGGCAGGTGCTTCTTAATCATGTCAGTGGTGACAAAGCCGGTTCCATATTTCCACCCTGTATAAAATATAAAAAGGATCATAGCTAATGAAATTAAACTCCCCTAGTGCGACAAAAGAATAAAAAGTTTTTTATAAAAGTATAATAAAAGTGAGAAAAATATTTAAAAAATAGAGTCAGAACCCCAGCCTTCCCCCTTTACCATCTAAAAAAATGTAAAAGTTAATCACAAATTTAGTATTACTGCGTTCGTAATGACCCACATTAAAAAATTAGCACGGTGACTGCCATGAAAATTAAAAAAAAAAAACAAATGCAAAATTAATTATTTTGCACATCTCACCTTACAAAAAACACCACAAATCAATCAAAAAGTCATGTGAAATACAAATGGTACCATTAAAGGGGTTGTCCCGCGCCGAAACGGTTTTTTTTTTATAGCCCCCCCGTTCGGCGCGAGACAAACCCGATGCAGGGGTTAAAAAAAACAAACGGATAGTACTTACCCGAATCCCCGCGCTCCGGTGACTTCTTACCTTGCGAAGATGGCCGCCGGGATCTTCACCCACGGTGGACCGCAGGTCTTCTGTGCGGTCCATTGCCGATTCCAGCCTCCTGATTGGCTGGAATCGGCACACGGGGCGGAGCTACGAGGAGCAGTTCTCCAGCACGAGCGGCCCCATTCAGAAGGGAGAAGACCGGACTGCGCAAGCGCGTCTAATCGGGAGATTAGACGCTGAAATTAGATGGCACCATGGAGACGGGGACGCTAGCAACGGAACAGGTAAGTGAATAACTTCTGTATGGCTCATATTTAATGCACGATGTATATTACAAAGTGCATTAATATGGCCATACAGAAGTGTATACCCCCACTTGCTTTCGCGGGACAACCCCTTTAAGGGCTTATTGAGACGTGCGTATATTAGCTGGGTTTTCACGCCTGGCCGATATACGCTGCCCCTCTGCAGGGGGAGAGGGCGGAATGGGACTGGAGCAGGGCACTGAGCTCCCGCCCCCTCTCCGCTCCCTTGCCACTATTTGCAATGGGAAGGGGCGGGGGTGGGACTTAGCTCTGCCCCACCCTCAATTGCAAACAGTGGTGAGAGGCGGAGAGGGAGTGCACTGCTCCCAGCCAGGCCAGCCTCCCCCGCCTGCAGAGAGGGACAGCGTATATGGGCTGGACGTGAAAACTTGTCCGATATACGCTCGTCCGAATAAGCCCTAAAAGGGACCTTTTTACGCAGGAATTTCATAGGCCGCATGACGCACCACGAACCGTGGTAAATTGTGCACCAAAATCCGGAGGCTACCTGAACATTTTGATGCAGAATTAAAACCTGACGGCAATTCTACATCAAAATCCAGTTAGTCCTGCGGATTTTGGGGTGGAATTCCACAGCTGTAGGTTTGGCGTCGTCCTGCGGTGTCATTCTGTCTTGTCTGAACGGTCCCTAAAAAGGTACAATTTGTCCCACCAAATAAATTATCAAAATGTTAGATGTTCTCAAAAATGGAATCAATGAAGACTAGAGCGCATTCCACCTAAACGAGCCCTCATGGAGCTCCGTCCATGGAAAAATAAAAATGTTATGGCTTTTGGATTGCGGCGACACAAAAATCACATTTTTTAGAGTTGTGGTGTACAAAAACAGCAAAAGAGAAAAAAAAAACGGTATAAACTTGGTGTCGCCGGAATCACGCAAATCCAGAGAGTAACGTTATCAGATTATTTATTCTGCATGCTGAGCGACGTAAAAATGTCATCCCAAAAAATTATGGTGGAATTTTTTTTCCCGAATTCCACCCTCCCCAAAAAATTATTAAAAGTTATACAATACATTATATACACCCCAAAATGATACCATAAAAAAATACAAGTTGTCCCGCAAGGAAGAAGCCCTCTCACCGCCATGTGGGTGGAAAAATGTGGCTTTAGGCCTCCTTCCCACGAACGGATTTCCGCCGCGTAATTCGTGGCGGAAATCCGCTGCGTTGCCCGAAGCTATTAGGTTCTATCGAACCTAATAGCTCAGGGCTCACGGTGCGGAATTCCACAGCGGAATTCCGCTCTGTGAATTCACCCATCCTCACCCGCGGGTGTACGCGCGGACGGCTTCCATTGCAGTCAATGGAAGCCGTCCGTTCACACTATCTTCCGCTGTAGCACAGCGGAAGATAGCGTGAAACCGCTTCCCAGCCCACCGCCGCCGCGTCATATGACACGGCCGCCGCATCATGTGACACGGTGGGCGTGTCATGTGACATGGCCGGCGTGCCACATGACGCGGCGGTGGTGGGCGGGGAAGCGTAATGCTGGAGCGAGTATGCCGGATCCGCGGGTAAGTTTGGGGTCTCCTGGGGGGCGCCGTGACGGGCTCCGCCGCGGAATTCCGCAGTGGAGCCCATCACGGCCGTGTGCAGCTGGCCTTAGGAATGCAGGGCCGTAAAATGGTCTGAATTACCTTGAGGCGGACGGTCCAGAGTGTAGAAAACCTTGAATTGGTCAGGGTGACTTTTGACAACATCTTCCAGTTCTGATCGAAGTAAAATGTCATCTTCAGTCTGAAGATCAAGAATGATAATGTTAATCAAAACTAGAGACACACAATGTGGGAGCGATGCCAACCCTCCTCCACAGCATGGCGCCCTCACCCCCCACAAAAACTGGTACCATCTACTGTACTGGCAAGTAATCCACTTGATCCTGCGATATGTAATACAAGGAGGTCTCGTTGTACGGATGAGTGGGTGGGATCCTGTCACAGTATGCAGTGATTTAGACCATGAGTGTCAAACTCATTTTCACTGAGGGCCACTTCAGTCTTATGGGTGCCTTCACAGGGCCGACTGTATAGCAATAGTGACCCCAGTGACAGTATAGTAATAGTGACCCCAGTGAAAATAGTGGCCCAGAGTTTGGGGTCCCCTCCACCACCTCAGAATACATGTTTTATGTTTGTCTTGTATTACTGTCTTAAATGTGGAATGCATCAGAGTTCTGTGTATTGGAGTCTGCAGGCATGAAAGGGTTAATGTCTGGTCAGGTCTAGTGTTGTCTGGAAAATGTATCAATCTGTGTGTTGGATTTGTGTGCAGGTGATGCAGAGGAAGGTGTCTGTAGGAGAGTTATAGTTGAGTGAAGAAGTTGAGCAAGTAAGGCTGGCTGTCCACGGGCGTTTTCTCGCAACAGATCTCCGCCGCGGGATAACGCTAATGTCGCTGGGATTTTCCGCGATGAACCTATCATTAGTGATAGGCAAATAGCGGCACGCCGCAATTTTTATACGCGAACGGAAAATTGTGTTGATTTTCCACTCGTGTACATCGGGCTGTGCTTTCCATAGTTATTCTATGGAAAGCGTTTATTGCGTTACCCGCATGCAGACTATCGCCGCGGATAACGCAATAGAATATAGCCCATGGACAGAAGGCTTTAGGCCTCCCGTCCACGGGCACGCGCTTGCGCAGATTCAAAGTGCAGAGACCTGCAGCGGAATCCACCAGCGCCCGCAGCCATGGACATTTTCTCACCTGTCGGGATGCGGTGCGGGTCTTCTCCGTCCCAGATTTTCTCTTCTTCTGCATTGCGGAGTGTGCGGGCGCGTCGGCCAGCATGCCACATGCATGCGCAGTGCTTTTTTTTTTTCAAATCTCCTGCTTTCCCCCAAATCCGTGACATGTCTACGGTGTCAGCTGCAGGTGTGCCGCGGATCAGATGGCTTCCATTCGAAGCTTCAATGGAAGCCATCCGTGCGGGAATCCGCATAGATATGAGCATGCTGCTTTTTTTTCCTAGCGCGTGCAATCTGCATGCTGGGAAAGATGACATCCGCAGGTATTTAATTATCTGCGGATGCCCAATGATTGTTTATGGGCATATTGAACTGCAGATCATCCACACGGGTGATCCGCAATTTAATTATGCCCGTGGACATAAGGCCTAAGAGGCAGGAGTGAGGACGAGTTCGTTGCTGAGTGGACAAAGGGAAGTAGTGTTCCGACCTCCTGCATCACTTCTGAGGGGTTGGGAAATTGTACATAAGCCAAGAAAGTACTGAAAACAACCAACATATTTTCCACTTTCAAAACAGACCCCATACATGGAAGAGAATTCTTCCCGCTTCTATGGACTTCCTGGTAGTAATGCTACAGAATGATGGCTGATAACAGAGAACACTAGGATCTGCTCATTTAACGTCCTGCTGCCTGAATTACGTGTAAGGCATTTATAAAGCATAGATGAAATGAGGAGTTTTTGTTCGCGGTCACCTGGTTGGCGAAGATGAGGTAACATTTGGTGTCGTCATGTGGATCCCTAGTGATGTGACGGATCAGCTGCAGCATTGGAGTAATGCCTAAAGAGGAGAACAGGAAGATTCACTGCAAAATAAGGCTGTCATATAGTACCAATATAATACCGCTATATAGTGCTTACATAATACTGCCTTACAGTACCCATATATTTCTGCCATGTGGCATGCATATAATAAAGCTGTGTGGACATAATACTGCCATGTAGTAGCCAAATGATATTGCGATATAGTGCTTATATAATACTGACATATTAGTGCTCACATAATACTGCCATAGAGTACACATATATTGCTGCTAGGTGGCATATATATTGTACAGCTATGTGGACAACACATAATACTGCCATACACTACCCACATATCACTGCCTTGTGGCATGCATATACGGTTGAACTGCTATCTTGACCATGCATAATACTGCCATACAGTACCCACAAATTGCTGCCATGTGGCATGCATATAGTACTGCCATATGGAGTGCACATAATACTGCCATATACTGAAGAAGCAGCACAGAGTGCTCACATAAACTGCCATGCAGGGCACAATTATCACTGCCATGTGGCATACATAACACCGCCATAAAGTGCTATATAATACTGCCACATGGCGTGCATATAATAAGGACTATATGCTGAGCAAGGAGCACACAGTGCCCAGATAATGTTGCCATACAGTACCCACATATTGCTGCTATGTTGTGCACATATAATGTTGCCATATAGAGTCTACATAATATTGCCATACAGGGCCCACACAGTACTGCCATGTGGAGTGCACATAATACTGCCATATAACACTATCACACACTGAAGAACCACAGAATTTCCACAATATATAGGGCCCATATAATGTTAACATAATACTGCTATATGGTGCCATATAATATTGTCACGTGGTGCGCACATAATACTGCCATACACTGAACAAACACCACAGAGTGCTCACAAAATACTGCCATGAAGCATCTACATATACTGCCGTGCAGTGCCATGTGGTTCACATATACTATTGCCATGTGGTTGGCAAATAATACTGCCATACAATGAACAATTACCTCACAGTGCCCACATAATACTGCCATGTAGCGCCCACATACTGCTACCATGTGGTTCACATATATTATTGCCATGTGGGTGGCAAATAATACTGCCATACAATAACTAAGTTCCATACAGTTCCTAAAAACCGTGTCTAAACCATAGGACGGCTTGATACGTGCGGACAGTTGTAGTAGCTGCCCGTGCTACAATGCAGCCTATTGGCACGATGACAGCTGCTTCTCCTTCTTAAAGGTACTATATACCTCATTTCACCTGGTTACTTGCAGGGTGGCACAACGCTCTAAGCTGCTCTGCCAGGACCTCTGCCTTCTACAAACATCAAAGAGTCTCATCGCCCACCGGGATTATGTAATTCCCCTGCAGTTACTTCATACAAGAAGTCCTATGAGAGTCACTGTGTTGTGGTGGGGGGCATCACCAGAGGCGTAACTTGAAGCTCCTGGGCCCCAATGCAAAACCTGGTACGGGGCCCCCAACTATAATGCTTTATTCATAGTACTGGACTTCCTATATGGAGAAGAGAGGCCTTATGGGCCCCCTAAGACTCCTGGGCCCGGGTGCAACCGCATCCCCTGCACCCCCTATAGTTACACCCATGGGCATCACTATTGGGGAACGATCAATGCTCTGAAGGCCTCCTGGCAACAGACCCCATCAGGAGAGGAGAGCACCTAGGACCACCATGTCCCAACGCACATCAGTGCCATCACCCTCTATAATATGGAAGCGATGGCGATGTTTTGCCGGTAGGAGATGGTCAGCAGTCCTCAGACTGCAGAAAGTGTAAGGGGGCGCCCCACACCTCTCTTTATTAGGATTTTTGCAGTTCTGTTTCCTATTGTTCTTCACTTTGATGTATAAGAAGAGTACTTGTCCCCTTTAACCCCTTAATGCCACAGGATGTAAGTTAATGTCCTGGCTGGGGGCACTTAACACAACAGTTAGTACACTTACTTCTGAGGCCGTACCACCCCGCAGCAAGAGCTGGCTAGCTCTGATAGCTAGCCTCCTGCTGCAACAGCGAGGATCGATGAGAACACCGATCCCCACTGTTACCACTTACATGGTAGTCAATGTACATCACAGCATGAAAGTGTTCACATAGAGAGCAACTGGACGCCATACACTGCTGTCCGGCTTGTCATCGTCTGTGATCAAGGTGAGCAAAACTGCATTGCACTATAGAAGTATTGCAATACATTATCATAGTGACCAGAGCTTTTAGGGTTCATGTTCCCCACAGTGACAGAAAAAAAAAATAAAAAAATAAAAAAATTGTTTAAAAAAAACAAACAAACAAAAAAAAACACATGTAAATTTTTTTTGCACACTTTCCCATTTGTGTGTGTGTATATATATATACATACGTTAATTTTTTTTTTATCAACTCACATATTTGGTATCATCATATCCGTAACGACCTGTACAATTATTTAAACACACTACTTATCCTGTTCCGCAAAAACTGTAAAAACGAATAACCCAAAGGGTGACTACCCACTAGCGTTTTTTTCCACTGCGAATTCACTGCGGTTTTTTTTTCCAGATGCCTATGGGACTTTGCGTTTTTAACATTAGAAAGTCCCATGGACAATTGGAAAAAAAAAAACGCAGCAAATTCGCAGCGGGAAAAAAAACGCTAGTGGGTAGTCACCCTAACAGGCAAAATGCTTACTTTGTTCATTTTGCCTCCAAAAAAAATGCAAGTAAAATGATCAAAAAAGCCGTATGTACCCCAAAATGGTACAAGTAAAGACTACAGCCAGTCAAGCAAAAAAAAAGGCCTCCCAGAGCTCCGTCCATGGAAAAATAAGAACGTTATGGAACTCTAAATGCAACAATTAGAAGAAAATCATTTCCAAAAAAAAGGTTTTTATTGCGCAAAAGTGGAAAAACCTGGAAAAAAAGTAATAATTTTGGTATCGGAGTAATCATACCAACTTGCAGGAAAAAAAAGTATCATGTCATGCTCCTCATACACACACCATTACATAGGGTGGTCTGCACTTACCAGTCCCCCCTGCGAGCATCCCAAGATGCTTTGTGGTCTTCGTCTGAGGCTCAGACTTTTTATCTGGTCTGATGGCAAATTTACCTGAAAGAGAACCAGAAAAAGGAGAAAATGAAGGAGCTGCGCACCGATCCATGGTCATTTATATCAAGAGGAATAGGAAAGCCATGCTGGGAGTAGTAGTACTGTGGCAGTGAAATGCAGGACGTTAATCTCTTAGTAAATTGTAACTTCACATTAAAGCTCCACTAATGTAGAGAAAATATTGAAAATCGCTCTGCTATATGATGCGTGATTATCTATAATACTTTATCTGAAAAGACTCCTTCCCGCAGCTGGATTAACTGCTTCCTGACTGCATCACATACCTATAAGTCATGTGATCATAAAGAGTGTATGGAGCCAGTTTGGGAGCTGACAGTTGATAGCGGGTGGCATTTTAAAAGAATTGCGTTTTTCACACGCGGGAGAAAAAACACGGCATGCTCCATTCTGCCACGGATTCCGCGCGGATCGGCAACATTGCTATCACATTGATAGCAATGTGTGCGGATATCTGCATGCAAAAAAAAACCCATTTAAAGCAAGTCCGTGCGGAATCTGCGGCAGATTCTGCGCGGATTGTATTTTTCTAGTGGGCATGAAGCCTTAGAGGGCAGGGAACAAAAAAAAAAAGTATAAAAAATGAAAGATCTCAGATCTTGAAGCAGTTAATATTAATGGAGGCCCCATCCCACCTCCAAGACCTCACCCTCATCTTAGCCCCTATCACAGCCACGTACGATATAGGTGAGGTAGCTGTGTATATATGTGGCCGTCTCCACTAAGGTCTGTACAAGTTATGGAGATATCCGAGCCGCCTCTCAACTTCTTCTTGGATAGGATGACTGAACACTCATCACTGGCGTCACGCATTAATATCAGACCAGTTAACCTACCCTTTCCTTTGTAGACCAGAAGGCCATTAGGGCCCCGGAAATCAATAGCGTCCCCAATCTTCAAGCTATCCAAATACTGGGACATTTTTCCTCCTTCAGGGAATTTAGGATTCACATTTTTGTAGTAAACCTGTGTAGCAGAATGACAGACGTTTAATAGCTTTATTAAGTCACCCTCCCCACCGTTCATTTTAGCCAAGATCATATAAAATGAAGTGTTTAGAGTGGCCTTATATTGCACAATCGCAGCATGGTAGAGTTGGAAGGGACCTCCAGGGACATCGGATCCAACCCCCTGCTCAGTGCAGGGTCACCGAATCATCCCGCTTCTGTTTGAACACTTCTATTACAGGAGAACTCACCACCTCCCGTGCTAATCTGTTCCACTCATTGATCCCCCTCACTGTCTAATATCTTATCTGTGTCTCCTGCCTTTCATTTTCATCCCATCGCTTCTAGTCTTTCCTTGTACAAATGAGAATAGGGCTGATCCCTCTGCACTGTGACAGCCCTTCAGATATTTGTAGACAGCTATTAAGTCTCCTCTCAGCCTTCTTTTCTGCAAGCTAAACATTCCCAGATCCTTTAACCGTTCCTCCTAGGACATGATTTGCAGACCGCTCACCATCTTAGTAACTCTTCTCTGAACTTGCTCCAGTTTGTCTATGTCTTTTTTAAAGTGGGGTGCCCAGAACTGGACCCAGTATTCCAGATGAGGTCTGACTAAGGAAGAGTAGAGGGGGATAATGACCTTACATGATCTAGACTCTATGCTTCTCTTAATACATCCCAGAATTGTGTTTGCCAATTTTGCTGTTGTATCACACTGTTGACTCATGTTCAGTTTGTGATCCATTGCCTGTATAGTTGCTCAAAAAGTTACTAAAGTGTACAAATTACTTTTGTATGTGTGCTTTTACACAGAGCAATTGTTCAATTTGCGATCGCTGAATGAATCATGGGGAGCACTTACACGGGCCGAAATATCATTCATCGACTAGTTAGGGTTCATGAGGCTCTTTTGCAGGGGTGTATTTGAATTTTGACAAACAGTCATAGGTTTCTGAGTCCACTGAACATACATAAATACATGCGACCTGTCTTCGAGTGAATACTTACTACTGCATATGTTCCATTAAAGGCCAAACCACTGAGAGACCGCAACAATGGGTGTATCTTTAAAGACCAAAACAAGCCAGAGACCGTAGCACTGAGAGTTCTTTAGTAGATCAGCAGGGACTATTCAGTTGGGGATCATTTGAATGTATTTATGGGTTTTCAAGAACCAATGAGCATTAAGTGGGAGGGCAAAGTGCTCAAAAAAAAGTCTGGACCCAACCAATGTTGGGTGGGAGGTGCATGCTGAACAAGCGCACGCCTCCCTGCAAAATTGTTGGAAAACAAACAACTGCCTGTTTACACCAAATAATAATTAATCAACCAGTGACTATTTTTAGGTCAGCTGAAATGAAGAGACTAGTGAACAACTTCTCACATGTCACCTGTTTGGTGGTCATGTTTACATGGAACAACAGTCGCTTACATCCGCTCTATCGAGTGATTACTTGGACGATAGTTGTCCCATGTTAAGCCACCCTTACCATATGAGACTACTTCCCAGGGGGAAATAATACATCTTTCACAATCCACAGAACATATATCGTGCAGAGAGTGAAACAGCAGGGGGTATGAGAGCTAATAAGAAATCAGCAGAACTGTGAATGCAGCTCTGGAAGTGATTGGACTTAAGTGGGTTGGTCCTAAATTCAGACTAGGACAATAGGGAATCTGTAGGCGCCTCCTGTGAGTTTTTGTAATGTTCCTCTCTACTCCTTATAACAAGCTTCACACTGCAGGACAATACTTTACCTTTACAACAAGGTCAACATGACCTTTTACTTCATCACTGGACACCGGGGTGTACGCCCGAATCACCAGGCTGCCGTTAACTTTTGCAGTGAGATAAACATGTTGCCCTATGGAGACAGAATATAGGGTGTCTGGTCACAAATCTGATACGGTTAAATGGGCTGTACAGGATTAGAAAAGCACAGTTGCTCTGTTCCAGAAACAGCGCCACACCTGTGTGTAGGTTGTTTCTGGTATTACAGATCAGCTCTATTGAAGTGAATGGGGAACTGTAATACCACATACAACCTGTGAACAGGTGTAGCACTATTTCTGGAAGAAAGCAGAAACCATGTTTCTCCTAATCCTATACAATCTTTTAATGCTTAGTAAAGGAGAAATTTAAGCCAACCTTACACTAAAATGCCAATAACCCATAGGACAGGAACTATATTGTGTAGGATTCCCTCTAGCTCTGGATCAACATTGGGGTGTAAAAGGCTGAACTAGATGGACATTTGTCATTTTTCAGCCTAACATACTATTTAGCCCAATGAAGTGCCACAACTCTATGTGGCATCGATCCCACAAGTGGACAGAAGACGTCTGGAGGTATTTGTAGATGAAGGATCTCGGGTGTGAATGGACCTCCCTACCAAAGCTCACAAATGCTGGATTGGGCTCATGTGTGGGAATGTACAGGCCATACAATTCATAGGAACTCATCAGAATGCCCCTCCAACTTGGACGCGATGGCACGATGCATTATCCTGCTGGAATATCCCATCTTTGTAGTGGTACAAGAAGTCCAGGAAGGACTGCAAATGGTTAGCAAGCAGTGAAACGCAGTAGACACTGGTCAATGACATGTTTAGGTTGAATGGTAGACCCAACCCATGCTATGAGAACACACCCCACACCAGTATGGAACCACCCACAGCCTACATAGTGCCTTGCTGACAATTGGGGTCCATGGTTCATGGGGTCTGTGCAACGCACAAACCCTACCATCAGCTCGAAACAATTGGTACCATGACTCATCGGACCACGCCACTTGTTACCAGTTCTCTAGGATCCAGTTAGCAACCTCACTAGCCCAGGTACACACATTGTCACATTCATAGTATACATGTGACACTGTGATTCGAGGAATGTTAAATGCCCACACAACTTTGGAATTGTAATGTCCCATCCGTCAGGCGCCCACTATCATGCCACGTTCAAATTCTAATTCACATCGCCTTGCCATGAGTATGTTGAACAGTGTTCAACCACACTCACTAGATAACCCCTCCCAACTTATCTTATACCGGTGTGGGAGTTCCCGAGCTGTCACCTGAGCCGCCACTTCATGACCAATTTCCATACCGCTATCCCGCGACTTTCAGCATCACAGTGTATATGAATTGTTAGCTTAACCAGCCGTTTTCGGGAGGGATCAGCTAAGATATCAATCTAGTTTTAAGGAGGACAACTTGACCAGACCTCCACAGTCTTCAGGATCAGACGAGGATTAGTAATTTCAACATGCCCAAAATTTCCTTTTCTCAGTGGATAAGCATTGCGCCATTTAATTTAGTGTGCGTCTACAGAGATGTAGTTTCCACAGCAGCAAATCTGCATCCTATCCAGGCCAAACCCACGTGCATTACATGCAGATTTCTCATGAAGATGATTAGTAGCCTAGATTGACGTGCTGAAAATGTAAAACTGGCACCACAGCTCGATTCACGCTGCAGATTAGTTTCTGCATGCAAATCCTTATAGTGATATTTATCATAAGTCTTACCTATAGGAAGTCCCAAAATGTGCTCTGATGAAGGCAGGCCAAATCGGAATCGCTTCGTGTCATGGCTGATTTCCTTAAAAAACAAAAAATTTATGATAATGATACTTACTAAGGCTAGGTAGAGAAAAAAAAAACGTATCCGTGTTGCGTCTGCCAGAAACAGACAATTCCGCAGCATTTTTGCTACGTGATGCGCATGCCTGCAGTCTCTGCAATAGATCAGCATTCCTTCCTAGCCAGTGAACCCTACATCACAGGGACGTGACCTTCAACGACCTGCAGGAAGAAGAATGCGAGGAATGCAGGCTTCATAACAAGCCACCAGGCTTGCAGTGAGCTGCCCCAGGACTGCAAGAGACAGGAGAAGATCAGTGAGGAGAAGATGATGTAAGGAGTCTCACAGGAAAAGAAGGGGGGGGGGGAATAGGGGAGTATAGAATTTTTTGTTTTTATGACAAAACCCCTTCAAGGACATTGCTTTTTTCTTTTTTCTAAAAAACTCAATTCTGACAAAGCTTTACTAGGATAGGACTGTTATGGCTGCAGTTATACCAAATATGTTTTTTCCGGTTTTCTTTATTTATATTTCTTTTTATTACAAATATCGGAAATGTTTTTTTTTCTCACTTTATTACCCATTATTTTTCTTAATAATTAATAAAAAAATTTTAAACTGATTTTAACATTTTTTTAGCCCCCATAGGGGACAAAAACTTGAGTTTGATCGCTCCTGCAGTATGATATAATGCCATAGTATTACATTATACCGCGATCTAACAAGCAATCAAGCCACACCACAGGCATGACTGGATAGGCAATCTGCAATGGCAGCCCTTGGAGCCTTCAATAGGTCCTTGGCTACTAAGGCAACCAAATAGTACCCCCTGATCTCATTGTGAGGGGCTGTTCAGAACCACCAAACTCCAATCGGGACATTGAAATGCCGCTGTCAGACTTGACCTTTAAAGGGTTAAGAAAGGAAAACATGACAATTCCTGGGTATTTACGCATTAAGTAATTCACATTCTTGCCAGAAAGCCGGGACGTAAAATTACCTGTTTGTCAATAAGAGGCAGCGGATACTTTGTGTTGGGATCTAGAAGAGTGACGGGACCTTTCTTCCGCTGGGAACCCATTGATTTAATGAGGATTAGTAAGACGGTCACGCCAACGACTGCCAGCGCTAGCATCACGTTGGTCTCCTGGAAAACAAGAGGCATGTTATGTGCTGAGAAGATGGAATCCCCATTACAGTCATCCTGATGAAGAGGGTCCCCGTGGTCAGAACCCTGCAGATCCAACATTTAGACTAGATGGGTTGTACAAGTATATAGTATATTTTAATGGAGTTCCCCTTTATAGAGGGTTTTCCTTTCTTGGGAAGTGATGGCATACCATTAGGATACAGCATCACCTTCTGATTGGTGGTTGTACGACTGCTTGGCCCTTCACCCATCATCAATAGGGCCCGGCTCCCATCACCCCACCAGTCAGTTACCTTGAACAGCTCTATACACGGCCCCCCACTGATCTGATCTGATAGCTTATCCTAAGAACAAGCAATTAATATCCAAGTCCCGGAAAACCACTTTAGGTACTGCAGCCCCTTCACAGCAGCGCTCCTGGGCACTTGCTGGGAGGTGAACGAAAGCCTTTGGTTAAACAGAGCTATGTTGCAGTTCCTCGCACAGGATTGGCGAACGCCCCAGACATGGCTGGCTTTAACTACGTGCAATTCATGAGGTTGTACAGGACATAAGTCACTAGGGGGCACCAGATGGATATAAGCTGGGGATAATCATGCTGCTGAGCTCTGCCTGGCCAGATAATCTTCTTCTTTCATGCAGCAGTATCTTGTGAAGCTACATGAATGATCCTTCTCTTGGTTACAGAATCATAGAATGGTAGAGTTGGAAGGGACCTCCAGGGTCATCAGGTCCGACCCCCTGCTCAGTGCAGGATCACTAAATCATCCCAGGCAGATATTTGTCCAGCCTTTGTTTGAACACTTCCATTGAAGGAGAACTCACCACCTCCCGTGGTAACCTGTTCCACTCATTGATCACCCTCACTGTCTAATATCTAATCTGTGTCTCCTCCCTTTCAGTTTCATCCCATTGCTTCTAGTCTTTCCTTGTACAGATGAGAATAGGGCTGATCCCTCTGCACTGTGACCACCCTTCTGATATGTGTAGACCGCTATTAAGTCTCCTCTCAGCCATCTTTTATGTAAGCTAAACATTCCCAGATCCTTTAACCGTTCCTCATAGGACATGATTTGCAGACCGCTCACCATCTTGGTAACTCTTCTCTGAACTTGCTCCAGTTTGTCTTTTTTAAAGTGGGGTGCCCAGAACTGGACACAGTATTCCAGATGAGGTCTGACTTAGGCTTCTTTCACACTAGCGCATATCAGTTGGCGTTTTAATGTCCGGCCAATATACGCTTCCATCTGGGATGTAGAAGCTTGAAATATAACGTTTGTGCGCCCGTTCACACGCCATAGGGTCCAGTGCATATGCACCGAGTTCACCATGCCATAGCCCATTTTCCCTCCCTCCCCATCGCAGGCTCACCTCTCGTTCTTTGCAATGGGAGGGGGCAGGGCGGAGCTAAGCACCATACCACCCCCTCCCATTGATGGATATGGATAAGGGGCGGGGAGAGGGTGCTAGCTTAGCTCCATCCACATCCTGGCCCTTGTCCATAGCCATCAATGGACGAAGGAGGGACAGGACGGCACTTAGCTCCGCCCCACCCCCTTCCATTCTACAGAATGAGCGGGGAGGAGAAGATAGGTGAGCCTGCACAGGGTGGGGGAGGGGGGATAATTACCACACGTGATCTAGACTCTATGCTTCTCTTAATACATCCCAGAATTGTGTTTGCCTTTTTGGCTGCTGCATCACATTGTTGACTCATGTTCAGTCTATGATCTATTAGTATACCCAAGTCTTTTTACATGTGCTGCTGCTTAGCCCAATTCCTCCCATTCTGTATGTGCTTTTTTTCATTTTTCTTGCCCAGATGTAGGACTTTGCATTTCTTCTTGATAAATACCATTCTGTTAGTCGCTGCCCACTGTTCAAGCTTTTCTCGATCTTTTTGAATACTCTCTCTCTTCCCTAGTGTTAGCTAGTGTTAGCTTTGTGTCATCAGCAAATTTGATCAATTTCCCCTCAATTCCCTCCTCCAGATCATTTATAAAAATGTTGAACACTGGTTCTCTATTCCCCTCAGATGTTCGAAGGCATCACTGTCATCACAACAGCACCTTCATAACACAATTGCTTAGTTTGTCACTGTATTTATTTACTAAGTTTGTTTCTGGCGCCGCATTTTTGTCATGAACTTGGTTCTGGTCCTGTATTTATGTTATGAGCCTGATTCTGGTATCTATGTACCAAGCCTGGGTCTGGTATTGTTTCTATGTACTAAGCTTGGCACAGAGTTTATGTTATAATCTTGGTCCTGATGCTGCGTTTATTTTAGGAGCTTTTTTCTGGTACAGTACTTATGTTTCATGAGCCGTTCTGCTCAATAGGAGTTGTTTTCAATTGGAGACCTCGCATAGCATTGATGCTGCTGCCAGGCCTATTGAAAACAATGGGCGCTGCGAGGTCACGTAGGAAGACAGCCATGCTGCGATTTGTTTCCTGCATAGCCTCGCATCATGGTGCCATGCAGCAAAACATCACTCAAGTGTATGACCCCATGGGGTTCACATTTGTGCAGCTCGCAACGCACAAATCTCACGCAATTGTGAAGGCAGCCAAATAGGTCTCTTTTTTTTTTTTACTGTCCTTAGAAAAAATATTTTTGCGCCTAATTTTTTTTTCGAAGATTGCAGGATCAGGTTATTGCGACGGCAATTATCATCACACATGCTACTAAATTCTTCATAGTAGCGCCGTAGACATCAATTATAATCTGTAGACATCAATTATAATCTTTATCATTCGCTTTGGTTCTCCAACGTATCCGGGGGAAAAAATGGCGTCCATCATTCACAAGGAGCAGAGTATTTCCGTGCAAAATCTGTATCGCACTTTAAATCCTCTGCAGATTCTAAAGCCGCGGCGCGTTCATTTATGAAGGGAGTCTTCAGGCTAACTTAACACCGGTGAGCACGTCGAGTCGTGAGTCACGGCCCCATATCGCGCTCGCCAACATGTGAATTCCCCGCAAATGCGAGGCGTTTTTATGTTAAAATCACCTCACTTCACTTCCGAAAAGTTGCGATCCCCCGCCGCGGCTGTCAATCACAGTGAAGGTTTGACAAGTTTCTCCCATTGTTTTTAATGCGAGACCTCGCATCACGTGCGCCTAGCACCAGTACGATGCTGCCACCGGCAGCTGCGATGTGAGAGCGCGCACAAAGATAGAACATGCCGCGATTTGTTTCCCGCATCGCAGTGCGGTTTGGGAAAGCATCACTCATGTATATGATCCTATTCAAAAGAACGGGGTTCATATTCGCGTGAGATTTGTGCGTCTCGCAATGCAAAAATGTTGCACGATTTTCTCACCTGTGTGAAGCCACACTCACACGAATGGATCTGGATTTGCGCGCTCCTCAGCGCTACATTTTTGCAGAACGAATGGTTTTTTTGCATGCGTATCAGTGTTTCTTCCGTACTTTTTCCGCCCGCACGGCATGTTGATTTGCGCAGGTAAACAAAGACCGATTGAAATGGCTACTGAATTCCAGATGTTTTCTTTTTCCAGCGGAATTACGCAGTGTATTACGCATCTCTTTACGTATCGTGCGCGCATTTGTGCTCCCTCATTGACTTCAATGGGGACCTTTGCTGCGCAACTATGTAAAAAAATAGGTCATGCCCTTTTTTTTTTTTTTGCCGCGACCGAAATGAACGTACAAAATACGGAAATGTGAATGAACCCAGTGAAATCACGGGACTCTATTCGCTACATATCGCGTGCAATCATTTTACACATGCAAATACGCCCGTGTGAAGGAGCGCTTAGACTGAATTCACACGGGCGTATGCTCATTTACGCTGCGTATTTGCGCATCAGGTGTTTCATTTTTGCATGCCGCTCTGCGTTTCGAACTGTATTTTTTGCATAATCGTGCGCATTTGTGCATGCATTACAAAAACACGACCGCGGTCACAGCCATTGAAATGGCCAATTAGTGTAATTAGTTCCATATGTCCTAAAAAGCTGGACATGCGCACGCAAAATACGTGCTTGTGAATGATCCCACTGAAATCAACGGGTTCTCTTCAGTATATACTACGTGCGCAAATGCATCCGTGTAAGGGCTCCTGCACATGAGCGTATGCGTATACACATTCGCGAGAGGAAGACGTGATTGCGCTGTGAATGGAGCCCTAGCACATGTTCGCCTGAGCGAATCTGCACTACTTACTGTACTTTTTTGTGCTGCCTGGCCCGTTCGCTTTGGCACGGGACGCACCCACGCCAGTTTTGAACCGGCTCAGCAGCCTAATTAATAATTAACACAGCAAAATCGTGCAGTTACGTGTGCGGTTTTGTGCGTACGATGTGTGTATTTGCGCACTCCCATAGACTTCCATTCCCGGGTAATATCACCTTCCTGCGCGATTAATCCCCGTTATACCGCCATTACATTCTTTGCTCCCAACTAGTCTCAATTCTCTAAGAGGACTTTTCTGTAAAGTAATCCGTCTAATCTGCAGCTTCACATGTGCAAACACTATAATCATATACTAATATACGGGGTGAGGCTTCATAATGGGATTTTACAGAGTGCTTTACCGCCCTCCTACAGGCATTGTGCAGCTACTGTCCCTCCCATGGCCTGACAGCACCTTATAACCATGCCAGAGCCAATGGAGGCTCATCAGAGCCCTCCCTCTAGAGCAAGCAATGAATGGGCATAGCACAATGCAGGGGGTTCTACTTGGTACCTGTCTGCACAGATGTAGCAGAGCTGAGGTTGTGATGGGATTTAAAGTCACAGTCAGCATGCAAAAGAGATGTACGTGCAATGTGATCGGTGCTCCAGTCATTGCTATATCATGTAACAGGGTCCCTGGGTGGTCCTAACCAAACCATTCTACAGTCCTATACATTGCGAACCCACAAATAAAACACCACAATGGCATTGTACCAAATGTCAAACTCGTCTCAACTACACCTGACAAACTCAGCTCTGCAATACACTACACATAAAGGTTGCATTACTAAATGCACCGCAGTCGTGTGCAACAAGGCAATGCAAATCAGTGCAAAATAGAGGAGAACTCACCATGATCCGAGCTCTGCTCCTTCTGCAGACAGGTTCTGCTTATAGACGCCTCCCTCCCATGGAAGCACCTCCTGCACTGGGGCATGGGTCCCTGCGACTACAGGCGGGGGGTTGGAGCTAAAGCTCTAAGAATAACGCAGATTTTGACATGCTGAGACTTGTAGTTCCACAATATTGAACTGAAAAATGCACCCATACTGCAGCCATGTGATTGAAAACGAATACAAAGCCTGCTGGCACTAGTAGTTCCACAGGCTCTCTGCCATGGTGTGGGTATTATGTTGCAGCTACAAAAGGAAGCCTTTCAACAATGTCTGCTGGGATTTATAGTTCTACTCTCCCTATTGGTTCACGGTTCAGCATAAAGCAGGGGCTGCATGGAGACTTTCCTTCTTCACATGCTCGGGGTTGAAGTTCTGATTTCTTATCAGTATTACGTAAGTGAGCATACATGGGCAACCTGTCACCTACAACTGCAGGAACGTGTAGTCAGTGCCAGCATTAAAGTAGACGGCAGCCTGTGCTGACATTTTTTTGCGCTCCCCTCCCACCCTGATCGTAAGAGAAAACTACGGTATACATATTGCACCAATAAGTAGTCTGTGTGTATCCTGATTCTGCAGAAAGCAGCAAGACAACAGCATACCCACACCAGAACAGCTCAGCAGGTAAATCAGAACCGAGCTTGTAATATAAATACAGCACCAGAACCAAGCTCAGTAAATAAATACAACACCAAAACGAAACTCATAACATAAATACAACACCAGAACCAAACTCAGTACATAAATACAGCACCAGAACCAAGATCAGTACATAAATACAGCACTAGAACCAAGTTTCGTTCATAAATACAGCACCAGAACCAAGCTCAGTACATACATATAGCACCAGAACCAAGATCAGTAAATAAATAAAAGACCAAAACCATACTCATAACATAAATACAACACCAGAACCAAGCTCAGTACATACATAAATATAACATCAGAGCCAAGCTTATAACAAGTGATGGCATGTTATGACGGTGGCGCAGTAGAGCCAGAACCATAGTTGGTGTACACCCTTACACCCTTACGGTGTATATCAATCACTCAAGAATATCTGGTAGAAGGGAGGATCGGACTGACACAGTGACTGAGTATGGGCTTCAGACAAAGGGAGAGCTGAAAGACTTCAAGACTATGACCACAAGGAGTCGGAGACACTTTGGGGCAAAGTAAGCTATCGATCAATGCCAAGTATGGCCATCATGTCCCAGTGAGACCACTGCACCATGCGCCCCCAACAAGTAAAGTGCCATCAGGAGAAGTAGTTTATGTTTTGCAATTGATCCAAGTTGCTGAAACCGTTTGCACCCCTAGAGGCCAACTGTTGGAGAGACTGGGAGAGATTGACCTTCTAGCGTCAAATGAAGTCTAAGGCCTTCTCTCAGTATGGCCAATTTGGGTTGCACCATAAATTTAAGTAGTTACAAAAAACTTGTGCAATAGATGGTTGAGACTGGATTATATTTCCGTCTGTTCCGCGGTTTGGGTCCTTTCAGTTTGAGCGGTCTCTATTTACTACCAGAACACAAAGTAACAGACAATTTGTGGTTTCCCAGCGTCTGGTGCCATAAATTGCCTCCTCCGTAGCGGTCATGCCTGATGAACACAATAACAGGAAGGTGGCATCTGCTATTCACAGCCTTCACTTTCATTATATCGTTAGAGGTTTTTGTAGCGTAAGGGCCCTTTAACAAATCAGCCAGATTCCCGTGATCAGCGAGAATCTGAATGATTGTTGTACAATGTAGCAGCAGGCACATGATAATTCATTCGGCGTTCACTTTCTGCTCGCCTACACAACGAATGACAAATTGGCCCGTGTGAACAGGCAGTCGTTCATCTATGAAGAACTGCCTGTTTACTGTGAATAGAGGCCGGCAGGCCGGAGCGATGATTCTTCTGTGTAAAAGCACAGGAAGGATGCAATTAGGACAAGGTCAGCGCTGCAGAGGTTTAATCTCAAATGAAAACGAAATCTCCAAACTAGAAGTAACTGCCCTGGTGTGACAGGTCTAAACCAGGGAAGCGCCGGCCGGCACATCTGAAGACCAGCAGAATAATCAACCATGTCTCCACATTCCCAAAAACGTATACCTTGTGATGTTTTCCTCTGGGGGAGTCTACATGCCCCCCTTACCGTCCACCATGGATGATCTGTGATGCGCTACAATGTGTACGACAGATACATGAATACCGGCTACATGTGTCAAGTGACAAACGGGACTCATGTTGATTACCTCTAAAGTGGAAAACATTTTTGATAAGGTGACCAGATTTTCCCAAAGTGGGACAAAGGGGTGTGGTCGAAGTGGGACAAAGGGGTGTGGTCAGTGGGCAGATATGATTTTACCTCTGTCTTTCTAAAAAGTACAGGGCCATTTCAAAAAAGACAGGGAGCAACTTCTACCTGTCCATGTACCTTTACATCAAGATACGGTGCCGTATACAGAGTTCCCCCAGTAGTAATAGTGATCCCACAGTGGCCTCAGTGGTACTAGTGACCCCCATAGAACCTGCAGTAGTAATAGTGACCTCCACAATGGCCTCAGTAGTAATAGTGTCCCCCAGAGTGGCTCCAGTAGTAATACTGACCCCTACAGTGGCCCCAGAAGTAATAAGGACCCCCACAGTAGCTCTAGTAGTAATAGTGATCCCGACAGTGGCCCCAGAAGTAATAAGGACCCCCACAGTAGCTCTAGTAGTAATAGTGATCCCGACAGTGGCCAAGTAGTAATAAGGAAATCCACAGTAGCTCCAGTTATAATAGTGACCCCACAATACTATTACTAGCTAGGCTGATATAGGGGATATTATTACTAATAGTGTCCCCTATATTGGCGCCAGTATTAATAGTGACTCCAACGGTATTCCCCCTGGGACCGATATACTTGCCTCCTCCTCCTCGTCTTCTCAGCGTGCTGCCTACGGAAGTGTGTGCGCCTGCAGCAGCGCCTCCTCCGTTCTCCTCTCCTTTTTACAAAACCAGGGAGAAGAGGTCAGGGAGCAGAGGAGGAAAAGCCCAGATGCACACACTACCGTCAGCAACATGGCTGATAATCACCTTCTTGGGACAAATGCAGGCAGAGGCGTAACTTGAAGCTCCCGGGCCCCAATGCAAAACCTGTAACAGGGCCCCCAACTATAATACTTTACTCATAGTCCTGGGCTCCCTATATGGAGAAGAGAGGCCTTATGGGCCCCCTAAGGCTCCAGGGCCTGGGTGCAACCGCATCCCCTGCACCCTCTATAGTTACGCCCCTGAATGGCCGTCCTGCTTGGGACTTTGGGGATATCAGGACACAGGGTCCCAAAGCAGGACTGTCCGGCCTAAATCAGGACGTCTGGTCACCTTATTGTAGATCTTTTGCAATTAAACTTTTTGATTTTCTGTTTCCATTGATATCAGATTTCTATATGTGAGTGTCATTAAACGGGAATCATGGGGGTCTCACATGGGAAGATCATTTGTAATAACCCTAAATGTTTTTGACATTCTTAGCAAGATTTGGATTCCGGCAGCAGTAGACTTATTCATGGTGGCAGAGGAGCCTTCATCTCCAACAGATATCTATGAGGGCCGCCTCACATGTATCATCAGGGTCCATCAGAAGGTCCTCTGATCCATCAGCACTCCAGTAACGGTAACTACCGGCCCCCATGATGGCCATGTTCTAGCAGGAATCCTCTGACACAAGACTGGTCATAGTAGGAAGATACAGAGATGGATGCTTCATGTTTACTGCTTGTGGTGACATCACACATACATGTACACGGCTGCATGTGAGGCTTCTATGAGGTCACTATGGTCTTTGGTTCCAATCTGTGATGTCACAGAAGCTGCAGGTATATAAAGTGATGTTACAGTGAGATGAGCTCATTCTGTATAGAAAGTGAGAAAGAGAAGAGAGAATGTTTGTGAAAATGATATTAGTGACCCTGCTGCTATTACCATCAGTGCATGCAGTTCGAATCTTCAACGCAAAATATGAAGGTAAGTACATTACTGCACAAGGGGTTAATCCTAGCATGGGCAGGTGATATGAGTGGAGGGATCTAAGAGTTCAGCCTAATAACATATAGATTAGCTATATATACCCCGCTTCCCCCAAAATAAGACAGGGTCTTATATTAATTTTTTTAAATATTTTTCTTTTTTACATGTATGGCTGCCGGGACACTGTTTACATTGACTTTTGTTTTTTAATTAACTGTTTTTAGGGCTAATTTTTGGAGTAGGGCTTATATTTACAGCATCCTCACAAATCCTGAAAAATTATGCTAGGGCTTATTTTCTGGGAAACAGGGTAGTTAATAGTATTCTCTCCGTGCTGCAGACACTCACTACTAGATGTAGAAGGGGGTTCACTAGAGATAGAGGGGTTACCGGCTGCTTCTCATTTTGTCAGTAGAGTTGTTCCTTATTGGATGTGTGTGCGTCGCTTATTATGGGAAGAGATGGCATTGGGAAGTCTATGGGACGCTGGGTGATGTCCTGCTGGGGAGCCTTGGGTCATGGCATTCAGGCTAATGTTACTTTAAGGGCTTATTCACACGGCCAAGAATCTTGCAGGAGTTTTGTGCAATGCAAGACACGCAAATCCCACACAAATGTGAAATCCATTCTTTTGAACGGTCTATTCACATGAGCGATTTTCCACTCATAGTAATGCTGAGAGGAAATAAGATCGCAGCATGTCCTATTATTGGATGTTCCCGCAGGAGGAATCGCCCATTGTTTCCTATGGAAGCACAAAAAAAAATTTGCATGCACTTTATTTCCATTGCAGCCCATGGGAAGCTCTCGGGATCTTTTCTCAGATGTGAAAATCGCAATCTCACAGAAGTGATGGAATCTTTAAGCAAAAACTCATCGGCTCGTAGTGCAAGTCGCAAGTTGCCAAGTATGATATTGGGCGGAGTCTCTTGGCCTGATATGGGGCACCCGTGTGAATGTAGCCTCACACATACCGCTGTTGGTGCGCCTACACATTGTCTGCATACATTGCAGGTGGGAACTATTCTCCATATCCCCAATGTATCAGCCGAACACATTGTAAATATTCCCTTGTACTGAATAGCTTTCACTACAACTGGCCTAGATGGTCGCTGGCAATGTGTAAGAGGCTGACATGGCACCTGTATAAGTTAGTGCCCCCTGTGAGCCCCTGGACTGTGACAGGGCAAGATGTGGTGCCCAACGAGGGGCGGCAGGCGGCTGAGGAGAGCGTCAATAATGTGCTGAATAAACTGCTCATGGGGGGGGGATGTTACAGGAATTCTTGGTGCCTTATTGTACATGCTGGGGTACAAGGAGCGGTAGGAGCCGCCCATCCTTACACCCCAAATAACAACTCATTTTGGAATCCGCAGTTGTAATACTAACGACCTAATGAATAAAAGGCAGATTATTAACAACTACTATTGTTTCCTCTTTTCTAGATGTACCAAGAAAGAAGATAGAAGAGCCGCCCACCATTATAGATCACATTGAGTATTACATCAGGTTCATATTACCAGCTCTGGCCCCATACTTCTTGGTACTCGTATATGGGGTGGGCAAGTGTCTCTACGAAAGACACAAGTAAGTATTGTAAATAATACTTTTATCAGCTACACTGCAGTCTACATAGGAAATAGCGCATCCTCACATTATCACATGACCCATTAACCCCTTAGTGCTCCAGGATTTACAGTTATGTCACGGAAGTTCAGGGAGGGGGATCCGGGGAAGAAACAGACGGTACCACTCCGCAACAGCTCCAATCAGAAACGCCACTGAACAGAGCTGTTAACCATTTAATTGCCACGGTTTATGTTTAGGAGTCCCAAATGGCCCCCTGTGATGAGATATCGGAGTGCAGTATAGTTGCCATGGCAGCTGAGAGCCAGTGGTGTGGCTTGATAGATTTCCTGTCACATCGTAATATAATGTAATACTATGGTATTGCATTATACTGCAGGAGCGATCAAACCATCGCAAGTTCTTGTCCCCTATGGGGAGGAAAAAAAAATGTAAAAATCAGTTTTAAAAAAGTTTTAACAATTATTAAAAAAAAATAAAAGGTAATAAAAGTTAAAAAACGAAACATTTTCCCATATTTAGAATAAAAGATTCTAAATTTTTTTTAAAAATATGCGATATCGCAGCGTCCATAAAAGCCCGAACTATAACAGTAGCACATTACTTACCCCGCATGGTGAACATCGTCAGAAAAAAAATAACACCAGAATTGCTCTTTTTTCGGTTACCCCGTCTCCAAGAAAAAATGTAATAAGTGATCAAAAAGACGTATATGCTCCAAAATGGTACCAATAGAAACTACAGGACGTCCGGCAAAAAACAAGTTCTCACCAAAAACATATAATCGTACCGACCCACAGAAAAAAGTTCTGATGTCATTTTTGCTATAGATTGTAAACTGTAGACACAAAACCCCCAAAATAGCAGAATTTCCTTTTTTCCCATTTCACTCCATTTTTTTAAAGTGGAGAAACAAATCTGAAAATACAAAAAAAAAAAAACAGGGTCCACGTCCTTAAGGGGTAACGGGTATATTTTAGTGTACTGTACAATTCTTGGGGCTTGTTTTACTCCACGGACTCACAAGGTGACTTCTAATTTTACAACTTTAAAGGAAAAAGAAGACCGAAGACACCTCAACAGATGACATCGAGAGCGGAGGATCATCAAACTCCACAGAGAGCAGCAGTGAATCCGATGGTAAATACTGTATAAATAATGTAACTCATCCATCTATCTATCTATCTATCTATCTATCTATCTATCTATCTATCTATCTATCTATCTATCTATCTATCTATCTATCTATCTATCTATCTATCCTAATAGATAGGAAATTATGGCATAACCGCAGGATAAATGTCTGATAGATGTGATTCTCACCTCGGGGACCCACACGTATTTCTAAACTTCAGGGTAATAGAGCTGATGGCCGATGCATCCAGGCAGAGAATGAATGGAGAGAAGACCACCCATGAGCAAGAGTCTGTGGATTCACTTCTATGGGAGTCACAGAGCTAAAAACAGTCAGTCCCATAGAGGTGAATGGAGAGCGCCACGCACATCCATGACCTCTCTTCTATTCTCTCTCTGCATGTATGCAGTAGTCATCAATTACTTCACCAGATGCGAGACCCCAATCTGGAGATAGGCGAGGGTCCCAGAGTTAGAACACACATCTCTCAGACATTGTAAAAAGTTTGCTTATAGCTTGATGAAAAGATTGATCCCCACCGTGAGATTTTAACGGTACCAAACTTTTTCATTTTTCCAATATACATTGTTGGGATAAAATGAGCAGCTGCCATTCTACTAATATATTAGGGAATTGTGGTTTATGTCATTATCTAGTATTTTATGGGGTCCCCAACTCCAGGCCGGCAGTGGAGGGGATCAATGTGCATTATATGAACATCTAATCTTATAGGCCGTGTCTATTTTACAGGACAAAATGGACAGCAGGAAAAAACATCAGACACGTTCACTGTTGAGGATGAAGTCAAAAGGCCAGAGGAAGAGTAAGTTCTTGGAGTTTATCATAAAAGTTTTATGTTGTTCGTTGCGTTTGCATAAGCAACCAATGAGCTAAATAGTTAGAAATCCGATACTTACAAACTGATCAGCTAGCTATAGACTCAGGGGCATAGCTATATGGGATGCAGAGGTAGCAGTCACTACCGGCCCTGAAGCCCTATAAAAAAATACCAATTCTATCAGTGCCGCTTGTGCCGGGCACACACACTGATGTCAGTGTGCGCACCTGGGATCATACTTTCCTGACCTCTTCTCATTATTTCCTTAGGAGGAGTAGAGAAGGAAAAAATCTCCATCAGCTTGAGCGTCCCGCAGCAGCGCTGAGAAGACTAAGAGTGTCGATAAGACTGCAAAGAGGAGGTAAGTATATGGGTCTCAGGGGGAAAGGGCTACTACTACTGGGGCTACTGTGGGGTTAATATTATTACTGGGGCCAATATAGGGGACACTATTAGTAATATATTGGCCCCTGTAATAATAGTAGTACTACTGAGGCCACTGTGGGAGACACTATTACTACTATGACCACACTATGGTGGTCACTGTTAGTACTGAGACCAATCTATGGGCCACTATTACTACTTAGATCACTGTGGAGTTACTGTTACTACTAAGGCCACTGTGAGTGTCCCTATTACTACTGAGAACACTGTGGGGGTCACTATAGCTACTGGGGCTGATGTAGGGGATACTTTTACTGCTGAGGCTAATATAGGGGGTCACTATTACTGCTCAGACTACTGTGAGGAACATTATTACTACTGAGGCCACTGTGTGGGTCAATATTACTACTGAAACCACTGAGGGGTTCACTATTACTGAGACCACTGTGAGGGACACTATTACTGTTGGGCCTGATGTGGGAGAAATTATTACTATGGAGGCCACTGTGGGTGTCACTATTAGTACTGGGGCCGATATAGGGAACACTATTACTACTGAGGCCACTGTGAGGGTCACTAGTACTACTGAGGCCACTGTGAGGGACACTTTTACTACTGAGGCCACTTTGGAGGTCATTATTACTACTGAGACCACTGTGAGGGTCACTAGTACTACTGAGGTCACTGTGAGGGACACTTTAACTACTGAGGCCACTGTGGGGGGTCACTATTACTACTGAGGCCACTGTGTGGGCCACTATTACTGCTGGGCCTGGTGTGGGAGAAATTATTACTATGGAGGCCACTGTGGGTGTCACTATTAGTACTGGGGCCGATATAGGGGTCACTAATACTACCGAGGCCACTGTGAGGGTCACTAGTACTACTCAGGCCACTGTGAGTGACACTTTTACTACTGAGGCCACTGTGGGGGTCACTATTACTACTAAGGCCACTGTGAGGGACACTAATACTGCTGGGCCTGGTGTAGAGGAAATTATTACTACTGAAGCCACTGTGGGTGTCACTATTACTACTGGTGCTGATGTGGGGGACATAATTACTACTGAGGCTGCTGTGGGGGTCACTTTTACTACTAGGGCTACTCTGCTCATGGCAGCATACCTCAAGCTGACTTTGGGTATGTTTACACATGGTAGAAATGCTGTGGAATGTCCGTAGCTGAAATTTCCGCAACAACTGTGCACCTAAAAAAAAGTCAAAATCAGTATCATTACTGCAGATTTTGACGGGAAATCAGTCACATGTCCACAGCTGATTTCATGCTATACAGTCCCCCCTTCTCCCAAGGTTTCCCGCTGTCAGCGCTCCCTGGCTTTCGGTTCCCAGCAGCCTGTTCAGATGCAGCCCACTGGTCAGGTGATACTGGTCAGGTGAGGCCGCTACAGGCTGCTGGGAACCGGAAGCCGGAGAGCGCTGACAGCAGGAAGCCTACAGAGGAGGTGAGGGGAGCGCCGCATAGTATGAAATCAGCTGCAGATATGTGGCTGATTTCTAGTAAAAATCCGCACCAATGGTAATCCAGAGCTCCAGCTAGGAAAAAAACACACAGCGATCCTCCTGTCTAATTTCAAGCGGCCCAATCCTTTTCATAACGACGGAGGTAAAATCGTACGTGTTGATAATCCCCGCCCCCTGATGTGTTGAACTTCCCCGACTGTCCTGCTCGGTATAATCTGTCTCTATGTACATATACGAGTCCTCCTCCCTGATGGCACCAACTTCACACGATAACAAGATCTTTGGGAATTATTTTTACATCTGGATTTTGTAATTTTTCAGGTCTGAAAACCACCAGGACAAGAAGGAAGAGGAGACGGAGATAGTCCCAGGGACCGGCAATAATACCGCAATAAGACCGCGACGAGGTAACGTATAGCGCTAATGATATGTCTTACAGCAGCTACACTACTCCAGTCTATGAAAAGCCTTATGTGTATATATTTGTAAAGTTCTCCTAGTCTTCAGGTCCTTCCATATCATTCCTCTTCACTTCTGGGAAAAGTTGTTTTAACCCCTTAAAGACCAGGATGTTTTGTCCCTGAAGGACCAGACACTTTTGGGGGATTTTACCCATGTGGTGGTTTTACTGCCCTTTTTTTTTATCAGCTGTCAAAATCATTTTGCTGCGTTTTTTTCCGTAACATATAGGTCAATTTTTTAAATATGTATCACAGAATTTTTTTTACCGTTTTTCAGTTTCGTTAGGGCTAAAAAAAGACAAAACAAAAAAAAATGTATAGTTTATTTTTGAGCACTATTTAGCCTGTAAAGGACATTGCAGAAGCAGTTTAAAACCACTTCTGCCTTCTCCTCCAGGTCTTCAACTGTGTCTAACAGCCGAAGACCCAAGTGCTCCTGCTACATTGCAGGAGCTTTCGGCCTCTTTCACACGGGCAACAGCAATATCACAGCTGTGTTCTGTGCAACTTTGTAGTGCTCCTTTGCCAGGATTTTCAGGGGGGCTTGAATTATAAGCCCTAACTCTGAAATAAGCCCTAGCTGCATTTAACAAAAAAACTCAAAACCATACATTACCCAACAGGCGCTGTTCGCTCTGCTACGCTTCTCTTCCCGATGCTGCGGTGCACTTATCTGAAGTCTTCAGAGGGTTCATAAATCCCGCCTTTAGGAAGCGCTGGCTCTGATTGGTTCTTGAGAGCCAGAGCTCAGCCAATCAATGCAGAGCTCAATGAACCAATTACAGCCATTGGTTTACATCCTTTATAGTAGTATCTCCACCCTTTCCTTCTTTTGGATTTTATAATAGGTGGCACTGCCAAAGTACTGTAACATCTCCCGTTTGTATATTGAGGTATATTGTCACATTACAAAACAGAAAACTCTCCCAGTGTGAACATCCACATGAGCTGACCGGCTTTCTAATAAAAGGCGATGTCTGATTTAAAACACATGAGATCATGGCATCTAATGTTAGACAGTATAACAATGGGCGACCCATCACAGTGATTATATATATTGAGCTTTGGGGTTGTTGCACCTCAGTAACTCACATCCAGCCAATTTTGGGCTCACTAGTCCTTTAAATCTGTGCAACTCCATCAGCAGACTTTATCACATACAGTATTCCATCTTCAGACACACTGGCTCTTTACTGCAATATATCACTTGCATCAGTGGAAATCAACACTTGTCCACTTACCACTGGACTTCCAGACGCTCAGGACACCTCAGCAGGGTCCTACACCATTTTCCTTACCCGCATCCTCCACCATTTTGTGGCAACTTGAGGATATTAAGCTCACAGGATTGCAATCTTTCCTCCACCACGTTGGGTGGTCACACATCAGTAAGCCACGTCTAGGCCAGATGCTTGGTAAACGTCCACAAATCCATGTTTATTATGGTAACATAACAGAAGGCAAAAGTAACATAATCTGTTATAATACATCACAAAACACGTAAATATCAACACATCCCAGATTGTCTGGATGCTAAATAAAATACTGCTTATGCCCACTCTAAAAAATTGCTTTAGTGCTTTAAACACAGAGAAAAGGTCCATCACAATTGTTACCCAAGCAGGATGTCATCCTAGGGGCCGACAACCCCTGTCTAGATCCTGGCTACCAGCCACCATGCTCCTCAGAGCTACAGTCTCTCATGGACCTCACAGGGCCATCTCCTGAGGACACTGAGTGTAGCAGGGCTTGAGGTTTTATCTCCTCCCTGCCATAGTCGCACAGGGTTTTTTTTGTGATTTACTAGCAGAATGACTGCTCTACTGCCCTCTGCAGGCCATCTATGCTACCACACTGCCTATACCTTAAAAGAAGGTTTAACTAAATTGTCCTTATATTTTCTTTCTGCAGGAAGTGACATTCCCCATAACATCAGGGGAGATGTCATACAGCAGCAAATACCATCTGTTGCCACCAACCAACATCAAAAACCACCTGCTGCCAAGAACAGCTAATACCACCTGCAGCCACCAACCAACAACAGATACCACCTGCTGCCAAAAACACCTAATACCATCTGCAGCCACCAACCAACAATAAATAACAACTGCTGCCAAGAACACCTAATACCAGCTGCAGCCACCAACCAATAATACCACCTGCTGCCAAGAACACCTAATACCAGCTGCAGCCACCAACCAACAATAGATACCAACTGCTGCCAGGAACACCTAATACCAGCTGCAGCCACCAACCAATAATACCACCTGCTGCTAAGAACACCTAATACCAGCTGCAGCCACCAACCAATAATACCACCTGCTGCTAAGAACACCTAATACCAGCTGCAGCCACCAACCAACAGTAGATACCATCTGCTGCCAAGAACACCTAATACCATCTGCAGCCACCAACCAACAATAAATACTAACTGCTGCCAAGAACACCTAATACCACTTGCAGCCAACAACCAACAGTAGATACCACCTGCTGCCAAAAACACCTAATACCACCTGCAGCCACCAACCAACAATAGATACCACCTGCTGCCAAGGACACCTGATACCACCTGCTGCCACCAACCAGCAATCAATACTACTGGCTGCTAAGAATACTGAATACCACCGGCTGCAACCAACCAATTTATTATTTTTTAACCCTTTCCAATTCACTGGCTAACGTCTAAAGACATTCTGATTGAAGGCTATAGAGCTCTGATGTTGGAAGACGTTCGGCAGGGTATTCTTATTGTATATTACTGGCTGCTTTGCTGTTGGGGGCCTCTCCAGCATGTCCCATACTGATATACTGGCTCTAGCCAGCAGATGGCACCATTGTATAATGGCAGAAAGAGAAAGCCCCCGAGGAAACCCTGAATCCAAAATTGGATTGCAAAGTGTTAATGTTGTTTTTTATTAATTTTTGGATTTATATATAGTTTTATATTTCTTTTATTAATATAAATATAGATTTATATTAATTTTCATATTGTTTTTTGCATATTTTTATTAGGTTTTATTTTTTTTTTTATCTATCTTCTTAGTTTTATATATTTTTAATTTATAATCTAACATCCTAAATTAAAGATATATATTTAAATCAAAATTCTGTTGTGGATGTGTTTTCATATTATTCCTTTATAGTGCTTATTTGTACCAAGAGGTGGACCCCGCACCTCAATGAAAGAAAGGAAGTAGGGGGGAGGTAGAAGGGTACTCTTCTTGGTTTAACATTATAAGGGCCGATTCACACGGGAGCATTTACCATCTGGCTGCTGTTTGGGCATTAAACGGGCATCACACAGACCCATTATAGCCAATTTGGCTATAAACTCAAACATTTTTTCACAAGGACCAATGGTGTGTTAGTGTAATCACTTAACTTAGATAATAATAGAAGGGTATTGCAGGCTTATCAATCAGATATGCCTAATTATTATTCAATGCATCCGAGAAGAAAACAATGAGACATACTTAAGTGATGTTTCCAAGCTCTTCTATTTCATTGTTCCAATGCGAGAGGTTATATAGTGTGGCAACTCCCACAAGGTTAACAATTAAAAGTCTATGCCATGTGTTATACTTCTCTCTTAGTAAAACATTACAAAGGTTAATTATGATAAAGCTACATGCTCAATATATGAGAGCACGTTATTCAAATTTCACTACAATGCGTGTCTTTTGCACTTGTACATCTTGCTATGCACACTGCACAAATATTATGCACACAACACTACTGCATGCAATATAATTCAATAATTTCACAGGCACATGTGAAAACATTGCAGTATGTTCTATTTTGGTCTATATCACAGGCCAGAGTTAGAAATAATATATCCACTACCCGAGGGGTTCTGACAGTTCATAGATGCGTGTCTGTGTGCTATCTGATGCATTTTGTACTCAGGTACCAACCAACCAGGAAGTGATCTTCTGTGGGCAAACGAGGACAGCAGAATGCCCAACAGAGCTCTAGAAAGCAGTGGGAGGACCTGGACCGCACCTGCTAGGTGAAAGAGGCCTAAAGGTATAACCGGAGCCTACACAGCACTGTCCTTTAATTCCAACTCCCCTTCCCTCTTTTCAGAAAGAACTGGGAAAGAGAAGTTCTGGAGACCTTTAATGAGGACCAATGGATTGTTGTATATTAGTTGAGTGCTAAGACCTCTCGTTGTGCCAATCATTAAGAAGACGTTTATATAGGTGGCATCTACCGCTTGTCTCAAATGTTTCCTGGTACTTCTGGTTTGTGTTGGAGATGTTATGGACAAGTTGGATCTCTGCTACATATCTGGTGGTCATGTGAAATCCTTAAACCTCTATGGGATCAGATTTACTTCCCACTGCATTCAATTTTGAATTGTGACTTTCGATGGGGCCCTAATGGGGCCCAATGTTTTAGTGTCCAATCAAAATGTAGAATTGTACGACTTTTGGTTTCCCTATAAGATCCGCACAACCCCCTAGTGAAAAATGTTGGAGACCAAATCCTGGGCATGAAAGATAGAAACCAGTCAAACAAAATCCTGCATAAATAACGACACGTGGCGATTACATGTAATGATATAAGACTGTAAATAATATTCCACACTCATGATTGGTCCGGAGAACCACAACAACACTCAGCCTACAGTTGTCAAAAATGCTGGACTTTTCCTTACAAATGTCATCCAGCTGATGAGATATAAACAGATAGAAATCATAAACCCGTACTAACATCCAATAAATGTGACATTGCTCCATACATCGGCCCAGGGATATCTCTTATTTTCATCTGCACAGAATTTCACCTGTTAAGGGCTCAGTCAGACGGGTGTTTATTACATGCATTTATTCACGTGTGAAAAAAATCGCATAACCGCGTTCATTGACACCCATACGTTCTATCTTTTGTAGGTGGGTATTTTATGCGCATGTAAAAATCGGACATGTGACCGCTCCTATGGAAAAGCATTGGTTCTATATAGATGCGAATCACAAAAAGCATACGCAGTAAAAAATGCCCGTCTGCCTGAGCCGTAAAGCAGCAGTTTGTGCTCCAGAGCTGCTCTTTCCATAACAGAAAATGCCTTCTGGGCCAACTAGTGTAGCTCCGTACCCACAGCAGTGGCCAGGCTTGATATTACAGGCAAAGTTTACATTAAACTGCATAGATGTAATTACAAACCTGACCATTGCAGTGGGCATAGAGCTGTCTGCTTCCTGCATGGGTACACCCAGCCCAACAAACAGTTGTTCGGCAGGTCAAGGAAAGGAAAGGCCGTTTAGATTTTTGGAGTGATAGTCGTTGTGTCTAAACCAGGCTTTAGGGTCAGTTCAGGGTTTCCATCTCTGCTCTGTTTTTGGAGGAGAGAATCTGAAAATGATCAATTTTTTTGAACAGGAAAATAGCGCAGTCTGCAGCGTTATTTTTCCACCCAAAAAAAAACAACCGGAAACCTTTCAGTTTTTTTGAAAACTCAGCTCTGCTACATCGTTGTGTGGGAATTTTACAAGCATTGTGAATTGCTCTTACCTTTAAAGGTTTTGTTGCCCCCCCCCCCCCCTCATAAATGAGTCTGGAGAAGTGCCGGCCGGACAGACTCAGCTGGTTAACATGGAGCAAAATAAAATGGGCTTTTGGCGCCGGAATATCAGCCGGCATCTGAAATTACCGGACAGTCATAAAGCACTTCTAGCATCCGGTCCTGTGAGGAAGGAGTGTGTACAGCTCTTAGAGCAGAACCTATAGAACATCTGATCATCTACACGGGCCCCATACTGGTGACATATGCCACTCACATACCCCCTACAGCAATGTCGCTCACATACCCCACAACAATGTCGCTCACATGTCCCCCAACAATATCCCTGAGCAATGTTGCCGAAATGCCCCTCAACAATATTCCCAGAACAATGTTGCCCACATGCCAGTTAACAATGTTACACGTGCCCCCAGAACAATGCCCCCAGAACAATGTGGGTCACATATCCCCATAACAATGTTGCCTATGTCTTCAGTCACAATGCCAGCTATTGAAAAGTTCCAACCACAAGCCCACCTTAAGAGTGCAACCCCAACACTTACGCTAGGCTTAATGTAGTGGCCCAGAGTTTGGGGCCCCTCCAGCACAGTAGAATGCATGTTCTATGTATGTCTTATGTTAATATCATTAATGTGGTATGAGTCAGTAATATGTGTATTAGTACTTCTAGGCATGAAAGGGTTAATGTCTGGTAATGTCTGAAGAATGTATCATTTTGTCCGGTCAGTTATTGATCGGTGTGCAAGTGATGAGTTTGGAGTGAGGTGTCCAGGTGGAAGGTTGTGTTGAGTAAGTGATTGGCAGTCAAGCAATGGAGATGGAGGAGAGATGGGTTGCTGCTGCTGATGGAGCTCAGACATGCCGGAGTCCCTCCTTATAGAAGTTTGCCCTTTCAGGGTTTTGGAACCCATGACATGCTGAGAATGCATGGGTGTGAAAGCGCAAGAACCACATGTTCCTATTCAGAAACCGCAACTCATGCGAGAACAGTGAGTGACCGCCTGATGTAACCACAAGTGTGAAAGAGGTCTAGACTCCATCCAGTTGAGAGAGTTTCGTCCAAGAGAGCGAGATCCAACAGATAACCGAGACTGTGGATGTATATACCTTGGAAAACCCGAACTGTATGAGTGAAAGGAAAACAGGTGAGAAATGTAAGTCTGCTACTTATACTAATCTAATACTGCACAAGTTATTCTTCTGTTGATTGAAAAAGACAATGAAGTAAAAGAAGAAGACCGAATGTTCCCAGTTTTTGTTGGAAAAATACTTTCTGTGTGTGGACTACTCTTTATTCAAGTTGGGTAATCCACCGCTGATCAAGGAACGTTGGCGTCACAGTGACAAAACAGGAATTTAAGGTAACCTAGGTTACTAAATGTGACCTCCCCCGGTTAGTAACGAGGTCGGGTGTTACGCCAGCCATTTAGAGGAGACAGTAGACCCCTGTGACAAGGTTGCTACTTCATTTGCCCCGCTGTCTCCTTGGCTGAGGGCCTGCTCCTCAGACGCTGCATTAGCACTCTTCTTCTTGTATGTGTGTGTGCATCTATACATACATGTCTGCATGGACGCATGTGCAACTTCTTTGTATGCAGCAAGGAAAACACTGCCACCTGCTGTCCTTACACCAGGCTATTGGGCTGCACTCAAAACCACAAGTGCTCAATGCGTTTTTCTATGCCGTACCGGTCAAACAGCTTGAAAATACATGTAAGAACCATGAGGACCGACCACCATATAGAATACAGTAAAACTCATGCAGGGGAGTCACATAGTTGACACTTTAGGATGTAGAAAGGTGTTACTGATGTGTTACTATGAAAAAAATTGGTACCGTGCTAGCCAGTAGAGACATAAGCCTGAGGAAGAACCCTGAGTACATTTGAAAGCTTGCTATATCATCATGTATTTTTGTGAGCCATTAAAAGGTATCATATCTACAAGATTACTTGGTTTTTCTTACTGAAAACAATCACATGATGTGTTACGCAATAACTCGGAGCAGCGCCAAGCATTGGCAAAAGTGAATAAAGACCACCTTCTGAACAGTGGAGTCCGTTCTGCTTCACCAAGAAGTGGTTACTGATAGCCAAAGTGCCGTCCAGTTTATTGAAAGATCAGGACCTGCTGTTTGGCTCTGCCTGGCTTGTACCTGTGTTATATGGTATAGATGGCAGAATAAACCAACCCATGATACCGGAGGTACTGGTGCATTATGTCTCCACCAGCTGACTGGGTGGAAACCTGGATTGTATGGTCTTAGTTAAAGTGCACGCTCACAGATTATAAGTGCACACCCACAGCTTGTGATTGGCTGGGCGAGACTTTCAGGACCAGGTGTATGGAATCAGCAGGTTGTTGCCCCCGGGCTGCTCGCTGGCTGGCTACTGCTGCTTAACCCTGCCAAGGCCACCAAGACCGAGAAACTCCTGAAATCGGATCTCTCTGCCAGTGTTGGTGTTTGTAGACTGAAAGCTCCTGGAAGCGTCTCCGCCACTCGTCCTGCACCCGCTTGTGATAGTTGGCCTCAACATTGTTAATGGCGCTCCAGCCAAACAGCAGCTGTTAGTCCTCCACAGAACCAGCCCCCACAGTGCAGGAAGGGGTGCTCATCACATGTAAGGTGCTACAAGGGCGTTACGTGGGTGCTCCCTGTCACTCTGGCTGTCCAACCTATGTCTCCAGCCCTAGTTCCGGTGGAGACATAATGCACCAGTACCGATACTGGAACAGTATGAACTGACCAGCAAAAATACCGACCCAAGAACATCTGAACAGTTCCCAAGTAATGAACTTCCCAACTGTGACTGAAACTGCAGTGAGCCAAACCGAGAGAGTCCTGAGGCCTATATGAGACCCTCCAGCGAGAGAACAGGAGATGTTGCCACAGTCAAGAATGACCTTCATCAGTCAGTGGCAAAAAATGAGCTGAGGCCCAAGGTTGCCAACACGGGTACAGGTACATGCCCAAGGCTGGGTTGCAGTGGCAGGTGGTACAGGAGGTTAATGGACAGTGAGCCTAGGTAGGAAACACCAGAAGTGCCCAACTGAAAGAGGTCCATAATCTGAGCGAATCATGGAATTTCTGAAAAGTGTGGACTGCCATGTAGTTCGAGCCCATAGAAGTTTTGGGGTTCATGAGGGAGCAGAGCTGGACAATAACTTCTTTGCCCACTGTTATCAGTCATGCTGGAGGACTTAACTTTTAAGAACCATGATCTTATTGAGAGTGAGGTGGTGTGCTACAGCCAAATGCAGAGCCTACGACGCTACTGGGCCACAGCAATATACCAGTATGATAAACCAGGTGGAAATACCCCTTGGTAGAAGGCAAGGACAGAGAGGAGAGTCCACCATGACCCAGTACAGCTGGGAATCGGACTTATCCTTGACTGGGAACAGTTGTGGGATCCTAGTGGTGGCCAAGAGAGGTTAAGCTCTGAGTCACCTGGCTGTGTTAGGTCTCTGACTCATTTCAGGGGACCAGAGAGGCAAACATGGATGGCTGGAGAGGCCACTGACCCCGAATACGAGGGTGTCCGTACAAATTAACCTCTCCGTTGTCATAAGAAGAGATTTTCAAATGTGATAATTCATAACTTAAAAGCATGTCACCGCTACTATAGTTGTTTGATTGTTTGATGTATTGTTGGTTGCAGGATCTGCAACCCTTAAAGAAGGGAGGGATGTAGAAAGGTATTACTGAGAGGTGACTGTCACTTTACATTTTATTCAGTCGTTTACAGTAAAGGGGGCATTGCTGGAGGATTGGGCCATAAAAACAGTTGAGGTTAGCATGCGAGGCCTCTTTGGTAGCACTGCGTGGTCATGTGGTGATGCCAACAAGAAAGAGGAAGAATTTTTTTTCACCCTACCCCCTCCCTAGCATAAAGAAAAAAAGATATGTATCAGAACCAAGCCTATAACAAATACAGCCCCAGAACCAAGGCCAGTGCATGAATACAGCACCTGAACCAAGGTCCTCACATAAATACAATAGCAAAACTAAGCGATTGTGTTGTGGGAGCGCCTATGGGCTGACAGTGGTGCCCCAGAACATTAGAGAGGTGGAGACAGAGCCATGAGGAGGATGATTCATGTAACTCCACAAGACATTGTCACATGGACGTAAAACATAATCTGGAATACCTCTAGCCTATAGACACCTGGTTTCCCCCTCACTCTACAAGCTGGTGGCTGCTACCCTGTGTGACTGCCTGGGTCACATGTAGCTAAGGTCGGCCATTGTTGTATATTTAAATTTCAACAATTTTGTAGCTCCTTAGGGCTCCAGCACACGGGCAGGGGGAAGGGGGAAGGCAGAGCCCAGATGCACACACTACCATTAGCACCACGGCTGGTAATCACCTTCATGGGACAAATGCAGGACAAATGGCTGTCCTGCTTGGGACTTTGGGGATATCAGGACACAGGGTTCCAAAGCGGGACTGTCCGGGTTAAATCAGGACGTCTGGTCACCATAATATACATCTTTTGCAATGAAACTTTTTGATTTTCTGTTTCCATTGATATCAGATTTATGTATGTGAGTGTCATTAACCCCTTCCGGCTCCAGGACGTCCACTTATGTCCTGGAGCGTCGGGGCATGTATGCAGAGAGGTCGCGGGACCTGTTTATTACAGCTGACACCCGCGGGCAATAGCCGCGATCAGCGCTATTAACCCTTTAAATGCCACTGTCAGTTCTGACAGCGGCATTTAAATCCCCCGAACGATGTTCGGGGGTCACGTACACCCCCCCTGCGGTGAGATCGGGGAAGCCGTGCAGGTATCATGGCAGCCGGGGGCCTTCTGAAAGGCCCTAGGGCTGCCTTGAGAGACTGCCTGTGAAATTGCAGTATGACGTAATTCTGTAGCATTACGTCATACTGCAGGAGCGATCAAAGCATCGCATGTTGTAGTCCCCCAGGGGGACTTTAAAGTAAAATTTAAAAAAAACATCAATAAAGTTTTTAGTTGTAAAAAAAAGAGAAAAGGAATAAAAGTTTAAATCACCCCCTTTTTGCCATATCTATAATTAAAAAATCCAAATAATAAGATAAAAATTAGAGATGAGCGAACGTACTCGTCCGAGCTTGATACTCGTTCGAGTATTAGCGTGTTCGAGATGCTCGTTACTCGTAACGAGTACCACGCGATGTTCGGGTTACTTTCACTTTCATCTCTGAGACGTTAGCGCGCTTTTCTGTCCAATTAAAAGACAGGGAAGGCATTACAACTTCCCCCTGCGACGTTCAAGCCTTATACCACCCCCCTGCTGTGAGTGGCTGGCGAGATCAGGTGTCACCCGAGTATAAAAATTGGCCCCTCCCGCGGCTCGCCACAGATGCGTTCTAACATAGAGGAGGGAAAGTGCTATCTTGTTGGAGCTGCTATAGGGAGAGTGTTAGGAGTATTTTAGGCTTCAAGAACCCCAACGGTCCTTCTTAGGGCCACATCTAACCGTGTGCAGTACTGTGGAGGCTGCTTTTTGCAGTGTTGCGCTTTTTTTTTTTTGGTATATCGGCCGTGCAGAGCATTGCGCCCTGCAGTAATACTCCAGGGCCAGAAGCGCTTAGGCAGGGACAGAAGACATATTGATTGAATATAGGCAGTGGGCCTTTGCAAAAAAATTTGGGGAAAAAAAATCTATCTGGGCTGCCTGTGACTGTCCTCAGTGTTCTGGGTCTGTGCTGGGTGTAGTAGTTCTCCAAATTCATACGCAGCCAGCTAAGTGTTACAGCAGGCTTGCGCAAAATAATTTCCTGGCTCTGTCTGGGCTGTGAAATCACCGCTGTATTGCAGTTCACAGTGCAACACTCTGAAGTTCTTTGACATACTCCAGGGCCAGAAGCGCCTAGGCAGGGACAGAAGACATATTGATTGAATATAGGCAGTGGGCCTTTGCAAAAAAAATTGGGGAAAAAAATCTATTTGGGCTGCCTGTGACTGTGCTCAGTGTTCTGGGTCTCTGCTGGGTGTAGTAGTTCTCCAAATTCATACGCAGCCAGCTAAGTGTTACAGCAGGCTTGCGCAAAATTATTTCCTGGCGTTCCGTAAGCGAAGTCAGCCTCCAACCACAGGCCAATAAGCGGCACATTTAATTACAGCGTTCTGTTTCTGCATTACTGGTAATACAGCATGCTGAGGGGTAGGGGTAGGCCTAGAGGACGTGGACGCGGCCGAGGACGCAGAGGCCCAAGTCAGGGTGTGGGCACAGGCCGAGCTCCTGATCCAGGTGTATCGCAGCCGACTGCTGCGGGATTAGGAGAGAGGCACGTTTCTGGCGTCCCCACATTCATCGCACAATTAATGGGTCCACGCGGTAGACCTTTATTAGAAAATGAGCAGTGTGAGCAGGTCCTGTCGTGGATGGCAGAAAGTGCTTCCAGCAATCTATCGTCCACCCACAGTTCTGCGCCGTCCACTGCTGCCACTCAGAATCCTCTGGCTGCTGCTCCTCCTTCCTCCCAGCCTCCTCACTCCATTACAATGAGACATTCTGAGGAGCGGGCAGACTCCCAGGAACTGTTCTCGGGCCCCTGCTCAGATTGGGCAGCAGTGGTTCCTCTCCCACCAGAGGAGTTTATCGAGACTGATGCCCAACCATTGGGGTCCGGGGGATGAGGCTGGGGACTTCCGGCAACTGTCTCAAGACCTTTCAGTGGGTGAGGAGGACGATGACGTTGAGACACAGTTGTCTATCAGTGAGGTAGTAGTAAGGGCAGTAAGTCCGAGGGAGGAGCGCACAGAGGATTCAGAGGAAGAGCAGCAGGACAATGAGGTGACTGACCCCACCTGGTTTGCTACGCCTACTGGGGACAGGTCTTCAGAGGGGGAGGCAAGGGCAGCAGCAGGGCAGGTTGCAAGAGGCAGTGCGGTGTCCAGGGGTAGAGGCAGGGCCAGACCGAATAATCCACCAACTGTTTCCCAAAGCGCGCCCTCGCGCCATGCCACCCTGCAGAGGCCGAGGTGCTCAAAGGTCTGGCAGTTTTTCACTGAGAGTGCAGACGACCGACGAACAGTGGTGTGCAACCTTTGTCACGCCAAGATCAGCCAGGGAGCCTCCACCACCAGCCTCACCACCACCAGCATATGCGCAGACATATGATGGCCAAGCACCCCACAAGGTGGGACGAAGGCCGTTCACCGCCTCCGGTTTGCACCGCTGCCTCTCCCCCTGTGCCCCAACCTGCCACTGAGATCCAACCCCGCTCTGAGGACATAGGCACTACCGTCTCCTGGCCTGCACCCACACCCTCACCTCCGCTGTCCTCGGCCCCATCCAGCAATGTCTGTTAGCGCAGCGTCCAGCCCTCGCTAGCGCAAGTGTTTGAGCGCAAGCGCAAGTACGCCGCCACGCACCCGCACGCTCAATCGTTAAACGTGCACATAGCCAAATTTATCAGCCTGGAGATGCTGCCGTATAGGGTTGTGGAAACGGAGTCCTTCAAAAGTATGATGGCGGCGGCGGCCCCGTGCTACTCAGTTCCCAGTCGCCACTACTTTTCCCGATGTGCCGTCCCAGCCCTGCACGACCACGTCTCCCGCAACATTGTACGCGCCCTCACCAACGCGGTTACTGCCAAGGTCCACTTAACAACGGACACGTGGGCAAGCACAGGCGGGCAGGGCCACTATATCTCCCTGACGGCACATTGGGTGAATTTAGTGGAGGCTGGGACAGAGTCAGAGCCTGGGACCGCTCACGTCCTACCCACCCCCAGAATTGCGGGCCCCAGCTCGATGGTGGTATCTGCGGCGGTGTATGCTTCCTCCACTAAAGCACCCTCCTCCTCCTCCAACGCAACCTCTGTCTCGCAATCAAGATGTGTCAGCAGCACGTCGCCAGCAGTCGGTGTCGCGCGGCGTGGCAGCACAGCGGTGGGCAAGCGTCAGCAGGTCGTGCTGAAACTACTCAGCTTAGGAGATAAGAGTCACACGGCCCACGAACTGCTGCAGGGTCTGACAGAGCAGACCGACCGCTGGCTTGCGCCACTGAGCCTCCAACCGGGCATGGTCGTGTGTGACAACGGCCGTAACCTGGTGGCGGCTCTGCAGCTCGGCAGCCTCACGCACGTGCCATGCCTGGCCCACGTCTTTAATTTGGTGGTTCAGCGCTTTCTGAAAAGCTACCCATGCTTGTCAGACCTGCTTGGAAAGGTGCGCCGGCTCTGCGCACATTTCCGCAAGTCCCACACGGACGCTGCCACCCTGCGCACCCTGCAACATCGGTTTAATCTGCCAGTGCACCGACTGCTGTGCGACGTGCCCACACGGTGGAACTCTACGCTCCACATGTTGGCCAGGCTCTATGAGCAGCGTAGAGCTATAGTGGAATACCAACTCCAACATGGGCGGCGCAGTGGGAGTCAGCCTCCTCAATTCTTTTCAGAAGAATGGGCCTGGTTGGCAGCCATCTGCCAGGTCCTTGGAAAGTTTGAGGAGTCTACCCAGGTGGTGAGCGGCGATGCTGCAATCATTAGCGTCAGCATTCCTCTGCTATGCCTCTTGAGAAGTTGCGCTCGGAAACAGAGCCGGGGGAAGACAGTATGTCGCTGGATAGTCAGAGCACCCTCCTGTCTATATCTCAGCGCGGTGAGGAGGAGGAGGAGGAGGTGGAGGAGCATGAGGAGGAGGGGGAAGAGACAGCTTGGCCCACTGCTGAGGGTACCCATGCTGCTTGCCTGTCATCCTTTCAGCGTGTATGGCCTGAGGAGGAGGAGGAGGATCCTGAAAGTGATCTTCCTAGTGAGGACAGCCATGTGTTCCGTACAGGTACCCTGGCACACATGGCTGACTTCATGTTAGGATGCCTTCCTCGTGACCCTCACGTTACACGCATTCTGGCCACTACGGATTACTGGGTGTACACACTGCTCGACCCACGGTATAAGGAGAACCTTTGCACTCTCATACCTGAAGAGGAAAGGGGTTCGAGAGTGATGCTATACCACAGGACCCTGGCGGACAAACTGATGGTAAAATTCCCATCCGACAGCGCTAGTGGCCGAAGGCGTAGTTCTGAGGGCCAGGTAGCAGGGGAGGCGCGGAGATCAGGCAGCATGTACAGCGCAGGCAGGGGAACACTCTCTAAGGCCCTTGATAGCTTTCTGGCGCCCCAGCAAGACTGTGTCACCGCTCCCCAGTCAAGGCTGAGTAGGCGGGAGCACTGTAAAAGGATGGTGAGGGAGTACGTAGCCGATCGCACGACCGTCCTCCGTGACGCCTCTGCCCCCTACAACTACTGGGTGTCGAAGCTGGACACGTGGCCTGAACTCGCGCTGTATGCCCTGGAGGTCCTTGCTTGTCCTGCGGCTAGCGTCTTGTCAGAGAGGGTGTTTAGTGCGGCTGGGGGAATCATCACAGATAAGCGTACCCGCCCTTCAACCGACAGTGCCGACAGGCTTACACTCATCAAGATGAACAAAGCCTGGATTTCCCCAGACTTCTCTTCTCCACCAGCGGACAGCAGCGATACCTAAGCAATACGTAGGCTGCACCCGCGGATGGAAGCATCATTCTCTATCCCCATCAAAAACGGGGACCTTTTTGCTTCATCGACCTGTGTATAATATTCCTCCTCCTCCTCCTGCTCCTCCTCCTGAAACCTGACGTAATCACGCCGAACGTGCAATTTTTCTTAGGGCCACAAGGCTCAGTCATATAATTTTTCTAAACAATTTTTATACGTTTCAATGCTCATTAAAGCGTTGAAACTTTCACCTCAACCAATTTTTATTTTAACTGGGCTGCCTCCAGGCCTAGTTACCAATTAAGCCACATTAACCAAAGCGATTAATGGGTTTCACCTGCCCTCTTGGTTGGGCATGGGCAATTTTTCTCAGGTACATTAGTACTGTTGGTACACCAATTTTTTGGGCCCTCACCTACAGTGTAATCCAATTAATTTCTAGCCCACCTGCATTACAGCTGACGTTACATCAGCTGTGTTGGGCACTGCAATGGGATATATTTATGTACCGCCGGTGGGTTCCAGGGAGCCACCCATGCTGTGGGTCCACAGGGAGTTGTAACTGCATGTCTCCACTTCTAAAGAACCCCAGTCTGACTGGGGCATGCAGTGTGGGCCGAAGCCCACCTGCATTAAACATGATATTATTACCTCAGCTGTGATGGGCAATGCAATGGGATATATTTGTGTACCGCCGGTGGCTTCCTGGCACCCACCCATGCAGTCGGTCCACAGGGACTTCCCAATAGGGAGTTGTACCTGCCTGTGTCTATGAATTAAAAACCCTGGTCCAGTTGGGGCATGCAGTGTGGGCCGAAGCCCACCTGCATTTATTCTGACGTTAGCTCTGCTGTCCAGGGCACTGCAATGGGATACATTTATGTACAGCCGGTGGGTTCCAGGGAGCGACCCATGCTGTGGGTGCACACGGAATTCCCATTGCGGAGTTGTACCTGCCTGTGACTATTTATAAAAAAAACGCGGTCTGACTGGGGCATGCAGACACCTTGACAGAATGAATAGTGTGTGGCACATAGGTTCCCCATTGCTATGCCCACGTGTGCAGCTCCAGATGGAGGTGGCACAGGATTGGATTTCTCATTGCTTATGTACAGCATTGTGGATTATCGCCCCGCCCCTTTTAAAGAGGGTCGCTGCCTAGCCGTGCCAACCCTCTGCAGTGTGTGCCTGCGGTTCCTCTGGCAGACGCACTTATAAATAGACATGAGGGTGGCGTGGCATGAGGGCAGCTGAAGGCTGGGCAGGGACAGTTTGGTCTGCGCTGTGGACACTGGGTCGTGGGGGGGGGGGTTGGGCAGCATGTAACCCAGGAGAAGTGGCAGCGGAGTGTCATGCAGGCAGTGATTGTGCTTTGTTGGAGGTAGTGTGGTGCTTAGCTAAGGTATGCATTGCTAATGAGGGCTTTTCAGAAGTAAAAGTTGTTGGGAGGGGGGGGGGGGGGCCCACTCTTGCCGCTATTGTGGCTTAATAGTGGGACCTGGGAACTTGAGATGCAGCCCAACACGTAGCCCCTCGTCTGCCCTATCCGTTGCTGTGTCGTTCCCATCACTTTCTTGAATTGCCCAGATTTTCACAAACGAAAACCTTAGCGAGCATCGGCGATATACAAAAATGCTCGAGTCGCCCATTGACTTCAATGGGGTTCGTTATTCGAAACGAACCCTCGAGCATCGCGAAAAGTTCGTCTCGAGTAACGAGCACCCGAGCATTTTGGTGCTCGCTCATCTCTAATAAAAATACATATCTGGTATCGCCGCATCCGTAACAGTCTGCTCTATCAAATTAGCACATTATTTACCCCGCACAGTGGTAAATAAAAAAGACCACCAGAAATGAACTTTTTTAGTCACCCTGTCTCCCAGAAGAAACGCAATAAAAAGCGATCAAAAAGTCGTATGTATTCCAAAGTAGTTATAACAGAAACTTCAGGACATCCCGCAAAAAATGAGCCCTCGCTCCACTACATCGACAGAAAAATTAAAAAGTTATTGCGCGCAGAAGGTGCCCGCAGAAAATAATTAAAAACAATGAAATGTTTTTGAAAAAAAAAAGAGTAGTATAAAAAAATATATATATACAAGTTTGGTATCGTAGTAATCGTACGACCCATAGGATAAAGTTATCATGTCGTTTTTGTTGCAGTTTGTGGGCCGTAGAAACAAGACGCACTGAAAGGTGGCAGAATGTCGGGGTTTTTTTTCATTTTACTCCACTTAGAATTTTTTTTAAGTTTTTCAGTAAATTATATGGTACTTTAAATAGCATCATTAAAAACTACAACTCGTCCCGCAAAAAACAAGCCCTCAAACAGCGACATCGATGAATAAATAAAGGAGTTACAATTGTTTTTAAAGGGGGGACGAAAAAACGAAAATGGAAAAAAAAGGGGCCGCGTCATGAAGGGGTTAAATGGGAATCATGGGGGTCTCACATGGGAAGATCATTTGTAGTAACCATAAATGTTTGTGAGATTGTTAGCAAGATTTGGATTCCGGCAGCAGTAGACTTATTCATGGTGGCAGAGGAGCCTTCATCTCCAACAGATATCTATGAGGGCCGCCTCACATGTATCATCAGGATCCATCAGAAGGTCCTCTGATCCGTCAGCACTCCAGTAACGGTAACTACCGGCCCCCATGATGGCCATGTTCTAGCAGGAATCCTCTGACACAAGACTGGTCATAGTAGGAAGATACAGAGATGGATGCTTCGTGTTTACTGCTTGTTGTGACATCACACATGCATGTACACGGCTGCATATGAGGCTTCTATGAGGTCACTATGGTCTTTGGTTCCAATCTGTGATGTCACAGACGCTGCAGGTATATAAAGTGATGTTACAGTGAGATGAGCTCATTCTGTATAGAAAGTGAGAGAGAGAAGAGAAAATGTTTGTGAAAATGATATTAGTGACCCTGCTGCTATTACCATCAGTGCATGCAGTTCGAATCTTCAACGCAAAATATGAAGGTAAGTACATTACTGCACAAGGGGTTAATCCTAGCATGGGCAGGTGATATGAGCGAAGGGTTCCAAGAGTTCAGCCTAATAACATATAAATTAGCTATATATACCCCGCTTCCCCCAAAATAAAACAGGGTCTTATATTAATTTTTTTAAATATTTTTCTTTTTTACATGTATGGCTGCCGGGACACTGTTTACATTGACTTTTGTTTTTTAATTAACTGTTTTTAGGGCTAATTTTTGGAGTAGGGCTTATTTTCTGGGAAACAGGGTAGTTAATAGCATTCTCTCCATGCTGCAGACACTCACTACTAGATGTAGAAGGGGGTTCACTAGAGACAGAGGGGTTACCGGCTGCTTCGCATTTTGTCAGTAGAGTTGTTCCTTATTGGATGTGTGTGCGTCGCTTATTATGGGAAGAGATGGCATTGGGAAGTCTATGGGACTCTGGGTGATGTTCTGCTGGGGAGCCTTGGGTCCTGGCATTCAGGCTAATGTTACTTTAAGGGCTTATTCACACGGCCAAGAATCTTGCAGGAGTTTTGTACAATGCAAGATGCGCAAAACTCGCACTAATATGAAATCCATTCTTTTGAACGGTCTTTTCACATGAGCGATTTTCCACTCATAGTAATGCTGAGAGGAAATAAGATCGCAGCATGTCCTATTATTGGATGTTCCCGCAGGAGGAATCGCCCATTGTTTCCTATGGAAGCACAAAAAAAAATTTGCATGCACTTTATTTCCATTGCAGCCCATGGGAAGCTCTCGGGATCTTTTCTCAGATGTGAAAATCGCAATCTCACAGAAGTGATGGAATCTTTAAGCAAAAACTCATCGGCTCGTAGTGCAAGTCCCAAGTTGCCAAGTGTGATATTGGGCGGAGTCTCTTGGCCTGATATGGGGCACCCGTGTGAATGTAGCCTCACACATACCGCTGTTGGTGCGCCTACACATTGTCGGCATACACTGCAGGTGTGAACTATTCTCCATATCCCCAATGTATCAGCCGAACACATTGTAAATATTCCCTTGTACTGAATAGCTTTCACTACAACTGGCCTAGATGGTCGCTGGCAATGTGTAAGAGGCTGACATGGCACCTGTATAAGTTAGTGCCCCCTGTGAGCCCCTGGACTGTGACAGGGCAAGATGTGGTGCCCAACGAGGGGCGGCAGGCGACTGAGGAGAGCGTCAATAATGTGCTGAATAAACTGCTCATGGGGGGGGGATGTTACAGGAATTCTTGGTGCCTTATTGTACATGCTGGGGTACAAGGAGCGGTAGGAGCCGCCCATCCTTACACCCCAAATAACAACTCATTTTGGAATCCGCAGTTGTAATACTAACGACCTAATGAATAAAAGGCAGATTATTAACAACTACTATTGTTTCCTCTTTTCTAGATGTACCAAGAAAGAAGATAGAAGAGCCGCCCACCATTATAGATCACATTGAGTATTACATCAGGTTCATATTACCAGCTCTGGCCCCCTACTTCTTGGTACTCGTATATGGGGTGGGCAAGTGTCTCTACGAAAGACACAAGTAAGTATTGTAAATAATACTTTTATCAGCTACACTGCAGTCTACATAGGAAATAGCGCATCCTCACATTATCACATGACCCATTAACCCCTTAGTGCTCCAGGATTTACAGTTATGTCACGGAAGTTCAGGGAAGGGGATCCGGGGAAGAAACAGACGGTACCACTCCGCAACAGCTCCAATCAGAAACGCCACTGAACAGAGCTGTTAACCATTTAATTGCCACGGTTTATGTTTAGGAGTCCCAAATGGCCCCCTGTGATGAGATATCGGAGTGCAGTATAGTTGCCATGGCAGCTGGGAGCCAGTGGTGTGGCTTGATAGATTTCCTGTCAGATCATAATATAATGTAATACTATGGTATTGCATTATACTGCAGGAGCGATCAAACCATCGCAAGTTCTTGTCCCCTATGGGGAGGAAAAAAAATGTAAAAATCAGTTTTAAAAAAGTTTTAACAATTATTAAAAAAAAAAAAGGTAATAAAAGTTAAAAAAATGAAACATTTTCCCATATTTAGAATAAAAGATTCTAAATTTTAAAAAAACATATGCGATATCGCAGCGTCCATAAAAGCCCGAACTATCACAGTAGCACATTACTTACCCCGCATGGTGAACATCGTCAGAAAAAAAATAACACCAGAATTGCTCTTTTTTCGGTTACCCCGTCTCCAAGAAAAAATGTAATAAGTGATCAAAAAGTGGTACATGCTCCAAAATGGTACCAATAGAAACTACAGGACTTCCGGCAAAAAACAAGTTCTCACCAAAAACATATAATCGTACCGACCCACAGAAAAAAGTTCTGATGTCATTTTTGCTATAGATTGTAAACTGTAGACACAAAACCCCCAAAATAGCAGAATTTCCTTTTTTCCCATTTCACTCTATTTTTTTAAAGTGGAGAAACAAATCTGAAAATACAAAAAAAAAAACAGGGTCCACGTCCTTAAGGGGTAATGGGTATATTTTAGTGTACTGTACAATTCTTGGGGCTTGTTTTACTCCACGGACTCACAAGGTGACTTCTAATTTTACAACTTTAAAGGAAAAAGAAGACCGAAGACACCTCAACAGATGACATCGAGAGCGGAGGATCATCGAACTCCACAGAGAGCAGCAGTGAATCCGATGGTAAATACTGTATAAATAATGTAACTCATCCATCTATCTATCTATCTATCTATCTATCTATCTATCTATCTATCTATCTCATATCTATCTATCTATCTATCTATCTATCTATCTATCTATCTATCTATCTATCTATCTATCTATCTATCTATCTATCTATCCATCCTAATAGATAGGAAATTATGGCATAACCGCAGGATAAATGTCTGATAGATGTGATTCTCACCTCGGGGACCCACACGTATTTCTAAACTTCAGGGTAATAGAGCTGATGGCCGATGCATCCAGGCAGAGAATGAATGGAGAGAAGACCACCCATGAGCAAGAGTTTGTCCATTCACTTCTATGGGAGTCACAGAGCTAAAAACAGTCAGTCCCATAGAGGTGAATGGAGAGCGCCGCGCACATCCATGACCTCTCTTCTATTCTCTCTCTGCATGTATGCAGTAGTCATCAATTACTTCACCAGGTGCGAGACCCCAATCTGGAGATAGGCGAGGGTCCCAGAGTTAGAACACACATCTCTCAGACATTGTAAAAAGTTTGCTTATAGCTTGATGAAAAGATTGATCCCCACCGTGAGATTTTAACGGTAGCAAACTTTTTCATTTTTCCCAATATACATTGTTGGGATAAAATGAGCAGCTGCCATTCTAGTAATATATTAGGGAATTGTGGTTTATGTCATTATCTAGTATTTTATGGGGTCCCCAACTCCAGGCCGGCAGTGGGGTGGGATCAATGTGCATTATATGAACATCTAATCTTATAGGCCGTGTCTATTTTACAGGACAAAATGGACAGCAGGTGAAAACATCAGACACGTTCACTGTTGAGGATGAAGTCAAAAGGCCAGAGGAAGAGTAAGTTCTTGTAGTTTATCATAAAAGTTTTATGTTGTTCGTTGCGTTTGCATGAACAACCAATGAGCTAAATAGTTAGAAATCCGACACTTAAAAACTGATCCGCTTGTTATAGACTCAGGGGCATAGCTATAGGGGATGCAGAGGTAGCAGTCACTACCGGCCCTGAAGCCCTATAAAAAAAATACCAATTTTACTAGTGTCGCTTGTGCCGGGCACACACACTGATGTCAGTGTGCACACCTGGGATCATACTTCCCTGACCTCTTCTCATTATTTCCTTAGGAGGAGTGGAGAAGGAAAAAAGCTCCATCAGCTCGAGCGACCTGCAGCAGCGCTGAGAAGACTAAGGGTATCGATAAGACTGCAAAGAGGAGGTAAGTATATGAGTCTCAGGGGAGGCACAACTACTACTGGGGCTACTGTGGGGTTAATATTATTACTGGGGCCAATATAGTGGACATTATTAGTAATATATTGGCCCCTGTAACAATAGTACTACTGAGGCCACTGTGGGGGTCACTATTACTACTGGGACCACTATGGTGGTCACTGTTAGTACTGAGACCAATGTATAGGCCACTATTACTACTTAGACCACTGTGGAGTCATTGTTACTATTAAGGCCACTGTGAGTGTCCCTATTACTACTGAGACCACTTTGGGGGTCACTATGGCTACTGGGGGCTGATGTAGGGGATACTTTTACTGCTGAGGCTAATATAGGGGGTCACTATCACTGCTCAGACCACTGTGAGGAACATTATTACTACTGAGGCCACTGTTTTGGTCAATATTACTACTGAAAGCACTGAGGGGTTCACTATTACTGAGACCACTGTGAGGGACACTATTACTGTTGGGCCTGATGTGGGAGAAATTATTGCTACGGAGGCCACTGTGGGTGTCACCATTAGTACTGGGGCTGATATAGGGAACACTATTGCTACTGAGGCCACTGTGAGGGTTGCTAGTACTACTGAGGCCACTGTGAGGGACACTTTTACTACTGAGGCCACTGTGGGGGTCACTATTACTAATGAGACCACTGTGAGAGACACTATTACTGCTGGGCCTGATGTAGAGGAAATTATTACTACTGAAGGCACTGTGAGGGTCACTATTACTACTGGTGCTGATGTGGGGGACATTATTACTACTGAGGCCACTGTGGGGGTCAGTTTTACTACTAGGGCTACTCTGCTCATGGCAGCGTACCTCAAGCTGACTTAGGGTATGTTTACACATGGTAGAAATGCTACGGAATGTCCATAGCTGAAATTTCCGTGGCAATTTCTGCACCAATTGGACACCTGAAAAACGGTCAAAATCGGTATCATTACTGCAGATATTGACGGGAAATCATTTGTATATCCACAGCTGATTTCATGCTATGCAGTCCCCCCTTCTCCCAAGGTTTCCCGCTGTCAGCGCCCCCCGGCTTTCGGTTCCCAGCAGCCTGTTCAGATGCAGCGCACTGGTCAGGTGATACTGGTCAGGTAAGACCGCTACAGGCTGCTGGGAACCGGAAGCCGGAGAGCGCTGACAGCAGGAAGCCTACAGAGGAGGTGAGGGGAGCGCCGCATAGTATGAAATCAGCTGCAGATATGTGGCTGATTTTTAGTAAAAATCAGCACCAATGGTAATCCAGAGCTCCAGCTAGGAAAAAAACACACGGCGATCCTCCTGTCTAATTTGAAGCGGCCCAATCCTTTTCATAACGACGGAGGTAAAATCGTACGTGTTGATAAGCCCCGACCCCTGATGTGTTGGCACTTTGTGATAACTAAGTGGGTTTTGGGTTGCACTTTGGGCACTCGATCTCTAAAAGGTTCGCCATCACTGGTGTAGACTGATCTGGAGTCTGCAATGGGCGTTTATACTAGTGGTGTAATATTATCTAGAGCCCCCAAATGGATGCATGAACTTCCCCGACTGTCCTGCTCGGTATAATCTGTCTCCATGTACCCATACGAGTCCTCCTCCCTGATGGCACCAACTTCACACGATAACAAGATCTTTGGGAATTATTCTTATATCTGGATTTTGTAATTTTTCAGGTCTGAAAACCACCAGGACAAGAAGGAAGAGGAGACGGAGATAGTCTCAGGGACTGGCAATAATACCGCAATAAGACCGCGACGAGGTAACATATAGCGCTAATGATATGTCTTACAGCAGCTACACTACTCCAGTCTATGAAAAGCCTTATGTGAATATATTTGTAAAGTTCTCCCAGTCGTCAGGTCCTTCCATATCATTCCTCTTCACTTCTGGGAAAAGTTGTTTTAACCCCTCAAGGACCAGGATGTTTTGTCCCTAAAGGACCAGACACTTTTTAGGGGATTTTACCCATCTGGTGGTTTTACTGCCCTATTTGTTTTTTATCAGCTGTCAAAATCATTTTTGCTGCGTTTTTTTCCGTGACATATAAGTCGATTTTTTAAATATCTATCACAGAATTTTTTTTCCGTTTTTCAGTTTCGTTAGGGCTAAAAAAAAGACAAAACAAAAAAAAAATGTATAGTGTATTTTTGAGCACTATTTAGCCTGTAAAGGACATTGCAGAAGCAGTTTAAAACCACTTCTGCCTTCTCCTCCAGGTCTTCAACTGTGTCTAACAGCCGAAGACCCAAGTGCTCCTGCTACATTGCAGGAGCTTTAGGCCTCTTTCACACGGGCAACAGCAATATCACAGCTGTGTTCTGTGCAACTTTGTAGTGCTCCTTTGCCTGGATTTTCAGGGGGGCTTTCATTATAAGCCCTAACCCTGAAATAAGCCCTAGCTGCATTTAACAAAAAACCTCAAAACTATGCATTACCCAACAGGCGCTGTTCGCTCCACTGCGCTTCTCTTCCTGATGCTGCGGCGCACTTATTTGAAGTCTTCAGAGGGTTCATAAATCCTGCCTCTAGGAAGCACTGGCTCTGATTGGTTTTTGAGAGCCAGAACACAGCCAATTAAGGCAAAGTTCGATGAACCAATTATAGCCATTGGTTTGCATCCTTTATAGTAGTATCTCCACCCTTCCCTTCTTTTGGATTTTATAATAGGTGGCACTGCCAAAGTACTGTAACATCTCCCGTTTGTAGCAGGGCTTGAGGTTTTATCTCCTCCCTGCCATAGCAGCACAGGTTTATTTTGTAATTTACTAGCAGAATGACTGCTCTACTGCCCTCTGCAGGCCATCTATGCTACCACACGGCCTATACCTTAAAAGAAGGTTTAACTAAATTGTCCTTATATTTTCTTTCTGCAGGAAGTGACATTCCCCATAACATCAGGGGAGATGTCAAACAGCAGCAAATACCATCTGTTACCATCAGCCAAGATCAAAAACCACCTGCTGCCAAGAACAGCTAATACCACCTGCAGCCACCAACCAACAACAGATACCACCTGCTGCCAAAAACACCTAATACCAGCTGCAGCCACCAACCAACAATAGATACCACCTGCTGCCAGGAACACCTAATACCAGCTGCAGCCACCAACCAACAATAGATACCACCTGCTGCCAAGAACACCTAATACCAGCTGCAGCCACCAACCAATAATACCACCTGCTGCCAAGAACACCTAATACCAGCTGCAGCCACCAACCAACAATAAATACCAACTGCTGCCAAGAACACCTAATACCACTTGCAGCCACCAACCAACTATTAATACTACTGGCTGCTAAGAATACTGAATACCACCGGCTGCAACCAACCAATTTATTATTTTTTAACCCTTTCCAATCCACTGTCTGACGTCTAAAGACATTCTGATTGAAGGCTGTACAGCTCTGATGTTGGAAGACGTTCAGCAGGGTATTCTAATTGTATATTACTGGCTGCTTTGCTGTTGGGGGCCTCTCCAGCATGTCCCATACTGATATACTGGCTCTAGCCAGCAGATGGCACCATTGTATAATGGCAGAAAGAGAAAGCCCCCGAGGAAACCCTGAATCCAAAATTGGATTGCAAAGTGTTAATGTTGTTTTTTATTAACTTTTAGATTTGTATATAGTTTTATATTTCTTTTATTGATATAAATATAGATTTATATTAATTTTCATATTGTTTTTTGCATATTTTTATCAGGTTTTATTTTTTTATCTATCTTCTTAGTTTTATATATTTTTAATTTATAATCTAACATCCTAAATTAAAGATATATATTTAAATCAAAATTCTGTTGTGGATGTGTTTTCATATTATTCCTTTATAGTGCTTATTTGTACCAAGAGGTGGACCCCGCACCTCAATGAAAGAAAGGAAGTAGGGGGGAGGAAGAAGGGCACTCTTCTTGGTTTCGCATTATAAGGGCGCCTTCACACGGGAGCATTTACCATCTGGCTGCTGTTTGTGCTTTAAACGGGCATCACACAGACCCATTATAGCCAATTTGGCTATAAACTCAAACATTTTTTCACAAGGACCAATGGTGTGTTAGTGTAATCACTTAACTTAGGTGATACTAGAAGGGTATTGCAGGCTTATCAATCAGATATGCCTAATTATTATTCAATGCATCCGAGAAGAAAACAATGAGACATACTTAAGTGATGTTTCCAAGCTCTTCTGTTTCATTGTTCCAATGCGAGAGGTTATATAGTGTGGCAACTCCCACAAGGTTAACAATTAAAAGTCTAAGCCATGTGTTATACTTCTCTCTTAGTAAAACATTACAAAGGTTAATTATGATAAAGCTACATGCTCAATATATGAGAGCACGTTATTCAAATTTCACTACAATGCGTGTCTTTTGCACTTGTACATCTTGCCATGCACACTGCACAAATATTATGCACACAACACTACTGCATGCAATATAATTCAACAATTTCACAGGCACATGTGAAAACATTGCAGCATGTTCTATTTTGGTCTATATCACAGGCCAGAGTTAGACATAAAATATCCACTACCCGAGGGGTTCTGACAGTTCACAGATGCATTTCTGTGTGCTCTCTGATGCATTTTGTACTCAGGAAACAACGAACCAGGAAGTGATCTTCTGTGGGCAATCGAGGACTGCAGAATGCCAAACAGAGCTCTAGAGAGCAGCGGGAGGACCTGGACCATATAGGCTAGGTGAAAGAAGCCTAAAGGTATAACCGGAGCCTACACAGCACTGTCCTTTAATTCCAACCCCCCTTCCCTCTTTTCAGAAAGAACTGGGAAAGAGAATTTTAGGAGACCTTTAATGAGGACCAATGGCTTCTGTATATCAGTTGAGTGCTAAGACCTCTCGTTGTGCCAATCATTAAGAAGACGTTTATATAGGTGGCATCTACCGCTTGTCTCAAATGTTTCCTGGTACATCTGGTTTGTGTTGGAGATGTTATGGACAAGTTGGATCTCTGCTACATATCTGGTGGTCATGTGAAATCCTTAAACCTCTATGGGATCAGATTTACTTCCCACTGCATTCAATTTTGAATTGTGACTTCCGATGGGGCCCTAATGGGGCCCAATGTTTTAGTGTCCAATCAAAATGTAGAATTGTACGACTTTTGGTTTCCCTGTAAGATCTGCACAACCCCCTAGTGAAAAATGTTGAAGACCAAATCCTGGGCATGAAAGATAGAAACCAGTCAAACAAAATCCTGCATAAATAACGACACGTGGCGATTACATGTAATGATATAAGACGGTAAATAATATTCCACACTCATGATTGGTCCGGAGAACCACAACAACACTCAGCCTACAGTTGTCAAAAATGCTGGACTTTTCCTTACAAATGTTATCTAGCTGATTAGATATAAACAGATTGAAATCATAAACCCGTACTAACATACAATAAATGTGACATTGCTCCATACATCGGCCCAGGGATATCGCCTATTTTCATCTGCACAGAATTTCACCTGTTAAAGCAGCAGTTTGTGCTCCAGAGCTGCTCTTTTTATAACAGAAAATGCCTTCTGGGCCAACTAGTGTAGGTCAGCAGGGATCTGCCAACCAATTACTTGTTTGCATGGCCGGTGTGCTTGTGCACTAAGCCGATTTCTTGAGGAAGCACACAGCTCTGTTCCCACTGCAGTGGCCAGGCTTGATATTACAGGCAAAGTTTACATTAAACTGAATGAATGTAATTACAAGCCTGACCATTGCAGTGGGCATAGAGCTGTCTGCTTCCTGCATGGGTACACCCAGCCCAACCAACAGTTGATCGGCAGGTCAAGGAAAGAAAAGGTCGTTATAGATTTTTGGAGTGATAGTTGTTGTGTCTAAACCAGGCTTTAGGGTCTGTTCAGGGTTTCCATCTCTGCTCTGTTTTTGGAGGAGAGAATCTGAAAATGATCCATTTTTTTGAAAAGGAAAATAGCGCAGTCTGCAGCGTTATTTTCCCACCAAAAAAAAAAAAACGGAAACCCGATGGGATGGAAGCAAACAGAAACCTTTCAGTTTTTTTGAAAACTCAGCTCTGCTACATCGTTGTGTGGGAATTTTACAAGCATTGTGAATTGCTCTTACCTTTAAAGGTTTTGTTCACCCCCTTCCCTCTCATAGATGAGCTGGGAGAAGTGCCGGCCGGACAGACTCAGCTGGTTAACATGGAGCAAAATAAAATGGTCTTTTGGCGCCGGAATATCAGCTGGCATCTGAAATAACCGGACAGTCATAAAGCACTTTTAGCATCCGGTCCTGTGAGGAAGGAGAGTGCACAGCTCTTAGAGGAGAACCTATAGAACATCTGATTTTATACACGGGCCCCATACTGGTGACATATGCCACTCACATACCCCCTACAGCAATGTCGCTCACATGTCCCGCAACAATATCCCTGAGCAATTTTGCCGAAATGTCCCTCAACAATATCCCCAGAACAATGTTGCCCACATGCCAGTTAACGATCTTACACTGTGATAGACATGATGATTAGTCAGTGTAAAATGTCTATTGATTTGTATAAACTAGATGTAGTACGCAGCTGTAGGGACTTTAACTCTTTAAGAGGCTAATGACTGCATAATTTCATTATAGTAATTGCTGGACAATGGCATGGTGAAAGATGTGTGTTTTGTTACTTCAGCCTAATCTGGAGCTCTGCTGCATAAGGAAAGAGTTAAATCACAGTGCTATATGTATTGCTTGTATTCAATACTGAGTGTTTTCCTAGCCCTATCCCACCCCCCACACAGAAACTACTTAAACAATGACTTGTCACGTACACAGAAATTCCTTCAGATAGACTGCATGCTAAAGAGGACAAAGTTCAAACTACACTGGACTTGGGGAAGGGTGGGCAGGGAGGCGGAGGACTCTATATAACCTAGCGAATAAGAATATATATATGTTACTGATGTAATCTGTTAAACGCCCATAAAGGGCAGGTGTTATGCTTTTCAATAAAAGGGGCTGTCTGGATGTTTCTCCCCAGAGAGCCATTCTGGACATGAGACTGATACCTTACGTCTGATCTGGTCGATGATGTGTGTACACTATACAATTTGGACGCTACAGAATACCCTGAAGCCTGCTGGAGGAAAATATGATCCAGTTCAATTTGGTGTCCCTGTGGTGGGCCGAGTAGAGATTTTTGATTTCTTTCATTCTGGAAAAATACAGAGATCGGCAGATAACACGTAGAACTCAGGGGCCCGAAAATCTACAGAACACGGTAGGATTGCTTTATGTAAATCTACCGATGTGAGCTGATTTCTAACTGTCAATCTGCCTATGTCTAATCCAGAGTGATAAATCAATGAAAGGCAGGTAATATAGTCCTTTCTGCTCGGAAAAAAAACACCGTTTTAACCTGCCTAAGGGGTATTCTGTATGCTGGGTATGATATGTCTGAGACGGTTAAAGATTGTGTGTACAAGACCAAGAGATAAATTCTGTGAGGGTTAATGTGTCAGAAGGGTGGACTTGGCTGTTTAAGTCTGAGGGAGCACGCCAGAGAGAGACACTTACTCCTAGGTAACTAGTGTGAGGTTAGGAAAATTTATGATACACGTATGCACCTGTATGATTGAGCGTGTTATGTTCTCATATGTGGAAAGGTATATACGTGGGAATTATAGCCGTGCTTTGAGACGGCTGACGTCTCCGGATATTGTTGAGGTCTTTGGTCACTGAATATAATCGTAAGTCTCTGTGTATAGCTAAATGTCCTGTCCCAACTGTGTGCAGGGAGTGCTGTTGGGGATTACTAGTGGAGGGTGGGCTGTCGCAAAGGTAGGCGAGCCATATACCTTGAGCCGTTGTGGGTATTCTCCAGTAATCCCGTCTGTACCGTCTGTTCGGTGTTATAGAATTAATGTGCATTGTGACCTGAATGGGAAAGAGGGGTTATATTGGAAGGATTTGAAGAAAGCAGATTTTACAAGAGGAACACTACTGTGTCCAGAAACTTTGGATAGGATAGACTTGGTAGGTAGAATAGAGTTGAGCAGATTGAGAAGGTTAGGCATAGACGGAGGTTGTTTAGAGAATGGGGAGCAAAGTGAGCAAGGACAAAGGCCATAGAGCTTGTGATTTGGTTGCTGAAAGGGAGGGAGCAGAGTTTACTGAACAATGGGAGAGGATCAGAAAAGTTGCAGGATGGGAGAAGATTAGGGGTGGTAGATTACAGCCAGAACAATGGAGGAAAGTTTTGAGGGACAAAAAGGGGGCTCTGGCAGACAGGGGGGTGCTGCAGTCTGCTGAGGCGTGGTATAGAGTAGCAAAAGGGATACACGAGCAGAATTGGGTGGAGGAGGAGGTGAAGGAGGGGGGAAATGTGTATTACTTGTATCATGAACAATGTAATGCCTTTGTGTCCACTACACCCCCTCCCTATGATGGCGGCCATCCCTGCTGGACTTGCCTTGTTTGTAATGTTCAAAATCCCACATGGCGTGAGGTCTGCAGTAATTGTGGGGTGCCCCGCCCCTACCGTGATGTTACTTTCTCCTTTGTGCACACTTCTAGTGTCGGTAAAATCACTTCCAGTCCCTCCCCATCCGGGACAGGACCTGGCCCCGCCCCTTCCTCCTCCAGTGGCCATTTTTCCTCACCTGGAAGTGCTGCCGCCTCTGGCCGCGCCCCTTCCTCCGGCGGCCATCTTGCCTCACCTAGCCCCGGCCCTTTCTCCTCCAGCAGCCATCTTGCCTCACCTGGGAGATTTGTAGCCCTGCCCCTTTGTGCCTCTGGCGGCCATTTTGCTGCACTTGGGAGGTCTACATTCCCCAATGCCACTGTATCCAGTGCTAACCTCATGATTGTCTGAAGTAAGGTCTTGTTTGACCGGACTTTGTTACACTCCAAGATGTGGCCACTTTGGATGTGTGATAGGTTCAGGGAAACAAACCTTTGTGAAGATGCAGCTTGGGACATAGTAGATGACTAAGCTGGTTTATAGTGTACGGAAGATTGGAGTGGATGCATGGGGGACAGAGGCCAGGAATCCATGACAGGGGTCGCTTTCTCATGGTGTGTTCCCAGGGCTCTGTTTTCCACTGCCCAGGGACTGAATTGCCCAGAGTAGGATGTTAATTCATCTGTATTCTTTAGTTTTTTCCTTAAGTCTTTTGTATATTCTAGTGTCAGTCTACACTGAAGCTATAATTATATTCCGACAGGAGAGTGAAAGTTAAACGCTGGACATTCCCTGAAATACTATTACACTGGGTGATGTAAATTTTAGTTGTGTTGCGCCCCCTTGTGTTAAAAAATGCTAACTGCGACATGAAAAAAAAAAAAAATCGAAAGGAGATTTTCGCTCAGACTTCGCTGCGTACAATGTCACCTTGACCTACAAAGGGCTTGTTTTTGTGCCTCTTGGTTTCCTTTTTCAACGTTGTACTAGTTTGAACGCGATTACTCTTTTTCCATTGAGTATTCTGGTTCAAAAGGCAGGAGGCATAGGTGATCTGGGTCATAGATGATCTAGGTGTTGTAGATCAGCTATTGGGTTTAAAAAAAATAAATAAATAAATGATTTTGTGCTACAAGATTCCGAGCCATGTGAAATAGAACATCAACACGATTATTTAGTACTAATACAGTAAGAAACTGCAGGTATGCAAACAGTTACCGGAACCTCTGTTGACAATGTATATGTTGAGCTTTTTGCAGATGGTACCAGGGTGAGGATTGATGACTCCACATCGGATATGCAGTGGTCACACAGCAAGATGTCCTAGAAGCAGAAGCTCTGCCTCCGCATGTCTCAGCACAAGAAGCGGAACTGAAGGCCCTCACTGAGGCGTGTAGAGTGGCGAGACGTAAGACGGCAATCCTTTACACTGACTCCTGGTATGCATTTGGCATAGCTCATGATTGCGGCCCAATATGGAAGGCCAGACAGTTTTTACCTTAGCAGGACAACCAATTGAGAATGGTGCAGCGGTGCAGAGTCTCATGGAGGCCCTACTTCTACCTGACAAAGTTGAGAGTTCGCACCGATTCCTACACTAGAGAAGCGAGAGACGACACCCTCGCCGACAGCACAGTAAAGGCAGCGGCCCTCGAGCCATGGAAGGAAGAAGAAAAGATACTGACAGCATGAGTCAGTGGTAAAAACTTTGGACATTGACAAAAACTTGGACTTTGATATGCTAAAGACTTTTACAGTTACAAGCCAGCAAGGAAGGAAAGAATAAATGGACTAATATGGGAGCAGCAGAAACAGGACTGTGTATGGTGAACAGTCAACAGCACTTGCCTACCACAGTTCCTGTATCCCATGATGGCCCAGCTGATGGACGGAAAGACCCACCTAGTAAAGCAGCAATGACGTCGACGCTTGAAAGAGGACGGGCGACTCCTGGGTTCTCTGTAGCTGCTGCATCATTTGTCCAGTTTAGCATGATCTATGCCATAGGTGAGTCAGGGCAGAAGTAAATTTGCCACATCACACTTGCCGGGACCACTCTACCCATTTCAGGGATTGCAAATTGACTACGTTCAGCTCCCAGTTGTTGGGAAGTATGAATACGTGCTTGTTGTTGTTGATGTCTTTGCAGGTTGGAGGCCAACTCTGTTACCAAGGCAAACAAGTAGGTAACCGCAAAGAAGCTCATGAACGAGGTAAACTGTGAATATGGGGTACCAGACGTGATTCAGAGTCAGACAGAGGTATAAACTTCGCAGGTGAATGTAACATGTTATGTCTGCTCTGGGTGTATCCCAGGCCTTTTACATACTCTACCACTTTTAGAGTAGTGGAAAGGTGGAGAGACTTAGTGGCACGCTAAAAAGTAAGTTACTTAAAAATGACGCCACTTTGGAAAGACTGTCATCCAATAGCCCTATTCAGTGTTAGATATGAACCCAGGGGGGATCATACATTATCTCCCTACGAGATTGTTTGGGCTAGCCCCAAGGCTAGGTCGTTACTATCCTCAGTAGTTACAATTACAATCTGATGTGTTGACTAAGTATGTGATTTCCGTTGTTAAAAGCACTAACCAAAGCCTATGCACAGGTGTTCTCTTCCAGACTCAGAGGCAGACACTGGGACACATATCTTGCAGCCTGGGGATTGGGTGTGCGTCAAGAAGTTCCTCAGGAAGCACCCTCTTGAGCCCCGATTTGATGGCCCCTACCAGGTGCTTCTGACTACTGCCACAGCTGTGAAACTGGCCGAAAGACTTACATGGATCCATGCTTCATACTGTAAGAAAGCTTCAGATCCGGGAGACCAGTCTTAGTTGTGCCAAGGACATTACTCTGGTTAGGGCTAGTGAGAGAGGAGGGTGGCAACTGGAATCCTTAGTCGGAAGAATATGTGGGTATGGTTACCTTCTGGTATAACTCGTACAACATTCAAGTAGCCACATATTCCTTCGACTATTGTACTGTGGTCCCGTGTCTAGGCGCAAGATCCCACCGCAGGCCAGATTTAGCCCAGTCCAGCTGGTTATATGACTTATATACCCGGGGGAATACAATATGTTTGCGCCACTGATAATGTCTGGGGAGAAGACTGCCGTTATTGGGGATTAGTGGGATGGAACGCAGGAACAGACTGGTCCTATAAACCTCGAAGTGCCTTAAATAAGAAAGATAAGAGCGGGAAATCTCTAATTAGTCGTATAACCCTCCTTGAGAATAATAAGGACAGCAGGTATTGGAAGGCTGAACTTAGTATGTTGCTTGGTTTTAATACGGTTTTTACACTAACCATGGGAAATCCGAGCCCAGGGGACGGGGGGGGGGGGGGGGGGGGACTTACAGTTTGGGGACATACCGGTACGGGAGGACAGATCCCTTAGGGAAGTTTAAAATATGGGGTATGGTAGATGCACCCGAATGGAAGCCTTCACTTAGTCCCATGCCCATAATTAACCCCCTCCGCCGTAAGATAAAGACCTTGACGAACATGATGATCATAGCCGACCCTACCTTTTGAGGACACCTTGACAGTAGCGACTGGCTACTGTGACCAGAATCTCTGGTTGGAGTTGATGAAGTACAAGGCTAACAGGAGCAACAAGTCTAACTGTTGCGTGTGCGGTAGTGCCCGACTACAGTCGGGGATGGTCCCTCTGAATCTCCCTGTAGATGCTGAAGAGTGGTTTCTTAGTCTCTTCACGAACATTTCCGCTAATTACACTGTTTGTGAGAAGTGGAAGAAGGAATACTCTATAACTACTTAAGTGTTTTGTACCGGAGAGAGTATTACTGACTACCCTGGAAACTACACCTGCCAGGCAAATGGGCAGGGTGGAGGGAGATTTTTGGGGAACTCACTAACGGGTATTGCACCTCCTACAGTACGATAGGAGGGAAATGGATGCAGAATCAGGTCCAGTCCTTAGGAGACGTTTACTGGCTTTGTGGAGACATGAGGTAGAGGACCCGCCTGGAGGGTAATTGGACAGGGGAGTGTGCCTTAGTAAAGCCCTTATGCTCCTCCACATCCTGTCAGACAGCATTGAGGATAATGAGGTTACTCCCAATAGTTACTTTATCTCGATCCAACCCTGTCTGTGTTCTGTGGTTATCCTGTCATGTTAGTCTATCCTTGTTTTCTGCATAGGTACGGCGGTTCCTTCCAGTCAAGTCACTAGGTAGTGTAGGATCAGTATTGGCGGCCTGGACCTGTCCACCTTCAGGGCTATCTCCAGGAGGGACATTGGTGTGGGTGAAGATCAGGGAGTCCCACGCCGTGCGTACCTGTGCACACTACTAGCATTGTAACATTATACTAGAGCGAGAAGAGAGCCTCCTGGTGGTAGTTTTGATCTACACGTGTACATTGACGTCATAGGATAGCCAAGGGGGGTACCTGACGAGTTTTACAAATTAGAGATCAAGTTAAAGCTAGATTCAAGTCCATTTTCCTGATCATTATGGTAAATAAACGTTGACTGGATTAATTATGTTTATTATAATTAGCAGCGGTTTATAAATTATACTAGAGACGCCTTATAGGGACTAGTCGACCAATAGGACCTACCTCGACTATGACTTTTTAAAATAGAATGGCCTTAGATATGATTTTAGCTAGGGGGGTGTCTGTAAGATGATAGGGGAGACTTGTTGTACCTACATCCCAGACAACACGTGACCCGCAGGTAAAGACGCAGTTGCCATTAAGAAGCTGACCGCACTAACTAAAAAGAGCTAACCTTTGGGACCAGTACTTTCCATGGATGAGCGGGTGGTAAAGGATCGCTGTTGTATGTGCACTGATTATCTTTTCCATTCTAGTCTGCTGTGTTATCCCCTGTGTCAGAGAGACCTGTGAAACTGATGCTGGAAAAGCCGCTCCCACAATGAGTTTGCTGGATGCATCCCCAGAAGGAGTGGACAAGTCCTACACCCCCTTGAAGACCCTAAATCGAACCTTCAACATGCTCTGATTATAGGCTCACGCGCAGAGAACTGAGAAAATTAGATGGAGAGTTAGAGGATAGACATTTTAAGGGGGGATTGTGATAGACATGATGATTAGTCAGGGTAAAATGTCTATTGATTTGTACTAAACTAGATGTATTATGCAGCTGTAGTGATTTGACTCTATAGAGGCTAATGACTGCATAATTTCATTATGGTAGTTGCTGGACAATGGCATGGTGAAGATGTGTGTTTTGTTTCTTCAGCCTAATGTGTAGCTCTGCTGCATACGGAAAGAATTAAATCACAGTGCTATATGTATTGCTTGTGTTCATCTTGGATGTTTCCCCAGCCCTGCCCCCACACAGAAACATCTTAAATAACACAGAAACTACTTAAACAATGACTTGTCACGTACACAGAAATTCCTTCAGCTAGACCGCATGCTGAGGGGACAAAGTCCACGCTACACTGGACTTGAGGGAGGTGGGGGATTCTATATGACCTAGCGAATAAGAAAATGTATATGTTACTGATGTAATCTGTTGCACGCCCATAAAGGGCAGGTACCATGTGTTTCAATAAATCAGGGCTCTGGGGATTATAACTCAGAGAGAGCTGGTTGGAATTCAAGGTTGATGACTTGTGTCTGACTGCTTCATTATGTGTGCACACTATACAATTTGGAAGCTACAGAATACCCCGAAACCTGCTGGAGGACAATATTATCCAGTTCACCGGAGCAGCTGTCGCATCATGGCTGATGCTTCGGTCATGTTCTGGGCTGCGCATGTCTAATACTCCGGTCGCTACCGTAGCTGCAGATGCATCATTTCTGATGCTTCGGTCACGTTCTGGGCTGCAGTCATATGATGTTTAATACTCCGGTCACTACAGGAACTGCAGTTGCATCGTGTCTGATGCTTCAGTCACGTTCTGAGTGACAGGTGTGTCATCTTTAATACTCCAGTCGCTACCGGAGCCGCTGTCGCATCGTGTCTGATGCTTCGGTCATGTTCTGGGCTGCGCATGTTTAATACTCTGGTCGCTACCGTAGCTGCAGTTGCATCGTTTCTGATGCTTTGGTCACTTTCTGGGCGACCGGTGTGTCATCTTTAATACTCCAGTCGCTACCGGAGCCGCTGTTGCATCGTGTCTGATGCTTCAGTCATGTTCTGGGCTGCGCATGTTTAATACTCCGGTCGCTACCGTAGCTGCGGTCACATCGTGTCTGATGCTTCGGTCATGGTCTGGGCTGTGGTTGTGTCATGTTTAATACTCCGGTCGCTACCGTAGCTACAGTTGCATCGTTTCTGATGCTTCCACCAACCACCACCCAGAACGTGACCGAAGCAACAAATACGATGCAACTGCAGCTTCAGAAGTGACTGGAGTATTAAACATTATATGACTGCAGCCCAGAATGTGACCGAAGCATCAGACACGATGCGACTGCGGCTCCGGTAATGACCGGAGTATTAATCATAACACGACCATCACACAAAACGTGATCAAAACGTCAGACACGATGCGACTGCAGCTTTGAGAGCGACCAGAGTATTAAACATAACACAACCGCCACCCAGAATGTGACTGAAGCATCAGACATGATGGGACTGCAGCTCCGATCGCTACTAGCAGCTGCAGTCACATCGTGTCTGATGCTTTGTTCGCTACCGGAGCTGCAAGTCGTATCGTGTCTGATGCTTTGGTAGCTACCAGGAATGTAGCCACATCGTTTCTTATGCTTAGGTCGCATCCACGGCTGCAGTCGTGTCATGTTTAAGACTCCGATCACTACCAGAGCTGCAGTCCCATCGTGTCTGATGCTTCGGTCACGTTCTGGGCGGCGGTTTTGTCATGTTTAATACTCCAGTCGCTACCAGAGCCGCACTCGCATCGTGTCTGATGCTTCGGTCACGTTTTAGGCTGCGCATGTTAAATTCTTCGGTCGCTATCGGAGCTGCAGTCGCATCGTGTCTGATGCTTCGGTCACATTCTGGGCTGCAGTCATATGATGTTTAATACTCCGGTCGCTACCGGAGCTGCAGTCGCACCGTGTCTGATGCTTCGGTCACATTCTGGGCTGCAGTCATATGATGTTTAATACTCCGGTCACTACCGGAGCGGCAGTCGCATCGTGTCTGATGCTTCGGTCACATTGTGGGCGACAGGTATGTTATCTTTCATACTCCAGTCACTACCAGAGCCGCTGTCGCATCGTGTCTGATGCTTCGGTCATGTTCTGGGCTGCGCATGTTTAATACTCTCTTCGTTACCGTAGCTGCAGTTGCATCGTGTCTGATGCTTCTGTCACGTTTTGGGCGACAGGTGTGTCATCTTTAATACTCCAGTCACTGCCAGAGCCGCTGTCGCATCGTGTCGGATGCTTCGGTAATGTTCTGGGCTGCGCATGTTTAATACTCCGGTCGCTACCGTAGCTGGAGTTGCATCGTGTCTGATGCTTCCGTCACGTTCTGGGCGATGGTTGAGTCATCTTTAATACTCCAGTCGCTACCGGAGCTGTAGTTACATCGTGTGTGATGCTTTGGTCATGTTCTGGGCTGCAGTTGTGTCATGTTTAATACTCCAGTCACTACCGGAGCAGCAGTCGCATGGTGTCTAATTCTTTGGTCATGTTCTGGGCTGCGGTTGTGTCATGTTTAATACTCTGGTCGCTAACGGAGCTGCAGTCGCATCGTGTCTGATTCTTTGGTCACATTCTGATCTGCGGTAGTGTCATGTTTAATACTCTGGTCGCTAACGGAGCTGCAGTCGCATCGTGTCTGATGCATCGGTCATGTTCTGGGCTGCGGTTGTATCATGTTTAATACTCCGGTCACTACCGGAGCTGCAGTCGCATTGTGTCTGATGCATCGGTAATGTTCTGGGCGACGGTTGGGTCATCTTTAATACTCCAGTCACTACCGGAGCTGCAGTCGCACCGTGTCTGATGCTTTGGTCACGTTCTGGGCTGCGGTTGTATCATGTTTAATACTCCGGTCGCTAACGGAGCTGCAGTCGCATTGTGTCTGATGCTTTGGTCACGTTCTGGGCTGCGGTTGTGTCATGTTTAATACTCTGGTCACTACCGGAGCTGCAGTCGCATCGTGTCTGATGCATTGGTCATGTTCTGGGCTGTGGGTGTGTCATGTTTAATACTCTGGTCACTACCGGAGCTGCAGTCGCATCGTGTCTGATGCTTTGGTCACACATTACAATGACTGATGCAGCGCCCCTATGCTCTACTATGAGGAAACGCCCCCTGCTTGGGGTTGACCAATAGATGCTGTGTGTAGGCCCTGTGCAGTGCACATAGCCGTATCCATGACAACCTCCATCTTATGTGGCGCACGTCATACAGGGCCTGAGGGGAGGCAGTTTGGTGGAGCCGGGCTATATAAGACTGAGCTCTCCTCAGTTATATCATACAGCAGGCTGCCCACCATCAGGGCTGTCCTCGCTGCCAGTGACAGGCTGCCCACCATAAGGGCTGTCCTCCCTGCCACTGACAGGCTGCCCACACCCAGGGCTGTCCTCGCTGCCACTGACAGGCTGCCCACCATCAGGGCTGTCCTCACTGCCAGTGACAGGCTACCCACCCCCATGGCTGTCCTCGCTGCCACTGACAGGCTGCCCACCATAAGGGCTGTCCTCGCTGCCACTCACAGGCTGCCCACCATAAGGGCTATCCTCGCTGCCACTGACAGGCTGCACACCATCAGAGGTGTCCTCGCTACCAGAGCTGCAGTCGCATCGTGTCTGATGCTTTGGTCACGTTCTGGGCAGTGGTTCTGTCATGTCTAATACTCCGGTCACTACCAGAGCCGCAGTTGCATCGTGTCTGATGCTTCGGTCACATTCTGGGCTGCAGTGATATGATGTTTAATACTCTGGTCGCTATCGTAGCTGCAGTCGCATCGTGTCTCATGCTTTGGTCACGTTCTGGGCTGCGGTTGTGTCATGTTTAATACTCTGGTCGCTAACGGAGCTGCAGTCGCATTGTATCTGATGCATCGGTCACGTTCTGGGCTGCGGTTGTGTCATGTTTAATACTCCAGTCACTACCGGAGCTGCAGTCGCATTGTGTCTCATGCTTTGGTCACGTTCTGGGCTGCGGTTGTGTCATGTTTAATACTCCGGTCACTAATGGAGCTGCAGTCGCATTGTATCTGATGCATCGGTCACGTTCTGGGCTGCGGTTGTGTCATGTTTAATACTCTGGTCGCTAACGGAGCTGCAGTCGCATCGTGTCTGAGGCATCGGTCATGGTCTGGGCTGCGGTTGTATCATGTTTAATACTCCGGTCACTACCGGAGCTGCAGTCGCATCGTGTCTGATGCATCGGTCGTGTTCTGGGCTGTGGGTGTGTCATGTTTAATACTCCGGTCACTACCGGAGCTGCAGTCGCATCATGTCTGATGCTTTGGTCACACATTACAATGACTGATGCAGCTCCCCAATGCTCTAGTATGAGGACACGCCCCCTGCTTGGGGTTCACCAATAGATGCTGTGTGTAGGCCCTGTGCAGTTACACAGCCGTATCCATGACAACCTCCATCTCATGTGGCGCAGGTCATACAGGGCCTGAGGGGAGGCAGTTTGGTGGAGCCGGGCTATATAAGACTGAGCTCTCCTCAGTTATATCATACAGCAGGCTGTCCACCATCAGGGCTGTCCTCGCTGCCACTGACAGGCTGCCCACCCCCAGGGCTGTCCTCGCTGCCACTGACAGGCTGCCCACCATAAGGGCTGTCCTCGCTGCCACTCACAGGCTGCCCACCATAAGGCCTATCCTTGCTGCCACAGACAGGCTGCCCACCATAAGGGCTGTCCTCGCTGCCACTGACAGGCTGCCCACCATAAGGGCTGTCCTCGCTGCCACTGACAGGCTGCACACCATCAGAGGTGTCCTCGCTGCCACTCACAGGCTGCCCACCATAAGGGCTGTCCTCGCTGCCACTGATAGGCTGCCCACCATAAGGGCTGTCCTCGCTGCCACTGACAGGCTGCCCACCATAAGGGCTGTCCTCCCTCCCACTGACAGGCTGCACACCATCAGAGGTGTCCTTGCTACCAGAGCTGCAGTCGCATCGTGTCTGATGCTTTGGTCACATTCTGGGCAGTGGTTCTGTCATGTCTAATACTCCGGTCACTACCGGAGCTGCAGTCGCATCGTGTCTGATGGTTCGTCACGTTCTGGGCTGCGGTCCTGTCATGCTTAATACTCCGGTAGCTACCGAAGCTGCAGTCGCATCGTGTCTGATGCTTCAGTCACGTTTTGTGTGGCGGTTGTGTCATGTTTAATACTCCGATCACTACCAGAGCTGCAGTCGCATCGTGTCTGATGCTTCTGTCACGTTCTGGGCTGCGCATGTAAAACACTTCGGTCGCTATCGGAGCTGCAGTCGCATCGTGTCTGATGCTTCGGTCACATTCTGGGCTGCAGTCATATGATGTTTAATACTCCGGTCGCTACCGGAGCTGCAGTCGCATCGTGTCTGATGCTTCGGTCATGTTCTGGGCTGTGCATGTTTATTACTCCGCTCGCTACCGGTGCCGCTGTCGCATCGTGTCTGATGCTTCGGTCATGTTCTGGGCTGCGCATGTTTGATACTCCGGTCGCTACCGTAGCTGGAGTTGCATCGTGTCTGATGCTTCGGTCACGTTCTGGGCTGCGGTCGTGTTATGTTTAATACTGCAGTTGCTACCGGAGCTGCAGTTACATCGTGTCTGATGCTTCGGTCACGTACTGGGCTGCGGTAGTCTCATGTTTAATACTCCGGTCACTACCGGAGCTGCAGTCGCATCGTGTCTAATTCTTTGGTCACGTTCTGGGCTGCGGTTGTGTCATGTGTAATACTCTCGTCGCTAACGGAGCTGCAGTCGCATTGTGTCTGATGCATCGGTCACGTTCTGGGCGGCGGTTTTGTCATGTTTAATACTCTGGTCGCTATCGGAGCTGCAGTCGCATTGTGCCTGATGCTTCAGTCACGTTCTGGGCGGCGGTTTTGTCATGTTTAATACTCCAGTCGCTACCAGAGCCGCACTGGCATCGTGTCTGATGCTTCGGTCACATTCTGGGCTGCAGTCATATGATGTTTAATACTCCGCTGGCTACCGGAGCTGCAGTCGCATCGTGTCTGATGCTTCGGTCACGTTCTGGGAGACAGGTGTGTCATCTTTAATACTCCAGTCACTACCAGAGCCGCTGTCGCATCGTGTCTGATGCTTCCGTCACGTTCTGGACTGCGGTCGTGTTATGCTTAATACTCCAGTTGCTACCGGAGCTGCAGTTACATCGTGTCTGATGCATCGGTCACGTTCTGGGCGGCGGTTTTGTCATGTTTAATACTCTGGTCGCTATCGGAGCTGCAGTCGCATTGTGCCTGATGCTTCAGTCACGTTCTGGGCGGCGGTTTTGTCATGTTTAATACTCCAGTCGCTACCAGAGCCGCACTGGCATCGTGTCTGATGCTTCGGTCACATTCTGGGCTGCAGTCATATGATGTTTAATACTCCGCTGGCTACCGGAGCTGCAGTCGCATCGTGTCTGATGCTTCGGTCACGTTCTGGGAGACAGGTGTGTCATCTTTAATACTCCAGTCACTACCAGAGCCGCTGTCGCATCGTGTCTGATGCTTCCGTCACGTTCTGGACTGCGGTCGTGTTATGCTTAATACTCCAGTTGCTACCGGAGCTGCAGTTACATCGTGTCTGATGCTTCGGTCACGTTCTGGGCTGCGGTTGTGTCATGTTTAATACTGAGGTCACTTCGGGAGCTGCAGTCACATCGTGTCTGATGCTTCCGTCACATTCTGGGCGACGGTTGGGTCATCTTTAATACTCCAGTCACTACCGAAGCTGCAGTCGCATCATGTCTGATGCTTCGGTCATGTTCTGGGCTGCGGTTGTGTCATGTTTAATACTCTGGTCACTACTGGAGCTGCAGTCGCATCGTGTCTGATGCATCGGTCTTGTTCTGGGCTGTGGGTGTGTCATGTTTAATACTCTGGTCACTACCGGAGCTGCAGTCGCATCGTGTCTGATGCTTTGGTCACACATTACAATGACTGATGCAGCTCCCCTATGCTCTAGTATGAGGACACGCCCCCTGTTTGGGGTTAACCAATAGATGCTGTGTGTAGGCCCCGTGCAGTTACACAGCCGTATCCATGACAACCTCCATCTTATGTGGCGCACGTCATACAGGGCCTGAGGGGAAGCAGTTTGGGGGAGCCGGGCTGTATAAGACTGAGCTCTCCTCAGTTATATCATACAGCAGGCTGCCCACCATCAGGGCTGTCCTCGCTGCCACTGACAGGCTGCCCACTGTCAGAACTGTCCTCGCTGCCACTGACAGGCTGCCCACCCTCAGGGCTGTCCTCACAGCCACTGACAGGCTTGCCCACCATAAGGGCTGTCCTCGCGGCCACTGACAGGCTGCCCACCATAAGGGCTGTCCTCGCTGCCACTCACAGGCTGCCCACAATAAGGCCTATCCTCGCTGCCACTGACAGGCTGCCCACCATAAGGGCTGTCCTCGCTGCCACTGACAGCCTGCCCACCATAAGGGCTGTCCTCGCTGCCACTGACAGGCTGCCCACCATAAGGGCTGTCCTCGCTGCCACTGACAGCCTGCCCACCATAAGGCCTATTCATGCTGCCACTGACAGCCTGACCACCATAAGGGCTATCCTCGCTGCCACTGACAGGCTGCCCACCCTAAGGGCTGTCCTCCCTGCCACTGACAGGCTGCCCACCATAAGGGCTGTCCTCCCTGCCACTGACAGGCTGCACACCATCAGAGGTGTCCTCACTACCAGAGCTGCAGTCGCATAGTTTCTGATGCTTCGCTCACATTCTGGGCAGTGGTTCTGTCATGTCTAATACTCCGGTCACTACGGGAGCCGCAGTCGCATCGTGTCTGATGGTTCGTCACGTTCTGGGCTGCGGTCCTGTCATGCTTAATACTTCAGTAGCTACCAAAGCTGCAGTCGCATCGTGTCTGATGCTTCAGTCACGTTTTGTGTGGCGGTTGTGTCATGTTTAATACTCCGGTAACTACCAGAGCTGCAGTCCCATCGTGTCTGATGCTTCGGTCACATTCTGGGCTGCAGTCATATGATGTTTATTACTCCGCTCGCTACCGGAGCCGTTGTCGCGTCGTGTCTGATGCTTCGGTCATGTTCTGGGCTGCGCATGTTTAATACTGCAGTTGCTACCGGAGCTGCAGTTACATCGTGTCTGATGCTTCGGTCACGTACTGGGCTGCGGTAGTCTCATGTTTAATACTCCGGTCACTACAGGAGCTGCAGTCGCATCGTGTCTGATGCTTCCGTCACGTTCTGGGCGACGATTGGGTCATCTTTAATACTCCAGTCACTACCGGAGCTGCAGTCGCATCGTGTCTGATTCTTTGGTCACGTTCTGGGCTGCGGTTGTGTCATGTGTAATACTCTGGTCGCTAACGGAGCTGCAGTCGCATTGTGTCTGATGCTTCGGTCACGTTCTGGGCGGCGGTTTTGTCATGTTTAATACTCTGGTCGCTAACAGAGCTGCAGTCGCATTGTGTCTGATGCTTCGGTCACATTCTGGGCGGCGGTTTTGTCATGTTTAATACTCTGGTCGCTAACGGAGCTGCAGTCGCATTGTGTCTGATGCTTCGGTCACGTTCTGGGCTGCGGTTCTGTCATGTTTAATACTCTGGTCGCTAACGGAGCTGCAGTCGCATTGTGTCTGATGCTTCGGTCACGTTCTGGGCGGCGGTTTTGTCATGTTTAATACTCTTGTCGCTAACGGAGCTGCAGTCGCATTGTGTCTGATGCTTCGGTCACGTTCTGGGCGACGGTTTTGTCATGTTTAATACTCCAGTCGCTACCAGAGCCGCACTCGCATCGTGTCTGATGCTTCGGTCACATTCTGGGCTGCAGTCATATGATGTTTAATACTCCGGTCACTACCGTAGCTGCAGTCGCATCGTGTCTGATGCTTCGGTCACGTTCTGGGCGACATGTGTATCATCTTTAATACTCCAGTCACTACCAGAGCCGCTGTCGCATCGTCTCTGATGCTTCCGTCACGTTCTGGACTGCGGTCGTGTTATGTTTAATACTCCAGTTGCTACCGGAGCTGCAGTTACATCGTGTCTGATGCTTCCGTCACGTTCTGGGCGACGGTTGGGTCATCTTTAATACTCCAGTCACTACCGGAGCTGTAGTCGCATCATGTCTGATGCTTCGGTCATGTTCTGGGCTGCGGTTGTGTCATGTTTAATACTCTGGTCGCTAACGGAGCTGCAGTCGCATTGTGTCTGATGCTTCGGTCACGTTCTGGGCGGCGGTTTTGTCATGTTTAATACTCTGGTCGCTAACAGAGCTGCAGTCGCATTGTGTCTGATGCTTCGGTCACATTCTGGGCGGCGGTTTTGTCATGTTTAATACTCTGGTCGCTAACGGAGCTGCAGTCGCATTGTGTCTGATGCTTCGGTCACGTTCTGGGCTGCGGTTCTGTCATGTTTAATACTCTGGTCGCTAACGGAGCTGCAGTCGCATTGTGTCTGATGCTTCGGTCACGTTCTGGGCGGCGGTTTTGTCATGTTTAATACTCTTGTCGCTAACGGAGCTGCAGTCGCATTGTGTCTGATGCTTCGGTCACGTTCTGGGCGGCGGTTTTGTCATGTTTAATACTCCAGTCGCTACCAGAGCCGCACTCGCATCGTGTCTGATGCTTCGGTCACATTCTGGGCTGCAGTCATATGATGTTTAATACTCCGGTCACTACCGTAGCTGCAGTCGCATCGTGTCTGATGCTTCGGTCACGTTCTGGGCGACATGTGTATCATCTTTAATACTCCAGTCACTACCAGAGCCGCTGTCGCATCGTCTCTGATGCTTCCGTCACGTTCTGGACTGCGGTCGTGTTATGTTTAATACTCCAGTTGCTACCGGAGCTGCAGTTACATCGTGTCTGATGCTTCCGTCACGTTCTGGGCGACGGTTGGGTCATCTTTAATACTCCAGTCACTACCGGAGCTGTAGTCGCATCATGTCTGATGCTTCGGTCATGTTCTGGGCTGCGGTAGTGTCATGTTTAATACTCTGGTCGCTAACGGAGCTGCAGTTGCATAGTGTCTGTTGCTTTGGTCACGTTCTGGGCTGCGGTTGTGTCATGTTTAATACTCTGGTCGCTAACGGAGCTGCAGTCGCATTGTGTCTGTTGCTTTGGTCACGTTCTGGGCTGCGGTTGTGTCATGTTTAATACTCCAGTCACTACCGGAGCTGCAGTCGCATCGTGTCTGATGCATCGGTCATGTTCTGGGCTGTGGGTGTGTCATGTTTAATACTCCGGTCACTTACGGAGCTGCAGTCGCATCGTGTCTGATGCTTTGGTCACACATTACAATGACTGATGCAGCTCCCCTATGCTCTAGTATGAGGACACGCCCCCTGCTTGGGGTTAACCAATAGATGCTGTGTGTAGGCCCTGTGCAGTTACACAGCCGTATCCATGACAACCTCCATCTTATGTGGTGCACACCATACAGGGCCTGAGTGGAGGCAGTTTGGTGGAGCCGGGCTATATAAGACTGAGCTCTCCTCAGTTATATCATACAGCAGGCTGCCCACCATCAGATCTGTCCTCGCTGCCACTGACAGGCTGCCCACCATAAAGGCTGTCCTCGCTGCCACTCACAGGCTGCCCACCATAAGGCCTATCCTCGCTGCCACTGACAGGCTGCCCACCATAAGGGCTGTCCTCGCTGCCACTCACAGGCTGCCCACCATAAGGCCTATCCTCGCTGCCACTGACAGCCTGCCCACCATAAGGGCTGTCCTCGCTGCCACTGACAGGCTGCCCACCATAAGGGCTGTCCTCGCTGCCACTCACAGGCTACCCACCATAAGGCCTATCCTCGCTGCCACTGACAGCCTGCCCACCATAAGGGCTGTCCTCCCTGCCACTGACAGGTTGCCCACCATCAGGGCTGTCCTCGCTGCCACAGACAGGCTGCCCACCATAAGGGCTGTCCTCCCTGCCACTGACAGGCTGCACACCATCAGAGGTGTCCTCGCTACCAGAGCTGCAGTCGCATCGTGTCTGATGCTTTGGTCACATTCTGGGCTGCGGTTGTGTTATGTCTAATACTCCGGTCACTACCGGAGCCGCAGTCGCATCGTGTCTGATGCTTCGGTCACGTACTGGGCTGCGGTAGTCTCATGTTTAATACTGAGGTCACTACAGGAGCTGCAGTCGCATCGTGTCTGATGGTTCCGTCACGTTCTGGGCGACGGTTGGGTCATCTTTAATACTACAGTCACTACCGGAGCTGCAGTCGCATTGTGTCTGATGCTTCGGTCATGTTCTGGGCTGCGGTTGTGTCATGTTTAATACTCTGGTCGCTAACGGAGCTGCAGTCACATTGTGTCTGATTCTTTGGTCACGTTCTGGGCTGCGGTTGTGTCATGTTTAATACTCTGGTCGCTAACGGAGCTGCAGTCGCATCGTGTCTGATGCATCGGTCATGTTCTGGGCTGTGGGTCTGTCATGTTTAATACTCTGGTCGCTAACGGAGCTGCAGTCGCATCGTGTCTGATGCATCGGTCATGTACTGGGCTGCAGTTGTATCATGTTTAATACTCCGGTCACTACCGGAGCTGCAGTCGCATCGTGTCTGATGCATCGGTCATGTACTGGGCTACAGTTGTATCATGTTTAATACTCCAGTCACTACCGGAGCTGCAGTCGCATCGTGTCTGATGCTTTGGTCACGTTCTGGGCTGCGGTTGTGTCATGTTTAATACTCTGGTCACTACCAGAGCTGCAGTCGCATCGTGTCTGATGCTTTCGTCACACATTACAATGACTGATGCAGCTCCCCTATGCTCTAGTATGAGGACACGCCCCCTGCTTGGGGTTAACCAATAGATGCTGTGTGTAGGCCCTGTGCAGTTACACAGCCGTATCCATGACAACCGCCATCTTATGTGGTGCAGGTCATACAGGGCCTGAGGGGAGGCAGTTTGGTGGAGCCGGGCTATATAAGACTGAGCTCTCCTCAGTTATATCATACAGCAGGCTGCCCACCATCAGATCTGTCCTCGCTGCCACTGACAGGCTGCCCACCATAAAGGCTGTCCTCGCTGCCACTCACAGGCTGCCCACCATAAGGGCTGTCCTCGCTGCCACTCACAGGCTGCCCACCATAAGGGCTGTCCTCGCTGCCACTGACAGGCTGCCCACCATAAGGGCTATCCTCGCAGCCACTGACAGCCTGCCCACCATAAGGGTTGTCCTCGTTGCCTCTGACAGGCTACCCACCATAAGGGCTGTCCTCCCTGCCAATGACAGGCTGCCCACCATAAGGGCTGTCCTCACAGCCACTGACAGGCTTGCCCACCATAAGGGCTGTCCTCGCTGCCACTGACAGGCTGCCCACCATAAGGGCTGTCCTCGCTGCCACTCACAGGCTGCCCACCATAAGGGCTGTCCTCGCTGCCACTGACAGGCTGCCCACCATAAGGGCTATCCTCGCTGCCACTGACAGCCTGCCCACCATAAGGGCTATCCTCGCTGCCACTGACAGGCTGCCCACCATAAGGGTTGTCCTCGTTGCCTCTGACAGGCTACCCACCATAAGGGCTGTCCTCCCTGCCAATGACAGGCTGCCCACCATAAGGGCTGTCCTCCCTGCCACTGACAGGCTGCACACCATCAGAGGTGTCCTCACTACCAGAGCTGCAGTCGCATCGTGTCTGATGCTTCGCTCACATTCTGGGCAGTGGTTCTGTCATGTCTAATACTCCGGTCACTACCGGAGCCGCAGTCGCATCGTGTCTGATGGTTCGTCACGTTCTGGGCTGCGGTCCTGTCATGCTTAATACTCCGGTAGCTACCGAAGCTGCAGTCGCATCGTGGCTGATGCTTCAGTCACGTTTTGTGTGGCGGTTGTGTCATGTTTAATACTCCGGTCACTACCAGAGCTGCAGTCCCATCGTGTCTGATGCTTCGGTCACGTTCTGGGCTGCGCATGTAAAATACTTCGGTCGCTATCGGAGCTGCAGTCGCATCGTGTCTGATGCTTCGGTCACATTCTGGGCTGCAGTCATATGATGTTTAATACTCCGGTCGCTACGTTAGCTGCAGTCGCATCGTGTCTGATGCTTCGGTCATGTTCTGGGCTGCGCATGTTTATTACTCCGCTCGCTACCGGAGCCGCTGTCGCATCATGTCTGATGCTTCGGTCATGTTCTGGGCTGCGCATGTTTGATACTCCGGTCACTACCGTAGCTGCAGTCGCATTGTGTCTGATGGTTCCGTCACGTTCTGGGCGACGGTTGGGTCATCTTTAATACTCCAGTCACTACCGGAGCTGCAGTCGCATCATGTCTGATGCTTCGGTCTTGTTCTGGGCTGCGGTTGTGTCATGTTTAATACTCTGGTCGCTAACGGAGCTGCAGTCGCATTGTGTCTGATTCTTTGGTCACGTTCTGGGCTGCGGTTGTGTCATGTTTAATACTCTGGTCGCTAACGGAGCTGCAGTCGCATCGTGTCTGATGCATCGGTCATGTTCTGGGCTGTGGGTCTGTCATGTTTAATACTCTGGTCGCTAACGGAGCTGCAGTCGCATCGTGTCTGATGCATCGGTCATGTACTGGGCTGCAGTTGTATCATGTTTAATACTCCGGTCACTACCGGAGCTGCAGTCGCATCGTGTCTGATGCTTTCGTCACACATTACAATGACTGATGCAGCTCCCCTATGCTCTAGTATGAGGACACGCCCCCTGCTTGGGGTTAACCAATAGATGCTGTGTGTAGGCCCTGTGCAGTTACACAGCCGTATCCATGACAACCGCCATCTTATGTGGTGCACGTCATACAGGGCCTGAGGGGAGGCAGTTTGGTGGAGCTGGGCTATATAAGACTGAGCTCTCCTCAGTTATATCATACAGCAGGCTGCCCATCATCAGGGCTGTCCTCGCTGCCACTGACAGGCTGCCCACTGTCAGAGCTGTCCTCACTGCCACTGACAGCCTGCCCACCATAAGGGCTATCCTCGCTGCCACTGACAGGCTGCCCACCATAAGGGCTGTCCTCCCTGCCACTGACAGGCTGCCCACCATAAGGGCTGTCCTCCCTGCCACTGACAGGCTGCACACCATCAGAGGTGTCCTCACTACCAGAGCTGCAGTCGCATCGTTTCTGATGCTTCGCTCACATTCTGGGCAGTGGTTCTGTCATGTCTAATACTCCGGTCACTACCGGAGCCGCAGTCGCATCGTGTCTGATGGTTCGTCACGTTCTGGGCTGCGGTCCTGTCATGCTTAATACTCCGGTAGCTACCGAAGCTGCAGTCGCATCGTGGCTGATGCTTCAGTCACGTTTTGTGTGGCGGTAGTGTCATGTTTAATACTCCGGTCACTACCAGAGCTGCAGTCCCATCGTGTCTGATGCTTCGGTCATGTTCTGGGCTGCGCATGTAAAATACTTCGGTCGCTATCGGAGCTGCAGTCGCATCGTGTCTGATGCTTCGGTCACATTCTGGGCTGCAGTCATATAATGTTTAATACTCCGGTCGCTACGTTAGCTGCAGTCGCATCGTGTCTGATGCTTCAGTCATGTTCTGGGCTGCGCATGTTTATTACTCCGCTCGCTACCGGAGCCGCTGTCGCATTGTGTCTGATGCTTCGGTCACGTTCTGGGCTGCGGTTCTGTCATGTTTAATACTCTGGTCGCTAACGGAGCTGCAGTCGCATTGTGTCTGATGCTTCGGTCACGTTCTGGGCGGCGGTTTTGTCATGTTTAATACTCTTGTCGCTAACGGAGCTGCAGTCGCATTGTGTCTGATGCTTCGGTCACGTTCTGGGCGGCGGTTTTGTCATGTTTAATACTCCAGTCGCTACCAGAGCCGCACTCGCATCGTGTCTGATGCTTCGGTCACATTCTGGGCTGCAGTCATATGATGTTTAATACTCCGGTCACTACCGTAGCTGCAGTCGCATCGTGTCTGATGCTTCGGTCACGTTCTGGGCGACAGGTGTGTCATCTTTAATACTCCAGTCACTACCAGAGCCGCTGTCGCATCGTCTCTGATGCTTCCGTCACGTTCTGGACTGCGGTCGTGTTATGTTTAATACTCCAGTTGCTACCGGAGCTGCAGTTACATCGTGTCTGATGCTTCCGTCACATTCTGGGCGACGGTTGGGTCATCTTTAATACTCCAGTCTCTACCGGAGCTGTAGTCGCATCATGTCTGATGCTTCGGTCATGTTCTGGGCTGCGGTTGTGTCATGTTTAATACTCTGGTCGCTAACGGAGCTGCAGTTGCATTGTGTCTGTTGCTTTGGTAACGTTCTGGGCTGCGGTTGTGTCATGTTTAATACTCTGGTCGCTAACGGAGCTGCAGTCGCATTGTGTCTGTTGCTTTGGTCACGTTCTGGGCTGTGGTTGTGTCATGTTTAATACTCCAGTCACTACCGGAGCTGCAGTCGCATCGTGTCTGATGCATCGGTCATGTTCTGGGCTGTGGGTGTGTCATGTTTAATACTCCGGTCACTACCGGAGCTGCAGTCGCATCGTGTCTGATGCTTTGGTCACACATTACAATGACTGATGCAGCTCCCCCATGCTCTAGTATGAGGACACGCCCCCTGCTTGGGGTTAACCAATAGATGCTGTGTGTAGGCCCTGTGCAGTTACACAGCCGTATCCATGACAACCGCCATCTTATGTGGTGCACATCATACAGGGCCTGAGTGGAGGCAGTTTGGTGGAGCCGGGCTATATAAGACTGAGCTCTCCTCAGTTATATCATACAGCAGGCTGCCCACCATCAGAGCTGTCCTCGCTGCCACTGACAGGCTGCCCACCATAAAGGCTGTCCTCGCTGCCACTCACAGGCTGCCCACCATAAGGCCTATCCTCGCTGCCACTGACAGGCTGCCCACCATAAGGGCTGTCCTCGCTGCCACTCACAGGCTGCACACCATAAGGCCTATCCTCGCTGCCACTGACAGCCTGCCCACCATAAGGGCTGTCCTCCCTGCCACTGACAGGCTGCCCACCATAAGGGCTGTCCTCGCTGCCACTCACAGGCTACCCACCATAAGGCCTATCCTCGCTGCCACTGACAGCCTGCCCACCATAAGGGCTGTCCTCCCTGCCACTGACAGGCTGCACACCATCAGAGGTGTCCTCGCTACCAGAGCTGCAGTCGCATCGTGTCTGATGCTTTGGTCACATTCTGGGCTGCGGTTGTGTCATGTCTAATACTCCGGTCACTACAGGAGCCGCAGTCGCATCGTGTCTGATGCTTCGGTCACGTACTGGGCTGCGGTAGTCTCATGTTTAATACTGAGGTCACTACAGGAGCTGCAGTTGCATCGTGTCTGATGGTTCCGTCATGTTCTGGGCTGCGGTTGTGTCATGTTTAATACTCTGGTCGCTAACGGAGCTGCAGTCGCATTGTGTCTGATTCTTTGGTCACGTTCTGGGTTGCGGTTGTGTCATGTTTAATACTCTGGTCGCTAACGGAGCTGCAGTCGCATCGTGTCTGATGCATCGGTCATGTTCTGGGCTGTGGGTGTGTCATGTTTAATACTCTGGTCACTACCGGAGCTGCAGTCGCATCATGTCTGATGCTTTGGTCACACATTACAATGACTGATGCAGCTCCCCCATGCTCTAGTATGAGGACACGCCCCCTGCTTGGGGTTAACCAATAGATGCTGTGTGTAGGCCCTGTGCAGTTACACAGCCGTATCCATGACAACCTCCATCTTATGTGGTGCACATCATACAGGGCCTGAGTGGAGGCAGTTTGGTGGAGCCGGGCTATATAAGACTGAGCTCTCCTCAGTTATATCATACAGCAGGCTGCCCACCATCAGATCTGTCCTCGCTGCCACTGACAGGCTGCCCACCATAAAGGCTGTCCTCGCTGCCACTCACAGGCTGCCCACCATAAGGCCTATCCTCGCTGCCACTGACAGGCTGCCCACCATAAGGGCTGTCCTCGCTGCCACTCACAGGCTGCCCACCATAAGGCCTATCCTCGCTGCCACTGACAGCCTGCCCACCATAAGGGCTGTCCTCCCTGCCACTGACAGGCTGCCCACCATAAGGGCTGTCCTCGCTGCCACTCACAGGCTGCCCACCATAAGGGCTGTCCTCCCTGCCACTGACAGGCTGCACACCATCAGAGGTGTCCTCACTATCAGAGCTGCAGTTGCATCGTGTCTAATGCTTCGCTCACATTCTGGGCAGTGGTTCTGTCATGTCTAATACTCCGGTCACTACCGGAGCCGCAGTCGTATCGTGTCTGATGGTTCGTCACGTTCTGGGCTGCGGTCCTGTCATGTTTAATACTCTGGTAGCTACCGAAGCTGCAGTCACATCGTGTCTAATGTTTCAGTCATGTTTTGTGTGGCGGTTGTGTCATGTTTAATACTCCGGTAACTACCAGAGCTGCAGTCCCATCGTGTCTGATGCTTCGGTCACATTCTGGGCTGCAGTCATATGATGTTTAATACTCCGGTCGCTACCGTAGCTGCAGTCGCATCGTGTCTGATGCTTCGGTCATGTTCTGCGCTGCGCATGTTTATTACTCCGCTCGCTACCGGAGCCGTTGTCGCATCGTGTCTGATGCTTCGGTCATGTTCTGGGCTGCGCATGTTTGATACTCCGGTCGCTACCGTAGCTGCAGTTGCATCGTGTCTGATGCTTCGGTCACGTCCTGGGCTGCGGTCGTGTTATGTTTAATACTGCAGTTGCTACCGGAGCTGCAGTTACATCGTATCTGATGCTTCGGTCACGTACTGGGCTGCGGTAGTCTCATGTTTAATACTCCGGTCACTACAGGAGCTGCAGTCGCATCGTGTCTGATGCTTCCGTCACGTTCTGGGCGACGATTGGGTCATCTTTAATACTCCAGTCACTACCGGAGCTGCAGTCGCATCGTGTCTGATTCTTTGGTCACGTTCTGGGCTGCGGTTGTGTCATGTGTAATACTCTGGTCGCTAACGGAGCTGCAGTCGCATTGTGTCTGATGCTTCGGTCACGTTCTGGGCGGCAGTTTTGTCATGTTTAATACTCTGGTCGCTAACGGAGCTGCAGTCGCATTGTGTCTGATGCTTCGGTCACGTTCTGGGCGGCGGTTTTGTCATGTTTAATACTCCAGTCGCTAACGGAGCTGCAGTCGCATTGTGTCTGATGCTTCGGTCACGTTCTGGGCTGCGGTTCTGTCATGTTTAATACTCTGGTCGCTAACGGAGCTGCAGTCGCATTGTGTCTGATGCTTCGGTCACGTTCTGGGCGGCGGTTTTGTCATGTTTAATACTCCAGTCGCTAACGGAGCTGCAGTCGCATCGTGTCTGATGCATCGGTCATGTTCTGGGCTGTGGGTCTGTCATGTTTAATACTCTGGTCGCTAACGGAGCTGCAGTCGCATCGTGTCTGATGCATCGGTCATGTACTGGGCTGCAGTTGTATCATGTTTAATACTCCGGTCACTACCGGAGCTGCAGTCGCATCGTGTCTGATGCATCGGTCATGTACTGGGCTACAGTTGTATCATGTTTAATACTCCAGTCACTACCGGAGCTGCAGTCGCATCGTGTCTGATGCTTTGGTCACGTTCTGGGCTGCGGTTGTGTCATGTTTAATACTCTGGTCACTACCAGAGCTGCAGTCGCATCGTGTCTGATGCTTTCGTCACACATTACAATGACTGATGCAGCTCCCCTATGCTCTAGTATGAGGACACGCCCCCTGCTTGGGGTTAACCAATAGATGCTGTGTGTAGGCCCTGTGCAGTTACACAGCCGTATCCATGACAACCGCCATCTTATGTGGTGCAGGTCATACAGGGCCTGAGGGGAGGCAGTTTGGTGGAGCCGGGCTATATAAGACTGAGCTCTCCTCAGTTATATCATACAGCAGGCTGCCCATCATCAGGGCTGTCCTCGCTGCCACTGACAGGCTGCCCACTGTCAGAGCTGTCCTCACTGCCACTGACAGGCTGCCCACCCTCAGGGCTGTCCTCACAGCCACTGACAGGCTTGCCCACCATAAGGGCTGTCCTCGCTGCCACTGACAGGCTGCCCACCATAAGGGCTGTCCTCGCTGCCACTCACAGGCTGCCCACCATAAGGGCTGTCCTCGCTGCCACTGACAGGCTGCCCACCATAAGGGCTATCCTCGCTGCCACTGACAGCCTGCCCACCATAAGGGCTATCCTCGCTGCCACTGACAGGCTGCCCACCATAAGGGTTGTCCTCGTTGCCTCTGACAGGCTACCCACCATAAGGGCTGTCCTCCCTGCCACTGACAGGCTGCCCACCATAAGGGCTGTCCTCCCTGCCACTGACAGGCTGCACACCATCAGAGGTGTCCTCACTACCAGAGCTGCAGTCGCATCGTGTCTGATGCTTCGCTCACATTCTGGGCAGTGGTTCTGTCATGTCTAATACTCCGGTCACTACCGGAGCCGCAGTCGCATCGTGTCTGATGGTTCGTCACGTTCTGGGCTGCGGTCCTGTCATGCTTAATACTCCGGTAGCTACCGAAGCTGCAGTCGCATCGTGGCTGATGCTTCAGTCACGTTTTGTGTGGCGGTTGTGTCATGTTTAATACTCCGGTCACTACCAGAGCTGCAGTCCCATCGTGTCTGATGCTTCGGTCACGTTCTGGGCTGCGCATGTAAAATACTTCGGTCGCTATCGGAGCTGCAGTCGCATCGTGTCTGATGCTTCGGTCACATTCTGGGCTGCAGTCATATGATGTTTAATACTCCGGTCGCTACGTTAGCTGCAGTCGCATCGTGTCTGATGCTTCGGTCATGTTCTGGGCTGCGCATGTTTATTACTCCGCTCGCTACCGGAGCCGCTGTCGCATCATGTCTGATGCTTCGGTCATGTTCTGGGCTGCGCATGTTTGATACTCCGGTCACTACCGTAGCTGCAGTCGCATTGTGTCTGATGGTTCCGTCACGTTCTGGGCGACGGTTGGGTCATCTTTAATACTCCAGTCACTACCGGAGCTGCAGTCGCATCATGTCTGATGCTTCGGTCTTGTTCTGGGCTGCGGTTGTGTCATGTTTAATACTCTGGTCGCTAACGGAGCTGCAGTCGCATTGTGTCTGATTCTTTGGTCACGTTCTGGGCTGCGGTTGTGTCATGTTTAATACTCTGGTCGCTAACGGAGCTGCAGTCGCATCGTGTCTGATGCATCGGTCATGTTCTGGGCTGTGGGTCTGTCATGTTTAATACTCTGGTCGCTAACGGAGCTGCAGTCGCATCGTGTCTGATGCATCGGTCATGTACTGGGCTGCAGTTGTATCATGTTTAATACTCCGGTCACTACCGGAGCTGCAGTCGCATCGTGTCTGATGCTTTCGTCACACATTACAATGACTGATGCAGCTCCCCTATGCTCTAGTATGAGGACACGCCCCCTGCTTGGGGTTAACCAATAGATGCTGTGTGTAGGCCCTGTGCAGTTACACAGCCGTATCCATGACAACCGCCATCTTATGTGGTGCACGTCATACAGGGCCTGAGGGGAGGCAGTTTGGTGGAGCTGGGCTATATAAGACTGAGCTCTCCTCAGTTATATCATACAGCAGGCTGCCCATCATCAGGGCTGTCCTCGCTGCCACTGACAGGCTGCCCACTGTCAGAGCTGTCCTCACTGCCACTGACAGCCTGCCCACCATAAGGGCTATCCTCGCTGCCACTGACAGGCTGCCCACCATAAGGGTTGTCCTCGCTGCCACTGACAGGCTGCCCACCATAAGGGCTGTCCTCCCTGCCACTGACAGGCTGCCCACCATAAGGGCTGTCCTCCCTGCCACTGACAGGCTGCACACCATCAGAGGTGTCCTCACTACCAGAGCTGCAGTCGCATCGTTTCTGATGCTTCGCTCACATTCTGGGCAGTGGTTCTGTCATGTCTAATACTCCGGTCACTACCGGAGCCGCAGTCGCATCGTGTCTGATGGTTCGTCACGTTCTGGGCTGCGGTCCTGTCATGCTTAATACTCCGGTAGCTACCGAAGCTGCAGTCGCATCGTGGCTGATGCTTCAGTCACGTTTTGTGTGGCGGTAGTGTCATGTTTAATACTCCGGTCACTACCAGAGCTGCAGTCCCATCGTGTCTGATGCTTCGGTCATGTTCTGGGCTGCGCATGTAAAATACTTCGGTCGCTATCGGAGCTGCAGTCGCATCGTGTCTGATGCTTCGGTCACATTCTGGGCTGCAGTCATATGATGTTTAATACTCCGGTCGCTACGTTAGCTGCAGTCGCATCGTGTCTGATGCTTCAGTCATGTTCTGGGCTGCGCATGTTTATTACTCCGCTCGCTACCGGAGCCGCTGTCGCATTGTGTCTGATGCTTCGGTCACGTTCTGGGCTGCGGTTCTGTCATGTTTAATACTCTGGTCGCTAACGGAGCTGCAGTCGCATTGTGTCTGATGCTTCGGTCACGTTCTGGGCGGCGGTTTTGTCATGTTTAATACTCTTGTCGCTAACGGAGCTGCAGTCGCATTGTGTCTGATGCTTCGGTCACGTTCTGGGCGGCGGTTTTGTCATGTTTAATACTCCAGTCGCTACCAGAGCCGCACTCGCATCGTGTCTGATGCTTCGGTCACATTCTGGGCTGCAGTCATATGATGTTTAATACTCCGGTCACTACCGTAGCTGCAGTCGCATCGTGTCTGATGCTTCGGTCACGTTCTAGGCGACAGGTGTGTCATCTTTAATACTCCAGTCACTACCAGAGCCGCTGTCGCATCGTCTCTGATGCTTCCGTCACGTTCTGGACTGCGGTCGTGTTATGTTTAATACTCCAGTTGCTACCGGAGCTGCAGTTACATCGTGTCTGATGCTTCCGTCACATTCTGGGCGACGGTTGGGTCATCTTTAATACTCCAGTCTCTACCGGAGCTGTAGTCGCATCATGTCTGATGCTTCGGTCATGTTCTGGGCTGCGGTTGTGTCATGTTTAATACTCTGGTCGCTAACGGAGCTGCAGTTGCATTGTGTCTGTTGCTTTGGTAACGTTCTGGGCTGCGGTTGTGTCATGTTTAATACTCTGGTCGCTAACGGAGCTGCAGTCGCATTGTGTCTGTTGCTTTGGTCACGTTCTGGGCTGTGGTTGTGTCATGTTTAATACTCCAGTCACTACCGGAGCTGCAGTCGCATCGTGTCTGATGCATCGGTCATGTTCTGGGCTGTGGGTGTGTCATGTTTAATACTCCGGTCACTACCGGAGCTGCAGTCGCATCGTGTCTGATGCTTTGGTCACACATTACAATGACTGATGCAGCTCCCCCATGCTCTAGTATGAGGACACGCCCCCTGCTTGGGGTTAACCAATAGATGCTGTGTGTAGGCCCTGTGCAGTTACACAGCCGTATCCATGACAACCGCCATCTTATGTGGTGCACATCATACAGGGCCTGAGTGGAGGCAGTTTGGTGGAGCCGGGCTATATAAGACTGAGCTCTCCTCAGTTATATCATACAGCAGGCTGCCCACCATCAGAGCTGTCCTCGCTGCCACTGACAGGCTGCCCACCATAAAGGCTGTCCTCGCTGCCACTCACAGGCTGCCCACCATAAGGCCTATCCTCGCTGCCACTGACAGGCTGCCCACCATAAGGGCTGTCCTCGCTGCCACTCACAGGCTGCACACCATAAGGCCTATCCTCGCTGCCACTGACAGCCTGCCCACCATAAGGGCTGTCCTCCCTGCCACTGACAGGCTGCCCACCATAAGGGCTGTCCTCGCTGCCACTCACAGGCTACCCACCATAAGGCCTATCCTCGCTGCCACTGACAGCCTGCCCACCATAAGGGCTGTCCTCCCTGCCACTGACAGGCTGCACACCATCAGAGGTGTCCTCGCTACCAGAGCTGCAGTCGCATCGTGTCTGATGCTTTGGTCACATTCTGGGCTGCGGTTGTGTCATGTCTAATACTCCGGTCACTACCGGAGCCGCAGTCGCATCGTGTCTGATGCTTCGGTCACGTACTGGGCTGCGGTAGTCTCATGTTTAATACTGAGGTCACTACAGGAGCTGCAGTTGCATCGTGTCTGATGGTTCCGTCATGTTCTGGGCTGCGGTTGTGTCATGTTTAATACTCTGGTCGCTAACGGAGCTGCAGTCGCATTGTGTCTGATTCTTTGGTCACGTTCTGGGTTGCGGTTGTGTCATGTTTAATACTCTGGTCGCTAACGGAGCTGCAGTCGCATCGTGTCTGATGCATCGGTCATGTTCTGGGCTGTGGGTCTGTCATGTTTAATACTCCGGTCACTACCGGAGCTGCAGTCGCATCGTGTCTGATGCTTTGGTCACACATTACAATGACTGATGCAGCTCCCCCATGCTCTAGTATGAGGACACGCCCCCTGCTTGGGGTTAACCAATAGATGCTGTGTGTAGGCCCTGTGCAGTTACACAGCCGTATCCATGACAACCTCCATCTTATGTGGTGCACATCATACAGGGCCTGAGTGGAGGCAGTTTGGTGGAGCCGGGCTATATAAGACTGAGCTCTCCTCAGTTATATCATACAGCAGGCTGCCCACCATCAGATCTGTCCTCGCTGCCACTGACAGGCTGCCCACCATAAAGGCTGTCCTCGCTGCCACTCACAGGCTGCCCACCATAAGGCCTATCCTCGCTGCCACTGACAGGCTGCCCACCATAAGGGCTGTCCTCGCTGCCACTCACAGGCTGCCCACCATAAGGCCTATCCTCGCTGCCACTGACAGCCTGCCCACCATAAGGGCTGTCCTCCCTGCCACTGACAGGCTGCCCACCATAAGGGCTGTCCTCGCTGCCACTCACAGGCTGCCCACCATAAGGGCTGTCCTCCCTGCCACTGACAGGCTGCACACCATCAGAGGTGTCCTCACTATCAGAGCTGCAGTTGCATCGTGTCTAATGCTTCGCTCACATTCTGGGCAGTGGTTCTGTCATGTCTAATACTCCGGTCACTACCGGAGCCGCAGTCGTATCGTGTCTGATGGTTCGTCACGTTCTGGGCTGCGGTCCTGTCATGTTTAATACTCTGGTAGCTACCGAAGCTGCAGTCACATCGTGTCTAATGTTTCAGTCATGTTTTGTGTGGCGGTTGTGTCATGTTTAATACTCCGGTAACTACCAGAGCTGCAGTCCCATCGTGTCTGATGCTTCGGTCACATTCTGGGCTGCAGTCATATGATGTTTAATACTCCGGTCGCTACCGTAGCTGCAGTCGCATCGTGTCTGATGCTTCGGTCATGTTCTGCGCTGCGCATGTTTATTACTCCGCTCGCTACCGGAGCCGTTGTCGCATCGTGTCTGATGCTTCGGTCATGTTCTGGGCTGCGCATGTTTGATACTCCGGTCGCTACCGTAGCTGCAGTTGCATCGTGTCTGATGCTTCGGTCACGTCCTGGGCTGCGGTCGTGTTATGTTTAATACTGCAGTTGCTACCGGAGCTGCAGTTACATCGTATCTGATGCTTCGGTCACGTACTGGGCTGCGGTAGTCTCATGTTTAATACTCCGGTCACTACAGGAGCTGCAGTCGCATCGTGTCTGATGCTTCCGTCACGTTCTGGGCGACGATTGGGTCATCTTTAATACTCCAGTCACTACCGGAGCTGCAGTCGCATCGTGTCTGATTCTTTGGTCACGTTCTGGGCTGCGGTTGTGTCATGTGTAATACTCTGGTCGCTAACGGAGCTGCAGTCGCATTGTGTCTGATGCTTCGGTCACGTTCTGGGCGGCAGTTTTGTCATGTTTAATACTCTGGTCGCTAACGGAGCTGCAGTCGCATTGTGTCTGATGCTTCGGTCACGTTCTGGGCGGCGGTTTTGTCATGTTTAATACTCCAGTCGCTAACGGAGCTGCAGTCGCATTGTGTCTGATGCTTCGGTCACGTTCTGGGCTGCGGTTCTGTCATGTTTAATACTCTGGTCGCTAACGGAGCTGCAGTCGCATTGTGTCTGATGCTTCGGTCACGTTCTGGGCGGCGGTTTTGTCATGTTTAATACTCCAGTCGCTAACGGAGCTGCAGTCGCATTGTGTCTGATGCTTCGGTCACATTCTGGGCTGCGGTTCTGTCATGTTTAATACTCTGGTCGCTAACGGAGCTGCAGTCGCATTGTGTCTGATGCTTCGGTCACGTTCTGGGCGGCGGTTTTGTCATGTTTAATACTCCAGTCGCTACCAGAGCCGCACTCGCATCGTGTCTGATGCTTCGATCACATTCTGGGCTGCAGTCATATGATGTTTAATACTCCGGTCAGTACTGTAGCTGCAGTCGCATCGTGTCTGATGCTTCGGTCACGTTCTGGGCGACAGGTGTGTCATCTTTAATACTCCAGTCACTACCAGAGCCGCTGTCGCATCGTCTCTGATGCTTCCGTCACGTTCTGGACTGCCGTCGTGTTATGTTTAATACTCCAGTTGCTACCGGAGCTGCAGTTACATCGTGTCTGATGCTTCCGTCACGTTCTGGGCGACGGTTGGGTCATCTTTAATACTCCAGTCACTACCGGAGCTGTAGTCGCATCATGTCTGATGCTTCGGTCATGTTCTGGGCTGCGGTTGTGTCATGTTTAATACTCTGGTCGCTAACGGAGCTGCAGTTGCATTGTGTCTGTTCTTTGGTCACGTTCTGGGCTGCGGTTGTGTCATGTTTAATACTCTGGTCGCTAACGGAGCTGCAGTCGCATTGTGTCTGTTGCTTTGGTCACGTTCTGGGCTGCGGTTGTGTCATGTTTAATACTCCAGTCACTACCGGAGTTGCAGTCGCATCGTGTCTGATGCTTTGGTCACACATTACAATGACTGATGCAGCTCCCCCATGCTCTAGTATGAGGACACGCCCCCTGCTTGGGGTTAACCAATAGATGCTGTGTGTAGGCCCTGTGCAGTTACACAGCCGTATCCATGACAACCTCCATCTTATGTGGTGCACGTCATACAGGGCCTGAGGGGAGGCAGTTTGGTGGAGCCGGGCTATATAAGACTGAGCTCTCCTCAGTTATATCATACAGCAGGCTGCCCACCATCAGGGCTGTCCTCGCTGCCACTGACAGGCTGCCCACCATAAAGGCTGTCCTCGCTGCCACTCACAGGCTGCCCACCATCAGAACTGTCCTCGCTGCCACTGACAGGCTGCCCACCATAAAGGCTGTCCTCGCTGCCACTCACAGGCTGCCCACCATAAGGCCTATCCTCGCTGCCACTGACAGGCTGCCCACCATAAGGGCTGTCCTCGCTGCCACTCACAGGCTGCCCACCATAAGGCCTATCCTCGCTGCCACTGACAGCCTGCCCACCATAAGGGCTGTCCTCCCTGCCACTGACAGGCTGCCCACCATAAGGGCTGTCCTCGCTGCCACTCACAGGCTACCCACCATAAGGCCTATCCTCGCTGCCACTGACAGCCTGCCCACCATAAGGGCTGTCCTCCCTGCCACTGACAGGTTGCCCACCATTAGGGCTGTCCTCGCTGCCACAGACAGGCTGCCCACCATAAGGGCTGTCCTCCCTGCCACTGACAGGCTGCACACCATCAGAGGTGTCCTCGCTACCAGAGCTGCAGTCACATCGTGTCTGATGCTTTGGTCACATTCTGGGCTGCGGTTGTGTCATGTCTAATACTCCGGTCACTACCGGAGCCGCAGTCGCATCGTGTCTGATGCTTTGGTCACGTACTGGGCTGCGGTAGTCTCATGTTTAATACTGAGGTCACTACAGGAGCTGCAGTCGCATCGTGTCTGATGGTTCTGTCACGTTCTGGGCGACGGTTGGGTCATCTTTAATACTCCAGTCACTACCGGAGCTGCAGTCGCATCATGTCTGATTTTTTGGTCACGTTCTGGGCTGCGGTTGTGTCATGTTTAATACTCTGGTCGCTAACGGAGCTGCAGTCGCATCGTGTCTGATGCATCGGTCATGTTCTGGTCTGCGGTAGTCTCATGTTTAATACTCCGGTCACTACAGGAGCTGCAGTCGCATCGTGTCTGATGCTTCCGTCACGTTCTGGGCGACGGTTGGGTCATCTTTAATACTCCAGTCACTACCGGAGCTACAGTCGCATCATGTCTGATGCTTCGGTCATGTTCTGGGCTGCGGTTGTGTCATGTTTAATACTCTGGTCGCTAACGGAGCTGCAGTCGCATTGTGTCTGATTCTTTGGTCACGTTCTGGGCTGCGGTTGTGTCATGTTTAATACTCTGGTCGCTAACGGAGCTGCAGTCGCATCGTGTCTGATGCATCGGTCATGTTCTGGGCTGTGGGTCTGTCATGTTTAATACTCTGGTCGCTAACGGAGCTGCAGTCGCACCGTGTCTGATGCTTCCGTCACGTTCTGGGCGACGGTTGGGTCATCTTTAATACTCCAGTCACTACCGGAGCTGTAGTCGCATCATGTCTGATGCTTCGGTCATGTTCTGGGCTGCGGTTGTGTCATGTTTAATACTCTGGTCTCTAACGGAGCTGCAGTCGCATTGTGTCTGTTGCTTTGGTCACGTTCTGGGCTGCGGTTGTGTCATGTTTAATACTCCAGTCACTACCGGAGCTGCAGTCGCATCGTGTCTGATGCTTCGGTCACGTTCTGGGCGACAGGTGTGTCATCTTTAATACTCCAATCACTACCAGAGCCGCTGTCGCATCGTGTCTGATGCTTCCGTCACGTTCTGGACTGTGGTCGTGTTATGTTTAATACTCCAGTTGCTACTGGAGCTGCAGTTACATCGTGTCTGATGCTTCGGTCACGTACTGGGCTGCGGTAGTCTCGTGTTTAATACTCTGGTCACTACAGGAGCTGCAGTCGCATCGTGTCTGATGCTTCCGTCACGTTCTGGGCGACGATTGGGTCATCTTTAATACTCCAGTCACTACCGGAGCTGCAGTCGCATCGTGTCTGATTCTTTGGTCACGTTCTGGGCTGCGGTTGTGTCATGTGTAATAGTCTGGTCGCTAACGGAGCTGCAGTCGCATTGTGTCTAATGCTTCGGTCACGTTCTGGGCGGCGGTTTTGTCATGTTTAATACTCTGGTCGCTAACGGAGCTGCAGTCGCATTGTGTCTGATGCTTCGGTCACGTTCTGGGCTGCGGTTCTGTCATGTTTAATACTCTGGTCGCTAACGTAGCTGCAGTCGCATTGTGTCTGATGCTTCGGTCACGTTCTGGGCGGCGGTTTTGTCATGTTTAATACTCTGGTCGCTAACGGAGCTGCAGTCGCATTGTGTCTGATGCTTCGGTCACGTTCTGGGCTGCGGTTCTGTCATGTTTAATACTCTGGTCGCTAACGGAGCAGCAGTCGCATTGTGTCTGATGCTTCGGTCACGTTCTGGGCGGCGGTTTTGTCATGTTTAATACTCTTGTCGCTAACGGAGCTGCAGTCGCATTGTATCTGATGCATCGGTCATGTTCTGGGCTGCGGTTGTGTCATGTTTAATACTCTGGTCGCTAACGGAGCTGCAGTCGCATTGTGTCTGATTCTTTGGTCACGTTCTGGGCTGCGGTTGTGTCATGTTTAATACTCTGGTCGCTAACGGAGCTGCAGTCGCATCGTGTCTGATGCATCGGTCATGTTCTGGGCTGTGGGTCTGTCATGTTTAATACTCTGGTCGCTAACGGAGCTGCAGTCGCACCGTGTCTGATGCTTCCGTCACGTTCTGGGCGACGGTTGGGTCATCTTTAATACTCCAGTCACTACCGGAGCTGTAGTCGCATCATGTCTGATGCTTCGGTCATGTTCTGGGCTGCGGTTGTGTCGTGTTTAATACTCTGGTCTCTAACGGAGCTGCAGTCGCATTGTGTCTGTTGCTTTGGTCACGTTCTGGGCTGCGGTTGTGTCATGTTTAATACTCCAGTCATTGTATGCCGCAAAGTGTTTAGCGAGGCGGCGTGGGACTGGGGGCGGGGCGCGAAGGTGAAGGAGATTCGAAAATAGTGAGGTTTTAGAGGGAAGGGGAGGAGCTACAGACAGGAAAAGACGAGAGCGGGGAGCGGGAAAGCAGTAAGGTGTTAGTCAGCGAGAGAGAAGGAGCGCTAGAGGAAAAACGGGATTAAAAGTGAAAGACTGCGTGAAGAACGGTGAGAGCGGAGTGAAGAGACGGCCGGAGAAAGCCAGGAGTGTCGGGTGGAAGAGGACGCCAGAGGAGAAAAAAAGGAGGACCGGGACCAGCGTGTGGAAGAAGGCAGACGGCGAAAGGAGTAGAGCGGGATTATCGAGTGGAAGTACAGGCCGAGGAGGCGAAGAGAGTGCGGGACTATCGAGAGAGGAAGCGTGCAGCGGAAGAAGAGGATCGTGCCAGCGCCAGCCCAGAGAAAAAGTTCCCTTGGACTTACAAATATGGAGGACTTACAAGGCCTGATCAAGGAAGCGGTGAAAAAAGACGGGACCCGGTGGCTCGAGGAGCTGCTGGCGGCATGCCGGACACCAGCGGTCCAGGCAACGAACACCGGGCAAGAGGAACGTCGCCAGGAATCGGGAGAAGATGTCGGCATTCAGGAAGAGGCTCCACGAGGACGGCCGAGGAGAAGGAAGCAGCCGCCGGTAAGGCTCAGCCCGAGCCCAGCAAGGAAGAGGGGGGGGCGGAGGGACAGCCGTGTCGGCGATTGCCCGAGAGGGTCCGGTAGCCCCGGCGGAGGAGGGGCGCCGGTACCTCGGCGCGCGACAGAGAGACCGGCAGCACAGGCCCTACGGTCGGCAGCCAGCGGGGACACCGAAGGCCGAGGACGGACTTCGGCAACGGGGACTGGCTCCAGGCATCGTCATGAGCGCGCATCCGGGCGCAGGACAACAACGGCGGCAGCAGGTGAGCTCAGGCCGAGCGAAGAGCGGCAGGGAAGCGCGCGGTTAGGCCGCTCGGCGGCCCAGCACGTGGGGGGGGGAGGGTAGCGCACGAGGTGTGCAGCAGCTTTGGCCCAGGCAGGCATATAGGAGGCAAAGGTAGGGGGAAGGGAAAGGAAAAGGCAGCCAGCAGGCCTGCATATAACCCCCCTACACATAGTCCGGAGAGTTTTAGCAGCGAGTATAGCAGCAGTAGGGAGGGGGGGAGCAGTTTAGGGGAGCCCATAGGGGAACCAGCTAGTTCCGAAGAGGAAGGCCACACAGGGAGGGGGAAAGGGGCAAGGAGGCGACAGCATTTTCCCGCCAGCAGGCCTAGCAATCGCTTACAGCTGCAGTCACCCCGGCACGTAGCAACCCCTTCACAGGATACAGCCATGGCGAGGCAGCAGCCTCCGGGCCAGATGCCATTCTATGACCCTAACGAACCGACGGTTTCCTACCGTCGGTGTTATGTTAACCCACGATACACTGCCCCGCAAGCTGAATACTCTGATTACACCTATCCACAACCCCAGCCCCCGCGCAGGAGCTCCAAGCGGCAGGGCCAAGGGGCAAGGCAGAGGCAGAAGGCGCGAGCCAGGCAGGAGAGGCAGGAGCGGTTAGAGCGGCAGCGAGCGCAGCAGTCAGGCTTGGCATGCGTAGGCAGGGAAAGGGGCCGCGAGTCAAGTACCAGCAGCGGGCTAGAGGAACCGCAGCGATTGGTGGAACAGCCTCGGCAGTCGGACCCGCAGTTATCCCTCTATCGCGAGGACCGGGAACGTCAACGGTGGCGAGACCACGATCACAGTCGCTCAAGGCGGGAACAGCCTGGCACGTCGCAACCCCACAGCGGAGGAAGGGCACTGTATACGGCAGTGCATCAGCCCGGATATGAATCGGTCATGAGCCGCGGGAGCGGAACAGCGGGGACAGCACCCTTGGCAACGCCGGAGGTCGGTCCAGCTGGTGAGTCCGAAATTTATGATTTGATACAATGTTTTATGGATCCCGCAGCGGGTGCGGAGAGGAGTGATGTGGTTGAGTTGTTGCGGTCGCTGCTGAGCCGGATGGAACAAAAAAGAGGGCTTTTAGTGTCCTGCGCTCCAGGGGGTTCAGGCCCGCCTGTGGGTAGCACCGGTGGTAGCTCAGCAGCGGGTTCGGAAATAGACCCGTCAGCGGGTTTACAGTTTGGTGATTCGATGTATTGTGGTGTCGCCCCATTGGGGGTGGGTCTGACGGATGAGTTGTTGGAGAAGATTAGGAGTGGTTTGTATATAGATATATGGTCCTTGCTTTCGGCGGACCACGTAATGGTCGATAAGGAGCGTGGGTCAGAGCGCGGTTCTGACAAAAAGCCTAAAATTGCAAAGACCTTCGGTAACTGGTTGCAGGCGTATATGGTGATGGTACACGTTACGTGCCAGCACCAGCCCGCAAAAGGTCCGGAAATGATGGTGTACTTAAACACCATCTATAGCGCTTATCGGCTGCACGGGGGTGCGGCCTGGTGGCGCTATGACGAGGACTTTAGGCGTCGCATTTCGGGAAAGAGCCACATCAGTTGGGCTTCTAAGGCCACTGATGTGTGGATACAACTAATTTTAGCGCAGCGTCCGGCTAAGGCGTCCTTTCCAGGGGCAGCCGCGGGGGGCACATCCCAGCAGCCCGCGGCCTCCTCTAGACCAAATGGCTCTTGTTGGCTATACAACGAGGGCCACTGCAGGTTTTACGCCACCTGCAAGTTTAGACACGAATGCTCGGTTTGCGGGGGCCAGCACGCAGCAGTGCGCTGCTTCCGCAAGCAGAGAGCAACGCCCGTGGTGGGCGGCGCCGGCGGCCATGCGAACACCGGTGAGAAGCCGCTTCCTGGATCCGTGGTTAGACAGATACAACAGGAAGCAAAAATCCTTAGAGCGGGATTTTTGGAGGGCTTTAGAATACCTTTTTATGAGCAACAGATAACGACGCTATGCCCTAACTTAAAGTCGGCAAGAGACGACATTGAGTTAGTGACAGAGAAGGTGATGAAGGAGGTGCAGCTGGGCCGTATGGCTGGCCCCTTTAATGTTCCTCCATTCGAAAATTTACGGGTATCCCCGTTGGGCCTCGTGCCTAAGAAGGAATCCGGAAAGTTTCGGCTCATCCATCATTTATCGTTCCCAAGCGGGGGATCGGTAAATGACGGTATTTCGAAGGCAGAGGCAGCCGTAGCTTACACGTCGTTCGACTGCGCGGTACGTTTAGTGAGGTCGGCGGGCAGGTTTGCACAGCTGGCAAAAACCGACATAGAATCGGCTTTCCGGCTGCTGCCGGTTCACCCGGACTGTTTTCATTTGCTCGGTTGTAGGATCGAAGACAGGTTTTTCGTGGACATGTGTTTGCCGATGGGATGCTCCATTTCATGTTATTTTTTCGAATTGTTTAGTTCGTTCTTGGAATGGATGGTACGTTATGAAACGGGCATCTCATCGGTGATACATTACCTGGACGATTTTTTGTTCGTCGGTTCAGAGACATCGGGCGATTGCGGTTTCCTATTGGCGAATTTTCAAAGGCTGATGCGTTTAGCGGGGGTCCCGCTGTCGGCAGAAAAAACGGCGGGTCCGGTCACGTGCCTGACCTTCTTAGGCATCGAGATCGATTCGGAAAACATGGTTTTTCGGCTACCGGCGGATAAAGTCGCAAAGCTGCGCCAAGCGGTGGGGGACGTGGCCCACTGCAGGAAAGTGACACTGCGCCAGATGCAGAGTCTCTTGGGCTTGTTAAACTTTGCGTGCAAGGTTATTCCGATGGGGCGGGTCTTTTCCAGAAGATTGTCCTTAGCGACGGTGGGAGTTCGCGAGCCGCATCACTTCATACGGGTAACAGCAGGAATGAGGACAGACCTGCACATATGGAAGGTTTTCCTCCAGTCCTTCAACGGGCAGGTGGTATGCCCCAAGGAGGATGTGGAAAGCCCGGCGATCAGTTTGTTCGCCGATGCGGCGGGATCGGGCGGTTTCGGCGTAATTTTTACAACCCATTGGTGCAGGGAACCCTGGCCGATGCTATGGAAAGAGAGAGGTTGGACAAAAAATATCACGTTGCTGGAATTCTTTCCGGTGGTGGTGGCCATCGAGGTATGGGAACCAGAATTACGGGACCGGAAGATTTGTTTTTGGTCCGACAATGCGGCGGTGGTGCACACCATAAACAAGCAAACTTCAGCGTCACCGCCGGTGTTGTCATTGTTGAGACACGTGGTATTGCGGTGTTTGCAAAGTAACATTTATTTGCGTGCAAAACATGTCCCGGGTTGTGACAACGGAGCGGCTGATGCACTCTCTCGTTCACAGATGGACCGGTTCAGGGAGCGGCACCCAGAGGCGGATGCCGAAGGGGTACGGTGCCCGCCTTCCTTGTGGAACCTGGCCGAGGAGAGCTGCTGAGGCTGGTGGAATCATCGGTGTCTGGGTCAACGTGGAAAAGCTATAATGCGGTTTGGGCAGCGTGGTTGAGTGTGGTAGGAGGAACGGTAGTAGGAGGTGCTAGAGCAAGGGCGGCAACGTTGGACTTGTTGGCAAAAGTGCGGGATAATGGGTCGTCCGTGTATGTGGCCAAGAAACAGCTGGCAGGGGTGGCCTTCCTATTGAAGTTACACGGTATGGCAGACGTGACAAAGGAATTTGTGTTCCAGCAGATTATCCGAGGTTGGAAAAAGGAGAAGGCGGGCGTGGATGCACGGCGACCCATTACGAAAAAATTGCTATTTAAGTTGTTTCCGGCGTTGGAGAAAGTGTGCTCGGATGCATTTGAAGTTTCGTTATTTAGATCAGCCTTTGCGCTCGCTTTTTTCGCGGCACTGCGCATCGGCGAGCTGGTCCCGGCGAGCAAAGCAAAACCGGGTGGCTTGGGGCAAAGGGACGTGATTGCCACGGAATCAACGGTTAAAGTCTGCGTCAGAAAGTCTAAAACGGATTTGTACGGTAGAGGCGACTGGCTGTCCATTAGCAGTTTGCAGGATAGATGGTGCCCGGTGGGCATATTGAGGCGTTTTATCGCAAAGCGCCCAGCGGTGGACAATTTTTTAGCGCACGCATCGGGGGCACCGCTTACCCGTTTTCAGTTTGCGGCGGTGTTGCGTTCGGCGCTGAGGGAGTTGGGACTAAATCCGATGGAATTTGGAACCCACTCGTTCAGGATCGGGGCCGCTACGACTGCGGAAGCGCACGGCATGTCAGAAGATGGTTTAAAAAAGTTAGGAAGATGGAAATCGCAGGCCTATAAGTCGTATGTTAGACCAGATCGGGTGATTGAAATTGGTGAGGATTGAGAGGCAGTTTAGAAGCGTGGATGTTTCGTCGGTTATATGGCGTCGTAGTTATATGTTTTAAAATATTTTGGGTTTTTGTTTTGCTATATCACCTCTCTATTGCAGCGCACGAGCCATGGCATGTGTGGATCATTGGACACTCGTTCATATATTGGGCAGAGAAGAGAGCGGCAACACGACCCATGGGCAGGAACTTGGGTCTGAGCGGAGCGCTGGTAAATTGGGTGGGAGTGCGGGGGCTGCTTTGGCCCCGTTTGCTACAACTGGTGCTAAGAATTAGCAAGTGGACCCCCCGGAAGGTTATACTGGTCGTTCATGCCGGGGGGAACGACTTAGGATGCACTAAGATGAATGACTTGTTGGTACTCATGAAGCAGGATTTGCTTCGTTTCCGGGACTGTTTTAATGACTGCACCCTGGTCTGGTCGGACATAGTGGCACGGAGAGTTTGGAGAGGGGCCAGAAACACGGACGCCATCGAACGTGTAAGGAAGGTCATAAACCTGCGCATGTCTCGTTTTGTGCAATCGCTGGGTGGAGTGGCAGTCCGCCACTGGGAGCTGGAGGACAAGGAAAAAGGGGCCCTGAGGATGGACGGCGTGCACCTCAATGAGGTGGGTTTGGACACCTTTTTGTCCGGACTGCAGGACGGAGTGGAGATGGCACTGGAGAGGGTTGGCGGGGGGGGGCGGTATGCGCCATAGGCGTACGGCGCATGCCGCGTGGCCGGGAGCTTCCCATGCGGGCTACGGCGCAATAGGAAGGTTTACAGGCCCATGTATAGGGGCTTACGAACGTCCTCTGGGCCGTTACAGTTTTGACAAGAGTTCAGTTAGGCATGGGAGGTTTAGAGTTAGAAAAGTTAGTAAAGTTAAATTTAAATAGTAAAGTTAATATATATGTTGGTATTATTTAATAAAGCTGTGGCCAACCCACAATTTTTCAGCAAGAAGTTGTGTTGTTATGTTTTTTGGGTACAGGTCAAACGAACTATAGGTAAGTAAAAGGTGCCCCCAGTCCTACTGGAGCTGCAGTCGCATCGTGTCTGATGCATCGGTCATGTTCTGGGCTGTGGGTGTGTAATGTTTAATACTCCGGTCACTACCGGAGCTGCAGTCGCATCGTGTCTGATGCTTTGGTGACACATTACAATGGCTCATACAGCTCCCCAATGCTCTAGTATGAGGACACGCCCCCTGCTTGGGGTTAACCAATAGATGCTGTGTGTAGGCCCTGTGCAGTTACACAGCCGTATCCATGACAACCTCCATCTTATGTGGTGCACATCATACAGGGCCTGAGTGGAGGCAGTTTGGTGGAGCTGGGCTATATAAGACTGAGCTCTCCTCAGTTATATCATACAGCAGGCTGCCCACCATCAGAGCTGTCCTCGCTGCCACTGACAGGCTGCCCACCATAAAGGCTTTCCTCGCTGCCACTCACAGGCTGCCCACCATCAGAACTGTCCTCGCTGCCACTGACAGGCTGCCCACCATAAAGGCTGTCCTCGCTGCCACTCACAGGCTGCCCACCATAAGGCCTATCCTCGCTGCCACTGACAGGCTGCCCACCATAAGGGCTGTCCTCGCTGCCACTCACAGGCTGCCCACCATAAGGCCTATCCTCGCTGCCACTGACAGCCTGCCCACCATAAGGGCTGTCCTCCCTGCCACTGACAGGCTGCCCACCATAAGGGCTGTCCTCGCTGCCACTCACAGGCTACCCACCATAAGGCCTATCCTCGCTGCCACTGACAGCCTGCCCACCATAAGGGCTGTCCTCCCTGCCACTGACAGGTTGCCCACCATCAGGGCTGTCCTCTCTGCCACAGACAGGCTGCCCACCATAAGGGCTGTCCTCCCTGCCACTGACAGGCTGCCCACCATAAGGGCTATCCTCCCTGCCACTGACAGGCTGCACACCATCAGAGGTGTCCTCGCTACCAGAGCTGCAGTCGCATCGTGTCTGATGCTTTGGTCACATTCTGGGCTGCGGTTGTGTCATGTCTAATACTCCGGTCACTACCGGAGCCGCAGTCGCATCGTGTCTGATGCTTCGGTCACGTACTGGGCTGCGGTAGTCTCATGTTTAATACTGAGGTCACTACAGGAGCTGCAGTCGCATCGTGTCTGATGGTTCCGTCACGTTCTGGGCGACGGTTGGGTCATCTTTAATACTCCAGTCACTACCGGAGCTGCAGTCGCATCATGTCTGATGCTTCGGTCATGTTCTGGGCTGCGGTTGTGTCATGTTTAATACTCTGGTCGCTAACGGAGCTGCAGTCGCATCGTGTCTGATGCATCGGTCATGTTCTGGGCTGTGGGTCTGTCATGTTTAATACTCCGGTCACTACCGGAGCTGCAGTCGCATCGTGTCTGATGCTTTGGTCACACATTACAATGACTGATGCAGCTCCCCTATGCTCTAGTATGAGGACACGCCCCCTGTTTGGGGTTAACCAATAGATGCTGTGTGTAGGCCCTGTGCAGTTACACAGCCGTATCCATGACAACCCCCATCTTATGTGGCGCACGTCATACAGGGCCTGAAGGGAGGCAGTTTGGTGGAGCCGGGCTATATAAGACTGAGCTCTCCTCAGTTATATCATACAGCAGGCTGCCCATCATCAGGGCTGTCCTCGCTGCCACTGACAGGCTGCCCACCCTCAGGGCTGTCCTCACAGCCACTGACAGGCTTGCCCATCATAAGGGCTGTCCTCGCTGCCACTGACAGTCTGCCCACCATAAGGGCTGTCCTCGCTGCCACTCACAGGCTGCCCACCATAAGGGCTGTCCTCGCTGCCACTGACAGGCTGCCCACCATAAGGGCTATCCTCGCTGCCACTGACAGCCTGCCCACCATAAGGCCTATCCTCGCTGCCACTGACAGCCTGCCCACCATAAGGGCTATCCTCGCTGCCACTTACAGGCTGCCCACCATAAGTGTTGTCCTCGCTGCCACTGACAGGCTGCCCACCATAAGGGCTGTGCTCCCTGCCACTGACAGGCTGCCCACCATAAGGGCTGTCCTCGCTGCCACTGACAGGTTGCCCACCATCAGGGCTGTCCTCGCTGCCACAGACAGGCTGCCCACCATAAGGGCTGTCCTCCCTGCCACTGACAGGCTGCACACCATCAGAGGTGTCCTCACTACCAGAGCTGCAGTCGCATCGTTTCTGATGCTTCGCTCACATTCTGGGCAGTGGTTCTGTCATGTCTAATACTCCGGTCACTACCGGAGCCGCAGTCGCATCGTGTCTGATGGTTCGTCACGTTCTGGGCTGCGGTCCTGTCATGCTTAATACTCCGGTAGCTACCGAAGCTGCAGTCGCATCGTGGCTGATGCTTCAGTCACGTTTTGTGTGGCGGTTGTGTCATGTTTAATACTCCGGTCACTACCAGAGCTGCAGTCCCATCGTGTCTGATGCTTCGGTCACGTTCTGGGCTGCGCATGTAAAATACTTCGGTCGCTATCGGAGCTGCAGTCGCATCGTGTCTGATGCTTCGGTCACATTCTGGGCTGCAGTCATATGATGTTTAATACTCCGGTCACTACCGGAGCGGCAGTCGCATCGTGTCTGATGCTTCGGTCACATTCTGGGCGACAGGTATGTTATCTTTCATACTCCAGTCACTACCAGAGCCGCTGTCGCATCGTGTCTGATGCTTCCGTCACGTTCTGGACTGTGGTCGTGTTATGTTTAATACTCCAGTTGCTACTGGAGTTGCAGTTACATCGTGTCTGATGCTTCGGTCACGTACTGGGCTGCGGTAGTCTCGTGTTTAATACTCTGGTCACTACAGGAGCTGCAGTCGCATCGTGTCTGATGCTTCCGTCACGTTCTGGGCGAATGTTGGGTCATCTTTAATACTCCAGTCACTACCGGAGCTGCAGTCGCATCATGTCTGATGCTTCGGTCATGTTCTGGGCTGCGGTTGTGTCATGTTTAATACTCTGGTCGCTAACGGAGCTGCAGTCGCATTGTGTCTGTTGCTTTGGTCACGTTCTGGGCTGCGGTTGTGTCATGTTTAATACTCTGGTCGCTAACGGAGCTGCAGTCGCATCGTGTCTGATGCATCGGTCATGTTCTGGGCTGTGGGTGTGTCATGTTTAATACTCTGGTCACTACCGGAGCTGCAGTCGCATCGTGTCTGATGCTTTGGTCACACATTACAATGACTGATGCAGCTCCCCCATGCTCTAGTATGAGGACACGCCCCCTGTTTGGGGTTAACCAATAGATGCTGTGTGTAGGCCCTGTGCAGTTACACAGCCGTATCCATGGCAACCTCCATCTTATGTGGTGCACGTCATACAGGGCCTGAGGGGAGGCAGTTTGGTGGAGCCGGGCTATATAAGACTGAGCTCTCCTCAGTTATATCATATAGCAGGCTGCCCACCATCAGAGCTGTCCTCACTGCCACTGACAGGCTGCCCACTGTCAGAACTGTCCTCGCTGCCACTGACAGGCTGCCCACCATAAGGGCTGTCCTCACAGCCACTGACAGGCTGCCCACCATAAGGGCTGTCCTCGCTGCCACTCACAGGCTGCCCACCATATGGCCTATCCTCGCTGCCACTGACAGGCTGCCCACCATAAGGGCTGTCCTCGCTGCCACTCACAGGCTGCCCACCATAAGGCCTATCCTCGCTGCCACTGACAGCCTGCCCACCATAAGGGCTGTCCTCCCTGCCACTGACAGGCTGCCCACCATAAGGGCTGTCCTCGCTGCCACTCACAGGCTACCCACCATAAGGCCTATCCTCGCTGCCACTGACAGCCTGCCCACCATAAGGGCTGTCCTCCCTGCCACTGACAGGCTGCCCACCATCAGGGCTGTCCTCGCTGCCACTGACAGGCTGCCCACCATAAGGGCTGTCCTCGCTGCCACTGACAGGCTGCCCACCATAAGGGCTGTCCTCGCTGCTACTGACAGGCTGCCCACCATAAGGGCTGTCCTCCCTGCCACTGACAGGCTGCACACCATCAGAGGTGTCCTCGCTACCAGAGCTGCAGTCGCATCGTGTCTAATGCTTTGGTCACATTCTGGGCTGCGGTTGTGTCATGTCTAATACTCCGGTCACTACCGGAGCCGCAGTCGCATCGTGTCTGATGGTTCGTCACGTTCTGGGCTGCGGTCCTGTCATGCTTAATACTCCGGTAGCTACCGAAGCTGCAGTCGCATCGTGTCTGATGCTTCAGTCACGTTTTGTGTGGCGGTAGTCTCATGTTTAATACTCCGGTCGCTACCGTAGCTGCTGTCGCATCGTGTCTGATGCTTCGGTCATGTTCTGGGCTGCGCATGTTTAATACTCCGGTCGCTACCGGAGCTGGAGTTGCATCGTTTCTGATGCTTTGGTCATGTTCTGGGCTGCGGTAGTCTCATGTTTAATACTCCGGTCACTACAGGAGCTGCAGTCGCATCGTGTCTGATGCTTCGGTCACATTCTGGGCTGCAGTCATATGATGTTTAATACTCCGGTCGCTACCAGAGCCGCACTCGCATCGTGTCTGATGCTTCGGTCATGTTCTGGGCTTCGCATGTTTAATACTCCGGTCGCTACCATAGCTGCAGTCGCATCGTGTCTGATGCTTCGGTCATGTTCTGGGCTTCGCATGTTTAATACTCCGGTCGCTACCGTAGCTGCATTCACATGGTGTCTGATGCTTCAGCATGGCCAATGGACTGTCATTGATACATGTACATGCGGGCTCTGTGTGAGGAGACACACAAGAAATAGATCGCAGTATGCGTGTAGGCAGCATTTACATATGCATCCTGAAATAGAGTGGTGAACCTACAAGATCGGTGAAATGCTGGGGGGAGAGCGCAGCATTCTACCAATACGTTCATGGGCATGAGCCCCAATACGTGGCAAAAATACGCTGCTGTGAACGAGCCCTAAAATATAAACTGGGAACACCTCTAACACAGTTAGCGAAACAAGCTATTTTTTGCGCACGTAAGTAGATACGCAAAAAAAATTGCTCTATTACAACCGATGTCCATTTACTACAAGTGCAAAAAAAGTGCACCTGTAAAAGATCCGACAGAGTGTACAAATCAGAGCGCCGCATCACACTGATGGAATCCCCTGCCACAGCTGCCATAGCAGGGGATTGCTTCATCTCCACGGGGCATCCCCTCATCACTGAACACTGTGACAGCACTAGTACAGTGTTCATTGATGAGGGGACTCCCCACGGCAATGATTTTCTGGGGGTGGGGGTTGGGCTTGAAATATAAGCCCTACCGCAAAATAATCCCTAGCTGCAGACCAAAAAAAAAAAAAGAAATACATCACCTTAGAAGTGCGGTCATCTCTAGCGGAACTTCTCCCCGGTCCTCTTCTTCAGCATCTCTTCTGGTCGTGGATTGAAAAATCCCCGCCTCCTGAAAGCGCTGCCTCTGATTGGTGCATCTAAAGTGATGTTTAGGGTTTTTTCGGCAGCTATGAATTGCTTTTGGAGTGGGGCTTGTATTTCTAGCCCCCCACCGAAAATCCTCACTGCAGAGGATGCCTTTATCCCATTGCTTCCAATGGAGCAGCAGCAGTGCCGACCCCATTGAAAGGAATGGGATAGCATCGCGATCCTCTGCCACCGGTGTGGCAGGGGATTTCCCTCATCACTGAACACCGCAGAGGCAGAGGATTGCAATCTTCTCCCTATGTTATCAATAGGACCGGCGCTGCAAATATTGTCTTTTAAATTGGATCTATTTATATAATTGGGGTTGCAGATACAAGGTGGGGATCTCCCCCGAGTTGATTTTTTTATTCGGGCACAATAGGTATCCTGCTCTTATTTCTTTTTTTTGGCAAGATCCTTTTTTATTAGGTTCTGATATTTTATTATGTGCGTAGCCCTGGTTGATGTTGGATGCTAATGTGCTTTAGTCCACACTGGGTAATAGAGCTTCTAGCATTGGGCCATCCGCAGACGCTTGCTCTGTTGTATCACCTTAGCTGATATCGGGCGCATGCGCACTCCTGCCAGTATGGGGAGACAGGGGCTTGAATGTTCTGTGATCTGCAGACGCTCGCTCCTGTATACCGCATCATCCCGCGAGACTTCTGTGGTCTTGCACATGCGCGGTAATACCATTGAGACGACGACAGATCATTCTACTGTGTGCATACCGGATGCCTGAAGCGGGCCAGACTAACCACATGTTATAATTGTGGGGTAACCGGAAATTGGTGAGTGTGTTCTTGAAGCAACTCATGCTTCTTAGACAGTGTTTGTGTTAAAATGTGGTGAGCTTGACAAAGGTCCAACCGGGGACCGAAACGTCGCCTTCTTTGTACTATGGGAGAATAAAACTCATTGTCATTCTCTACACCCAATGATGCTGCCACGCTTCCTTTTTACATGGTATTGCACTACGGAATTGGTCTGGATCCATGTGTGGCTGTTGCATCCATCAAGAGGATCCAGCCACAGGTGTGGTATATTTAATGTGCTGCTGGGGCCTCTATTTATACATTATCAGGAGGATATGTCATCAATGTCATTTTTCTGAAACCCCCCAAAGCAATATCTCAATACTGCCAATATGTTACAAGGTGTGTTGAGATACTTAGCACTACACACTCACTCAACATACATGAAAACTCCCCCCCAAAAATATGAAAATACGCTGGTTTTAAGATTTTTATTTATGTTTTCCTAAAATTTTTTGTAAAAAAAAAAAACCATAAACCAAATGAGGTATTAGTTTATAATACGGGCAAATGTAGCAAATACACAACGCTCCTTTTTCAGGAGTGATTTTGCTAAATTCACCATATTATGTAAGCTCGCAAGCCCACGTCAAGGGTCCTCATTTTCTTGCAAGTTCCTAACTATCAAAAAAGCCAAAAACACTAACTAAAAAAATAATTTGTGCAATGACCCCGGTATGTCAGACGGGGTCGCAGGATCTCCAGCAACTTGTCAAAGCTTGCAATGGTCAATCTGCTGTAAGAAAAAAACTTCTCGTCATGTCTGCGCAAGTCCTCGTACAGACAAGCAAACTTACTTTTCTTCTGGGCCTTGACACCCTATAGGGTGTGCCCAAAATCTCCATTTATTTCTTCCTCTTCTTCCTCCTCCAGGGTTTGTAGTTGCTCTGCGCTAAAGGTGCTGTAGACAATCCAGGACAGCAAGGCGTTTTGGTTGCCTCTTGAGAAAGGCATGTTGATCTCTCCTGTGCTGAAAGGCTATGTAAAATGGTGCCTAGTGCTTATTTAGGGGATGTCTGGGGTTGGGCTATTTATTATTGAAATTGCGCGAATGATACGCAATTCATCCACAGTTCATCCGTGTGGGAAAAAACTTGTATCCGCGATCTCCTGCAAGTATCTTCCACTGTGGATAATCTGCATGCAGAATCTGAGCCGCCCGTGGACATGAGGCCTTACCTCTTCCTTGTAGTCCAAGTTTTTAGCCTTATTAATCTAATATAATAGGAATGAGCCATGTAATAATACCTGGATAAAGAAGAGCTCGCTGTTGTGCTTGTTAGTCCCTCCATCTTCTACTGATCCGAACCTTATAGCCCATCATCCTGATGGATCTGCTGGAAGAGTCGTCATTATTCTCTTATAGAAGGGATATTAGAATCACTTATATTCGCAGTATGTCCACAAGTAGCGGATTCCAGCTGGATGGCTCAGTATGTCTTATCTTTGGCGCTTTTTTTTAAGTGTTCTTCTTGTCCGTAACAAACAACATAAAACTCATATAAACAACTACAAGTACTTACTCTTCCTCTGGTCTTTTGACTTCAACTGTCCATTTTGTCCTGTAGAATAGACACGGCCTCTAAGATTAGATGTTCATATAATGCACATTGATTCGACTCCACTGCAGTATTTACCGTCGGATTCGCTGCTACTCTCTGTGGATTCGGATGATCCTCCGCTCTCCATGTCATCTGTTGGGGCTTCATCCATTTTCTTTTTCCTGTAAAGTTGTAAAATTTGAAGTCACCTTGTGAGTCCGTGCAGTAAAACAAGCCACAAGAAGTGTACCGTACACTAAAATATACCCTTTAACCCCTTAAGGACATGGACGTTTTTGCATTTTTGGAATTTTCGCTCCACTTTTAAAAACTGGAGTGAAATAGAAAAAAAAATGAAATTCGGTCATATTTGGGGGGTCTTGTGTCTACGGTTTGCAATACTTACTTATGTCTTTCGTAAAGACACTCGCCCACCGCGTACACTATTACCAAGAAGTAGGGGGCAACAGCTGGTAATATAAATCTGCTGTTATCCTCTATTCGATCTATAGTGGTGGGCGTCTCTTCTATGTGCTTTCTTGGTACATCTAGAAAAGAAGAAACAATAGAAGTTATTAATAATCTGCCTTTTATTCATTAGGTCGTTAATATTACAACTGTTAAGTCCAAAATAAGTTGTTATTTGGGATGTAAGGATGGGCGGCTACACATGTACTTACCTTCATATTTTTTGCTGAAGGTTGGACCTGAAGTAGTGATGGTGATAGCAGCACAGCCATTAGTAACAGTTTGAGCATCATTCTCTCCTAGAGGCGTCTCTCTTGCTGTACAGACAGTAAACTCCTCCAGAATGAGGACATCACGTCTTTGACATCACAGATTGGAACCAAAGACCATAGTGACCTTGCAGCGTCCCAAAGCAAGACCCCGGACACCTGAAATACATGGAGAGCTGGGAGGGTTAAGTGATGGCTTGTCACGGCTCACCATGTCCTAGCTTTGGCTCATTGTTTTTAAGTGTCGAATTTCTAACTAATTAGCTCACTGCTTGTTCATGCAAAAACATAACGAACAGCATAAAACTCATATAAAAAACTACAAGAACTTCCTCTTCCCCTGGTCTTTCATCCTCAACAGTAAATGTTACTGGGGCCAAACTATTACTTATAGTGCCCTCTATATTGGCCCCAGTAATAATATTAACCCCCCAGTAGCCCCAGAAGTAGTAGCCCTCTCCCTGAGACCCATATTCTTACCTCCTCTTTGTAGTCTTATCGACACCCTTACCCTTCTCAGCGCTGCTGCAGGACGCTGGAGCTGATGGAGCTTCTTTTCTTCTCCACTCCTCCTAAGAAAACAATGAGAAGAGGTCACGGAAGTATGATCCCAGGTGCGCACACTGACGTCAGTGTGTGTGCCCGGCACAAGCGTCGCTAATAAAATTGGTATTTTTTTATAAGGCTTCAGGGTCGGTAGTGACTGCTACCTCTGCATCCCCTACAGCTATGCCCCTGAGTCTATAGCTAGCTGATCAGTTTTTAAGTGTCAGATTTCTAACTATTTAGCTCATTGGTTGTTCATGCAAACGCAGAGAACAACATAAAACTTTTATGATAAACTCCAAGAACTTACTCTTCCTCTGGTCTTATGACTTCATTCTCAACAGTGAACGTGTCTGATGTTTTCTCCTGCTGTCCATTTTGTCCTGTAAAATAGACATGGCCTATAAGATTAGATGTTCATATAATGCACACTGATCCCACCCCACTGCCGGCCTGGAGTTGGAGACCCCATAAAATACTAGATAATGACATAAACCACAATTCCCTAATATATTAGTAGAATGGCAGCTGCTCATTTTATCCCAACAATGTATATTGGGAAAAATGAGAAAAGTTTGGTACCGTTAAAATCTCACGGTGGGGATCAATCTTTTCACCAATCTTTTACCATGTCTGAGAGATGCGTGTCCTAACTCCGGGACCCTCGCCTATCTCCAGATTAGGGTCTCGCACCTGGTGAAGCAATTGATAAGAGAATACAAGAGAGGTCATGGATGTGCGCAGCACTCTCCATTCACCTCTATGGGACTGACTCGGCCATCAGCTGTATAACCCTGCATTTTAGAAATCTGTGTGGGTCCCCGAGGTGAGAATCACATCTATCAGACATTTATCCTGCGGTTATGCCCTAATTTCCTATATTTAAATAGATAAATCAGAATGTCTGCAGTGAAATGAATAAAGTTCACAATGCAGGATAGATAGATAGATAGATAGATAGATAGATAGATAGATAGATAGATAGATAGATAGATAGATAGATAGATAGATAGATAGATAGATAGATAGATAGATAGATAGGAGATAAATAGATAGATATTTAGATAGATATATAGATAGATATGAGATAGATAGATAGATAGATGCATAGGAGATAGATAGATAGATATGGGATAGATAGATAGATATTATATAGATAGATATGAGATAGATAGATAGATAAATAAATAGATAGATAGATGAATTAGATTATTTTTGTAGTATTTACCGTTGGATTCTTCGCTGCTTTCTGTGGGTTTGGATGATCCTCCGCTCTCGATGTCATCTGGGGTATCATCCGTCTTCTTTTTCCTTTAAAGTTATAAAATTAGAAGTCACCTTGTGAGTCCGCTCAGTAAAACAAGCCCCAAGAAATGTACCGTACACTAAAATATACCCTTTAACCCCTTAAGGACATGGACCTTTTTGGCATTTTCGGATTTCCACTTTAAAAAATGGAGTGAAATGAAATGTCTACAGCCCACAATACTCACTTATGTCTGTCAAAGAGACACTTGCCCAACGCATACACTATTACCACGAGGTAGGGGGCACTGCTGGTGGTATAAAGATGATCTTATCTTCTACCCCATCTATTATAGTCGTTTTTTCTATCTTCTCTGGTACATCTAGAAAAGAAGCAACAATAGAAGTTATTAATAATCTGCCTTTTATTCATTAGCTCATTAGCATTACAACGGCTAATTCCAAAATAAGTTGTTCTTTGGGATGTAAGGACGGGCGGCTACAAATGTACTTACCTTCATATTTTTGTCGGACGATAGGACCTGCCTGGACTGATGCTGATAGCAGCACAGCCATGATTATCATTTTCACTAATATTCTCTTCTTACGTTCTCTCGCTTGCTGAGTAAACAGTAAACTCCTCCACAATGAGTTCCTCTCACGGTAACATCACTTTATATACCTGCAGCGTCTGTGACATCACGGATTGGAATGAAAGACAATAGTGACCTTGCAGCGTCCCAAAGGAAGACCCCGGACACCTGACATACGTGGGGAGCTGGGATGGTTAAGTGATGGCTTGTCACGGCGGCACTTACCAGACTCCTTTCCCTGAGGGATAACACACAGCCAAAGACAGAGTATAACTGCAGGCCACCGTTGGCCTCCGTAGCATAGGGAATGCCAATAAACAGGATGGTGGGGGTAGTAGTTTTCACGGGTGACGCCACCGTTCCTACACACCGGAATGATACTTGGTGGAGAATAATTTCAGACACAGACAGTCTTTCAGTACCCCGGGTCCCTAGGAACGGTTAGGGCCCGGTATAAACTTTACTTTCGTTAACTTGCATAAACTATTATTACAAGGCAATTTAGGTGCAGTCTATATAGTGCAGGCAAGACAAGAAGTATGAGGTCAGGGAGGAAACATAGGATGACACCGGTCCTGCAGTCTACGTTATCTGACAGGAACCGCTCCTGGAAGGGAGCACTTCAGAGGAGGAAAAGGGGTAGGGTCACTCCACAGACAATCCGTCAGCAATTATTAACTTGAAGAGAGTACTTCTACGCGGTGATCCTGGCTCTGGACGGCCACATGGGAAATCTTGAAGAATTTACTTAGTACCTCTGCACTAGCCTTGTCAGGAAAAGTGATTACTTACAATTGCTCACTTTCTCTTACTGAGGCTCACTCCACTCACATCCAAAATACAGTCATCACAGGATATCTCTCCTCCGCTTCCATCTTCACCACAAGGAAGCTGAAGGTGCTTCCATGTGGCTCTGTGTTAGGTGGCACACTGCTAGCAGGTAACATGGAACTGAACTCCTTTCCGGCTCTCAAGCACTCCTATTTATACCCTCTCTCATACCACATGACATGACAGACTGATATATTTACATGCAGACTATGATTTTATTAAAGTTAACCTCTCAAGCGCTGCAGCTGTGCAACACACACAGGAAATACCAAGACAGGTTTTGCACAGTGCATCTACATAAGACAAACATGTATGACATTTATGGAGGGGACCAGGATGATGTACTGGGCCACTGCAACTTAATACAAGCATCATATGCAGCCGTGTACATGTACCGTATATACCGGCGTATAAGACGACTTTTGAACCCCGAAAAATCTGCTCTGCAGTCGGGGGTCGTCTTATGCGCCGGTAATACAAAAAAAAAAAAGTGTAAAAAAAAAAATTTTATTACTCACCTCCCACGGCGTTCTGTCGCGCTCCGGCAGGATGTCGCTCGCTCCGGCAGGCTGTCGCTCGCTCCTCGTCCCCGGCGCAGCATAGCTTTCTGAATGCGGGGCTTGAAATCCCCGCTTCCAGAAAGTTAATACACACGCCGGCAGCCATGACAGCATTGAATGGCTGTGATTGGCTAAAGCACACGTGGCTTCAGCCAATCACACTATTCAATGACATCATTGAATGGCTGTGATTGGCTGAAGGCGCACGTGTTAGCAATCACACCCATTCAATGATGTCATTGAATAGTGTGATTGGCTGAAGCCACGTGTGCTTTAGCCAATCACAGCCATTCAATGATGTCATGGCTGCCGGCGTGTGTATTAGCTTTCTGGAAGCGGGGATTTCAAGCCCCACATTCAGAAAGCTATGCTGCTCCGGGGACGAGGAGCGAGCGACAGCCTGCCGGAGCGAGCGACATCCTGCCGGAGCGCGACAGAACGCCGTGGGAGGTGAGTAATGAATTTATTTATTTTTCTCCACTGTATACCGGCGTATAAGGTGACAGTTGGGGGGTCGTCTTATACGCCCCGTCGCCTTATACGCCGGTATATACGGTATGTGTGATGTCACAACAAGCAGTAAACATGAAGCATCCATCTCTGTATCTTTCTACTATGACCAGTCTTGTACCAGAGGATTCCTGCTTGAACATGGCCATCATGGGGGCTGGTAGTTACCGTTACTGGAGTGCTGACGGATCAGAGGACCTTCTGATGGATCCTGATGATACATGTGAGGCAGCCCTCATAGATATCTGTTGGACCTAAAGGCTCCTCTGCCACCATGAATAAGTCTACTGCTGCCGGAATCCAAATCTTGCTAAGAATGTCAAAAACATTTAGGGTTATTACAAATGATCTTCTGTTATAAACCGCGTTTTCGTATGATGCGAGGCAACAAAAAGGAAGGCTCCTCCGGGAAACATGGGCTACAAAATCGCAAATCAGGGCAATATTCAGCAATGTAGCCGCCTACAAAACATCACTAATGTGAAGGAACCCATTGGAAAACATGGGCTTCACATACATGCCGTTTGTAGCGCTGTCGCATCACAAGAAGATTACATGATTTTGTTGCCCTGTAAAAACTGCCTAATAGCCTCAAAAATGTGTTAATGTGGATTTATACAGAACTGTGCAAAAGTTTTAGGTAGTTGTGAGAAAAACACTGCAAAGTGTGAATTTATTTTCAAAACTCAAGGTGTCTGCAGGACAATGACCCCAAACATCCAGAGACAGAAGGATTTGTGCAAGCCTTCATCCACAGAAGATCTCTGCTTAGTTCTCCAAGATAATTGGAACAACCTCCTGCTGAGTTCCTTCAGAAACTGTGTGCAAGTATCCTTAGAACTTGTGTACAGTACTATATATTGCTATTTGATCAGGTTATAGGCTCACAGTCATGTGACCTTTTTTGGTTCAAAAACATTTTATTAAACTTTTCCAATATACAGTTTAACATTAAAAAAATTGCCGGGATTGGGAAGAATAGGGGTAGGACTGGGTAGTCATGAGCATTCCTCAAAATTGTAATTTCTGCCGCAATCCATATGCAGAACCAAACTAAACATTCTCCATATCGGGCACCTCAGCCCATCAGTACCACAGTCTCACAGGGGAATAACATGGACCCTCAGGAATCGCCGGGTTGCACACAGACTCAGTGGGCGCACCCCCCACTGGATTGGGCGGGAGAGTCCGTCTGTGCTAGGCTTGGCCATCCCCAATCTAGGCGTCCATGTGAACTTTTATGAATATGTCTTGTTAGTTACAGCCCCCAAATCTCCAAACGGGTACCCCCCTCCGATGGGACTCCCATGATCCTGCTCTTCCGGCACTAGGCCCAAGGTTGGAATCTAAACAGATAAACATATAAACACCACCAGCCGGGACAGGCCAGGAAGTGTCATATCCAGGGTTAAACACAAGAGGAAGGGTCAGATTAAAAAAAAACAAAACAAAACAGTGGCCCAGGTCCTGGCCCTCTCTTCTTCGGGACCTGTCCCCCACAACCCAGATCCTTCATCTCAGGGGCGTCCAACACCAACCACCTTCCAAGTCCATATAAAGACCTGAAAGCCTTCCAGGTCTGCCAAGTGCGATAGTTTTTTCCCCCCAGGCCTCTGGCTCCACCGCCCCCAGCTCCTCAAAATGTATGAGCGTGTGTAGCTCCTCCACCCACATCACCTGGGTTGGGCCATTAGTGGAGCACCACAGTCCCAGAATAATCCTTTTAACTGCTATAATTGGTTCGGGGAACATAGAGAGAAGAGCCAGCTCCGGGGAGGGAGTCAATTCTGTAGGACAAATGTGGTTGTAGAGCCCCACCACCTCCCTCTAGAGCAGGGGTGGGCAATTAATTTTCCCATGGGGCCACATGAGAAATTGGAATGGTTTTAGAGGGCCAGACCAACATACGAAGGCTCCATGCACATTGCCTTAATGGGGCCGTATTCCAGCCGCCCGATTTGCGGCCAGAATACGGCCGCCATTGAAAATGAATGGCGCTGTAATATCTAGCAAATCTTCAGATACCCGTGCCCGCTCTGCCTCCGTCAAGTTCTTGTATTTCTCTCCGTGTTTAGTCTCATAATGGCGATGCAAATTGTAATCTTTAAATACAGCTATCTGCTCTCCACAAACTAAACACACAGCTTTACCTTTGGTTTCAGTAAATAGATATTTAGAAGTCCATTCTTTGTTAAAAACTCGGCATTCTGCATCAATTTTTCTTTTTTTAATGTTAGCCGCCATATTTAAGGGTTAACAGCTAACCTCGGAAAATAGATTTTTTTAATACACAGTAGTATGCTCCTAGGAGAGGGCACAGAGAGCTGCCCCAAGAAGAGAGATTAAAAAGTGAATATTATTAGTATTATTATTCTAATTACAATGCAAAGGGAAAAGTCCTGACACTTACCAATGACGAGCGTGGAACGATTGTCCTGGCACTCCCCAAGGTCCGCAACGAGCATCCTGGCACTCAGAAGTTACAGTGGCATCACTTACTCAGCATCGGGAAGCAGTGAAACTACAAACTCCGAAGCCTTGTCCATTTTGTTAACTTATGTGCTGTTTAATAAAGTTATTCAAGCCTACGTCATTGGTAGAGGTGCTTGAATAAGTAAGGCCTGAATATCTATTAGCACAGCACAGAAGTGAACAAAATGGACAAGGCTTCGGAGTGCATAGTTTCGCTGCTTCCCGTTGCTGACACCGGACTCATTGGTGAGTCACCAGGACACTCTTTGCGGGCCAGTCCGAGCTATTCAGCGGGCCGGATGTGGCCCGCGGGCCGTGCTTTGCCCAGGTCTGCTGTAGAGGCTCGACACCAGAGGACAGTCCTACCATATATGTGCCGTTGTGCCCCTGCTGTTGTTACATCTCCAGCAAGTGGGGGAGATCTGGGCAAACATTCCCTAGAGTCGATTCTGTACCATCTAGATAGTATTTGGAAATTCAGGACCTGGATTCTACCCGCCGAGGCATGGGGCCTTTCTTAATCGCTTTTATCAATGTTGCTCACAGACCTGCATTTATTCAGGTGGCCTTTTTCTGTTCCTCGACAGCCTCAGCTAATTGATGCACGAACCTTGTAGAGCAGAGGTTCCCAAACTTTTTTGCGCTGTCGACCACTTGACCATTTTTTTGTTTCCGTAGACCGTCTGCTTGCCGAACACAGGCTGCACACGACTGGGTCAGATTGCGCTTGCGGAAGCCCTCAGTGGAATCCGACCCTGTGCCCAGCTGGCATCCACACATAGCTGCCGTTTCTTCTTCTTTTCTGTACTGCGGATGGTCCGCATAGCTTGCAGTACAGATTTTTTTTTAAACCCCTGCTTTTGTCAATTGCGGAAGGGCGGACTTCTATGGAAGCCGTCCACATGCAATCCGCTTAAAAATAAAACATGCTGCAATATTTCTTCCGCAAGCAGAAAATCGCAATTGATTTCCGCTCGTGTGCAGAAAAAAGCAATTTTCAATATCATGTTATGGGCGGTATCTGCTGCGGAATTCATAGGCGGGCACCCACTCCGGATTTCCCAATGCAAATCGGCCGTGTGCAGCCGGCCTGCTGAATTTTCCTTAACTTATTAAAGTCCAATGGGTTTTTCACAGGTGATACAGCGCTGCTGTCGATTAATAGATGAGTTTCAATTTTTAAAAAGGGGGAAGGAAAAAATGGGAACTAGAAAAAGCCCAAATGCCTGGTGACGTGCCGGTTTGCAGTTGAGCTGTTTTTCATGCATTACGGGCAAGACGCGTTTACTAAAAAGTGCTTTCTCTCCACAGATCCTGTGATAATTTGCCGAGCCCGCAGCAAGAAGCAGGTGCTGCCTCAACAGCCTACAGTAGGGGAACACGACAGTGCGCCATCCGTCAGCAGCCAACTGCTTCCAAGGAGAGGGGGAAGACCCTCAGCTGTGATGCCAGTAAATGCCCCAGTTGTAGCATCAGTACAGAGGCAGGAAGAGATGCAAAAACAGGTCATGGCACTTCTTGAGCGTCAAAGCCCTCCGAATGATGCGGCCCAATTATTTGGTGGCCATAATTCTAAGAACCATGCCCGAACACCGGCGGCTAACAAATCAAGGAGAAGTCCTTCACCTGTTAGAAATGTCTTGCCCCCCAAAGGTACCCTATGAGCTGCACTATAATATCAAGCAGTTCAGGCTGCACCATCAACAATGTCTGCTTGCCAATATGCTGCCTCCACTTCCACCTCCCCCCACCCCTCCACCAGCAGCACCCCCACCTCAGCAGTACCATAGCCATGAATATGGTGCATACCAACCCCGTCATCCTCATGGCAATATGCACACCCGCCAGCCGTACGGCATCTGTCTTCTACCAGGGGATTCCCTCATAACTGGAGCAAACTCCACAACAGTCAGCTGCGCCCTCTATGTGATCTGCAGCTTCTGGCAGTGACACAGATCCCCAGGACCAAAGTCTAGAGGCGTCTTTGCTTAAAAAAAAATTGAAGTTAAGTCTTTGTTGTGTATTTTTAAAAAGAGAAAATAATAAAACATTTTTTTAATAAAAATATTGTGTTTTTGTTTCATTTTTGACGCCGCAGTGAAACAAGCAATTTTTTTGCGCACATAAGTAGATACGCAAAAAAAAAATGGCTCTATTACAACCGATGTCCATTTTTTACAAGTGCAAAAAAAGTGCACCTGTAAAAGATCCGACAGAGTGTACAAATCAGAGCGCCGCATCACACTGATGGAATCCCCTGCCACAGCTGCCATAGCAGGGGATTGTTTGATCTCCATGGGGCATCCCCTCATCACTGAACACTGTGACAGCACTAGTACAGTGTTCATTGATGAGGGGACTCCCCGCGGCAATGATTTTCTGGGGGTGGGGGTTGGGCTTGAAATATAAGCCCTACCCCAAAATAATCCCTAGCTGCAGACCAAAAAAAAAAGAAATACATCACCTTAGAAGTGCGGTCATCTCTAGCGGAACTTCTCCCCGGTCCTCTTCTTCAGCATCTCTTCTGGTCGTGGATTGAAAAATCCCCGCCTCCTGAAAGCGCTGCCTCTGATTGGTGCATCTAAAGTGATGTTTAGGGTTTTTTCTGCAGCTATGAATTGCTTTTGGAGTGGGGCTTGTATTTCTAGCCCCCCACCGAAAATCCTCACTGCAGAGGATGCCTTTATCCCATTGCTTCCAATGGAGCAGCAGCAGTGCCGACCCCATTGAAAGGAATGCGATAGCATCGCGATCCTCTGCCACCGGTGTGGCAGGGGATTTCCCTCATCACTGAACACTGCAGTGGCAGAGGATTGCAATCATCTCCCTATGTTATCAATAGGACCGGCACTGCAAATATTGTCTTTTAAATTGGATCTATGTATATATTTGGGGTTGCAGATACAAGGTGGGGATCTCCCCCGAGTTGATTTGTCTTTTTATTCGGGCACAATAGGTATCCTGCTCTTATTTCTTTTTTTTGGCAAGATCCTTTTTTATTAGGTTCTGATATTTTATTATGTGCGTAGCCCTGGTTGATGTTGGATGCTAATGTGCTTTAGTCCACACTGGGTAATAGAGCTTCTAGCATTGGGCCATCCGCAGACGCTTGCTCTGTTGTATCACCTTAGCTGATATCGGGCGCATGCGCACTCCTGCCAGTATGGGGAGACAGGGGCTTGAATGTTCTGTGATCTGCAGACGCTCGCTCCTGTATACCGCATCATCCCGCGAGACTTCTGTGGTCTTGCACATGCGCGGTAGTACCATTGAGACGACGACAGAACATCATTCTACTGTGTGCATACCGGATGCCTGAAGCGGGCCAGACTAACCACATGTTATAATTGTGGGGTAACCGGAAATTGGTGGGTGTGTTCTTGAAGCACCTCATGCTTCTTAGACAGTGTTTGTGTTAAAATGTGGTCAGCTTGACAAAGGTGCAACCGGGGACCGAAACGTCGCCTTCTTTGTACTATGGGAGAATAAAACTCATTGCCATTCTCTACACCCATTGATGCTGCCACGCTTCCTTTTTACATGGTATTGCACTACGGAATTGGTCTGGATCCATGTGTGGCTGTTGCATCCATCAAGAGGATCCAGCCACAGGTGTGGTATATTTAATGTGCTGCTGGGGCCTCTATTTATACATTATCAGGAGGATATGTCATCATTGACATTTTTCTGAAACCCCCCAAAGCAATATCTCAATACTGCCAATATGTCACAAGGTGTGTTGAGATACTTAGCACTACACAGTCACTCAACATACATGAAAACTCCCCCCCAAAAAATATGAAAATACGCTGGTTTTAAGATTTTTATTTATTTTTTCCTAAAATTTTTTGTAAGAAAAACAAAATATAAACCGAATGAGGTATTAGTTTATAATACGGGCAAATGTAGCAAATACACAATGCTCCTTTTTCAGGAGTGATTTTGCTAAATTCACCATATTATGTAAGCTCACAAGCCCACGTCAAGGGTCCTCATTTTCTTGCGAGTTCCTAACTATCAAAAAAGCCAAAAACACTAACTAAAAAAATAGTTTGTGCAATGATCCTGGTATGTCAGACGGGGTCGCAGCAACTCCAGCAACTTGTCAAACCTTGCAATGGTCAATCTGGATAATCTGCATGCAGAATCCGAGCCGCCCGTGGACATGAGGCCTTACCTCTTCCTTGTAGTCCAAGTTTTTAGCCTTATTAATCTAATATAATAGGAATGAGCCATGTAATAATACCTGGATAAAGAAGAGCTCGCTGTTGTGCTTGTTAGTCCCTCCATCTTCTACTGATCCGAACATTATAGCCCATCATCCTGATGGATCTGCTGGAAGAGTCTTCATTATTCTCTTATAGAAGGGATATTAGAATCACTTATATTCGCAGTATGTCCACAAGTAGCGGATTCCAGCTGGATGGCTCAGTATGTCTTATCTTTGGCGCTTTGCTTTAAGTGTTCTTCTTGTCCGTAACAAACAACATAAAACTCATATAAACAACTACAAGTACTTACTCTTCCTCTGGTCTTTTGACTTCAACTGTCCATTTTGTCCTGTAGAATAGACACGGCCTATAAGATTAGATGTTCATATAATGCACATTGATTAGACTCCACTGCAGTATTTACCGTCGGATTCACTGCTACTCTCTGTGGATTCGGATGCTCCTCCGCTCTCCATGTCATCTGTTGGGGCTTCATCCATCTTCTTTTTCCTGTAAAGTTGTAAAATTTGAAGTCACCTTGTGAGTCTGTGCAGTAAAACAAGCCACAAGAAGTGTACCGTACACTAAAATATACCCTTTAACCCCTTAAGGACATGGACGTTTTTTTGCATTTTTGGAATTTTCACTCCACTTTTAAAAACTGGAGTGAAATAGAAAAAAAAAATGAAATTCGGCCATATTTGGGGGGTCTTGTGTCTACGGTTTGCAATACTTACTTATGTCTTTCGTAAAGACACTTGCCCACCGCGTACACTATTACCAAGAAGTAGGGGGCAACAGCTGGTAAAATAAATCTGCTGTTATCCTCTATTTGATCTATAATGGTCGGCGTCTCTTTTATGTGCTTTCTTGGTACATCTAGAAGAGAAGAAACAATAGAAGTTATTAATAATCTGCCTTTTATTCATTAGGTCGTTAATATTACAACTGTTAAGTCCAAAATAAGTTGTTATTTGGGATGTAAGGATGGGCGGCTACACATGTACTTACCTTCATATTTTTTGCTGAAGATTGGACCTGCATGTAGTGATGGTGATAGCAGCACAGCCATTAGTAACAGTTTGAGCATCATTCTCTCCTAGAGGCGTCTCTCTTGCTGTACAGACAGTAAACTCCTCCAGAATGAGGACATCACGTCTTTGACATCACAGATTGGAACCAAAGACCATAGTGACCTTGCACCGTCCCAAAGGAAGACCCCGGACACCTGAAATACATGGGGAGCTGGGAGGGTTAAGTGATGGCTTCTCACGGCTCACCATGTCCTAGCTTTGGCTCATTGTTTTTAAGTGTCGAATTTCTAACTATTTAGCTCACTGCTTGTTCATGCAAAAACATAACGAACAGCATAAAACTCATATAAAAAACTACAAGAACTTCCTCTTCCTCTGGTCTTTCATCCTCAACAGTAAATGTTACTGGGGCCAAACTATTACTTATAGTGCCCCCTATATTGGCCCCCAGTAATGATATTAACCCCACAGTAGCTCCAGTAGTAGTAGCCCTCCCCCGTGAGACCCATATTCTTACCTCCTCTTTGCAGTCTTATCGACACCCTTACCCATCTCAGCGCTACTGCGGGACGCTCGAGCTGATGGAGCTTCTTTTCTTCTCCACTCCTCCTAAGAAAACAATGAGAAGAGGTCAGGGAAGTATGATCCCACGTGCGCACACTGACGTCAGTGTGCGTGCCCAGCACAAGCGTTGCTAATAAGATTGGTATTTTTTTTTATAAGGCTTCAGGGCCCGGTAGTGACTGCTACCTCTGCATCCCCTATAGCTATACCCCTGAGTCTATAGCTAGCTGATCAGTTTTTAAGTGTCAGATTTCTAACTATTTAGCTCATTGGTTTTTAATGCAAACGCAGAGAACAACATAAAACTTTTATGATAAACTACAAGAACTTACTCTTCCTCTGGTCTTTAGACTTCATCCTCAACAGTGAACGTGTCTGATGTTTTCTCCTGCTGTCCATTTTGTCCTGTAAAATAGACACGGCCTATAAGATTAGATGTTCATATAATGCACATTGATCCCACCCCACTGCCGGCCTGGAGTTGGAGACCCCATAAAATACTAGATAATGACATAAACCACAATTCCCTAATATATTAGTAGAAGGGCAGCTGCTCATTTTATCCCAACAATGTATATTGGGAAAAATGAAAAAAGTTTGGTACCGTTAAAATCTCACGGTGGGGATCAATCTTTTCACCAATCTTTTACCATGTCTGAGAGATGCGTGTCCTAACTCCGGGACCCTCGCCTATCTCCAGATTAGGGTCTCGCACCTGGTGAAGCAATTGATAAGAGAATACAAGAGAGGTCATGGATGTGCGCAGCACTCTCCATTCACCTCTATGGGACTGACTCGGCCATCAGCTGTATAACCCTGCATTTTAGAAATCTGTGTGGGCCCCCGAGGTGAGAATCACATCTATCAGACATTTATCCTGCGGTTATGCCATAATTTCCTATATTTAAATAGATAAATTAGAATGTTTGCAGTGAAATGAATAAAGTTCACAATGCAGGATGGATAGATAGATAGATAGATAGATAGATAGATAGATAGATAGATAGATAGATAGATAGATAGATAGATAGATAGATATGAGATAAATAGATAGATAGATATTTAGATAGATATATAGATAGATAGATAGATAGATAGATAGATAGGAGATCGATAGATAGATAGATAGATAGATAGATATGAGATAGATAGATAGGAGATAGATAGATAGATAGATAGATAGATAGATAGATAGATAGATAGATAGATATGATATAGATAGATATGAGAGATAGATAGATAGATAGATGAATTAGATTATTTTTGTAGTATTTACCGTTGGATTCTTCGCTGCTTTCTGTGGGTTCGGATGATCCTCCGCTCTCGATGTCATCTGGGGTATCATCCGTCTTCTTTTTCCTTTAAAGTTATAAAATTAGAAGTCACCTTGTGAGTCCGCGCAGTAAAACAAGCCCCAAGAAATGTACTGTACACTAAAATATACCCTTTAACCCCTTAAGGACATGGACCTTTTTTTGCATTTTCGGATTTCCACTTTAAAAATGGAGTGAAATGAAATGTCTACAGCCCACAATACTCACTTATGTCTGTCAAAGAGACACTTGCCCAACGCATACACTATTACCACGAGGTAGGGGGCACTGCTGGTGGTATAAAGATGATCTTATCTTCTACCCAATCTATTATAGTGGTTTTTTTCTATCTTCTCTGGTACATCTAGAAAAGAAGCAACAATAGAAGTTATTAATAATCTGCCTTTTATTCATTAGCTCATTAGCATTACAACTGCTAATTCCAAAATGAGTTGTTCTTTGGGATGTAAGGACGGGCGGCTACAAATGTACTTACCTTCATATTTTTGTCGGACGATAGGACCTGCCTGGACTGATGCTGATAGCAGCACAGCCATGATTATCATTTTCACTAATATTCTCTTCTTACGTTCTCTCGCTTGCTGAGTAAACAGTAAACTCCTCCACAATGAGTTCCTCTCACGGTAACATCACTTTATATACCTGCAGCGTCTGTGACATCACGGATTGGAATGAAAGACAATAGTGACCTTGCAGCGTCCCAAAGGAAGACCCCGGACACCTGACATATGTGGGGAGCTGGGAGGGTTAAGTGATGGCTTGTCACGGCGGCACTTACCAGACTCCTTTCCCTGAGGGATAACACACAGCCAAAGACAGAGTATAACTGCAGGCCACCGTTGACCCCCGTAGCATAGGGAATGCCAATAAATAGGATGGTGGGGGTAGTAGTTTTCACGGGTGACGCCACCGTTCCTACACACTGGAATGATACTTGGTGGAGAATAATTTCAGACACAGACAGTCTTTCAGTACCCCGGGTCCCTAGGAACGGTTAGGGCCCGGTATAAACTTTACTTTCGTTAACTTGCATAAACTATTATTACAAGGCAATTTAGGTGCAGTCTATATAGTGCAGGCAAGACAAGAAGTATGAGGTCAGGGAGGAAACATAGGATGACACCGGTCCTGCAGTCTACGTTATCTGAAGGTGCTTCCATGTGGCTCTGTGTTAGGTGGCACACTGCTAGCAGGCAACATGGAACTGAACTCCTTTCTGGCTCTCAAGCACTCCTATTTATACCCTCTCTCATACCACATGACATGACAGACTGATACATTTACATGCAGACTATGATTTTATTAAAGATAACCTCTCAAGCGCTGCAGCTGTGCAACACACACAGGAAATACCAAGACAGGTTTTGCACAGTGCATCTACATAAGACAAACATGTATGACATTTATGGAGGGGACCAGGATGATGGATCCTGATAATACATGTGAGGCGGCCCTCATAGATATCTGTTGGACCTAAAGGCTCCTCTGCCACCATGAATAAGTCTACTGCTGCCGGAATCCATATCTTGCTAAGAATGTCAAAAATATTTAGGGTTATTACAAATGATCTTCTGTAATAAACCGCGTTTTCGTATGATGTGAGGCAACAAAAAGGAAGGCTCCTCCGGGAAACATGGGCTACAAAACATCGCAAATCGCGGCAATATTCAGCAATGTAGCCTCCTACAAAACATCACTAATGTGAAGGAACCCATTGGAAAACATGGGCTTCACATACATGCCGTTTGTAGCGCTGTCGCATCACAAGAAGATTACATGATTTTGTTGCCCTGTAAAAACAGCCTAATAGCCTCAAAAATGTGTTAATGTGGATTTATACAGAACTGTGCAAAAGTTTTAGGTAGTTGTGAGAAAAACGCTGCAAAGTGTGAATTTATTTTCAAAACTCAAGGTGTCTGCAGGACAATGACCCCAAACATCCAGAGACAGAAGGATTTGTGCAAGCCTTCATCCACAGAGGTTCTGTGCTTAGTTCTCCAAGATAATTGGAACAACCTCCTGCTGAGTTCCTTCAGAAACTGTGTGCAAGTGTCCTTAGAACTTGTGTACAGTACTATATATTGCTATTTGATCAGGTTATAGGCTCACAGTCATGTGACCTTTTTTGGTTCAAAAACATTTTATTAAACTTTTCCAATGTACAGTTTAACATAAAAAAAAATTGCCGGGATTGGGAAGAATAGGGGTAGGACTGGGTAGTCATGAGCATTACTCAAAATTGTAATTTCTGCCGCAATCCATATGCAGAACCAAACTAAACATTCTCCATATCGGGCACCTCAGCCCATCAGTACCACAGTCTCACAGGGGAATTACATCGACCCTCAGGAATCGCGGGTTGCACACAGACTCAGTGGGCGCACCCCCCACTGGATTGGGCGGGAGAGTCCGTCTGTGCTAGGCTTGGCCATCCCCAATCTAGGCGTCCATGTGAACTTTTATGAATCTGTCTTGTTAGTTACAGCCCCCAAATCTCCAAACGGGTACCCCCCTCCGATGGGACTCCCATGATCCTGCTCTTCCGGCCCTAGGCCGAAGGTTGGAATCTAAACAGATAAACATATAAACACCACCAGCCGGGACAGACCAGGAAGTGTCATATCCAGGGTTAAACACAAGAGGAAGGGTCAGATAAAAAAAACCAAAACAAAACAGTGGCCAAGGTCCTGGCCCTCTCTTCTTCGGGACCTGTCCCCCACAATCCAGATCCTTCATCTCAGAATGTCCAATGCCAACCACCTTCCAAGTCCATATGAAGACCTGAAAGCCTTCCAGGTCTGCCAGATGTGATAGTTTTTTCTCCCAGGCCTCTGGCTCCACCGCCCCCAGCTCCTCAAAATGTATGAGCGTGTGTAGCTCCTCCACCCACATCACCTGGGACGGGCCATTAGTGGAGCGCCACAGTCCCAGGATAATCCTTTTAACTGCTATAATTGGTTCGGGGAACATAGAGAGAAGAGCCAGCTCGGGGGAGGGAGTCAATTCTGTAGGACAAATGTGGTTGTAGAGCCCCACCACCTCCCTCCAGAGGCTCGACACCAGAGGACAGTCCCACCATATATGTGCCGTTGTGCCCCTGCTGTTGTTACATCTCCAGCAAATGGGGGAGATCTGAGCAAACATTCCCTAGAGTCAATTCTGTACCATCTAGATAGTATTTGGAAATTCAGGTCCTGGATTCTACCCGCCGAGGCATGGGGCCCTTTTTTAATCGCTTTTATCAATGTTGCTCACAGACCTGCATTTATTCAGGTGGCCTTTTTCTGTTCCTCGACAGCCTCAGCTAATTGATGCACAAACCTTGTAGAGCAGAGGTTCCCAAACTTTTTTGCGCTGTCGACCACTTGACCATTTTTTTGCTTTCCGTAGACCGTCTGCCTGCCGAAGACCGGCTTCACACGACTGGGTCAGATTCCGCATGCGGAAGCCCTCAGTGGAATGCGACCCTGTGCCCAGCTGGCATCCACACATAGCTGCCGTTTCTTCTTCTTTTCTGTACTGCGGATGGTCCGCATAGCTCGCAGTACAGATTTTTTTTTTTAAACCCCTGCTTTTGTCAATTTGCGGAAGGGCGGACTTCTATGGAAGCCGTCCACATGGAATCCGCTTAAAAATAAAACATGCTGCAATATTTCTTCCGCAAGCAGAAAATCGCAATTGATTTCCGCTCGTGTGCAGAAAAAAGCTATTTTCAATATCATGTTATGGGCGGTATCTGCTGCGGAATTCGGAGACGGGCACCTGCTCCGGATTTTTGCAATGCAAATCTGGCCGTGTGCAGCCGGCCTGCTGAAAAGATCGTGGCTATACGGCACTAAAGATCATGTGAACGGGTGAACTCCAGCTATTGGAATTAGTTCACACAACCGGAGGTGCGTGGTGCGTGTTATCCATCTCCCATAGGAGTCTATGGAAAGCACGCACCAAAGAGAGCTCAGGTCTTATCTTTTCTCGCACCACGGACCTTAGATGTGACCTTGCAGTCCTATCTTTGTTAGTTGCGAGGATTTAGGGTGAAAGCCCACGGAATTCCGCAATCACTGGCAGGCAGCTAGTTGTCTTTAATCGTGGTACTCCCGTGGTGTAAATCCGCAGGCTTATCCAGCATCGCTCGTGGGGCCTTAGTGTGTCTAAAATTCATTCATCTGACGGTTCTATAGGAAAGCATTGGTTCTTATAGATGTGCTGTTTTCACGCGGCTCTAATGCACAAAAATAGCGCTCGTCTGAATGAGGCCTGATAGAGTTTTTTGTAGAGTGGACAATTTTATAAAAATGTACAATTTTTATTCAGATCTGTATTGAAAAGACACAAAATGCGAGTAATATTTGAATTTGGGATGAAACAAATCAGAACCCGGTAAACTACTTCCATAAAATGACTCCACAAATAATGCTGTTATTGGGGAGATAAGCCGGACGCTCTGATGGCAATCGTTCAATACTTGGCTTCACATTAGTGAGGTATAGTCTCAGATCTCCACCTCCAGTGATCTGCAATCAATTTATTTTTTTCGTAGGAAGATTGGTGCCGCGCTAAAACCACTTTCCACGAAGCATGAAGATGGAAACACTATCAAAACCTTGACGCGGGTATGCTAGACTCGCTCCCATATTGCTACCCATCCCTCTCCCTTACTTATCTAAAATAATAAACCGCTGAGACTAAACTCTTTGGAAATTTTTTGGCCACAGCAGACAACTTTATTTAACAAAAACAACATACAATTTTATTCTTTTTGTGTATTATGTTGTTTGTTATGCATTTGCATGAACAACCAATGAGCTAAATAGTTAGAAATCCGACACTTAAAAACTGATCAGCTAGCTATAGACTCAGGGGCATAGCTATAGGGGATGCAGAGGTAGCAGTCACTACCGGGCCCTGAAGCCTTATAAAAAAAATACCAGTTTTATTAGCGCAGCTTGTGCCGGGCACACACACTGACGTCAGTGTGCGCACCTGGGATCATACTTCCGTGACCTCTTCTCATTGTTTTCTTAGGAGGAGTGGAGAAGAAAAGAACCTCCATCAGCTCGTTCGTCCCGCAGCAGCACTGAGAAGACTAAGGGTGTCAATAAGACTACAAAGAGGAGATAAATATATGGGCCTCGGGGGGAGGGCCAGTACTACTGGGGCTACTGTGGGGTTAATATTATTACTGGGGCCAATATAGTGGACACTATTAGTAATATATTGGCCCCAGTAATAATAGTAGTACTACCGAGGCCACTGTGGGGGTCACTATTACTACTAGGATAACTGTAGGGGTCACTATTACTACTGGGGCCAATAAAGGGGACACTATTACTGCTGAGGCCACTGTGAGGGACACTTTTACTACTAAGGCCACTGGGGGCGGTCACATATACTATTGGGGCTACTCTGCACATGGCAGAATACCTAAAGCTGACTTAGGGAATGTTTATACTTGGTAGAAATGCTGCGGAATGTCCGTTGCTGAAATGTACGTGGCATATCCACAGCTGATTTCATAGTATGCGGTGTGTCCTCACATCCCAAGGCTTCCCACTGTCAGCGCTTCCTGGCTTTCTGTTCCCAGCGGCCTGTTCAGATGTGGTTCACTGTTCAGGTGGGAAAGCCTACAAAGGAGGTGAGGGGGAGCGCCGCAATGTATGAAATCAGCTGCAGATATGTGGCCCTGTCTTTTTTATAACCACGGAGGTAAAATCATACGTGTTGATAAGCCCCGCCCCCTAATGTGTTGGCACTTTGTGATAACTAAGTGGGTTTTGGGTTGCACTTTGGGCACTTGGTCTTTAAAAGGTTTGCCATCACTGGTATAGACTGATCTGGAGTCTACATTGGGCGTTTATACTAGTGGTGTAATATTATCTAGAGCCCCCAAATGGATGCATGAACTTCCCCGACTGTCCTGCTCGGTATAATCTGTCTCCATGTACATATACGAGTCCTCCTCCCTGATGGCACCAACTTCACACGATAAGCCTTATGTATATATATTTGTAAAGTTCTCCTAGTCTTCAGGTCCTTCCATATCATTCCTCTTCACTTCTGGGAAAAGTTGTTTTAACCCCTCAAGGACCAGGATGTTTTGTCCCTGAAGCACCAGACACTTTTTAGGGGATTTTGCCCGTGTGGTGGTTTTACTGCCCTATTTGTTTTTTTCCATCAGCTGTCAAATTTAATTTTGCGGCGTTTTTTTTCTGTGACATATAGGTCAGTTTTTTAAATATCTATCACTGATTTTTTTTTACTGTTTTTCAATTTGGTTAGGGGTAAAAAAAAACAAAAGAAACGCAATTTTTGGAAAATATACAGTTAATTTTTGAGCCCTTTATAGCATGTAAAGGAGAATGTAGAAAATCACAGTGATATTGTAGTTGTGTTCCTGCAATATTGCTGCGTTTTCTTGCGGCAATATCACCATTTTGTCGTGCTACAAAGTCGCACAACTTTGTATCGCTCTTTTGCCGGCATTTTCGGGGAAACTTGAAACAAAAGTTCTACTCCTAAAATAGGCCCTAGCTGCATTTAAAAACAAACAATACATTAACTAACAGGCGCTCTCCTCCCCATACTCCAGCACACTTTAAGATTGGTTCTTAAAAGCCACCGCTCAGCCAATCAATGCAGAGCTCGATGAACCAATTACAGCCATTGGTTTACATCCTTTATAGTAGTATCTCCACCTTTCCCTTCTTTTGGATTTTATAATAGGTGGCACTGCCAAAGTACTGTAAGATCTCCCGTTTGTATATTGAGGTATATAGTCACATTACAAACAGAAACCAATCCCAGTGTGAACATCCACATGAGCTGACCGGCTTTCTAATAACAGGCGATGTCTGATTTGAAACACCTGAGATCATGGCATCTAATACTAGACAGTATAACAATGGGCGACCCATCACAGTGATTATATATAGTGGCATCTTGGGGTTATTGAGTTTGGGGGTTGTCGCACTTCAGTAGCCCATGTCCAGCCAATTTTGGCCTTACTGGTCCTTTAAATCTACACTTGTCTGCTCATCACTGGACTTCCAGACGATCAGGACACCTCAGCAGGACTGTACAGCATTTTCCTTATCCGCATCCTCCCTGCCATACCCACACAAGTGTTTTCTGTAATTTACTAGCAGAATGACTGCTCTACTGCCCTCTGCAGGCCATCTGTGCTACTACACTGCCTATTCCTTAAAAGAAGGTTTAAAGGGGTTGTCCCGAGGCAGCAAGTGGGTCTATACACTTCTGTATGGCCATAATAATGCACTTTGTAATATACATTGTGCATTAATTATGAGCCATACAGAAGTTATAAAAAGTTTTTTACTTACCTGCTCCGTTGCTGGCGTCCTCGTCTCCATGGTGCCGACTAATTTTCGCCCTCCGATGGCCAAATTAGCCGCGCTTGCGCAGTCCGGGTCTTCTGTAGTCTTCTATGGAGCCGCTCGTGCCAGAGAGCGGCTCCGTGTAGCTCCGCCCCGTCACGTGCCGATTCCAGCCAATCAGGAGGCTGGAATCGGCAGTGGACCGCACAGAAGAGCTGCGGTCCACGAAGACAGAGGATCCCGGCGGCCATCTTCAGCGGTAAGTATTGAAGTCACCGGAGCGCGGGGATTAAGGTAAGCGCTCCGGTAAGCTTCCTTTACTTCCCTGCATCGGGGTTGTCTCGCGCCGAACGGGGGGGGGGGGGGTTGAAAGAAAAAAAAACCCGTTTCGGCGCGGGACATCTCCTTTAACTAAATTGTCTTTATGTTTTCTTTCTGCAGGAAGTGACCTTCCCCATAACATCAGGGGGGATGTCAAACAGCAGCAAATACCATCTGTTGCCACCAACCAACATCAAAAACCATCTGCTGCCAAGAACACCTAATACCATCTGCAGCCACCAACCAACAATAGATGCCATCTGCTGCCAAGAACACCTACTACCACCTGCAGCGACCAATCAACAATAGATCCTCCCTGCCATACCCACACGAGGGTTTTCTGTAATTTAGAAGCAGAATGACTGCTCTACTGCCCTCTGCAGGCCATCTGTGCTACTACACTGCCTATTCCTTAAAAGAAGGTTTAACTAAATTGTCTTTATGTTTTCTTTCTGCAGGAAATGACATTCCCCATAACATCAGGGGAGATGTCAAACAGCAGCAAATACCATCTGTTGCCACCAACCAACATCAAAAACCATCTGCTGCCAGGAACACCTAATGCCAGCTGCAGCCACCAACCAACAACAGATACCACCTGTTGCCAAAAACACCTAATACCACCTGCAGCGACCAATCAACAATAGATCCTCCCTGCCATACCCACACGAGGGTTTTCTGTAATTTAGAAGCAGAATGACTGCTCTACTGCCCTCTGCAGGCCATCTGTGCTACTACACTGCCTATTCCTTAAAAGAAGGTTTAACTAAATTGTCTTTATGTTTTCTTTCTGCAGGAAATGACATTCCCCATAACATCAGGGGAGATGTCAAACAGCAGCAAATACCATCTGTTGCCACCAACCAACATCAAAAACCATCTGCTGCCAGGAACACCTAATGCCAGCTGCAGCCACCAACCAACAACAGATACCACCTGTTGCCAAAAACACCTAATACCACCTGCAGCGACCAATCAACAATAGATCCTCCATGCCATACCCACACGAGGGTTTTCTGTAATTTAGAAGCAGAATGACTGCTCTACTGCCCTCTGCAGGCCATCTGTGCTACTACACTGCCTATTCCTTAAAGGAGATGTCTCGAGGAAGCAGTTAAATTTTTTTTTTGCCCAGTCCCCCCCATTAAGTACACATTACTAAGCCCCCCTGTAAATGACATTTCTAGCTGGTTCGTACTTACCGTTCCAGCGTTTCAGCAACTTATAAAAGTTTTCTCAAGATGGCCGCCGGCTCTTTCCCCGTCGCTCGCTGCAGCCCGACGTGCGCGCTCCCGAGACGCCGCCAGCTGTGTCTCCATGGCAACCGGACGCATCGCAGCCGCCGACCAGACGCCCCGCAGCCGCCGACCAGACGCCCACCGCCAGGCAGCAGGTAAGGCGCTAGCCCCTCAGCCCAGGTGAAGGCCCCGGAGCCCAGCGCTAGGTTCCGGAGCCCAGCGCTAGTTCCCCCGGCCTAGCGGCGGCCCCCCCCCGGCCTAGCGGCGGCCCCCCCCCCGACCTAGCGGCGGCCCCCCCCCCGACCTAGCGGCGGCCCCCCCCGGCCTAGCGGCAGCCCCCCCGGCCTAGCGACAGCCCCCCCGGCCTAGCGACAGCCCCCCCCGGCCTAGCGGCAGCCCCCCCCGGCCTAGCGGCAGCCCCCCCGGCCTAGCGACAGCCCCCCCCGGCCTAGCGCTAGTTCCCCCATCACAGCGGCAGCCCCCCCCCCGGCGCAGCGACAGCCCCCCCCCGGCGCAGCCCGGCGCAGCGGCAGCCCCCCCATCGCAGCGACAGCCCCCCCGGCCTAGCGACAGCCCCCCCGGCCTAGCGACAGCCCCCCCGGCCTAGCGCTAGTTCCCCCATCGCAGCGACAGCCCCCCCCCCCGGAGCAGCGCTAGTTCCCCCGGCGCAGCGCTAGTTCCCCCCCGACCCATCACTTACCTGGGAGGCTTCTCGGGGCTGCTGGGCTGGGCTGGGCTGGGCTGGGCTGGGCTGGGCTTCTCCGCTGGGCAGCTCCAGTTTCTGCACCTTCCTCTAACAGAGGAAGGTTCAGAATGGCCGCTGCAGCGCGCTCCCGAGCAGTGACAGCTCGTCTGCGCATGCGCAGAAGAGCTGTAGCGGGGAGCACACTGAAGCGGCTCGTGCTGAATAGAGAAGACCGGACTGCGCAAGCGCGTCTAAAAAAGCAAGCTGCCGGCGAATTTAGACGGAACCATGGAGACGAGGACGCTAGCAACGGAGCAGGTAAGTGGAATAACTTCTGTATGGCTCATATTTAATGCACAATGTATATTACAAAGTGCATTAATATGGCCATACGGAAGTGTATAACCCCACTTGGTTTCGCGAGACCACCCCTTTAAAAGAAGGTTTAACTAAATTGTCTTTATGTTTTCTTTCTGCAGGAAGTAACATTCCCCATAACATCAGGGGAGATGTCAAACAGCAGCAAATACCATCTGTTGCCACCAACCAACATCAAAAACCATCTGCTGCCAAGAACACCTAATACCATCTGCAGCCACCAACCAACAATAGATACCACCTGCTCCCAAGAACACCTAATACCACCTGCAGCGACCAATCAACAATAGATCCTCCCTGCCATACCCACACGAGGGTTTTCTGTAATTTAGAAGCAGAATGACTGCTCTACTGCCCTCTGCAGGCCATCTGTGCTACTACACTGCCTATTCCTTAAAAGAAGGTTTAACTAAATTGTTTTTATGTTTTCTTTCTGCAGGAAGCAACATTCCCCATAACATCAGGGGAGATGTCAAACAGCAGCAAATACCATCTGTTGCCACCAACCAACATCAAAAACCATCTGCTGCCAAGAACACCTAATACCATCTGCAGCCACCAACCAACAATAGGTACCATCTGCTGCCAAGAACACCTAATACCATCTGCAGCCACCAACCAACAATAGTTACCATCTGCTGCCAAGATCACCTAATACCACCTGCAGCGACCAATCAACAATAGATCCTCCCTGCCATACCCACACAAGGGTTTTATGTAATTTAGAAGCAGAATGACTGCTCTACTGCCCTCTGCAGGCCATCTGTGCTACTACACTGCCTTTTCCTTAAAAGAAGGTTTAACTAAATTGTCTTTATGTTTTCTTTCTGCAGGAAGTAACATTCCCCAAAACATCAGGGGAGATGTCAAACAGCAGCAAATACCATCTGTTGCCACCAACCAACATCAAAAACCATCTGCTGCCAAGAACACCTAATACCATCTGCAGCCACCAACCAACAATAGATACCATCTGCTGCCAAGAACACCTAATACCACCTGCAGCGACCAATCAACAATAGATCCTCCCTGCCATACCCACACGAGGGTTTTCTGTAATTTAGAAGCAGAATGACTGCTCTACTGCCCTCTGCAGGCCATCTGTGCTACTACACTGCCTATTCCTTAAAAGAAGGTTTAACTAAATTGTCTTTATGTTTTCTTTCTGCAGGAAGTAACATTCCCCAAAACATCAGGGGAGATGTCAAACAGCAGCAAATACCATCTGTTGCCACCAACCAACATCAAAAACCATCTGCTGCCAAGAACACCTAATACCATCTGCAGCCACCAACCAACAATAGATACCATCTGCTGCCAAGAACACCTAATACCACCTGCAGCGACCAATCAACAATAGATCCTCCCTGCCATACCCACACAAGGGTTTTCTGTAATTTACTAGCAGAATGACTGCTCTACTGCCCTCTGCAGGCCATCTATGCTACTACACTGCCTATTCCTTAAAAGAAGGTTTAACTAAATTGTCTTTATGTTTTCTTTCTGCAGGAAGTAACATTCCCCATAACATCAGGGTAGATGTCAAACAGCAGCAAATACCATCTGTTGCCATCAGCCAAGATCAAAAACCATCTGCTGCCAAGAACACCTAATACCACCTGCAGCCACCAACCAACAATAGATACCATCTGCTGCCAAGAACACCTAATACCAGCTGCAGCCACCAACCAACAATAGATACCATCTGCTGCCAAGAACACCTAATACCACCTGCAGCAACCAATCAACAATAGATCCTCCCTGCCATACCCACACAAGGGTTTTCTGTAATTTACTAGCAGAATGACTGCTCTACTGCCCTCTGCAGGCCATCTGTGCTACTACACTGCCTATTCCTTAAAAGAAGGTTTAACTAAATTGTCTTAATGTTTTCTTTCTGCAGGAAGTGACATTCCCCATAACATCAGGGGAGATGTCAAACAGCAGCAAATACCATCTGTTGCCACCAACCAACATCAAAAACCATCTGCTGCCAAGAACACCTAATACCACCTGCAGCCACCAACCAACAATAGATACCACCTGCTGCCAAGAATACCTAATACCAGCTGCAGCCACCAACCAACAATAGATACCACCTGCTGCCAAGAATACCTAATACCAGCTGCAGCCACCAACCAACAATAGATACCACCTGCTGCCAAGAACACCCGATACCAGCTGCAGCCACCAACCAACAATAGATACCATCTGCTGCCATGAACACCTAATACCAGCTGCAGCCACCAACCAACAATAGATACCACCTGCTGTCAAGGACACCTAATACCACCTGCAGCTACCAACCAACAATAGATACCACTTGCTGCTAAGAACACCTAATACCACCTGCAGCCACCAACCAACAATAGATACCACCTGCTGCCAGGAACACCCAATACCAGCTGCAGCCACCAACCAACAATAGATACCACCCTGCTGCCAGGAACACCTAATACGACCTGCAGCCACCAACCAACAATAGATACCACCTGCTGCTAAGAACACCTAATACCAGCTGCAGCTACCATCCAACAATAGATACCATCTGCTGCCATAAACACCTAATACCACCTGCAGCGACCAACCAACAATAGATACCACCTGCTGCCAGGAACACCCAATACCAGCTGCAGCCACCAACCAACAATAGATACCATCTGCTGCTAAGAACACCTAATACCACGTGCTGCTAAGAACACCTAATACCATCTGGTGCCAGCAACCAACATTGCTGTTTTTTAAAATTTATTTTTATATTTGTATATTATATTTTATATTTATAATCCAACACCCTAAATTAAAGATATATTCCTTAAATCCTGGAGTGGCTTCATTTTAATATTATTCCTTTATAGTGCCTATTTGTAGCAAGAGATTAATGTGGATGGACCCCGCACCTCAATGAAAGAAAGGAAGTAAGGGGGAGGAAGAAGGGCACTCTTCTTGGTTTAGCATTATAAGGGCCCATTCACACGGGAGCATTTACCATCTGGCGGCTCTTCACGCATTTTACGGGCATCACACAGAACCATTATAGCCAATTTGGCTATAAACATAAACATTTTTTCACAAGGACTGATTTTCTTTTAGTGTAATCACTTAACTTAGCTGATACTAGAAAGGTATTGCAGGCTTATCAATCAGGTATGCCTAATTATCATTTGATGCATTGGAGAAGAAAACAATGAGACATACTTAAGTGATATTTCCAAGCTCTTCTGTTTCATTGTTCCAATGTGAGAGGTTATGTAGTGTGGCAACCCCCACAAGGTTAACAATTCAGAGTCTACAGCATGTGTTATACTGCTCTCTTAGTAAAACATTGCAAAGGTTAATTATGACAAAGCTGCATGCTCAGTATATGATACCCTGTTAGTAAAATTTCACTACAATGTGTGTCTTTTGCACTTGTACATCTTGCCATGCACACAGCACAAATATTATGCACACAACACTACTGCATGAAATATAATTCAATAATTTCACAAGCACATGTGAAAAAATTGCAGCATGTCCTATTTTGGTCTATATCACAGGCCAGAGTTGGACATGCAATATCCTCTACCTGTGGGGCTCTGACAGTTCACAGATGTGTGTCTGTGTGCTCTCTGGTGCATTTTGTACCTGAGAATCTCAGGCACAGTTCACATACAACCATCTGATTGGGCCCTAAAACCAATGTGCGATCACCTGGTACTTTTGTACATGATGGGCACAACTCCCAACTATTAGTACATATGATACATATTGCTACTACTGAACATCAAACTTGGGTTGATGAAACAATGTGTAAAGACATTGAAGAGGAATGGAAAGTGTTTCAGCTACAAATGTAGAAAACTTCTTGCGATGAGCATGGAGAAGCTGAAAGCAGGTAAATTCGATGGACCACAAATCCAGGAACTCATGAAAGACCAGCGATTCCAAGATTCAGGGATGTAAGTGATAAACAGTGTGAACGATCTCACCAGGAAAAAAAAAATATTATTAAAGAGCAGTACTTTAATAGAGGCGGGATTATGAATCCCACTTCCACAACGTGATTGGTTCTTTAAACTCTGCTCAACTAATCAATGCAGAGCTGGATGAACCATATTGGTTGATCGAGCGTGGCATTGATTGGTCGAGTCGAGCTGGAGGAACCAAACAGAGCCATCGCTTCCTGGAGGTGGGATTTTTGAATCCCGCAACGAGGAAGTGATCTTCTGTGGGTGAACGAGGACTGCAGAATGCCCTCAAGGGAACAGCGGGAGGACCTGGACCATACCAGCTAGGTAAGTATTCTCCTTTTTTGGGGGGGAAATTCAGCTAGGGCTTATTTTAGGGGAGGGTTTAACGTGCTCACAATTTTATCACAGACAACAGCAAAGCATCACTGACGCTACAAAATTGCAGGAACACAGTTGTGATATCATTGCGATTTTGTAGCACCGATATGCCTGTATAATTGGAGCCTACACAGCACTGTCCTTTAATTCCAACTCCCCTTCCCTCTTTTCAGAAAAAACTGGGAAACAGAATTTCAGGAGACCTTTAATGAGGACCAATGGCTTCTGTATATCAGTTGGGTACTAAGAACTCTTGTGCTAATCATTTAGAAACTACAAGAATACGTTTATATAGGTGGCATCTACCGCTTGTCTGAAATGTTTCCTGGTACTTCTGGTTTGTGTTGGAGATGTTATGGACAGGTTGGATCACTGTTACATATCTGGTGGTCATGTGAAATCCTTAAACCTCTATGGGATCAGATTTCTTTCCGACTGCATTCAATTTTGAATTGTGACTTCTAATGGGGCCCAATGTTTTAGTGTCCAATCAAAATGTAGAATTGTACGACTTTTGGTTTCCCTGTATGATCCGCATAAGCCCTTAGTGAAAAATGTTGAAGACCAAATCCTGGGCATGAAAGATAAAAACCAGTCAAACAAAATCCCTTAAATAACGACAGGTGGCGATTACATTTAATGATATAAGACGGTAAATAATATTCCACACTGATGATTGGTCCGGAGAACCGCAACAACACTCAGCCCACAGTTTAAAGTGAGGTACAATCTACACATATCACCCCACTGTACAACCTGCCTCAGGAGCCCCAAACGCTAAAAGCACTAAGGCCCTTTGTAAATGACGCAAGAGCGATGCGATGGGTGCGCCATAGCTAGATAGTAATGCAAACCAGAAACCAGCTCCTCTGCAGTCACTCCCATGCAAAAACTGGCTGGAAACCACAACAGATGCACAAGAAAATGGAGTAGGTCCTGCATAGAACAAAAACTCTTTCTTTTAATTGAAAAATCTAGACCAGTGTTTCCCAAACTTCAGTCCTCACGGACCCCCACAGGTTATGGTTTCAGGATATCCTATAGTAAGAACACCTGTGGCTATGTCTGAGGCGCCGATAATAATTATATCACCTATGAAATACTGAGGAAATCCTGAAAACATCACCTGTTAGGATGCTTTGAGGTCCGGAGTTTGGGAAACACGGATCCAGACAGACATAGAGGAACAAGTAACACGTGCTGTTGTACATGTGTCAGGCAAATATGTTGCCCTTTATCATAGTCTATTATCAGGGCAACATGCTTGCGTGAAATATGTAAGACGGCACATGGTCCTTGTTCCTCTATGTACAGCTGGATTTTTCAATAAAGAGAAAGAGTTTTTATCCTACGCTGGTCCTACTCCCTTTTCTATTGCTACATAGTGGTTCTGGATTTTAAGTGATCATCAACCCTTTCCCATTGGTCTTGATTGGCTGTTAGCAATATAACTGAGCTGTCAATCAAAAGCCAAGGGGAGGGATTGATGATGCACCCCCACCTGTATTATACATAGGGGAATCGGAGGTTCAGGCATCTGGGATAGCGGGATGACACCTCCTGGACAGACTGCTGTAAGAAAACTAACTTTTCCATTGCCGTTTATCTTTCAGGCTCCATAAACAGCAGGTAAAACGTTGGCACCTTCACCCCTACCAGTGTATTTAGTATGAAGTTTGTTGAGTGCTTATGACCAGCCATCTAGCCAGGATTATGCCACTGAATTTACACACCGCTTCCCAGAACTGGAGTCAAATGGAGAAGACAGTAAAAGTACTTTTAGTTGGGCATCTGAACTTTATCAGCCTTTCTGGATAACTGGAAGTCGGACAAAAGGATTTTCACTGTAATCTTAACATTTTTTTTAAAAAAAACATTATATTTATATATTTTTAAATGCTATTTTAGGTGCTCATTTCCACTCTGGCATTAATTTTGACTTTGAAACATATAAGATAACGACAGATGCATCTCAGTAGCCCGGGCCGTGCTGGTAACTTCTATGGTGACAGATGAACCTGTAGACTTCATGATCAGCGGGATCTTTTCCTCCGTCAGTCGAGCTGTAAAGAAACATTCTGACATGTGAGCAGTGTAGAGTAGAACAAAGGTGAGCACTAATCTACAGGGCAGAGACCAGGGGCAATGACTTTACCAACTGCAGTACACACATCTATGCACCCAGTGTTACGAGTTTTGTGTCTACTGCAATCTTCAGCTGAATACTGCAGATGTCATAAGCAGGAACCCTTAACTAACGTAGTTTCAGACCAAAAGACGCATTTTTTAGCAAGGAAAAATCTTGCAAAATAATCTGTGTCTTTTGGTCTGAGGTCAGGATGGTCCGGCAGTGACAGAGCCCTCTGACTGCTTCCATATGATCAAAGCAAAAGCGCTGTAACTGATCATTAGAACCACCAGGAAATACTTTAGCTCCCTCTATAGCTTTAGTCTGACCAATGTTGATTATTACAGGATCTGACCTCTGACGCTTCCCACTCAGGGGGCTGCACTGCGCATACATTGCATGCAAAAATGCAGACATTGGGGGAAGTATCAGAAGTCAGAGCTTGTGATAATCAGTGGTAGTTGGACCGGAGCTACGGAAGGAGGTAAAGTAGATTCTGCTTGGGTTGCTACCCCAGCAGAGGTATTGGGGGCACTATTACCATGAGGACCAGTTAACTACTGGGGGCACTATTAATACTGTGGCCACTGGGGGCCACTATTACTACTGGAGATACAAAAAACCTGACCATTGCAGTGGGCATAGAGCTGTCTGTTTCCTGCATGGGTACACCCAGCCCAACAAATAGTTGATCGACAGATCAAGGAAAGGAAAGGCCGTTATAGATTTTTGGAGTGATAGTTGTTGTGTCTAAACCAGTCTTTAGGGTCAGTTCAGGGTTTCCATCTCTGCTCTGTTTTTGGAGGAGAGAATCTGAAAATGATCCATTTTTTTGAACAGGAAAATAGCGCAGTCTGCAGCGTTATTTTTCCACCAAAAAAAAAACGGAAACCCGATGGGATGGAAGCAAACAGAAACCTTTCAGTTTTTTTGAAAACTCAGCTCTGCTACATCGTTGTGTGGGAATTTTACAAGCATTGTGAATTGCTCTTACCTTTAAAGGTTTTGTTCACCCCCTTCCCCCTCATAGATGAGCCGGGAGAAGTGCTGGCCGGACAGACTCAGCTGGTTAACATGGAGCAAAATAAAATGGTCTTTTGGCGCCGGAATATCAGCCGGCATCTGAAATAACCGGAGAGTCATAAAGCACTTCTAGCATCCAGTCCTGTGAGGAAGGACTGTGTACAGCTCTTAGAGGAGAACCTATAGAACATCTGATTTTATACACGGGCCCCATACTGGTGACATATGCCACTCACATACCCCCTACAGCAATGTCGCTCACATGTCCCGCAACAATATCCCTGAGCAATTTTGCCGAAATGCCCCTCAACAATATCCCCAGAACAATGTTGCCCACATGCCAGTTAACAATGTTACACTGTGATAGACATGATGATTAGTCAGTGTAAAATGTCTATTGATTTGTATAAACTAGATGTATTACGCAGCTGTAGTGACTTTAACTCTTTAAGAGGCTAATGACTGCATAATTTCATTATAGTAATTGCTGGACAATGGCATGGTGAAAGATGTGTGTTTTGTTACTTCAGCCTAATGTGGAGCTCTGCTGCATAAGGAAAGAGTTAAATCACAGTGCTATATGTATTGCTTGTATTCAATACTGAGTGTTTTCCTAGCCCTTTCCCACCCACCACACAGACACTACTTAAACAATGACTTGTCACGTACACAGAAATTCCTTCAGATAGACTGCATGCTAAAGAGGACAAAGTCCAAACTACACTGGACTTGGGGAAGGGTGGGCAGGGAGGCGGAGGACTCTATATAACCTAGCGAATAAGAATATATATATATGTTACTGATGTAATCTGTTAAACGCCAATAAAGGGCAGGTGTTATGCTTTTCAATAAAAGGGGCTGTCTGGATGTTTCTCCCCAGAGAGCCATTTTGGACATGAGACTGATACCTTACGTCTGATCTGGTCGATGATGTGTGCACACTATACAATTTGGAAGCTAGAGAATACCCTGAAGCCTGCTAGAGGAAAATATGATCCAGTTCAATTTGGTGTCCCTGTGGTGGGCCGAGTAGAGATTTTTGATTTCTTTCATTCTGGAAAAATACAGAGATCGGCAGATAACATGTAGAACTCAGAGGCCCGAAAATCTACAGAACACGGTAAGATTGCTTTATGTAAATCTACCGATGTAAGCTGATTTCTAACTGTCAATCTGCCTATGTCTAATCCAGAGTGATAAATCAATGAAAGGCAGGTAATATAGTCCTTTCTGCTCGGAAAAAAACCCACCGTTTTAACCTGCCTAAGGGGTATTCTGTATGCTGAGTATGATATGTCTGAGACGGTTAAAGATTGTGTATACAAGACCAAGAGATAAATTCTGTGAGGGTTAATGTGTCAGAAGGGCGGACTTGGCTGTTTAAGTCTGAGGGAGCACGCCAGAGAGAGACACTTACTCCTAGGTAACTAGTGTGAGGTTAGGAAAATTTATGATACCCGTATGCACATGTATGATTGAGCTTGTTATGTTCTCATATGTAGAAAGGTATATACGCGGGAATTATAGCCGTGCTTTGTGACGGCTGACGTCTCCGGATATTGTTGAGGTCTTTGGTCACTGAATATAATCGTCAGTCTCTGTGTATAGCTAAATGTCCTGTCCCAACTGTGTGCAGGGAGTGCTGTTGGGGATTACTAGTGGAGGGTGGGCTGTCGAAAAGGTAGGCGAGCCATATACCTTGAGCCGTTGTGGGTATTCTCCAGTAATCCCGTCTGTACCGTCTGTTCGGTGTTATAGAATTAATGTGCATTGTGATCTGAATGGGAAAGAGGGGTTATATTGGAAGGATTTGAAGAAAGCAGATTTTAGAAGAGGAACACTACCGTGTCCAGAAACTTCGAATAGGATAGACTTGGTAGGTAGAATAGAGTTGAGCAGATTGAGAAGGTTAGGCATAGACGGAGGTTGTTTAGAGAATGGGGAGCAAAGTGAGCAAGGACAAAGGCCATAGAGCTTGTGATTTGGTTGCTGAAAGGGAGGGAGCAGAGTTTACTGAACAATGGGAGAGGATCAGAAAAGTTGCAGGATGGGAGAAGATTAGGGGTGGTAGATTACAGCCAGAACAATGGAGGAAAGTTTTTAGGGACAAAAAGGGGGCTCTGGCAGACAGGGGGGTGCTGCAGTCTGCTGAGGCGTGGTATAGAGTAGCAAAAGGGATACACGAGCAGAATTGGGTAGAGGAGGAGGTGAAGGAGGGGGGAATGTGTATTACTTGTATCATGAACAATGTAATGCCTTTGTGTCCACTACACCCCCTCCCTATGATGGCGGCCATCCCTGCTGGACTTGCCTTGTTTGTAATGTTCAAAATCCCACATGGCGTGAGTCTGCAGTAATTGTGGGGCGCCCCGCCCCTACTGTGATGTTACTTCCTCCTTTGTGCCCACTTCTAGTGTCGGTAACATCACTTCCAGTCCCTCCCCATCCGGGACAGGACCTGGCCCCGCCCCTTCCTCCTCCAGCGGCCATTTTTCCTCACCTGGAAGTGCTGCCACCCCTGGCCCCGCACCTTCCATCGGCGGCCATCTTGCCTCACCTAGCCCCGCCCCTTCCTCCTCCAGCAGCCATCTTGCCTCACCTGGGAGATTTGTAGCCCCGCCCCTTTGTGCCTCTGGCGGCCATTTTGCTGCACTTGGGAGGCCTACATTCCCCAATGCCACTGTATCCAGTGCTAACCTCATGATTGTCTGAAGTAAGGTCTTGTTTGACCGGACTTTGTTACACTCCAAGATGTGGCCACCTTGGATGTGTGATAAGTTCAGGGAAACAAACCTTTGTGAAGATGCAGCTTGGAATATAGTAGATGACTAAGCTGGTTTATAGTGTATGGAAGATTGGAGTTGATGCATGGGGGACAGAGGCCAGGAATCCATGACAGGGGACGCTCTCTCATGGTGTGTTCTCGGGGGCTCTGTTTTCCACTGCCCGCTTGTCCAATGGATGCTCAGACAAATGATGTTACGGAAGGCTCCTACAGATGGAATAATTTCCCTATAGTCACCCAGCAAATTTTCACGCAATTTGATGAAGTAATTTTACTTTTTATGTGAGAAAGAGGGACTGAATTGCCCAGAGTAGGATGTTAATTCATCCGTATTCTTTAGTTTTTTCCTTAAGTCTTTTGTATATTCTAGTGTCAGTCTACACTGAAGCTATAATTATATTCCGACAGGAGAGTGAAAGTTAAACGCTGGCATTCTCTGAAATACTATTACACTGGGTGACGTAAATTTTACTTGTGCTGCGCCCCCTTGTGTTAAAAAATGCTAACTGCGACATGACAAAAAAAAAAAAAAAATTCTGAAAGGAGATTTTCGCTCAGACTTCGCTGCGTACAATGTCACCTTGACCTACAAAGTGCTTGTTTTTGTGCCTCTTGATTTTGTGCTACAAGATTCCGAGCCATGTGAAATAGAACATCAACACGATTATTTAGTACTAATACAGTAAGAAACTGCAGGTATGCAAACTGTTACCGGAACCTCTGTTGACGATGTATATGTTGAGTTTTTTGCAGATGGTACCAGGGTGAGGATTGATGACTGCACATCGGATATGCAGTGGTCACACAACAAGATGCCCTAGAAGCAGAAGCTCTGCCTCCGCATGTCTCAGCACAAGAAGCGGAATTGAAGGCCCTCACTCAGGCGAGTAGAGTGGCGAGAGGTAAGACGGCAATCCTTTACACTGACTCCTGGTATGCATTTGGCATAGCTCATGATTACGGCCCAATATGGAAGGCCAGACAGTTTTTACCTTAGCAGGACAACCAATTGAGAATGGTGCAGCGGTGCAGAGTCTCATGGAGGCCCTACTTCTACCTGACAAAGTTGAGAGTTCGCACCGATTCCTACACTGGAGAAGCGAGAGACGACACCCTCGCCGACAGCATAGCAAAGGCAGCGGCCCTCAAGCCATGGAAGAAAGAAGAAAAGATAATGACAGCATGAGTCAGTGGTAAAAACTTTGGACATTGACAAAAACTTGGACTTTGATATGCTAAAGACTTTTACAGTTACAAGCCAGCAAGGAAGGAAAGAATAAATGGACTAATATGGGAGCAGCAGAAACAGGACAGCGTATGGTGAACAGTAAACAGCACTTGCCTACCACAGTTCCTGTATCCCATGATGGCCCAGCTGATGGACGGAAAGACCCACCTAGTAAAGCAGCAATGACGTCGACGCTTGAAAGAGGACGGGCGACTCCTGGGTTCTCTGTAGCTGCTGCATCATTTGTCCAGTTTAGCATGATCTATGCCATAGGTGAGTCAGGGCAGAAGTAAATTTGCCACATCACACTTGCCGGGACCACTCTACCCATTTCAGGGATTGCAAATTGACTACGTTCAGCTCCCACTTGTTGGGAAGTATGAATACGTGCTTGTTGTTGTTGATGTCTTTGCAGGTTGGAGGCTGACCCTGTTACCAAGGCAAACAAGTAGGTAACCGCAAAGAAGCTCATGAACGAGGTAAACTGTGAATATGGGGTACCAGAAGTGATTCAGAGTCAGACAGAGGTATAAACTTCGCAGGTGAATGTAACACGTCACGTCTGCTCTGGGTGTATCCCAGGCCTTTTACATACTCTACCACCTTTAGAGTAGTGGAAAGGTGGAGAGACTTAGTGGCACGCTAAAAAGTAAGATACTTAAAAATGACGCCACTTTGGAAAGACTGTCATCCAATAGCCCTATTCAGTGTTAGATATGAACCCAGGGGGGATCATATATCATCTCCCTACGAGATTGTTTGGGCTAGCCCCAAGGCTAGGTTGCTACTATCCTCAGTAGTTACAATTACAATCTGATGTGTTGACTAAGTATGTGATTTCCATTGTTAAAAGCACTAACCAAAGCCTATGCACAGGTGTTCTCTTCCAGACTCAGAGGCAGACACTGGGACACATATCTTGCAGCCTGGGGATTGGGTGTGCGTCAAGAAGTTCCTCAGGAAGCACCCTCTTGAGCCCCGATTTGATGGCCCCTACCAGGTGCTTCTGACAACTGCCACAGCTGTGAAACTAGCCGAAAGACTTACATGGATCCATGCTTCATACTGTAAGAAAGCTTCAGATCCGGGAGACCAGTCTTAGTTGTGCCAAGGACATTACTATGGTTAGGGCTAGTGAGAGAGGAGGGTGGCAACTGGAATCCTTAGTCGGAAGAATATGTGGGTATGGTTACCTTCTGGTATAACTCGTTCAATGCTCAAGTAGCTGCATATTCCATCGACTATTGTACTGTGGTCCCGTGTCTAGGCGCAAGATCCCACCGCAGGCCAGATGTAGCCCAGTCCAGCTGGTTATATGACTTATATACCCGGGGAATACAATATGTTTGCGCCACTGATAATGTCTGGGGAGAAGACTGCCGTTATTGGGGATTAGTGGGATGGAAGGCAGGAACAGACTGGTCCTATAAACCTCGAAGTGCCTTAAATAAGAAAGATAAGAGCGGGAAATTCCTAATTAGTCGTATAACCCTCCTTGAGAATAATAAGGACAGCAGGTATTGGAAGGCTGAACTTAGTATGTTGCTTGGTTTTAATACGGTTTTTACACTAACCATGGGAAATCCAAGCCCGGGGGACGGGGGTGGGGGGGGGGGGGGGGCGACTTACAGTTTGGGGACATACCGGTACGGGAAGACAGATCCCTTAGGGAAGTTTAAAATAAGGGGTATGGTAGATGCACCCCGAATGGAAGCCTTCACTTAGTCCCTTGCCCATAATTAACCCCCTCCGCCGTGAGATAAAGACCTTGACGAACATGATGATCATAGCCGACCCTACCTTTTGAGGACACCTTGACAGTAGCGACTGGCTACTCTGACCAGAATCTCTGGTTGGAGTTGATGAGGTACAAGGCTAACAGGAGCAACAAGTCTAACTGTTGCGTGTGCGGTAGTGCCCGACTACAGTCGGGGATGGTCCCTCTGAATCTCCCTGTAGATGCTGAAGAGTGGTTTCTTAGTCTCTTCACGAACATTTCCACTAATTACACTGTTTGTGAGAAGTGGAAGAAGGAATACTCTATAACTACTTAAGTGTTTTGCACCAGAGAGAGTATTACTGACTACCCTGGAAACTACACCTGCCAGGCAAATGGGCAGGGTGGAGGGAGATTTTTGGGGAACTCACTAACGGGTATTGCTCCTCCTACAGTACGATAGGAGGGAAATGGATGCAGAATCAGGTCCAGTCCTTAGGAGACGTTTACTGGCTTTGTGGAGACATGAGGTAGAGGACCCGCCTGGAAGGTAATTGGGCAGGGGAGTGTGCCTTAGTAAAGCCCTTATGCTCCTCCACATTCTGTCAGACAGCATTGAGGATAATGAGGTTACTCCCAATAGTTACTTTATCTCGATCCAACCCTGTCTGTGTTCTGTGGTTATCCTGTCATGTTAGTCTATCCTTGTTTTCCGCATAGGTACGGCGGTTCCTTCCAGTCTCGTCACTAGGTAGTGTAGGGTCAGTGTCGGCGACCTGGACGTGTCCACCATCTGGGCTATCTCCAGGAGGGACATTGGTGTGGGTGAAGATCAGGGAGTCCCACGCCGTGCGTACCTGTGCACACTACTAGCATTGTAACATTATACTAGAGCGAGAAGAGAGACTCCTGGTGGTAGTTTTGATCTACACGTGTACATTGATGTCATAGGATAGCCAAGGGGGGTACCTGACGAGTTTTAAAAATTAGAGATCAAGTTAAAGCTAGATTCGAGTCCATTTTTCTGATCATTATGGTAAATAAAATGTTGACTGGATTAATTATGTTTATTATAATTAGCAGCGGTTTATAAATTATACTAGAGACGCCTTATAGGGACTAGTCGACCAATAGGACCTACCTCGACTATGACTTTTCAAAATAGAATGGCCTTAGATATGATTTTAGCAAAAAAGGGGAGTGTCTGTAAGATGATAGGGGAGACTTGTTGTACCTACATCCCAGACAACACGTGACCCGCAGGTAAAGACGCAGTTGCCATTAAGAAGCTGACTGCACTAACTAAAAAGAGCTAACCTTTGGGACCAGTACTCGCAATGGATGAGCGGGTGGTAAAGGATCCTGGCTCAGATGGGCGTCGCTGTTGTATGTGCACTGATTATCTTTTCCATTCTAGTCTGCTGTGTTATCCCCTGTGTCAGAGAGACCTGTGAAACTGATGCTGGAAAAGCCGCTCCCACAATGAGTTTGCTGGATGCATACCCAGAAGGAGTGGACAAGTCCTACACCCCCTTGAAGACCCTAAATCGAACCTTCAACACGCTCCGATTATAGGCTCACGCGCAGAGAACTGAGAAAATTAGATGGAGAGTTAGAGGATAGACATTTTAAGGGGGGATTGTGATAGACATGATGATTAGTCAGGGTAAAATGTCTATTGATTTGTACTAAACTAGATGTATTATGCAGCTGTAGTGATTTGACTCTATAGAGGCTAATGACTGCATAATTTCATTATGGTAGTTGCTGGACAATGGCATGGTGAAGATGTGTGTTTTGTTTCTTCAGCCTAATGTGTAGCTCTGCTGCATACGGAAAGAATTAAATCACAGTGCTATATGTATTGCTTGTGTTCATCTTGGATGTTTCCCCAGCCCTGCCCCCACACAGAAACTTCTTAAATAACACAGAAACTACTTAAACAATGACTTGTCACGTACACAGAAATTCCTTCAGCTAGACCGCATGCTGAGGGGACAAAGTCCACGCTACACTGGACTTGAGGGAGGTGGGGGATTCTATATGACCTAGCGAATAAGAAAATGTATATGTTACTGATGTAATCTGTTGCACGCCCATAAAGGGCAGGTATCATGTGTTTCAATAAATCAGGGCTCTGGGGATTATAACTCAGAGAGAGCTGGTTGGAATTCAAGGTTGATGACTTGTGTCTGACTGCTTCATTATGTGTGCACACTATACAATTTGGAAGCTACAGAATACCCCGAAACCTGCTGGAGGAAAATATTATCCAGTTCACCGGAGCAGCTGTCGCATCATGGCTGATGCTTCGGTCATGTTCTGGGCTGCGCATGTTTAGTACTCCGGTCGCTACCGTAGCTGCAGATGCATCATTTCTGATGCTTCGGTCACGTTCTGGGCTGCAGTCATATGATGTTTAATACTCCGGTCACTACAGGAACTGCAGTCGCATCGTGTCTGATGCTTTGGTCACACATTACAATGACTGATGCAGCTCCCCTATGCTCTAGTATGAGGACACGCCCCCTGTTTGGGGTTAACCAATAGATGCTGTGTGTAGGCCCTGTGCAGTTACACAGCCGTATCCATGACAACCTCCATCTTGTGGCGCACGTCATACAGGGCCTGAGGGGAGGCAGTTTGGTGGAGGCGGGCTATATAAGACTGAGCTCTCCTCAGTTATATCATACAGCAGGCTGCCCACCATCAGGGCTGTCCTCGCTGCCACTGACAGGCTGCCCACCATAAGGGCTGTCCTCCCTGCCACTGACAGGCTGCCCACCCCCAGGGCTGTCCTCGCTGCCACTGACAGGCTGCCCACCATCATGGCTGTCCTCACTGCCACTGACAGGCTGCCCACCCCCATGGCTGTCCTCACTGCCACTGACAGGCTGCCCACCATAAGGGCTGTCCTCGCTGCCACTCACAGGCTGCCCACCATAAGGGCTATCCTCGCTGCCACTGACAGGCTGCACACCATCAGAGGTGTCCTCGCTACCAGAGCTGCAGTCGCATTGTGCCTGATGCTTTGGTCACGTTCTGGGCAGTGGTTCTGTCATGTCCAATACTTCGGTCACTACCAGAGCCGCAGTCGCATCGTGTCTGATGCTTCGGTCCCAATCTGGGCTGCAGTCATATGATGTTTAATACTCCGGTCGCTACCGTAGCTGCAGTTGCATCGTGTCTGATGCTTCGGTCACATTCTGGGCTGCAGTCATATGATGTTTAATACTCCAGTCGCTACCGGAGCCGCTGTCGCATCGTGTCTGATGCTTCGGTCATGTTCTGGGCTGCGCATGTTTAATACTCCGGTCGCTACCGTAGCTGCAGTTGCATCGTTTCTGATGCTTTGGTCACGTTCTGGGCTGCGGTAGTCTCATGTTTAATACTCCGGTCACTACAGGAGCTGCAGTCGCATCGTGTCTGATGCTTCGGTCACGTTCTGGGCGACGATTGGGTCATCTTTAATACTCCAGTCACTACCGGAGCTGCAGTCGCATCGTGTCTGATGCTTTGGTCACGTTCTGGGCTGCGGTTGTGTCATGTCTAATGCTCTGGTCGCTAACGGAGCTGCAGTCGCATCATGTCTGATGCATCGGTCACGTTCTGGGCTGTGGTTGTGTCATGTTTAATACTCTGGTCGCTAACGGAGCTGCAGTCGCATCGTGTCTGATGCATCGGTCATGTTCTGGGCTGTGGGTGTGTCATGTTTAATACTCCGATCACTACCGGAGCTGCAGTCGCATTGTGTCTGATGCATCGGTCATGTTCTGGGCTGTGGGTGTGTCATGTTTAATACTCCGGTCACTACCGGAGCTGCAGTCGCATCGTGTCTGTTGCTTTGGTCACACATTACAATGACTGATGCAGCTCCCCCATGCTCTAGTATGAGGACACGCCCCCTGCTTTGGGTTAACCAATAGATGCTGTGTGTAGGCCCTGTGCAGTTACACAGCCGTATCCATGACAACCTCCATCTTATGTGGCGCAGGTCATACAGGGCCTGAGGGGAGGCAGTTTGGTGGAGCCGGGCTATATAAGACTGAGCTCTCCTCAGTTATATCATACAGCAGGCTGCCCATCATCAGGGCTGTCCTCGCTGCCACTGACAGGCTGCCCACTGTCAGAACTGTCCTCGCTGCCACTGACAGGCTGCCCACTGTCAGAGCTAACAGAGCTGCCACTGACAGGCTGCCCACTGTCAGAGCTATCCTCGCTGCCACTGACAGGCTGCCCACCCCCAGGGCTGTCCTCGCTGCCACTCACAGGCTTGCCCACCCCCAGGGCTGTCCTCACTGCCTCTCACAGGCTTGCCCACCATAAGGGCTGTCTTCGCTGCCACTGACAGGCTGCCAACCATAAGGGCTGTCCTCCCTGCCACTGACAGGCTGCCCACCATAAGGGCTGTCCTCCCTGCCACTGACAGGCTGCCCACCCTCAGAGGTGTCCTCGCTACCAGAGCTGCAGTCGCATCGTGTCTAATGCTTTGGTCACATTCTGGGCAGTGGTTCTGTCATGTCTAATACTCCGGTCACTACCGGAGCCGCAGTCTCATCGTGTCTGATGGTTCATCACGTTCTGGGCTGCGGTCCTGTCATGCTTAATACTCCGGTAGCTACCGAAGCTGCAGTCGCATCGTGTCTGACGCTTCAGTCACGTTTTGTGTGGCGGTTGTGTCATGTTTAATACTCCAGTCGCTACCAGAGCTGCAGTCCCATCGTGTCTGATGCTTCGGTCACGTTCTGGGCGGTGGTTTTGTCATGTTTAATACTCCAGTCGCTACCAGAGCCGCACTCGCATCGTCTCTGATGCTTCAGTCACATTCTGGGCTGCAGTAATATGATGTTTAATACTCTGGTCGCTACCGGAGCTGCAGTCGCATCGTGTCTGATGCTTCGGTCACATTCTGGGCTGCAGTCATATGATGTTTAATACTCTGGTCGCTATCGTAGCTGCAGTCGCATCGTGTCTCATGCTTTGGTCACGTTCTGGGCTGCGGTTGTGTCATGTTTAATACTCTGGTCGCTAACGGAGCTGCAGTCGCATTGTATCTGATGCATCGGTCATGTTCTGGCCTGCGGTTGTGTCATGTTTAATACTCTGGTCACTAACGGAGCTGCAGTCGCATTGTATCTGATGCATCGGTCACGTTCTGGGCTGTGGTTGTGTCATGTTTAATACTCTGGTCGCTAACGGAGCTGCAGTCGCATCGTGTCTGAGGCATCGGTCATGGTCTGGGCTGCGGTTGTATCATGTTTAATACTCCGGTCACTACCGGAGCTGCAGTCGCATCGTGTCTGATGCATCGTTCATGTTCTGGGCTGTGGGTGTGTCATGTTTAATACTCCGGTCACTACCGGAGCTGCAGTCGCATCATGTCTGATGCTTTGGTCACACATTACAATGACTGATGCAGCTCCCCTATGCTCTAGTATGAGGACACGCCCCCTGCTTGGGGTTAACCAATAGATGCTGTGTGTAGGCCCTGTGCAGTTACACAGCCGTATCCATGACAACCTCCATCTTATGTGGCGCAGGTCATACAGGGCCTGAGGGGAGGCAGTTTGGTGGAGCCGGGCTATATAAGACTGAGCTCTCCTCAGTTATATCATACAGCAGGCTGCCCATCATCAGGGCTGTCCTCGCTGCCACTGACAGGCTGCCCACCATCAGAGCTGTCCTCGCTGCCACTGACAGGCTGCCCACTGTCAGAACTGTCCTCGCTGCCACTGACAGGCTGCCCACTGTCAGAGCTAACAGAGCTGCCACTGACAGGCTGCCCACTGTCAGAGCTATCCTCGCTGCCACTGACAGGCTGCCCACCCCCAGGGCTGTCCTCGCTGCCACTCACAGGCTTGCCCACCCCCAGGGCTGTCCTCACTGCCTCTCACAGGCTTGCCCACCATAAGGGCTGTCTTCGCTGCCACTGACAGGCTGCCAACCATAAGGGCTGTCCTCCCTGCCACTGACAGGCTGCCCACCATAAGGGCTGTCCTCCCTGCCACTGACAGGCTGCCCGCCCTCAGAGGTGTCCTCGCTACCAGAGCTGCAGTCGCATCGTGTCTAATGCTTTGGTCACATTCTGGGCAGTGGTTCTGTCATGTCTAATACTCCGGTCACTACCGGAGCCGCAGTCTCATCGTGTCTGATGGTTCATCACGTTCTGGGCTGCGGTCCTGTCATGCTTAATACTCCGGTAGCTACCGAAGCTGCAGTCGCATCGTGTCTGACGCTTCAGTCACGTTTTGTGTGGCGGTTGTGTCATGTTTAATACTCCAGTCGCTACCAGAGCTGCAGTCCCATCGTGTCTGATGCTTCGGTCACGTTCTGGGCGGTGGTTTTGTCATGTTTAATACTCCAGTCGCTACCAGAGCCGCACTCGCATCGTCTCTGATGCTTCAGTCACATTCTGGGCTGCAGTAATATGATGTTTAATACTCTGGTCGCTACCGGAGCTGCAGTCGCATCGTGTCTGATGCTTCGGTCACATTCTGGGCTGCAGTCATATGATGTTTAATACTCTGGTCGCTATCGTAGCTGCAGTCGCATCGTGTCTCATGCTTTGGTCACGTTCTGGGCTGCGGTTGTGTCATGTTTAATACTCTGGTCGCTAACGGAGCTGCAGTCGCATTGTATCTGATGCATCGGTCATGTTCTGGGCTGCGGTTGTGTCATGTTTAATACTCTGGTCACTAACGGAGCTGCAGTCGCATTGTATCTGATGCATCGGTCACGTTCTGGGCTGTGGTTGTGTCATGTTTAATACTCTGGTCGCTAACGGAGCTGCAGTCGCATCGTGTCTGAGGCATCGGTCATGGTCTGGGCTGCGGTTGTATCATGTTTAATACTCCGGTCACTACCGGAGCTGCAGTCGCATCGTGTCTGATGCATCGTTCATGTTCTGGGCTGTGGGTGTGTCATGTTTAATACTCCGGTCACTACCGGAGCTGCAGTCGCATCATGTCTGATGCTTTGGTCACACATTACAATGACTGATGCAGCTCCCCTATGCTCTAGTATGAGGACACGCCCCCTGCTTGGGGTTAACCAATAGATGCTGTGTGTAGGCCCTGTGCAGTTACACAGCCGTATCCATGACAACCTCCATCTTATGTGGCGCAGGTCATACAGGGCCTGAGGGGAGGCAGTTTGGTGGAGCCGGGCTATATAAGACTGAGCTCTCCTCAGTTATATCATACAGCAGGCTGCCCATCATCAGGGCTGTCCTCGCTGCCACTGACAGGCTGCCCACCATCAGAGCTGTCCTCGCTGCCACTGACAGGCTGCCCACTGTCAGAACTGTCCTCGCTGCCACTGACAGGCTGCCCACTGTCAGAACTGTCCTCACAGCCACTGACAGGCTGCCCACCATAAGGGCTGTCCTCGCTGCCACTGACAGGCTGCCCACCATAAGGGGTGTCCTCGCTGCCACTGACAGGCTGCCCACCATAAGGGCTGTCCTCGCTGCCACTGACAGGCTGCCCACCATAAGGGCTGTCCTCGCTGCCACTGACAGGCTGCACACCATCAGAGGTGTCCTCGCTGCCACTCACAGGCTGCCCACCATAAGGACTGTCCTCGCTGCCACTGACAGGCTGCCCACCATAAGGGCTGTCCTCCCTGCCACTGACAGGCTGCACACCATCAGAGGTGTCCTCGCTACCAGAGCTGCAGTCGCATCGTGTCTGATGCTTTGGTCACTTTCTGGGCAGTGGTTCTGTCATGTCTATTACTCCGGTCACTACCGGAGCCGCAGTCGCATCGTGTCTGATGGTTCGTCACGTTCTGGGCTGCGGTCCCGTCATGCTTAATACTCCGGTAGCTGCCGAAGCTGCAGTCGCATCGTGTCTGATGCTTCAGTTTTGTTTTGTGTGGCGGTTGTGTCATGTTTAATACTCCGGTCACTACCAGAGCTGCAGTCCCATCGTGTCTGATGCTTCGGTCACGTTCTGGGCTGCGCATGTAAAATACTTCGGTCGCTATCGGAGCTGCAGTCGCATCGTGTCTGATGCTTCGGTCACATTCAGGGCTGCAGTCATATGATGTTTAATACTCCGGTCGCTACGTTAGCTGCAGTCGCGTCGTGTCTGATGCTTCGGTCATGTTCTGGGCTGCGCATGTTTGATACTCCGGTCGCTACCGTAGCTGGAGTTGCATCGTGTTTGATGCTTCGGTCACGTTCTGGGCTGCGGTCGTGTTATGTTTAATACTGCAGTTGCTACCGGAGCTGCAGTTACATCGTGTCTTATGCTTCGGTCACGTACTGGGCTGCGGTAGTCTCATGTTTAATACTCCGGTCACTACAGGAGCTGCAGTCGCATCGTGTCTGATTCTTTGGTCACGTTCTGGGCTGCGGTTGTGTCATGTGTAATACTCTGGTCGCTAACGGAGCTGCAGTCGCATTGTGTCTGATGCTTTGGTCACGTTCTGGGCTGCGGTTGTGTCATGTGTAATACTCTGGTCGCTAACGGAGCTGCAGTCGCATTGTGTCTGATGCTTCGGTCACGTTCTGGGCGGCGGTTTAGTCATGTTTAATACTCTGGTCGCTATCGGAGCTGCAGTCGCATTTTGTCTGATGCTTCGGTCACGTTCTGGGCGGCGGTTTTGTCATGTTTAATTCTCTGGTCGCTACCAGAGCCGCACTCGCATCGTGTCTGATGCTTCGGTCACATTTTGGGCTGCAGTCATATGATGTTTAATACTCCGGTCTCTACCGTAGCTGCTGTCGCATCGTGTCTGATGCTTCGGTCACGTTCTGGGCGGCGGTTTTGTCATGTTTAATACTCCAGTCGCTACCAGAGCCGCACTCGCATCGTGTCTGTTGCTTCGGTCACATTCTGGGCTGCAGTCATATGATGTTTAATACTCCGGTCACTACCGTAGCTGCAGTCGCATCGTGTCTGATGCTTCGGTCACATTCTGGGCTTCAGTCATATGATGTTTAATACTCCGGTGGCTACCGGAGCTGCAGTCGCATCGTGTCTGATGCTTCGGTCACGTTCTGGGCGACAGGTGTGTCATCTTTAATACTCCAGTCACTACCAGAGCCGCTGTCGCATCGTGTCTGATGCTTCCGTCACGTTCTGGACTGCGGTCGTGTTATGCTTAATACTCCAGTTGCTACCGGAGCTGCAGTTACATCATGTCTGATGCTTCGGTCACGTTCTGGGCTGCGGTTGTGTCATGTTTAATACTCTGGTCACTACCGGAGCTGCAGTCGCATCGTGTCTGATGCATCGGTCACGTTCTGGGCTGCGGTTGGTGTCATGTTTAATACTCTGGTCACTACCGGAGCTGCAGTCGCATCGTGTCTGATGCTTTGGTCACACATTACAATGACTGATGCAGCTCCCCTATGCTCTAGTATGAGGACACGCCCCCTGTTTGGGGTTAACCAATAGATGCTGTGTGTAGGCCCTGTGCAGTTACACAGCCGTATCCATGACAACCTCCATCTTATGTGGCGCATGTCATACAGGGCCTGAGGGGAGGCAGTTTGGGGGAGCTGGGCTATATAAGACTGAGCTCTCCTCAGTTATATCATACAGCAGGCTGCCCACCATCAGGGCTGTCCTTGCTGCCACTGACAGGCTGCCCACTGTCAGAACTGTCCTCGCCGCCACTGACAGGCTGCCCACCCTCAGGGCTGTCCTCACAGCCACTGACAGGCTTGCCCACCATAAGGGCTGTCCTCGCTGCCACTGACAGGCTGCCCACCATAAGGGCTGTCCTCGCTGCCACTCACAGGCTGCCCATCATAAGGCCTATCCTCGCTGCCACTGACAGGCTGCCCACCATAAGGGCTGTCCTCGCTGCCACTGACAGGCTGCCCACCATAAGGGCTGTCCTCCCTGCCACTGACAGGCTGCCCACCATAAGGGCTGTCCTCTCTGCCACTGACAGGCTGCACACCATCAGAGGTGTCCTCACTACCAGAGCTGCAGTCGCATCGTGTCTGATGCTTTGGTCACATTCTGGGCAGTGGTTCTGTTATGTCTAATACTCCAGTCACTACCGGAGCCGCAGTCTCATCGTGTCTGATGGTTCGTCACGTTCTGGGCTGCGATCCTGTCATGCTTAATACTCCGGTAGCTACCGAAGCTGCAGTCGCATCGTGTCTGATGCTTCAGTCACGTTTTGTGTGGCGGTTGTGTTATGTTTAATACTCCGGTAACTACCAGAGCTGCAGTCCCATCGTGTCTGATGCTTCGGTCACGTTCTGGGCTGCAGTCATATGATGTTTAATACTCCGGTCGCTACCGTAGCTGCAGTCGCATCGTGTCTGATGCTTCGGTCATGTTCCGGGCTGCGCATGTTTGATACTCCGGTCGCTACGTTAGCTGCAGTCGCATCGTGTCTGATGCTTCAGTCATGTTCTGGGCTGCGCATGTTTATTACTCCGCTCGCTACCAGAGCTGCTGTTGCATCGTGTCTGATGCTTCGGTCATGTTCTGGGCTGCGCATGTTTGATACTCCGGTCGCTACCGTAGCTGGAGTTGCATCGTGTCTGATGCTTCAGTCACGTTCTGGGCTGCGGTCGTGTTATATGTAATACTGCAGTTGCTATCGGAGCTGCAGTTACATCGTGTCTGATGCTTCGGTCACGTACTGGGCTGCGGTAGTCTCATGTTTAATACTCCGGTCACTACAGGAGCTGCAGTCGCATCGTGTCTGATTCTTTGGTCACGTTCTGGGCTGCGGTTGTGTCATGTGTAATACTCTGGTCGCTAACGGAGCTGCAGTCGCATTGTGTCTGATGCTTTGGTCACGTTCTGGGCTGCGGTTGTGTCATGTGTAATACTCTGGTCGCTAACGGAGCTGCAGTCGCATTGTGTCTGATGCTTCGGTCACGTTCTGGGCGGCGGTTTTGTCATGTTTAATACTCTGGTCGCTATCGGAGCTGCAGTCGCATTGTGCCTGATGCTTCGGTCACGTTCTGGGCGGCGGTTTTGTCATGTTTAATACTCCAGTCGCTACCAGAGCCGCACTCGCATTTTGTCTGATGCTTCGTTCACATTCTGGGCTGCAGTCATATGATGTTTAATACTCCGGTCACTACCGTAGCTGCAGTCGCATCGTGTCTGATGCTTCGGTCACATTCTGGGCTTCAGTCATATGATGTTTAATACTCCGGTGGCTACCGCAGCTGCAGTCGCATCGTGTCTGATGCTTCGGTCACGTTCTGGGCTGCGGTTGTGTCATGTGTAATACTCTGGTCGCTAACGGAGCTGCAGTCGCATTGTGTCTGATGCTTTGGTCACGTTCTGGGCTGCGGTTGTGTCATGTGTAATACTCTGGTCGCTAACGGAGCTGCAGTCGCATTGTGTCTGATGCTTCGGTCACGTTCTGGGCGGCGGTTTTGTCATGTTTAATACTCTGGTCGCTATCGGAGCTGCAGTCGCATTGTGCCTGATGCTTCGGTCACGTTCTGGGCGGCGGTTTTGTCATGTTTAATACTCCAGTCGCTACCAGAGCCGCACTCGCATCGTGTCTGATGCTTCGTTCACATTCTGGGCTGCAGTCATATGATGTTTAATACTCCGGTCACTACCGTAGCTGCAGTCGCATCGTGTCTGATGCTTCGGTCACATTCTGGGCTTCAGTCATATGATGTTTAATACTCTGGTGGCTACCGCAGCTGCAGTCGCATCGTGTCTGATGCTTCGGTCACGTTCTGGGCGACAGGTGTGTCATCTTTAATACTCCAGTCACTACCAGAGCCGCTGTCGCATCGTGTCTGATGCTTCAGTCATGTTCTGGGCTGCGCATGTTTATTACTCCGCTCGCTACCAGAGCTGCTGTCGCATCGTGTCTGATGCTTCGGTCATGTTCTGGGCTGCGCATGTTTGATACTCCGGTCGCTACCGTAGCTGGAGTTGCATCGTGTCTGATGCTTCAGTCACGTTCTGGGCTGCGGTCGTGTTATGTTTAATACTGCAGTTGCTACCGGAGCTGCAGTTACATCGTGTCTGATGCTTCGGTCACGTACTGGGCTGCGGTAGTCTCATGTTTAATACTCCGGTCACTACAGGAGCTGCAGTCGCATCGTGTCTGATTCTTTGGTCACGTTCTGGGCTGCGGTTGTGTCATGTGTAATACTCTGGTCGCTAACGGAGCTGCAGTCGCATTGTGTCTGATGCTTCGGTCACGTTCTGGGCGGCGGTTTTGTCATGTTTAATACTCTGGTCGCTATCGGAGCTGCAGTCGCATTGTGCCTGATGCTTCGGTCACGTTCTGGGCGGCGGTTTTGTCATGTTTAATACTCCAGTCGCTACCAGAGCCGCACTCGCATCGTGTCTGATGCTTCGTTCACATTCTGGGCTGCAGTCATATGATGTTTAATACTCCGGTGGCTACCGTAGCTGCAGTCGCATCGTGCCTGATGCTTCGGTCACATTCTGGGCTTCAGTCATATGATGTTTAATACTCCGGTGGCTACCGGAGCTGCAGTCGCATCGTGTCTGATGCTTCGGTCACGTTCTGGGCGACAGGAGTGTCATCTTTAATACTCCAGTCACTACCAGAGCCGCTGTCGCATCGTGTCTGATGCTTCCGTCACGTTCTGGACTGCGGTCGTGTTATGCTTAATACTCCAGTTGCTACCGGAGCTGCAGTTATATCGTGTCTGATGCTTCGGTCACGTTCTGGGCTGCGGTTGTGTCATGTTTAATACTAAGGTCACTACAGGAGCTGCAGTCGCATCGTGTCTGATGCTTCCGTCACGTTCTGGGCTGTGGGTGTGTCATCTTTAATACTCCAGTCACTACCGGAGCTGCAGTCGCATCATGTCTGATGCTTCGGTCATATTCTGGGCTGCGGTTGTGTCATGTTTAATACTCTGGTCACTACCGGAGCTGCAGTCGCATCGTGTCTGATGCTTTGGTCACACATTACAATGACTGATGCAGCTCCCCTATGCTCTAGTATGAGGACACGCCCCCTGCTGGGCGTTAACCAATAGATGCTGTGTGTAGGCCCTGTGCAGTTACACAGCCGTATCCATGACAACCTCCATCTTATGTGGCGCATGTCATACAGGGCCTGAGGGGAGGCAGTTTGGGGGAGCTGGGCTATATAAGACTGAGCTCTCCTCAGTTATATAATACAGCAGGCTGCCCACCATCAGGGCTGTCCTTGCTGCCACTGACAGGCTGTCCACTGTCAGAACTGTCCTCGCTGCCACTGACAGGCTGCCCACCCTCAGGGCTGTCCTCACAGCCACTGACAGGCTTGCCCACCATAAGGGCTGTCCTCGCTGCCACTGACAGGCTGCCCACCATAAGGGCTGTCCTCGCTGCCACTCACAGGCTGCCCACTATAAGGCCTATCCTCGCTGCCACTGACAGGCTGCCCACCATAAGGGCTGTCCTCGCTGCCACTGACAGGCTGCCCACCATAAGGGCTGTCCTCCCTGCCACTGACAGGCTGCCCACCATAAGGGCTGTCCTCTCTGCCACTGACAGGCTGCGCACCATCAGAGGTGTCCTCACTACCAGAGCTGCAGTCGCATCGTGTCTAATGCTTTGGTCACATTCTGGGCAGTGGTTCTGTCATGTCTAATACTCCGGTCACTACCGGAGCCGCAGTCTCATCGTGTCTGATGGTTCGTCACGTTCTGGGCTGCGATCCTGTCATGCTTAATACTCCGGTAGCTACCGAAGCTGCAGTCGCATCGTGTCTGATGCTTCAGTCACGTTTTGTGTGGCGGTTGTGTCATGTTTAATACTCCGGTAACTACCAGAGCTGCAGTCCCATCGTGTCTGATGCTTCGGTCACGTTCTGGGCTGCAGTCATATGATGTTTAATACTCCGGTCGCTACCGTAGCTGCAGTCGCATCGTGTCTGATGCTTCGGTCATGTTCTGGGCTGCGCATGTTTATTACTCCGCTCGCTACCGGAGCCGTTGTCGCATCGTGTCTGATGCTTCGGTCATGTTCTGGGCTGCGCATGTTTGATACTGCGGTTGCTACCGTAGCTGCAGTCGCATCTTGTCTGATGCTTCGGTCACGTTCTGGGCTGCGGTTGTGTTATGTTTAATACTGCAGTTGCTACCGGAGCTGCAGTTACATCGTGTCTGATGCTTCGGTCATGTTCTGGGCTGCGGTAGTCTCATGTTTAATACTCCGGTCACTACAGGAGCTGCAGTCGCATCGTGTCTGATGCTTCCGTCACGTTCTGGGCGACGATTGGGTCATCTTTAATACTCCAGTCACTACCGGAGCTGCAGTCGCATCGTGTCTGATTCTTTGGTCACGTTCTGGGCTGCGGTTGTGTCATGTGTAATACTCTGGTCGCTAACGGAGCTGCTGTCGCATTGTGTCTGATGCTTCGGTCACGTTCTGGGCTGCGGTTTTGTCATGTTTAATACTCTGGTCGCTAACGGAGCTGCAGTCGCATTGTGTCTGATGCTTTGGTCACGTTCTTGGCGGCGGTTTTGTCATGTTTAATACTCCAGTCGCTACCAGAGCCGCACTCGCATCGTGTCTGATGCTTCGGTCACATTCTGGGCTGCAGTCATATGATGTTTAATACTCCGGTCACTACCGTAGCTGCAGTCGCATCGTGTCTGATGCTTCGGTCACGTTCTGGGCGACAGGTGTGTCATCTTTAATACTCCAGTCACTACCAGAGCCGCTGTCGCATCGTGTCTGATGCTTCCGTCACGTTCTGGACTGCGGTCGTGTTATGTTTAATACTCCAGTTGCTACCGGAGCTGCAGTTACATCGTGTCTGATGCTTCGGTCACGTACTGGGCTGCGGTAGTCTCATGTTTATTACTGAGGTCACTACAGGAGCTGCAGTCGCATCGTGTCTGATGCTTCCGTCACGTTCTGGGCGACGGTTGGGTCATCTTTAATACTCCAGTCACTACCGGAGCTGCAGTCGCATCATGTCTGATGCTTCGGTCATGTTCTGGGCTGCGGTTGTGTCATGTTTAATACTCTGGTCGCTAACGGAGCTGCAGTCGCATTGTGTCTGATTCTTTGGTCACGTTCTGGGCTGCCGTTGTGTCATGTTTAATACTCTGGTCGCTAACGGAGCTGCAGTCGCATCGTGTCTGATGCATCGGTCATGTTCTGGGGTGTGGGTGTGTCATGTTTAATACTCCGGTCACTACCGGAGCTGCAGTCGCATCGTGTCTAATGCTTTGGTCACACATTACAATGACTGATGCAGCTCCCCTATGCTCTAGTATGAGGACACGCCCCCTGCTTGGGGTTAACCAATAGATGCTGTGTGTAGGCCCTGTGCAGTTACACAGCCGTATCCATGACAACCTCCATCTTATGTGGCACAGGTCATACAGGGCCTGAGGGGAGGCAGTTTGGGGGAGCTGGGCTATATAAGACTGAGCTCTCCTCAGTTATATCATACAGCAGGCTGCCCATCATCAGGGCTGTCCTTGCTGCCACTGACAGGCTGCCCACTGTCAGAACTGTCCTCGCTGCCACTGACAGGCTGCCCACCCTCAGGGCTGTCCTCACAGCCACTGACAGGCTTGCCCACCATAAGGGCTGTCCTCGCTGCCACTGACAGGCTGCCCACCATAAGGGCTGTCCTCGCTGCCACTCACAGGCTGTCCACCATAAGGGCTGTCCTCGCTGCCACTGACAGGCTGCCCACCATAAGGGCTTTCCTCGCTGCCACTGACAGCCTGCCCACCATAAGGCCTATGCTCGCTGCCACTGACAGCCTGCGCACCATAAGGGCTATCCTCGCTGCCACTGACAGGCTGCCCACCATAAGGGCTGTCCTTGCTGCCACTGACAGGCTGCCCACCATAAGGGCTGTCCTCCCTGCCACTGACAGGCTGCCCACCATAAGGGCTGTCCTCCCTGCCACTGACAGGCTGCACACCATCAGAGGTGTCCTCACTACCAGAGCTGCAGTTGCATCGTTTCTGATGCTTCGCTCACATTCTGGGCAGTGGTTCTGTCATGTCTAATACTCCAGTCACTACCGGAGCCGCAGTCGCATCGTGTCTGATGGTTCGTCACGTTCTGGGCTGCGGTCCTGTCATGCTTAATACTCCGGTAGCTACCGAAGCTGTAGTCGCATCGTGGCTGATGCTTCAGTCACGTTTTGTGTGGCGGTTGTGTCACGGTTAATACTCCGGTAACTACCAGAGCTGCAGTCCCATCGTGTCTGATGCTTCGGTCACGTTCTGGGCTGCAGTAATATGATGTTTAATACTCCGGTCGCTACCGTAGCTGCAGTTGCATCGTGTCTGATGCTTCGGTCATGTTCTGGGCTGCGCATGTTTATTACTCCGCTCGCTACCGGAGCCGCTGTTGCATCGTGTCTGATGCTTCGGTCATGTTCTGGGCTGCGCATGTTTGATACTCCGGTCGCTACCGTAGCTGCAGTCGCATCGTGTCTGATGCTTCCGTCACGTTCTGGGCTGCGGTCGTGTTATGTTTAATACTGCAGTTGCTACCGGAGCTGCAGTTACATCGTGTCTGATGCTTCGGTCACGTACTGGGCTGCGGTAGTCTCATGTTTAATACTCCGGTCACTACAGGAGCTGCAGTCGCATCGTGTCTGATGCTTCCGTCACGTTCTGGGCGACGATTGGGTCATCTTTAATACTCCAGTCACTACCGGAGCTGCAGTCGCATCGTGTCTGATTCTTTGTTCACGTTCTGGGCTGCGGTTGTGTCATGTGTAATGCTCTGGTCGCTAACGGAGCTGCAGTTGCATTGTGTCTGATGCTTCGGTCACGTTCTGGGCGGCGGTTTTGTCATGTTTAATACTCTGGTCGCTAACGGAACTGCAGTCGACTTGTGTCTGATGCTTCGGTCACGTTCTGGGCGGCGGTTTTGTCATGTTTAATACTCTGGTCGCTAACGGAGCTGCAGTCGCATTATGTCTGATGCTTCGGTCACGTTCTGGGCGGCGGTTTTGTCATGTTTAATACTCTGGTCGCTAACGGAGCTGCAGTCGCATTGTGTCTGATGCTTCGGTCACGTTCTGGGCGGCGGTTTTGTCATGTTTAATACTCTGGTCGCTATCGGAGCTGCAGTCGCATTGTGCCTGATGCTTCGGTCACGTTCTGGGCGGCGGTTTTGTCATGTTTAATACTCCGGTCGCTACCGGAGCTGCAGTCGCATCGTGTCTGATGCTTCGGTCACATTCTGGGCTGCAGTCATATGATGCTTAATACTCCGGTCACTACCGTAGCTGCAGTCGCATCGTGTCTGATGCTTCGGTCACGTTCTCGGCGACAGGTGTGTCATCTTTAATACTGCAGTCACTACCAGAGCCGCTGTCGCATCGTGTCTGATGCTTCCGTCACGTTCTGGACTGTGGTCGTGTTATGTTTAATACTCCAGTTGCTACTGGAGCTGCAGTTACATCGTGTCTGATGCTTCGGTCACGTACTGGGCTGCGGTAGTCTCATGTTTAATACTCTGGTCACTACAGGAGCTGCAGTCGCATCGTGTCTGATGCTTCCGTCACGTTCTGGGCGACGGTTGGGTCATCTTTAATACTCCAGTCACTACCGGAGCTGCAGTCGCATCATGTCTGATGCTTCGGTCATGTTCTGGGCTGCGGTTGTGTCATGTTTAATACTCTGGTCGCTAACGGAGCTGCAGTCGCATTGTGCCTGATGCTTTGGTCACGTTCTGGGCTGCGGTTGTGTCATGTTTAATACTCTGGTCGCTAACGGAGCTGCAGTCGCATTGTGTCTGTTGCTTTGGTCACGTTCTGGGCTGCGGTTGTGTCATGTTTAATACTCTGGTCGCTAACGGAGCTGCAGTCGCATCGTGTCTGATGCATCGGTCATGTTCTGGGCTGTGGGTGTGTCATGTTTAATACTCCGGTCACTACCGGAGCTGCAGTCGCATCGTGTCTGATACTTTGGTCACACATTACAATGACTGATGCAGCTCCCCCATGCTCTAGTATGAGGACACGCCCCCTGTTTGGGGTTAACCAATAGATGCTGTGTGTAGGCCCTGTGCAGTTACACAGCCGTATCCATGACAACCTCCATCTTATGTGGTGCACGTCATACAGGGCCTGAGGGGAGGCAGTTTGGTGGAGCCGGGCTATATAAGACTGAGCTCTCCTCAGTTATATCATACAGCAGGCTGCCCACCATCAGGGCTGTCCTCGCTGCCACTGACAGGCTGCCCACTGTCAGAACTGTCCTCGCTGCCACTGACAGGCTGCCCACCATAAGGGCTGTCCTCACAGTCACTGACAGGCTTGCCCACCATAAGGGCTGTCCTCGCTGCCACTCACAGGCTGCCCACCATAAGGCCTATCCTCGCTGCCACTGACAGCCTGCCCACCTTAAGGGCTGTCCTCCCTGCCACTGACAGGCTGCCCACCATCAGGGCTGTCCTCGCTGCCACTGACAGGCTGCCCACCATAAGGGCTGTCCTCGCTGCCACTGACAGGCTTCCCACCATAAGGGCTGTCCTCGCTGCCACTGACAGGCTGCCCACCATAAGGGCTGTCCTCCCTGCCACTGACAGGCTGCCCACCATAAGGGCTGTCCTCCCTGCCACTGACAGGCTGCACACCATCAGAGGTGTCCTCGCTACCAGAGCTGCAGTCGCATCATGTCTAATGCTTTGGTCACATTCTGGGCAGTGGTTCTGTCATGTCTAATACTCCGGTCACAACCGGAGCCGCAGTCGCATCGTGTCTGATGGTTCGTCACGTTCTGGGCTGCGGTCCTGTCATGCTTAATACTCCGGTAGCTACCGAAGCTGCAGTCGCATCGTGTCTGATGCTTCAGTCACGTTTTGTGTGGCGGTAGTCTCATGTTTAATACTCCGGTCGCTACCGTAGCTGCAGTCGCATCGTGTCTGATGCTTCGGTCATGTTCTGGGCTGCGCATGTTTATTACTCCGCTCGCTACCGGAGCCGTTGTCGCATCGTGTCTGATGCTTCGGTCATGTTCTGGGATGCGCATTTTTATTACTCCGGTCGCTACCGGAGCTGGAGTTGCATCGTTTCTGATGCTTTGGTCACGTTCTGGGCTGCGGTCGTGTTATGTTTAATACTCCAGTTGCTACCGGAGCTGCAGTTACATCGTGTCTGATGCTTCGGTCACATTCTGGGCTGCGGTCATATGATGTTTAATACTCCGGTCGCTACCAGAGCCGCACTCGCATCGTGTCTGATGCTTCGGTCATGTTCTGGGCTTCGCATGTTTAATACTCCGGTCGCTAACGGAGCTGCAGTCGCATCGTGTCTGATGCTTCGGTTACGTTCTGGGCGGCAGGTGTGTCATCTTTAATACTCCGGTCGCTACCATAGCTGCAGTCACATCATGTCTGATGCTTCGGTCATGTTCTGGGCTTCGCATGTTTAATACTCCGGTCGCTAACGGAGCTGTAGTCGCATCGTGTCTGATGCTTCGGTTACGTTCTGGGCGGCAGGTGTGTCATCTTTAATACTCCGGTCGCTACCAGAGCCGCTGTCGCATCGTGTCTGATGCTTCTGTGATGTTCTGGGCTTCGCATGTTTAATACTCCGGTCGCTACCGTAGCTGCATTCACATGGTGTCTGATGCTTCAGCATGGCCAATGGACTGTCATTGATACATGTGCATGCGGGCTCTGTGTGAGGAGACACACAAGAAATAGATCGCAGTATGCGTGTAGGCAGCATTTACATATGCATCCTAAAATAGAGTGGTGAACCTACAAGATCGGTGAAATGCTGGGGGGAGAGCGCAGCATTCTACCAATACGTTCATGGGCATGAGCCCCAATACGTGGCAAAAATACGCTGCTGTGAACGAGCCCTAAAATATAAACTGGGAACACCTCTAACAAAGGCAGTGAAACAAGCAGTTTTTTGCGCACATAAGTAGATACGCAAAAAATCTGTTGGCTCTATTACAACCGATGTCCATTTACTACAAGTGCAAAAAAAGTGCCCCTGTAAAAGATCCGACAGAGTGTACAAATCAGAGCGCCGCATCACACTGATGGAATCCCCTGCCACAGCTGCCATAGCAGGGGATTGCTTCATCTCCATGAGGCATCCCCTCATCACTGAACACTGTGACAGCACTAGTACAGTGTTCATTGATGAGGGGACTCCCCACGGCAATGATTTTCTGGGGGTGGGGGTTGGGCTTGAAATATAAGCCCTACCGCAAAATAATCCCTAGCTGCAGACCAAAAAAAAAAAAAGAAATACATCACCTTAGAAGTGCGGTCATCTCTAGCGGAACTTCTCCCCGGTCCTCTTCTTCAGCATCTCTTCTGGTCGTGGATTGAAAAATCCCCGCCTCCTGAAAGCGCTGCCTCTGATTGGTGCATCTAAAGTGATGTTTAGGGGTTTTTCTGCAGCTATGAATTGCTTTTGGAGTGGGGCTTGTATTTCTAGCCCCCCACCGAAAATCCTCACTGCAGAGGATGCCTTTATCCCATTGCTTCCAATGGAGCAGCAGCAGTGCCGACCCCATTGAAAGGAATGGGATAGCATCGCGATCCTCTGCCACCGGTGTGGCAGGGGATTTCCCTCATCACTGAACACTGCAGTGGCAGAGGATTGCAATCTTCTCCCTATGTTATCAATAGGAGCGGCGCTGCAAATATTGTCTATTTATATAATTGGGGTTGCAGATACAAGGTGGGGATCTCCCCCGAGTTGATTTGTCTTTTTATTCGGGCACAATAGGCATCCTGCTCTTATTTCTTTTTTTTTGGCAAGATCCTTTTTTATTAGGTTCTGATATTTTATTATGTGCATAGCCCTGGTTGATGTTGGATGCTAATGTGCTTTAGTCCACACTGGGTAATAGAGCTTCTATCATTGGGCCATCCGCAGACGCTTGCTCTGTTGTATCACCTTAGCTGATATCGGGCGCATGCGCACTCCTGCCAGTATGGGGAGACAGGGGCTTGAATGTTCTGTGATCTGCAGACGCTCGCTCCTGTATACCGCATCATCCCGCGAGACTTCTGTGGTCTTGCACATGCGCGGTAGTACCATTGAGACGACGACAGAACATCATTCTACTGTGTGCATACCGGATGCCTGAAGCAGGCCAGACTAACCACATGTTATAATTGTGGGGTAACCGGAAATTGGTGGGTGTGTTCTTGAAGCACCTCATGCTTCTTAGACAGTGTTTGTGTTAAAATGGGGTGAGCTTGACAAAGGTCCAACCGGGGACCGAAACGTCGCCTTCTTTGTACTATGGGAGAAAAAAACTCATTGTCATTCTCTACACCCATTGATGCTGCCACGCTTCCTTTTTACTTGGTATTGCACTACGGAATTGGTCTGGATCCATGTGTGGCTGTTGCATCCAAGGTGTGTTGAGATACTTAGCACTACACACTCACTCAACATACATGAAAACTCCCCCCAAAAAATATGAAAATACGCTGGTTTTAAGATTTTTATTTATTTTTTCCTAAAATTTTTTGGAGAAAAAAAAAAACATAAACCAAATGAGGTATTAGTTTATAATACGGGCAAATGTAGCAAATACACAACGCTCCTTTTTCAGGAGTGATTTTGTTAAATTCACCATATTATGTAAGCTCGCAAGCCCACGTCAAGGGTCCTCATTTTCTTGCGAGTCCCTAACTATCAAAAAAGCCAAAAACACTAACTAAAAAAATAATTTGTGCAATGATCCTGGTATGTCAGACGGGGTCGCAGCATCTCCAGCAACTTGTCAAAGCTTGCAATGGTCAATCTGCTGTAAGAAAAAAACTTCTCGTCATGTCTGCGCAAGTCCTGGTACAGACAAGCAAACGTACTTTTTTTCTGGGCCTTGATACCCTATAGGGTGTGCCCAAAATCTCCATTTTTTTCTTCCTCTTCTTCCTCCTCCAGGGTTTGTAGTTGCTCTGCGATAAAGGTGCTGTAGACAATCCAGGACAGCAAGGCATTTTGGTTGCCTCTTGAGAAAGGCATGTTAATCTCTCCTGTGCTGAAAGGCTATGTAAAATGGTGCCTAGTGCTTATTTAGGGGATGTCTGGGGTTGGGCTATTTATTATTGAAATTGCGCGAATGATACGCAATTCATCCACAGTTCATCCGTGTTGGAAAAAACTTGTATCCGCAATCTCCTGCAATTATCTTCCACTGTGGATAATCTGCATGCAGAATCCGAACCGCCCGTGGACATGAGGCCTTACCTCTTCCTTGTAGTCCAAGTTTTTAGCCTTATTAATCTAATATAATAGGAATGAGCCATGTAATAATACCTGGATAAAGAAGAGCTCGCTGTTGTGCTTGTTAGTCCCTCCATCTTCTACTGATCCGAACCTTATAGCCCATCATCCTGATGGATCTGCTGGAAGAGTCTTCATTATTCTCTTATAGAAGGGATATTAGAATCACTTATATTCGCAGTATGTCCACAAGTAGCGGATTCCAGCTGGATGGCTCAGTATGTCTTATCTTTGGCGCTTTTTTTAAGTGTTCTTCTTGTCCGTAACAAACAACATAAAACTCATATAAACAACTACAAGTACTTAGTCTACCTCTGGTCTTTTGACTTCAACTGTCCATTTTGTCCTGTAGAATAGACACGGCCTATAAGATTAGATGTTCATATAATGCACATTGATTCGACTCCACTGCAGTATTTACCGTCGGATTCGCTGCTACTCTCTGTGGATTCGGATGATCCTCCGCTCTCCATGTCATCTGTTGGGGCTTCATCCATTTTCTTTTTCCTGTAAAGTTGTAAAATTTGAAGTCCCCTTGTGAGTCCGTGCAGTAAAACAAGCCACAAGAAGTGTACCGTACACTAAAATATACCCTTTAACCCCTTAAGGACATGGACGTTTTTGGAATTTTCGCTCCACTTTTAAAAACTGGAGTGAAATAGAAAAAAAAATGAAATTCGGCCATATTTGGGGGGTCTTGTGTCTACGGTTTGCAATACTTACTTATGTCTTTCGTAAAGACACTCGCCCACCGCGTACACTATTACCAAGAAGTAGGGGGCAACAGCTGGTAAAATAAATCTGCTGTTATCCTCTATTCGATCTATAATGGTGGGCGTCTCTTCTATGTGCTTTCTTGGTACATCTAGAAAAGAAGAAACAATAGAAGTTATTAATAATCTGCCTTTTATTCATTAGGTCGTTAGTATTACAACTGTTAAGTCCAAAATAAGTTGTTATTTGGGATGTAAGGACGGGCGGCTACACATGTACTTACCTTCATATTTTTTGCTGAAGGTTGGACCTGCATGTAGTGATGGTGATAGCAGCACAGCCATTAGTAACAGTTTGAGCACCATTCTCTCCTAGAGTCGTCTCTCTTGCTGTACAGACAGTAAACTCCTCCAGAATGAGGACATCACGTCTTTGACATCACAGATTGGAACCAAAGACCATAGTGACCTTGCAGCGTCCCAAAGGAAGACCCCGGACATCTGAAATACATGGAGAGCTGGGAGGGTTAAGTGATGGCTTGTCACGGCTCACCATGTCCTAGCTTTGGCGCATTGTTTTTAAGTGTCGAATTTCTAACTATTTAGCTCACTGCTTGTTCATGCAAAAACATAACGAACAGCATAAAACTCATATAAAAAACTACAAGAACTTCCTCTTCCCCTGGTCTTTCATCCTCAACAGTAAATGTTACTGGGGCCAAACTATTACTTGTAGTGCCCCCTATATTGGCCCCCAGTAATGATATTAACCCCACAGTAGCCCCAGTAGTAGTAGCCCTCCGCCGTGAGACCCATATTCTTACCTCCTTTTTGTAGTCTTATCGACACCCTTACCCTTCTCAGCGCTGCTGCGGGACGCTCGAGCTGATGGAGCTTCTTTTCTTCTCCACTCCTCCTAAGAAAACAATGAGAAGAGGTCACGAAAGTATGATCCCAGGTGCGCACACTGACGTCAGTGTGTGTGCCCGGCACAAGCGGCGCTAATAAAATTGGTATTTTTTATTATAAGGCTACAAGGTGTGTTGAGATACTTAGCACTACACACTCACTCAACATACATGAAAACTCCCCCCCAAAAATATGAAAATACGCTGGTTTTAAGATTTTTATTTATTTTTTCCTAAAATTTTTTGGAAAAAAAAAAAACATAAACCAAATGAGGTATTAGTTTATAATACGGGCAAATGTAGCAAATACACAACGCTCCTTTTTCAGGAGTGATTTTGCTAAATTCACCATATTATGTAAGCTCGCAAGCCCACGTCAAGGGTCCTCATTTTCTTGCGAGTCCCTAACTATGAAAAAAGCCAAAAACACTAACTAAAAAAAATTTGTGCAATGCTCCTGGTATGTCAGACGGGGTCGCAGCATCTCCAGCAACTTGTCAAAGCTTGCAATGGTCAATCTGCTGTAAGAAAAAAACTTCTCGTCATGTCTGCGCAAGTCCTCGTACAGACAAGCAAACGTACTTTTTTTCTGGGCCTTGATACCCTATAGGGTGTGCCCAAAATCTCCATTATTTTCTTCCTCTTCTTCCTCCTCCAGGGTTTGTAGTTGCTCTGCGATAAAGGTGCTGTAGACAATCCAGGACAGCAAGGCGTTTTGGTTGCCTCTTGAGAAAGGCATGTTAATCTCTCCTGTGCTGAAAGGCTATGTAAAATGGTGCCTAGTGCTTATTTAGGGGATGTCTGGGGTTGGGCTATTTATTATTGAAATTGCGCGAATGATACGCAATTCATCCACAGTTCATCCGTGTTGGAAAAAACTTGTATCCGCGATCTCCTGCAATTATCTTCCACTGTGGATAATCTGCATGCAGAATCCGAACCGCCCGTGGACATGAGGCCTTACCTCTTCCTTGTAGTCCAAGTTTTTAGCCTTATTAATCTAATATAATAGGAATGAGCCATGTAATAATACCTGGATAAAGAAGAGCTCGCTGTTGTGCTTGTTAGTCCCTCCATCTTCTACTGATCCGAACCTTATAGCCCATCATCCTGATGGATCTGCTGGAAGAGTCTTCATTATTCTCTTCTAGAAGGGATATTAGAATCACTTATATTCGCAGTATGTCCACAAGTAGCGGATTCCAGCTGGATGGCTCAGTATGTCTTATCTTTGGCGCTTTTTTTTAAGTGTTCTTCTTGTCCGTAACAAACAACATAAAACTCATATAAACAACTACAAGTACTTACTCTTCCTCTGGTCTTTTGACTTCAACTGTCCATTTTGTCCTGTAGAATAGACACGGCCTATAAGATTAGATGTTCATATAATGCACATTGATTCGACTCCACTGCAGTATTTACCGTCGGATTCGCTGCTACTCTCTGTGGATTCGGATGATCCTCCGCTCTCCATGTCATCTGTTGGGGCTTCATCCATTTTCTTTTTCCTGTAAAGTTGTAAAATTTGAAGTCCCCTTGTGAGTCCGTGCAGTAAAACAAGCCACAAGAAGTGTACCGTACACTAAAATATACCCTTTAACCCCTTAAGGACATGGACGTTTTGGGAATTTTCGCTCCACTTTTGAAAACTGGAGTGAAATAGAAAAAAAAATGAAATTCGGCCATATTTGGGGGGTCTTGTGTCTACGGTTTGCAATACTTACTTATGTCTTTCGTAAAGACACTCGCCCACCGCGTACACTATTACCAAGAAGTAGGGGGCAACAGCTGGTAAAATAAATCTGCTGTTATCCTCTATTTGATCTATAATGGTCGGCGTCTCTTTTATGTGCTTTCTTGGTACATCTAGAAAAGAAGAAACAATAGAAGTTATTAATAATCTGCCTTTTATTCATTAGGTCGTTAATATTACAACTGTTAAGTCCAAAATAAGTTGTTATTTGGGATGTAAGGACGGGCGGCTACACATGTACTTACCTTCATATTTTTTGCTGAAGGTTGGACCTGCATGTAGTGATGGTGATAGCAGCACAGCCATTAGTAACAGTTTGAGCATCATTCTCTCCTAGAGGCGTCTCTCTTGCTGTACAGACAGTAAACTCCTCCAGAATGAGGACATCACGTCTTTGACATCACAGATTGGAACCAAAGACCATAGTGACCTTGCAGCGTCCCAAAGGAAGACCCCGGACACCTGAAATACATGGGGAGCTGGGAGGGTTAAGTGATGGCTTGTCACGGCTCACCATGTCCTAGCTTTGGCCCATTGTTTTTAAGTGTCGAATTTCTAACTATTTAGCTCACTGCTTGTTCATGCAAAAACATAACGAACAGCATAAAACTCATATAAAAAACTACAAGATCTTCCTCTTCCCCTGGTCTTTCATCCTCAACAGTAAATGTTACTGGGGCCAAACTATTACTTATAGTGCCCCCTATATTGGCCCCCAGTAATGATATTAACCCCACAGTAGCCCCAGTAGTAGTAGCCCTCCCCCGTGAGACCCATATTCTTACCTCCTCTTTGTAGTCTTATTGACACCCCTACCCTTCTCAGCGCTGCTGCGGGACGCTCGAGCTGATGGAGCTTCTTTTCTTCTCCACTCCTCCTAAGAAAACAATGAGAAGAGGTCACGAAAGTATGATCCCAGGTGCGCACACTGACATCAGTGTGTGTGCCCGGCACAAGCGGCGCTACTAAAGTCGGTGTTTTTTATTATAAGGCTACAAGGTGTGTTGAGATACTTAGCACTACACACTCACTCAACATACATGAAAACTCCCCCCAAAAAATATGAAAATACGCTGGTTTTAAGATTTTTATTTATTTTTTCCTAAAATTTTTTGGAAAAAAAAAAACATAAACCAAATGAGCTATTAGTTTATAATACGGGCAAATGTAGCAAATACACAACGCTCCTTTTTCAGGAGTGATTTTGTTAAATTCACCATATTATATAAGCTCGCAAGCCCACGTCAAGGGTCCTCATTTTCTTGCGAGTCCCTAACTATCAAAAAAGCCAAAAACACTAACTAAAAAAATAATTTGTGCAATGATCCTGGTATGTCAGACGGGGTCGCAGCATCTCCAGCAACTTGTCAAAGCTTGCAATGGTCAATCTGCTGTAAGAAAAAAACTTCTCGTCATGTCTGCGCAAGTCCTCGTACAGACAAGCAAACGTACTTTTTTTCTGGGCCTTGACACCCTATAGGGTGTGCCCAAAATCTCCATTTTTTTCTTCCTCTTCTTCCTCCTCCAGGGTTTGTAGTTGCTCTGCGATAAAGGTGCTGTAGAGAATCCAGGACAGCAAGGCATTTTGGTTGCCTCTTGAGAAAGGCATGTTAATCTCTCCTGTGCTGAAAGGCTATGTAAAATGGTGCCTAGTGCTTATTTAGGGGATGTCTGGGGTTGGGCTATTTATTATTGAAATTGCACGAATGATACGCAATTCATCCACAGTTCATCCGTGTTGGAAAAAACTTGTATCCGCGATCTCCTGCAATTATCTTCCACTGTGGATAATCTGCATGCAGAATCCGAGCCGCCCGTGGACATGAGGCCTTACCTCTTCCTTGTAGTCCAAGTTTTTAGCCTTATTAATCTAATATAATAGGAATGAGCCATGTAATAATACCTGGATAAAGAAGAGCTCGCTGTTGTGCTTGTTAGTCCCTCCATCTTCTACTGATCCGAACCTTATAGCCCATCATCCTGATGGATCTGCTGGAAGAGTCTTCATTATTCTCTTATAGAAGGGATATTAGAATCACTTATATACGCAGTATGTCCACAAGTAGCGGATTCCAGCTGGATGGCTCAGTATGTCTTATCTTTGGCGCTTTTTTTAAAGTGTTCTTCTTGTCCGTAACAAACAACATAAAACTCATATAAACAACTACAAGTACTTACTCTTCGTCTGGTTTTTTGACTTCAACTGTCCATTTTGTCCTGTAGAATAGACACGGCCTATAAGATTAGATGCTCATATAATGCACATTGATTCGACTCCACTGCAGTATTTACCGTCGGATTCGCTGCTACTCTCTGTGGATTCTGATGATCCTCCGCTCTCCATGTGATCTGTTGGGGCTTCATCCATTTTCTTTTTCCTGTAAAGTTGTAAAATTTGAAGTCCCCTTGTGAGTCCGTGCAGTAAAACAAGTCACAAGAAGTGTACCGTACACTAAAATATACCCTTTAACCCCTTAAGGACATGGGCGTTTTTGGAATTTTCGCTCCACTTTTAAAAACTGGAGTGAAATAGAAAAAAAAATGAAATTCGGCCATATTTGGGGGGTCTTGTATCTACGGTTTGCAATACTTACTTATGTCTTTCGTAAAGACACTCGCCCACCGCGTACACTATTACCAAGAAGTAGGGGGCAACAGCTGGTAAAATAAATCTGCTGTTATCCTCTATTCGATCTATAATGGTCGGCGTCTCTTCTATGTGCTTTCTTGGTACATCTAGAAAAGAAGAAACAATAGAAGTTATTAATAATCTGCCTTTTATTCATTAGGTCGTTAGTATTACAACTGTTAAGTCCAAAATAAGTTGTTATTTGGGATGTAAGGACGGGCGGCTACACATGTACTTACCTTCATATTTTTTGCTGAAGGTTGGACCTGCATGTAGTGATGGTGATAGCAGCACAGCCATTAGTAACAGTTTGAGCATCATTCTCTCCTAGAGTCGTCTCTCTTGCTGTACAGACAGTAAACTCCTCCAGAATGAGGACATCACGTCTTTGACATCACAGATTGGAACCAAAGACCATAGTGACCTTGCAGCGTCCCAAACGAAGACCCCGGACACCTGAAATACATGGGGAGCTGGGAGAGTTAAGTGATGGCTTGTCACAGCTCACCATGTCCTAGCTTTGGCGCATTGTTTTTAAGTGTCGAATTTCTAACTATTTAGCTCACTGCTTGTTCATGCAAAAACATAACGAACAGCATAAAACTCATAAAAAACTACAAGAACTTACTCTTCCCCTGGTCTTTCATCCTCAACAGTAAATGTTACTGGGGCCAAACTATTACTTATAGTGCCCCCTATATTGGCCCCCAGTAATGATATTAACCCCACAGTAGCCCCAATAGTAGTAGCCCTCCCCCGTGAGACCCATATTCTTACCTCCTCTTTGTAGTCTTATCGACACCCTTACCCTTCTGAGCGCTGCTGCGGGACGCTCGAGCTGATGGAGCGTCTTTTCTTCTCCACTCCTGCTAAGAAAACAATGAGAAGAGGTCACGAAAGTATGATCCCAGGTGCGCACACTGACGTCAGTGTGTGTGCCCGGCACAAGCGGCGCTAATAAAATTGGTATTTTTTATTATAAGGCTACAAGGTGTGTTGAGATACTTAGCACTACACACTCACTCAACATACATGAAAACTCCCCCCCAAAAATATGAAAATACGCTGGTTTTAAGATTTTTATTTATTTTTTCCTAAAATTTTTTGGAAAAAAAAAAAACATAAACCAAATGAGGTATTAGTTTATAATACGGGCAAATGTAGCAAATACACAACGCTCCTTTTTCAGGAGTGATTTTGCTAAATTCACCATATTATGTAAGCTCGCAAGCCCACGTCAAGGGTCCTCATTTTCTTGCGAGTCCCTAACTATGAAAAAAGCCAAAAACACTAACTAAAAAAAATTTGTGCAATGCTCCTGGTATGTCAGACGGGGTCGCAGCATCTCCAGCAACTTGTCAAAGCTTGCAATGGTCAATCTGCTGTAAGAAAAAAACTTCTCGTCATGTCTGCGCAAGTCCTCGTACAGACAAGCAAACGTACTTTTTTTCTGGGCCTTGATACCCTATAGGGTGTGCCCAAAATCTCCATTATTTTCTTCCTCTTCTTCCTCCTCCAGGGTTTGTAGTTGCTCTGCGATAAAGGTGCTGTAGACAATCCAGGACAGCAAGGCGTTTTGGTTGCCTCTTGAGAAAGGCATGTTAATCTCTCCTGTGCTGAAAGGCTATGTAAAATGGTGCCTAGTGCTTATTTAGGGGATGTCTGGGGTTGGGCTATTTATTATTGAAATTGCGCGAATGATACGCAATTCATCCACAGTTCATCCGTGTTGGAAAAAACTTGTATCCGCGATCTCCTGCAATTATCTTCCACTGTGGATAATCTGCATGCAGAATCCGAACCGCCCGTGGACATGAGGCCTTACCTCTTCCTTGTAGTCCAAGTTTTTAGCCTTATTAATCTAATATAATAGGAATGAGCCATGTAATAATACCTGGATAAAGAAGAGCTCGCTGTTGTGCTTGTTAGTCCCTCCATCTTCTACTGATCCGAACCTTATAGCCCATCATCCTGATGGATCTGCTGGAAGAGTCTTCATTATTCTCTTCTAGAAGGGATATTAGAATCACTTATATTCGCAGTATGTCCACAAGTAGCGGATTCCAGCTGGATGGCTCAGTATGTCTTATCTTTGGCGCTTTTTTTTAAGTGTTCTTCTTGTCCGTAACAAACAACATAAAACTCATATAAACAACTACAAGTACTTACTCTTCCTATGGTCTTTTGACTTCAACTGTCCATTTTGTCCTGTAGAATAGACACGGCCTATAAGATTAGATGTTCATATAATGCACATTGATTCGACTCCACTGCAGTATTTACCGTCGGATTCGCTGCTACTCTCTGTGGATTCGGATGATCCTCCGCTCTCCATGTCATCTGTTGGGGCTTCATCCATTTTCTTTTTCCTGTAAAGTTGTAAAATTTGAAGTCCCCTTGTGAGTCCGTGCAGTAAAACAAGCCACAAGAAGTGTACCGTACACTAAAATATACCCTTTAACCCCTTAAGGACATGGACGTTTTGGGAATTTTCGCTCCACTTTTGAAAACTGGAGTGAAATAGAAAAAAAAATGAAATTCGGCCATATTTGGGGGGTCTTGTGTCTACGGTTTGCAATACTTACTTATGTCTTTCGTAAAGACACTCGCCCACCGCGTACACTATTACCAAGAAGTAGGGGGCAACAGCTGGTAAAATAAATCTGCTGTTATCCTCTATTTGATCTATAATGGTCGGCGTCTCTTTTATGTGCTTTCTTGGTACATCTAGAAAAGAAGAAACAATAGAAGTTATTAATAATCTGCCTTTTATTCATTAGGTCGTTAATATTACAACTGTTAAGTCCAAAATAAGTTGTTATTTGGGATGTAAGGACGGGCGGCTACACATGTACTTACCTTCATATTTTTTGCTGAAGGTTGGACCTGCATGTAGTGATGGTGATAGCAGCACAGCCATTAGTAACAGTTTGAGCATCATTCTCTCCTAGAGGCGTCTCTCTTGCTGTACAGACAGTAAACTCCTCCAGAATGAGGACATCACGTCTTTGACATCACAGATTGGAACCAAAGACCATAGTGACCTTGCAGCGTCCCAAAGGAAGACCCCGGACACCTGAAATACATGGGGAGCTGGGAGGGTTAAGTGATGGCTTGTCACGGCTCACCATGTCCTAGCTTTGGCCCATTGTTTTTAAGTGTCGAATTTCTAACTATTTAGCTCACTGCTTGTTCATGCAAAAACATAACGAACAGCATAAAACTCATATAAAAAACTACAAGATCTTCCTCTTCCCCTGGTCTTTCATCCTCAACAGTAAATGTTACTGGGGCCAAACTATTACTTATAGTGCCCCCTATATTGGCCCCCAGTAATGATATTAACCCCACAGTAGCCCCAGTAGTAGTAGCCCTCCCCCGTGAGACCCATATTCTTACCTCCTCTTTGTAGTCTTATTGACACCCCTACCCTTCTCAGCGCTGCTGCGGGACGCTCGAGCTGATGGAGCTTCTTTTCTTCTCCACTCCTCCTAAGAAAACAATGAGAAGAGGTCACGAAAGTATGATCCCAGGTGCGCACACTGACATCAGTGTGTGTGCCCGGCACAAGCGGCGCTACTAAAGTCGGTGTTTTTTATTATAAGGCTACAAGGTGTGTTGAGATACTTAGCACTACACACTCACTCAACATACATGAAAACTCCCCCCAAAAAATATGAAAATACGCTGGTTTTAAGATTTTTATTTATTTTTTCCTAAAATTTTTTGGAAAAAAAAAAACATAAACCAAATGAGCTATTAGTTTATAATACGGGCAAATGTAGCAAATACACAACGCTCCTTTTTCAGGAGTGATTTTGTTAAATTCACCATATTATATAAGCTCGCAAGCCCACGTCAAGGGTCCTCATTTTCTTGCGAGTCCCTAACTATCAAAAAAGCCAAAAACACTAACTAAAAAAATAATTTGTGCAATGATCCTGGTATGTCAGACGGGGTCGCAGCATCTCCAGCAACTTGTCAAAGCTTGCAATGGTCAATCTGCTGTAAGAAAAAAACTTCTCGTCATGTCTGCGCAAGTCCTCGTACAGACAAGCAAACGTACTTTTTTTCTGGGCCTTGACACCCTATAGGGTGTGCCCAAAATCTCCATTTTTTTCTTCCTCTTCTTCCTCCTCCAGGGTTTGTAGTTGCTCTGCGATAAAGGTGCTGTAGAGAATCCAGGACAGCAAGGCATTTTGGTTGCCTCTTGAGAAAGGCATGTTAATCTCTCCTGTGCTGAAAGGCTATGTAAAATGGTGCCTAGTGCTTATTTAGGGGATGTCTGGGGTTGGGCTATTTATTATTGAAATTGCACGAATGATACGCAATTCATCCACAGTTCATCCGTGTTGGAAAAAACTTGTATCCGCGATCTCCTGCAATTATCTTCCACTGTGGATAATCTGCATGCAGAATCCGAGCCGCCCGTGGACATGAGGCCTTACCTCTTCCTTGTAGTCCAAGTTTTTAGCCTTATTAATCTAATATAATAGGAATGAGCCATGTAATAATACCTGGATAAAGAAGAGCTCGCTGTTGTGCTTGTTAGTCCCTCCATCTTCTACTGATCCGAACCTTATAGCCCATCATCCTGATGGATCTGCTGGAAGAGTCTTCATTATTCTCTTATAGAAGGGATATTAGAATCACTTATATACGCAGTATGTCCACAAGTAGCGGATTCCAGCTGGATGGCTCAGTATGTCTTATCTTTGGCGCTTTTTTTAAAGTGTTCTTCTTGTCCGTAACAAACAACATAAAACTCATATAAACAACTACAAGTACTTACTCTTCGTCTGGTTTTTTGACTTCAACTGTCCATTTTGTCCTGTAGAATAGACACGGCCTATAAGATTAGATGCTCATATAATGCACATTGATTCGACTCCACTGCAGTATTTACCGTCGGATTCGCTGCTACTCTCTGTGGATTCTGATGATCCTCCGCTCTCCATGTCATCTGTTGGGGCTTCATCCATTTTCTTTTTCCTGTAAAGTTGTAAAATTTGAAGTCCCCTTGTGAGTCCGTGCAGTAAAACAAGCCACAAGAAGTGTACCGTACACTAAAATATACCCTTTAACCCCTTAAGGACATGGACGTTTTGGGAATTTTCGCTCCACTTTTGAAAACTGGAGTGAAATAGAAAAAAAAATGAAATTCGGCCATATTTGGGGGGTCTTGTGTCTACGGTTTGCAATACTTACTTATGTCTTTCGTAAAGACACTCGCCCACCGCGTACACTATTACCAAGAAGTAGGGGGCAACAGCTGGTAAAATAAATCTGCTGTTATCCTCTATTTGATCTATAATGGTCGGCGTCTCTTTTATGTGCTTTCTTGGTACATCTAGAAAAGAAGAAACAATAGAAGTTATTAATAATCTGCCTTTTATTCATTAGGTCGTTAATATTACAACTGTTAAGTCCAAAATAAGTTGTTATTTGGGATGTAAGGACGGGCGGCTACACATGTACTTACCTTCATATTTTTTGCTGAAGGTTGGACCTGCATGTAGTGATGGTGATAGCAGCACAGCCATTAGTAACAGTTTGAGCATCATTCTCTCCTAGAGGCGTCTCTCTTGCTGTACAGACAGTAAACTCCTCCAGAATGAGGACATCACGTCTTTGACATCACAGATTGGAACCAAAGACCATAGTGACCTTGCAGCGTCCCAAAGGAAGACCCCGGACACCTGAAATACATGGGGAGCTGGGAGGGTTAAGTGATGGCTTGTCACGGCTCACCATGTCCTAGCTTTGGCCCATTGTTTTTAAGTGTCGAATTTCTAACTATTTAGCTCACTGCTTGTTCATGCAAAAACATAACGAACAGCATAAAACTCATATAAAAAACTACAAGATCTTCCTCTTCCCCTGGTCTTTCATCCTCAACAGTAAATGTTACTGGGGCCAAACTATTACTTATAGTGCCCCCTATATTGGCCCCCAGTAATGATATTAACCCCACAGTAGCCCCAGTAGTAGTAGCCCTCCCCCGTGAGACCCATATTCTTACCTCCTCTTTGTAGTCTTATTGACACCCCTACCCTTCTCAGCGCTGCTGCGGGACGCTCGAGCTGATGGAGCTTCTTTTCTTCTCCACTCCTCCTAAGAAAACAATGAGAAGAGGTCACGAAAGTATGATCCCAGGTGCGCACACTGACATCAGTGTGTGTGCCCGGCACAAGCGGCGCTACTAAAGTCGGTGTTTTTTATTATAAGGCTACAAGGTGTGTTGAGATACTTAGCACTACACACTCACTCAACATACATGAAAACTCCCCCCAAAAAATATGAAAATACGCTGGTTTTAAGATTTTTATTTATTTTTTCCTAAAATTTTTTGGAAAAAAAAAAACATAAACCAAATGAGCTATTAGTTTATAATACGGGCAAATGTAGCAAATACACAACGCTCCTTTTTCAGGAGTGATTTTGTTAAATTCACCATATTATATAAGCTCGCAAGCCCACGTCAAGGGTCCTCATTTTCTTGCGAGTCCCTAACTATCAAAAAAGCCAAAAACACTAACTAAAAAAATAATTTGTGCAATGATCCTGGTATGTCAGACGGGGTCGCAGCATCTCCAGCAACTTGTCAAAGCTTGCAATGGTCAATCTGCTGTAAGAAAAAAACTTCTCGTCATGTCTGCGCAAGTCCTCGTACAGACAAGCAAACGTACTTTTTTTCTGGGCCTTGACACCCTATAGGGTGTGCCCAAAATCTCCATTTTTTTCTTCCTCTTCTTCCTCCTCCAGGGTTTGTAGTTGCTCTGCGATAAAGGTGCTGTAGAGAATCCAGGACAGCAAGGCATTTTGGTTGCCTCTTGAGAAAGGCATGTTAATCTCTCCTGTGCTGAAAGGCTATGTAAAATGGTGCCTAGTGCTTATTTAGGGGATGTCTGGGGTTGGGCTATTTATTATTGAAATTGCACGAATGATACGCAATTCATCCACAGTTCATCCGTGTTGGAAAAAACTTGTATCCGCGATCTCCTGCAATTATCTTCCACTGTGGATAATCTGCATGCAGAATCCGAGCCGCCCGTGGACATGAGGCCTTACCTCTTCCTTGTAGTCCAAGTTTTTAGCCTTATTAATCTAATATAATAGGAATGAGCCATGTAATAATACCTGGATAAAGAAGAGCTCGCTGTTGTGCTTGTTAGTCCCTCCATCTTCTACTGATCCGAACCTTATAGCCCATCATCCTGATGGATCTGCTGGAAGAGTCTTCATTATTCTCTTATAGAAGGGATATTAGAATCACTTATATACGCAGTATGTCCACAAGTAGCGGATTCCAGCTGGATGGCTCAGTATGTCTTATCTTTGGCGCTTTTTTTAAAGTGTTCTTCTTGTCCGTAACAAACAACATAAAACTCATATAAACAACTACAAGTACTTACTCTTCGTCTGGTTTTTTGACTTCAACTGTCCATTTTGTCCTGTAGAATAGACACGGCCTATAAGATTAGATGCTCATATAATGCACATTGATTCGACTCCACTGCAGTATTTACCGTCGGATTCGCTGCTACTCTCTGTGGATTCTGATGATCCTCCGCTCTCCATGTCATCTGTTGGGGCTTCATCCATTTTCTTTTTCCTGTAAAGTTGTAAAATTTGAAGTCCCCTTGTGAGTCCGTGCAGTAAAACAAGTCACAAGAAGTGTACCGTACACTAAAATATACCCTTTAACCCCTTAAGGACATGGGCGTTTTTGGAATTTTCGCTCCACTTTTAAAAACTGGAGTGAAATAGAAAAAAAAATGAAATTCGGCCATATTTGGGGGGTCTTGTATCTACGGTTTGCAATACTTACTTATGTCTTTCGTAAAGACACTCGCCCACCGCGTACACTATTACCAAGAAGTAGGGGGCAACAGCTGGTAAAATAAATCTGCTGTTATCCTCTATTCGATCTATAATGGTCGGCGTCTCTTCTATGTGCTTTCTTGGTACATCTAGAAAAGAAGAAACAATAGAAGTTATTAATAATCTGCCTTTTATTCATTAGGTCGTTAGTATTACAACTGTTAAGTCCAAAATAAGTTGTTATTTGGGATGTAAGGACGGGCGGCTACACATGTACTTACCTTCATATTTTTTGCTGAAGGTTGGACCTGCATGTAGTGATGGTGATAGCAGCACAGCCATTAGTAACAGTTTGAGCATCATTCTCTCCTAGAGTCGTCTCTCTTGCTGTACAGACAGTAAACTCCTCCAGAATGAGGACATCACGTCTTTGACATCACAGATTGGAACCAAAGACCATAGTGACCTTGCAGCGTCCCAAACGAAGACCCCGGACACCTGAAATACATGGGGAGCTGGGAGAGTTAAGTGATGGCTTGTCACAGCTCACCATGTCCTAGCTTTGGCGCATTGTTTTTAAGTGTCGAATTTCTAACTATTTAGCTCACTGCTTGTTCATGCAAAAACATAACGAACAGCATAAAACTCATAAAAAACTACAAGAACTTACTCTTCCCCTGGTCTTTCATCCTCAACAGTAAATGTTACTGGGGCCAAACTATTACTTATAGTGCCCCCTATATTGGCCCCCAGTAATGATATTAACCCCACAGTAGCCCCAATAGTAGTAGCCCTCCCCCGTGAGACCCATATTCTTACCTCCTCTTTGTAGTCTTATCGACACCCTTACCCTTCTGAGCGCTGCTGCGGGACGCTCGAGCTGATGGAGCGTCTTTTCTTCTCCACTCCTGCTAAGAAAACAATGAGAAGAGGTCACGAAAGTATGATCCCAGGTGCGCACACTGACGTCAGTGTGTGTGCCCTGCACAAGCGGCGCTACTAAAATCGGTATTTTTTTATTATAAGGCTACAAGGTGTGTTGAGATACTTAGCACTACACACTCACTCAACATACATGAAAACTCCCCCCAAAAAATATGAAAATACGCTGGTTTTAAGATTTTTATTTATTTTTTCCTAAAATTTTTTGGAAAAAAAAAAACCATAAACCAAATGAGGTATTAGTTTATAATACGGGCAAATGTAGCAAATACACAACGCTCCTTTTTCAGGAGTGATTTTGTTAAATTCACCATATTATGTAAGCTCGCAAGCCCACGTCAAGGGTCCTCATTTTCTTGCGCGTCCCTAACTATCAAAAAAGCCAAAAACACTAACTAAAAAAATAATTTGTGCAATGATCCTGGTATGTCAGACGGGGTCGCAGCATCTCCAGCAACTTGTCAAAGCTTGCAATGGTCAATCTGCTGTAAGAAAAAAACTTCTCGTCATGTCTGCGCAAGTCCTCGTACAGACAAGCAAACGTACTTTTTTTCTGGGCCTTGACACCCTATAGGGTGTGCCCAAAATCTGCATTTTTTTCTTCCTCTTCTTCCTCCTCCAGGGTTTGTAGTTGCTCTGCGATAAAGGTGCTGTAGACAATCCAGGACAGCAAGGCGTTTTGGTTGCCTCTTGAGAAAGGCATGTTAATCTCTCCTGTGCTGAAAGGCTATGTAAAATGGTGCCTAGTGCTTATTTAGGGGATGTCTGGGGTTGGGCTATTTATTATTGAAATTGCGCGAATGATACGCAATTCATCCACAGTTCATCCGTGTTGGAAAAAACTTGTATCCGCGATCTCCTGCAATTATCTTCCACTGTGGATAATCTACATGCAGAATCCGAGCCGCCCGTGGACATGAGGCCTTACCTCTTCCTTGTAGTCCAAGTTTTTAGCCTTATTAATCTAATATAATAGGAATGAGCCATGTAATAATACCTGGATAAAGAAGAGCTCGCTGTTGTGCTTGTTAGTCCCTCCATCTTCTACTGATCCGAACCTTATAGCCCATCATCCTGATGGATCTGCTGGAAGAGTCTTCATTATTCTCTTATAGAAGGGATATTAGAATCACTTATATACGCAGTATGTCCACAAGTAGCGGATTCCAGCTGGATGGCTCAGTATGTCTTATCTTTGGCGCTTTTTTTAAGTGTTCTTCTTGTCCGTAACAAACAACATAAAACTCATATAAACAACTACAAGTACTTACTCTTCCTATGGTCTTTTGACTTCAACTGTCCATTTTGTCCTGTAGAATAGACACGGCCTATAAGATTAGATGTTCATATAATGCACATTGATTAGACTCCACTGCAGTATTTACCGTCGGATTCGCTGCTACTCTCTGTGGATTCTGATGATCCTCCGCTCTCCATGTCATCTGTTGGGGCTTCATCCATTTTCTTTTTCCTGTAAAGTTGTAAAATTTGAAGTCCCCTTGTGAGTCCGTGCAGTAAAACAAGCCACAAGAAGTGTACCGTACACTAAAATATACCCTTTAACCCCTTAAGGACATGGGCGTTTTTGGAATTTTCGCTCCACTTTTAAAAACTGGAGTGAAATAGAAAAAAAAATGAAATTCGGCCATATTTGGGGGGTCTTGTATCTACGGTTTGCAATACTTACTTATGTCTTTCGTAAAGACACTCGCCCACCGCGTACACTATTACCAAGAAGTAGGGGGCAACAGCTGGTAAAATAAATCTGCTGTTATCCTCTATTTGATCTATAATGGTCGGCGTCTCTTCTATGTGCTTTCTTGGTACATCTAGAAAAGAAGAAACAATAGAAGTTATTAATAATCTGCCTTTTATTCATTAGGTCGTTAGTATTACAACTGTTAAGTCCAAAATAAGTTGTTATTTGGGATGTAGGGACGGGCGGCTACACATGTACTTACCTTCATATTTTTTGCTGAAGGTTGGACCTGCATGTAGTGATGGTGATAGCAGCACAGCCATTAGTAACAGTTTGAGCATCATTCTCTCCTAGAGTCGTCTCTCTTGCTGTACAGACAGTAAACTCCTCCAGAATGAGGACATCACGTCTTTGACATCACAGATTGGAACCAAAGACCATAGTGACCTTGCAGCGTCCCAAACGAAGACCCCGGACACCTGAAATACATGGGGAGCTGGGAGAGTTAAGTGATGGCTTGTCACAGCTCACCATGTCCTAGCTTTGGCGCATTGTTTTTAAGTGTCGAATTTCTAACTATTTAGCTCACTGCTTGTTCATGCAAAAACATAACGAACAGCATAAAACTCATAAAAAACTACAAGAACTTACTCTTCCCCTGGTCTTTCATCCTCAACAGTAAATGTTACTGGGGCCAAACTATTACTTATAGTGCCCCCTATATTGGCCCCCAGTAATGATATTAACCCCACAGTAGCCCCAATAGTAGTAGCCCTCCCCCGTGAGACCCATATTCTTACCTCCTCTTTGTAGTCTTATCGACACCCTTACCCTTCTGAGCGCTGCTGCGGGACGCTCGAGCTGATGGAGCGTCTTTTCTTCTCCACTCCTGCTAAGAAAACAATGAGAAGAGGTCACGAAAGTATGATCCCAGGTGCGCACACTGACGTCAGTGTGTGTGCCCTGCACAAGCGGCGCTACTAAAATCGGTATTTTTTTATTATAAGGCTACAAGGTGTGTTGAGATACTTAGCACTACACACTCACTCAACATACATGAAAACTCCCCCCAAAAAATATGAAAATACGCTGGTTTTAAGATTTTTATTTATTTTTTCCTAAAATTTTTGGGAAAAAAAAAAACCATAAACCAAATGAGGTATTAGTTTATAATACGGGCAAATGTAGCAAATACACCACGCTCCTTTTTCAGGAGTGATTTTGTTAAATTCACCATATTATGTAAGCTCGCAAGCCCACGTCAAGGGTCCTCATTTTCTTGCGCGTCCCTAACTATCAAAAAAGCCAAAAACACTAACTAAAAAAATAATTTGTGCAATGATCCTGGTATGTCAGACGGGGTCGCAGCATCTCCAGCAACTTGTCAAAGCTTGCAATGGTCAATCTGCTGTAAGAAAAAAACTTCTCGTCATGTCTGCGCAAGTCCTCGTACAGACAAGCAAACGTACTTTTTTTCTGGGCCTTGACACCCTATAGGGTGTGCCCAAAATCTGCATTTTTTTCTTCCTCTTCTTCCTCCTCCAGGGTTTGTAGTTGCTCTGCGATAAAGGTGCTGTAGACAATCCAGGACAGCAAGGCGTTTTGGTTGCCTCTTGAGAAAGGCATGTTAATCTCTCCTGTGCTGAAAGGCTATGTAAAATGGTGCCTAGTGCTTATTTAGGGGATGTCTGGGGTTGGGCTATTTATTATTGAAATTGCGCGAATGATACGCAATTCATCCACAGTTCATCCGTGTTGGAAAAAACTTGTATCCGCGATCTCCTGCAATTATCTTCCACTGTGGATAATCTGCATGCAGAATCCGAACCGCCCGTGGACATGAGGCCTTACCTCTTCCTTGTAGTCCAAGTTTTTAGCCTTATTAATCTAATATAATAGGAATGAGCCATGTAATAATACCTGGATAAAGAAGAGCTCGCTGTTGTGCTTGTTAGTCCCTCCATCTTCTACTGATCCGAACCTTATAGCCCATCATCCTGATGGATCTGCTGGAAGAGTCTTCATTATTCTCTTATAGAAGGGATATTAGAATCACTTATATTCGCAGTATGTCCACAAGTAGCGGATTCCAGCTGGATGGCTCAGTATGTCTTATCTTTGGCGCTTTTTTTTAAGTGTTCTTCTTGTCCGTAACAAACAACATAAAACTCATATAAACAACTACAAGTACTTACTCTTCCTATGGTCTTTTGACTTCAACTGTCCATTTTGTCCTGTAGAATAGACACGGCCTATAAGATTAGATGTTCATATAATGCACATTGATTCGACTCCACTGCAGTATTTACCGTCGGATTCGCTGCTACTCTCTGTGGATTCGGATGATCCTCCGCTCTCCATGTCATCTGTTGGGGCTTCATCCATTTTCTTTTTCCTGTAAAGTTGTAAAATTTGAAGTCCCCTTGTGAGTCCGTGCAGTAAAACAAGCCACAAGAAGTGTACCGTACACTAAAATATACCCTTTAACCCCTTAAGGACATGGACGTTTTGGGAATTTTCGCTCCACTTTTGAAAACTGGAGTGAAATAGAAAAAAAAATGAAATTCGGCCATATTTGGGGGGTCTTGTGTCTACGGTTTGCAATACTTACTTATGTCTTTCGTAAAGACACTCGCCCACCGCGTACACTATTACCAAGAAGTAGGGGGCAACAGCTGGTAAAATAAATCTGCTGTTATCCTCTATTTGATCTATAATGGTCGGCGTCTCTTTTATGTGCTTTCTTGGTACATCTAGAAAAGAAGAAACAATAGAAGTTATTAATAATCTGCCTTTTATTCATTAGGTCGTTAGTATTACAACTGTTAAGTCCAAAATAAGTTGTTATTTGGGATGTAAGGACGGGCGGCTACACATGTACTTACCTTCATATTTTTTGCTGAAGGTTGGACCTGCATGTAGTGATGGTGATAGCAGCACAGCCATTAGTAACAGTTTGAGCATCATTCTCTCCTAGAGGCGTCTCTCTTGCTGTACAGACAGTAAACTCCTCCAGAATGAGGACATCACGTCTTTGACATCACAGATTGGAACCAAAGACCATAGTGACCTTGCAGTGTCCCAAAGGAAGACCCCGGACACCTGAAATACATGGGGAGCTGGGAGGGTTAAGTGATGGCTTGTCACGGCTCACCATGTCCTAGCTTTGGCCCATTGTTTTTAAGTGTCGAATTTCTAACTATTTAGCTCACTGCTTGTTCATGCAAAAACATAACGAACAGCATAAAACTCATATAAAAAACTACAAGATCTTCCTCTTCCCCTGGTCTTTCATCCTCAACAGTAAATGTTACTGGGGCCAAACTATTACTTATAGTGCCCCCTATATTGGCCCCCAGTAATGATATTAACCCCACAGTAGCCCCAGTAGTAGTAGCCCTCCCCCGTGAGACCCATATTCTTACCTCCTCTTTGTAGTCTTATTGACACCCCTACCCTTCTCAGCGCTGCTGCGGGACGCTCGAGCTGATGGAGCTTCTTTTCTTCTCCACTCCTCCTAAGAAAACAATGAGAAGAGGTCACGAAAGTATGATCCCAGGTGCGCACACTGACATCAGTGTGTGTGCCCGGCACAAGCGGCGCTACTAAAGTCGGTGTTTTTTATTATAAGGCTACAAGGTGTGTTGAGATACTTAGCACTACACACTCACTCAACATACATGAAAACTCCCCCCAAAAAATATGAAAATACGCTGGTTTTAAGATTTTTATTTATTTTTTCCTAAAATTTTTTGGAAAAAAAAAAACATAAACCAAATGAGCTATTAGTTTATAATACGGGCAAATGTAGCAAATACACAACGCTCCTTTTTCAGGAGTGATTTTGTTAAATTCACCATATTATATAAGCTCGCAAGCCCACGTCAAGGGTCCTCATTTTCTTGCGAGTCCCTAACTATCAAAAAAGCCAAAAACACTAACTAAAAAAATAATTTGTGCAATGATCCTGGTATGTCAGACGGGGTCGCAGCATCTCCAGCAACTTGTCAAAGCTTGCAATGGTCAATCTGCTGTAAGAAAAAAACTTCTCGTCATGTCTGCGCAAGTCCTCGTACAGACAAGCAAACGTACTTTTTTTCTGGGCCTTGACACCCTATAGGGTGTGCCCAAAATCTCCATTTTTTTCTTCCTCTTCTTCCTCCTCCAGGGTTTGTAGTTGCTCTGCGATAAAGGTGCTGTAGAGAATCCAGGACAGCAAGGCATTTTGGTTGCCTCTTGAGAAAGGCATGTTAATCTCTCCTGTGCTGAAAGGCTATGTAAAATGGTGCCTAGTGCTTATTTAGGGGATGTCTGGGGTTGGGCTATTTATTATTGAAATTGCACGAATGATACGCAATTCATCCACAGTTCATCCGTGTTGGAAAAAACTTGTATCCGCGATCTCCTGCAATTATCTTCCACTGTGGATAATCTGCATGCAGAATCCGAGCCGCCCGTGGACATGAGGCCTTACCTCTTCCTTGTAGTCCAAGTTTTTAGCCTTATTAATCTAATATAATAGGAATGAGCCATGTAATAATACCTGGATAAAGAAGAGCTCGCTGTTGTGCTTGTTAGTCCCTCCATCTTCTACTGATCCGAACCTTATAGCCCATCATCCTGATGGATCTGCTGGAAGAGTCTTCATTATTCTCTTATAGAAGGGATATTAGAATCACTTATATACGCAGTATGTCCACAAGTAGCGGATTCCAGCTGGATGGCTCAGTATGTCTTATCTTTGGCGCTTTTTTTAAAGTGTTCTTCTTGTCCGTAACAAACAACATAAAACTCATATAAACAACTACAAGTACTTACTCTTCCTCTGGTTTTTTGACTTCAACTGTCCATTTTGTCCTGTAGAATAGACACGGCCTATAAGATTAGATGCTCATATAATGCACATTGATTCGACTCCACTGCAGTATTTACCGTCGGATTCGCTGCTACTCTCTGTGGATTCGGATGATCCTCCGCTCTCCATGTCATCTGTTGGGGCTTCATCCATTTTCTTTTTCCTGTAAAGTTGTAAAATTTGAAGTCCCCTTGTGAGTCCGTGCAGTAAAACAAGTCACAAGAAGTGTACCGTACACTAAAATATACCCTTTAACCCCTTAAGGACATGGGCGTTTTTGGAATTTTCGCTCCACTTTTAAAAACTGGAGTGAAATAGAAAAAAAAATGAAATTCGGCCATATTTGGGGGGTCTTGTATCTACGGTTTGCAATACTTACTTATGTCTTTCGTAAAGACACTCGCCCACCGCGTACACTATTACCAAGAAGTAGGGGGCAACAGCTGGTAAAATAAATCTGCTGTTATCCTCTATTTGATCTATAATGGTCGGCGTCTCTTCTATGTGCTTTCTTGGTACATCTAGAAAAGAAGAAACAATAGAAGTTATTAATAATCTGCCTTCTATTCATTAGGTCGTTAGTATTACAACTGTTAAGTCCAAAATAAGTTGTTATTTGGGATGTAAGGACGGGCGGCTACACATGTACTTACCTTCATATTTTTTGCTGAAGGTTGGACCTGCATGTAGTGATGGTGATAGCAGCACAGCCATTAGTAACAGTTTGAGCATCATTCTCTCCTAGAGTCGTCTCTCTTGCTGTACAGACAGTAAACTCCTCCAGAATGAGGACATCACGTCTTTGACATCACAGATTGGAACCAAAGACCATAGTGACCTTGCAGCGTCCCAAACGAAGACCCCGGACACCTGAAATACATGGGGAGCTGGGAGAGTTAAGTGATGGCTTGTCACAGCTCACCATGTCCTAGCTTTGGCGCATTGTTTTTAAGTGTCGAATTTCTAACTATTTAGCTCACTGCTTGTTCATGCAAAAACATAACGAACAGCATAAAACTCATAAAAAACTACAAGAACTTACTCTTCCCCTGGTCTTTCATCCTCAACAGTAAATGTTACTGGGGCCAAACTATTACTTATAGTGCCCCCTATATTGGCCCCCAGTAATGATATTAACCCCACAGTAGCCCCAATAGTAGTAGCCCTCCCCCGTGAGACCCATATTCTTACCTCCTCTTTGTAGTCTTATCGACACCCTTACCCTTCTGAGCGCTGCTGCGGGACGCTCGAGCTGATGGAGCGTCTTTTCTTCTCCACTCCTGCTAAGAAAACAATGAGAAGAGGTCACGAAAGTATGATCCCAGGTGCGCACACTGACGTCAGTGTGTGTGCCCTGCACAAGCGGCGCTACTAAAATCGGTATTTTTTTATTATAAGGCTACAAGGTGTGTTGAGATACTTAGCACTACACACTCACTCAACATACATGAAAACTCCCCCCAAAAAATATGAAAATACGCTGGTTTTAAGATTTTTATTTATTTTTTCCTAAAATTTTTTGGAAAAAAAAAAACCATAAACCAAATGAGGTATTAGTTTATAATACGGGCAAATGTAGCAAATACACAACGCTCCTTTTTCAGGAGTGATTTTGTTAAATTCACCATATTATGTAAGCTCGCAAGCCCACGTCAAGGGTCCTCATTTTCTTGCGCGTCCCTAACTATCAAAAAAGCCAAAAACACTAACTAAAAAAATAATTTGTGCAATGATCCTGGTATGTCAGACGGGGTCGCAGCATCTCCAGCAACTTGTCAAAGCTTGCAATGGTCAATCTGCTGTAAGAAAAAAACTTCTCGTCATGTCTGCGCAAGTCCTCGTACAGACAAGCAAACGTACTTTTTTTCTGGGCCTTGACACCCTATAGGGTGTGCCCAAAATCTGCATTTTTTTCTTCCTCTTCTTCCTCCTCCAGGGTTTGTAGTTGCTCTGCGATAAAGGTGCTGTAGACAATCCAGGACAGCAAGGCGTTTTGGTTGCCTCTTGAGAAAGGCATGTTAATCTCTCCTGTGCTGAAAGGCTATGTAAAATGGTGCCTAGTGCTTATTTAGGGGATGTCTGGGGTTGGGCTATTTATTATTGAAATTGCGCGAATGATACGCAATTCATCCACAGTTCATCCGTGTTGGAAAAAACTTGTATCCGCGATCTCCTGCAATTATCTTCCACTGTGGATAATCTACATGCAGAATCCGAGCCGCCCGTGGACATGAGGCCTTACCTCTTCCTTGTAGTCCAAGTTTTTAGCCTTATTAATCTAATATAATAGGAATGAGCCATGTAATAATACCTGGATAAAGAAGAGCTCGCTGTTGTGCTTGTTAGTCCCTCCATCTTCTACTGATCCGAACCTTATAGCCCATCATCCTGATGGATCTGCTGGAAGAGTCTTCATTATTCTCTTATAGAAGGGATATTAGAATCACTTATATACGCAGTATGTCCACAAGTAGCGGATTCCAGCTGGATGGCTCAGTATGTCTTATCTTTGGCGCTTTTTTTAAAGTGTTCTTCTTGTCCGTAACAAACAACATAAAACTCATATAAACAACTACAAGTACTTACTCTTCCTCTGGTTTTTTGACTTCAACTGTCCATTTTGTCCTGTAGAATAGACACGGCCTATAAGATTAGATGTTCATATAATGCACATTGATTAGACTCCACTGCAGTATTTACCGTCGGATTCGCTGCTACTCTCTGTGGATTCTGATGATCCTCCGCTCTCCATGTCATCTGTTGGGGCTTCATCCATTTTCTTTTTCCTGTAAAGTTGTAAAATTTGAAGTCCCCTTGTGAGTCCGTGCAGTAAAACAAGCCACAAGAAGTGTACCGTACACTAAAATATACCCTTTAACCCCTTAAGGACATGGGCGTTTTTGGAATTTTCGCTCCACTTTTAAAAACTGGAGTGAAATAGAAAAAAAAATGAAATTCGGCCATATTTGGGGGGTCTTGTATCTACGGTTTGCAATACTTACTTATGTCTTTCGTAAAGACACTCGCCCACCGCGTACACTATTACCAAGAAGTAGGGGGCAACAGCTGGTAAAATAAATCTGCTGTTATCCTCTATTTGATCTATAATGGTCGGCGTCTCTTCTATGTGCTTTCTTGGTACATCTAGAAAAGAAGAAACAATAGAAGTTATTAATAATCTGCCTTTTATTCATTAGGTCGTTAGTATTACAACTGTTAAGTCCAAAATAAGTTGTTATTTGGGATGTAGGGACGGGCGGCTACACATGTACTTACCTTCATATTTTTTGCTGAAGGTTGGACCTGCATGTAGTGATGGTGATAGCAGCACAGCCATTAGTAACAGTTTGAGCATCATTCTCTCCTAGAGTCGTCTCTCTTGCTGTACAGACAGTAAACTCCTCCAGAATGAGGACATCACGTCTTTGACATCACAGATTGGAACCAAAGACCATAGTGACCTTGCAGCATCCCAAACGAAGACCCCGGACACCTGAAATACATGGGGAGCTGGGAGAGTTAAGTGATGGCTTGTCACAGCTCACCATGTCCTAGCTTTGGCGCATTGTTTTTAAGTGTCGAATTTCTAACTATTTAGCTCACTGCTTGTTCATGCAAAAACATAACGAACAGCATAAAACTCATAAAAAACTACAAGAACTTACTCTTCCCCTGGTCTTTCATCCTCAACAGTAAATGTTACTGGGGCCAAACTATTACTTATAGTGCCCCCTATATTGGCCCCCAGTAATGATATTAACCCCACAGTAGCCCCAATAGTAGTAGCCCTCCCCCGTGAGACCCATATTCTTACCTCCTCTTTGTAGTCTTATCGACACCCTTACCCTTCTGAGCGCTGCTGCGGGACGCTCGAGCTGATGGAGCGTCTTTTCTTCTCCACTCCTGCTAAGAAAACAATGAGAAGAGGTCACGAAAGTATGATCCCAGGTGCGCACACTGACGTCAGTGTGTGTGCCCTGCACAAGCGGCGCTACTAAAATCGGTATTTTTTTATTATAAGGCTACAAGGTGTGTTGAGATACTTAGCACTACACACTCACTCAACATACATGAAAACTCCCCCCAAAAAATATGAAAATACGCTGGTTTTAAGATTTCTATTTATTTTTTCCTAAAATTTTTGGGAAAAAAAAAAACCATAAACCAAATGAGGTATTAGTTTATAATACGGGCAAATGTAGCAAATACACCACGCTCCTTTTTCAGGAGTGATTTTGTTAAATTCACCATATTATGTAAGCTCGCAAGCCCACGTCAAGGGTCCTCATTTTCTTGCGCGTCCCTAACTATCAAAAAAGCCAAAAACACTAACTAAAAAAATAATTTGTGCAATGATCCTGGTATGTCAGACGGGGTCGCAGCATCTCCAGCAACTTGTCAAAGCTTGCAATGGTCAATCTGCTGTAAGAAAAAAACTTCTCGTCATGTCTGCGCAAGTCCTCGTACAGACAAGCAAACGTACTTTTTTTCTGGGCCTTGACACCCTATAGGGTGTGCCCAAAATCTGCATTTTTTTCTTCCTCTTCTTCCTCCTCCAGGGTTTGTAGTTGCTCTGCGATAAAGGTGCTGTAGACAATCCAGGACAGCAAGGCGTTTTGGTTGCCTCTTGAGAAAGGCATGTTAATCTCTCCTGTGCTGAAAGGCTATGTAAAATGGTGCCTAGTGCTTATTTAGGGGATGTCTGGGGTTGGGCTATTTATTATTGAAATTGCGCGAATGATACGCAATTCATCCACAGTTCATCCGTGTTGGAAAAAACTTGTATCCGCGATCTCCTGCAATTATCTTCCACTGTGGATAATCTACATGCAGAATCCGAGCCGCCCGTGGACATGAGGCCTTACCTCTTCCTTGTAGTCCAAGTTTTTAGCCTTATTAATCTAATATAATAGGAATGAGCCATGTAATAATACCTGGATAAAGAAGAGCTCGCTGTTGTGCTTGTTAGTCCCTCCATCTTCTACTGATCCGAACCTTATAGCCCATCATCCTGATGGATCTGCTGGAAGAGTCTTCATTATTCTCTTATAGAAGGGATATTAGAATCACTTATATTCGCAGTATGTCCACAAGTAGCGGATTCCAGCTGGATGGCTCAGTATGTCTTATCTTTGGCGCTTTTTTTAAGTGTTCTTCTTGTCCGTAACAAACAACATAAAACTCATATAAACAACTACAAGTACTTACTCTTCCTCTGGTCTTTTGACTTCAACTGTCCATTTTGTCCTGTAGAATAGACACGGCCTATAAGATTAGATGTTCATATAATGCACATTGATTAGACTCCACTGCAGTATTTACCGTCGGATTCGCTGCTACTCTCTGTGGATTCTGATGATCCTCCGCTCTCCATGTCATCTGTTGGGGCTTCATCCATTTTCTTTTTCCTGTAAAGTTGTAAAATTTGAAGTCCCCTTGTGAGTCCGTGCAGTAAAACAAGCCACAAGAAGTGTACCGTACACTAAAATATACCCTTTAACCCCTTAAGGACATGGGCGTTTTTGGAATTTTCGCTCCACTTTTAAAAACTGGAGTGAAATAGAAAAAAAAATGAAATTCGGCCATATTTGGGGGGTCTTGTATCTACGGTTTGCAATACTTACTTATGTCTTTCGTAAAGACACTCGCCCACCGCGTACACTATTACCAAGAAGTAGGGGGCAACAGCTGGTAAAATAAATCTGCTGTTATCCTCTATTTGATCTATAATGGTCGGCGTCTCTTCTATGTGCTTTCTTGGTACATCTAGAAAAGAAGAAACAATAGAAGTTATTAATAATCTGCCTTTTATTCATTAGGTCGTTAGTATTACAACTGTTAAGTCCAAAATAAGTTGTTATTTGGGATGTAAGGACGGGCGGCTACACATGTACTTACCTTCATATTTTTTGCTGAAGGTTGGACCTGCATGTAGTGATGGTGATAGCAGCACAGCCATTAGTAACAGTTTGAGCATCATTCTCTCCTAGAGTCGTCTCTCTTGCTGTACAGACAGTAAACTCCTCCAGAATGAGGACATCACGTCTTTGACATCACAGATTGGAACCAAAGACCATAGTGACCTTGCAGCGTCCCAAACGAAGACCCCGGACACCTGAAATACATGGGGAGCTGGGAGAGTTAAGTGATGGCTTGTCACAGCTCACCATGTCCTAGCTTTGGCGCATTGTTTTTAAGTGTCGAATTTCTAACTATTTAGCTCACTGCTTGTTCATGCAAAAACATAACGAACAGCATAAAACTCATAAAAAACTACAAGAACTTACTCTTCCCCTGGTCTTTCATCCTCAACAGTAAATGTTACTGGGGCCAAACTATTACTTATAGTGCCCCCTATATTGGCCCCCAGTAATGATATTAACCCCACAGTAGCCCCAATAGTAGTAGCCCTCCCCCGTGAGACCCATATTCTTACCTCCTCTTTGTAGTCTTATCGACACCCTTACCCTTCTGAGCGCTGCTGCGGGACGATCGAGCTGATGGAGCGTCTATTCTTCTCCACTCCTGCTAAGAAAACAATGAGAAGAGGTCACGAAAGTATGATCCCAGGTGCGCACACTGACGTCAGTGTGTGTGCCCTGCACAAGCGGCGCTACTAAAATCGGTATTTTTTTATTATAAGGCTACAAGGTGTGTTGAGATACTTAGCACTACACACTCACTCAACATACATGAAAACTCCCCCCAAAAAATATGAAAATACGCTGGTTTTAAGATTTTTATTTATTTTTTCCTAAAATTTTTGGGAAAAAAAAAAACCATAAACCAAATGAGGTATTAGTTTATAATACGGGCAAATGTAGCAAATACACCACGCTCCTTTTTCAGGAGTGATTTTGTTAAATTCACCATATTATGTAAGCTCGCAAGCCCACGTCAAGGGTCCTCATTTTCTTGCGCGTCCCTAACTATCAAAAAAGCCAAAAACACTAACTAAAAAAATAATTTGTGCAATGATCCTGGTATGTCAGACGGGGTCGCAGCATCTCCAGCAACTTGTCAAAGCTTGCAATGGTCAATCTGCTGTAAGAAAAAAACTTCTCGTCATGTCTGCGCAAGTCCTCGTACAGACAAGCAAACGTACTTTTTTTCTGGGCCTTGACACCCTATAGGGTGTGCCCAAAATCTGCATTTTTTTCTTCCTCTTCTTCCTCCTCCAGGGTTTGTAGTTGCTCTGCGATAAAGGTGCTGTAGACAATCCAGGACAGCAAGGCGTTTTGGTTGCCTCTTGAGAAAGGCATGTTAATCTCTCCTGTGCTGAAAGGCTATGTAAAATGGTGCCTAGTGCTTATTTAGGGGATGTCTGGGGTTGGGCTATTTATTATTGAAATTGCGCGAATGATACGCAATTCATCCACAGTTCATCCGTGTTGGAAAAAACTTGTATCCGCGATCTCCTGCAATTATCTTCCACTGTGGATAATCTACATGCAGAATCCGAGCCGCCCGTGGACATGAGGCCTTACCTCTTCCTTGTAGTCCAAGTTTTTAGCCTTATTAATCTAATATAATAGGAATGAGCCATGTAATAATACCTGGATAAAGAAGAGCTCGCTGTTGTGCTTGTTAGTCCCTCCATCTTCTACTGATCCGAACCTTATAGCCCATCATCCTGATGGATCTGCTGGAAGAGTCTTCATTATTCTCTTATAGAAGGGATATTAGAATCACTTATATTCGCAGTATGTCCACAAGTAGCGGATTCCAGCTGGATGGCTCAGTATGTCTTATCTTTGGCGCTTTTTTTAAGTGTTCTTCTTGTCCGTAACAAACAACATAAAACTCATATAAACAACTACAAGTACTTACTCTTCCTCTGGTCTTTTGACTTCAACTGTCCATTTTGTCCTGTAGAATAGACACGGCCTATAAGATTAGATGCTCATATAATGCACATTGATTCGACTCCACTGCAGTATTTACCGTCGGATTCACTGCTACTCTCTGTGGATTCGGATGATCCTCCGCTCTCCATGTCCTCTGTTGGGGTGTCATCCATCTTCTTTTTCCTGTAAAGTTGTAAAATTTGAAGTCCCCTTGTGAGTCCGTGCAGTAAAACAAGCCACAAGAAGTGTACCGTACACTAAAATATACCCTTTAACCCCTTAAGGACATGGGCGTTTTTGGAATTTTCGCTCCACTTTTAAAAACTGGAGTGAAATAGAAAAAAAAATGAAATTCGGCCATATTTGGGGGGTCTTGTATCTACGGTTTGCAATACTTACTTATGTCTTTCGTAAAGACACTCGCCCACCGCGTACACTATTACCAAGAAGTAGGGGGCAACAGCTGGTAAAATAAATCTGCTGTTATCCTCTATTTGATCTATAATGGTCGGCGTCTCTTCTATGTGCTTTCTTGGTACATCTAGAAAAGAAGAAACAATAGAAGTTATTAATAATCTGCCTTTTATTCATTAGGTCGTTAGTATTACAACTGTTAAGTCCAAAATAAGTTGTTATTTGGGATGTAAGGACGGGCGGCTACACATGTACTTACCTTCATATTTTTTGCTGAAGGTTGGACCTGCATGTAGTGATGGTGATAGCAGCACAGCCATTAGTAACAGTTTGAGCATCATTCTCTCCTAGAGTCGTCTCTCTTGCTGTACAGACAGTAAACTCCTCCAGAATGAGGACATCACGTCTTTGACATCACAGATTGGAACCAAAGACCATAGTGACCTTGCAGCGTCCCAAACGAAGACCCCGGACACCTGAAATACATGGGGAGCTGGGAGAGTTAAGTGATGGCTTGTCACAGCTCACCATGTCCTAGCTTTGGCGCATTGTTTTTAAGTGTCGAATTTATAACTATTTAGCTCACTGCTTGTTCATGCAAAAACATAACGAACAGCATAAAACTCATAAAAAACTACAAGAACTTACTCTTCCCCTGGTCTTTCATCCTCAACAGTAAATGTTACTGGGGCCAAACTATTACTTATAGTACCCCCTATATTGGCCCCCAGTAATGATATTAACCCCACAGTAGCCCCAGTAGTAGTAGCCCTCCCCCGTGAGACCCATATTCTTACCTCCTCTTTGTAGTCTTATCGACACCCTTACCCTTCTGAGCGCTGCTGCGGGACGCTCGAGCTGATGGAGCATCTTTTCTTCTCCACTCCTGCTAAGAAAACAATGAGAAGAGGTCACGAAAGTATGATCCCAGGTGCGCACACTGACGTCAGTGTGTGTGCCCTGCACAAGCGGCGCTACTAAAATCGGTATTTTTTTATTATAAGGCTACAAGGTGTGTTGAGATACTTAGCACTACACACTCACTCAACATACATGAAAACTCCCCCCAAAAAATATGAAAATACGCTGGTTTTAAGATTTTTATTTATTTTTTCCTAAAATTTTTTGGAAAAAAAAAAACCATAAACCAAATGAGGTATTAGTTTATAATACGGGCAAATGTAGCAAATACACAACGCTCCTTTTTCAGGAGTGATTTTGTTAAATTCACCATATTATGTAAGCTCGCAAGCCCACGTCAAGGGTCCTCATTTTCTTGCGCGTCCCTAACTATCAAAAAAGCCAAAAACACTAACTAAAAAAATAATTTGTGCAATGATCCTGGTATGTCAGACGGGGTCGCAGCATCTCCAGCAACTTGTCAAAGCTTGCAATGGTCAATCTGCTGTAAGAAAAAAACTTCTCGTCATGTCTGCGCAAGTCCTCGTACAGACAAGCAAACGTACTTTTTTTCTGGGCCTTGACACCCTATAGGGTGTGCCCAAAATCTCCATTTTTTTCTTCCTCTTCTTCCTCCTCCAGGGTTTGTAGTTGCTCTGCGATAAAGGTGCTGTAGACAATCCAGGACAGCAAGGCATTTTGGTTGCCTCTTGAGAAAGGCATGTTAATCTCTCCTGTGCTGAAAGGCTATGTAAAATGGTGCCTAGTGCTTATTTAGGGGATGTCTGGGGTTGGGCTATTTATTATTGAAATTGCGCGAATGATACGCAATTCATCCACAGTTCATCCGTGTTGGAAAAAACTTGTATCCGCGATCTCCTGCAATTATCTTCCACTGTGGATAATCTACATGCAGAATCCGAGCCGCCCGTGGACATGAGGCCTTACCTCTTCCTTGTAGTCCAAGTTTTTAGCCTTATTAATCTAATATAATAGGAATGAGCCATGTAATAATACCTGGATAAAGAAGAGCTCGCTGTTGTGCTTGTTAGTCCCTCCATCTTCTACTGATCCGAACCTTATAGCCCATCATCCTGATGGATCTGCTGGAAGAGTCTTCATTATTCTCTTATAGAAGGGATATTAGAATCACTTATATTCGCAGTATGTCCACAAGTAGCGGATTCCAGCTGGATGGCTCAGTATGTCTTATCTTTGGCGCTTTTTTTAAGTGTTCTTCTTGTCCGTAACAAACAACATAAAACTCATATAAACAACTACAAGTACTTACTCTTCCTCTGGTCTTTTGACTTCAACTGTCCATTTTGTCCTGTAGAATAGACACGGCCTATAAGATTAGATGTTCATATAATGCACATTGATTCGACTCCACTGCAGTATTTACCGTCGGATTCGCTGCTACTCTCTGTGGATTCGGATGATCCTCCGCTCTCCATGTCATCTGCTGGGGCTTCATCCATTTTCTTTTTCCTGTAAAGTTGTAAAATTTGAAGTCCCCTTGTGAGTCCGTGCAGTAAAAGAAGCCACAAGAAGTGTACCATACACTAAAATATACCCTTTAACCCCTTTAGGACATGGAAGTTTTTGGAATTTTCGCTCCACTTTTAAAAACTGGAGTGAAATAGAAAAAAAAATGAAATTCGGCCATATTTGGGGGGTCTTGTGTCTACGGTTTGCAATACTTACTTATGTCTTTCGTAAAGACACTCGCCCACCGCGTACACTATTACCAAGAAGTAGGGGGCAACAGCTGGTAAAATAAATCTGCTGTTATCCTCTATTTGATCTATAATGGTCGGCGTCTCTTCTATGTGCTTTCTTGGTACATCTAGAAAAGAAGAAACAATAGAAGTTATTAATAATCTGCCTTTTATTCATTAGGTCGTTAGTATTACAACTGTTAAGTCCAACATAAGTTGTTATTTGGGATGTAAGGACGGGCGGCTACACATGTACTTACCTTCATATTTTTTGCTAAAGGTTGGACCTGCATGTAGTGATGGTGATAGCAGCACAGCCATTAGTAACAGTTTGAGCATCATTCTCTCCTAGAGTCGTCTCTCTTGCTGTACAGACAGTAAACTCCTCCAGAATGAGGACATCACGTCTTTGACATCACAGATTGGAACCAAAGACCATAGTGACCTTGCAGCGTCCCAAACGAAGACCCCGGACACCTGAAATACATGGGGAGCTGGGAGGGTTAAGTGATGGCTTGTCACAGCTCACCATGTCCTAGCTTTGGCGCATTGTTTTTAAGTGTCGAATTTCTAACTATTTAGCTCACTGCTTGTTCATGCAAAAACATAACGAACAGCATAAAACTCATATAAAAAACTACAAGAACTTCCTCTTCCCCTGGTCTTTCATCCTCAACAGTAAATGTTACTGGGGCCAAACTATTACTTATAGTGCCCCCTATATTGGCCCCCAGTAATGATATTAACCCCACAGTAGCCCCAGTAGTAGTAGCCCTCCCCCGTGAGACCCATATTCTTACCTCCTCTTTGTAGTCTTATCGACACCCTTACCCTTCTCAGCGCTGCTGCGGGACGCTCGAGCTGATGGAGCTTCTTTTCTTCTCCACTCCTCCTAAGAAAACAATGAGAAGAGGTCACGAAAGTATGATCCCAGGTGCGCACACTGACGTCAGTGTGTGTGCCCGGCACAAGCGGCGCTACTAAAATCGGTATTTTTTATTATAAGGCTACAAGGTGTGTTGAGATACTTAGCACTACACACTCACTCAACATACATGAAAACTCCCCCCAAAAAATATGAAAATACGCTGGTTTTAAGATTTTTATTTATTTTTTCCTAAAATTTTTTGGAAAAAAAAAAACATAAACCAAATGAGGTATTAGTTTATAATACGGGCAAATGTAGCAAATACACAACGCTCCTTTTTCAGGAGTGATTCTGTTAAATTCACCATATTATGTAAGCTCGCAAGCGCACGTCAAGGGTCCTCATTTTCTTGCGAGTCCCTAACTATCAAAAAAGCCAAAAACACTAACTAAAAAAATAATTTGTGCAATGATCCTGGTATGTCAGACGGGGTCGCAGCATCTCCAGCAACTTGTCAAAGCTTGCAATGGTCAATCTGCTGTAAGAAAAAAACTTCTCGTCATGTCTGCGCAAGTCCTCGTACAGACAAGCAAACGTACTTTTTTTCTGGGCCTTGACACCCTATAGGGTGTGCCCAAAATCTCCATTTTTTTCTTCCTCTTCTTCCTCCTCCAGGGTTTGTAGTTGCTCTGCGATAAAGGTGCTGTAGACAATCCAGGACAGCAAGGCATTTTGGTTGCCTCTTGAGAAAGGCATGTTAATCTCTCCTGTGCTGAAAGGCTATGTAAAATGGTGCCTAGTGCTTATTTAGGGGATGTCTGGGGTTGGGCTATTTATTATTGAAATTGCGCGAATGATACGCAATTCATCCACAGTTCATCCGTGTTGGAAAAAACTTGTATCCGCGATCTCCTGCAATTATCTTCCACTGTGGATAATCTGCATGCAGAATCCGAGCCGCCCGTGGACATGAGGCCTTACCTCTTCCTTGTAGTCCAAGTTTTTAGCCTTATTAATCTAATATAATAGGAATGAGCCATGTAATAATACCTGGATAAAGAAGAGCTCGCTGTTGTGCTTGTTAGTCCCTCCATCTTCTATTGATCCAAACCTTATAGCCCATCATCCTGATGGATCTGCTGGAAGAGTCTTCATTATTCTCTTATAGAAGGGATATTAGAATCACTTGTATACGCAGTATGTCCACAAGTAGCAGATTCCAGTTGGATGGCTCAGTATGTCTTATCTTTGGCGCTTTTTTTTAAGTGTTCTTCTTGTCCGTAACAAACAACATAAAACTCATATAAACAACTACAAGTACTTACTCTTCCTCTGGTCTTTTGACTTCAACTGTCCATTTTGTCCTGTAGAATAGACACGGCCTATAAGATTAGATGCTCATATAATGCACATTGATTCGACTCCACTGCAGTATTTACCGTCGGATTCGCTGCTACTCTCTGTGGATTCGGATGATCCTCCGCTCTCCATGTCATCTGTTGGGGCTTCATCCATTTTCTTTTCCTGTAAAGTTGTAAAATTTGAAGTCACCTTGTGAGTCCGTGCAGTAAAACAAGCCACAAGAAGTGTACCGTACACTAAAATATACCCTTTAACCCCTTAAGGACATGGACGTTTTTGAAATTTTCGCTCCACTTTTAAAAACTGGAGTGAAATAGAAAAAAAAATGAAATTCGGCCATATTTGGGGGGTCTTGTGTCTACGGTTTGCAATACTTACTTATGTCTTTCGTAAAGACACTCGCCCACCGCGTACACTATTACCAAGAAGTAGGGGGCAACAGCTGGTAAAATAAATCTGCTGTTATCCTCTATTTGATCTATAATGGTCGGCGTCTCTTCTATGTGCTTTCTTGGTACATCTAGAAAAGAAGAAACAATAGAAGTTATTAATAATCTGCCTTTTATTCATTAGGTCGTTAGTATTACAACTGTTAAGTCCAACATAAGTTGTTATTTGGGATGTAAGGACGGGCGGCTACACATGTACTTACCTTCATATTTTTTGCTAAAGGTTGGACCTGCATGTAGTGATGGTGATAGCAGCACAGCCATTAGTAACAGTTTGAGCATCATTCTCTCCTAGAGTCGTCTCTCTTGCTGTACAGACAGTAAACTCCTCCAGAATGAGGACATCACGTCTTTGACATCACAGATTGGAACCAAAGACCATAGTGACCTTGCAGCGTCCCAAACGAAGACCCCGGACACCTGAAATACATGGGGAGCTGGGAGGGTTAAGTGATGGCTTGTCACAGCTCACCATGTCCTAGCTTTGGCGCATTGTTTTTAAGTGTCGAATTTCTAACTATTTAGCTCACTGCTTGTTCATGCAAAAACATAACGAACAGCATAAAACTCATATAAAAAACTACAAGAACTTCCTCTTCCCCTGGTCTTTCATCCTCAACAGTAAATGTTACTGGGGCCAAACTATTACTTATAGTGCCCCCTATATTGGCCCCCAGTAATGATATTAACCCCACAGTAGCCCCAGTAGTAGTAGCCCTCCCCCGTGAGACCCATATTCTTACCTCCTCTTTGTAGTCTTATCGACACCCTTACCCTTCTCAGCGCTGCTGCGGGACGCTCGAGCTGATGGAGCTTCTTTTCTTCTCCACTCCTCCTAAGAAAACAATGAGAAGAGGTCACGAAAGTATGATCCCAGGTGCGCACACTGACGTCAGTGTGTGTGCCCGGCACAAGCGGCGCTACTAAAATCGGTATTTTTTATTATAAGGCTACAAGGTGTGTTGAGATACTTAGCACTACACACTCACTCAACATACATGAAAACTCCCCCCAAAAAATATGAAAATACGCTGGTTTTAAGATTTTTATTTATTTTTTCCTAAAATTTTTTGGAAAAAAAAAAACATAAACCAAATGAGGTATTAGTTTATAATACGGGCAAATGTAGCAAATACACAACGCTCCTTTTTCAGGAGTGATTCTGTTAAATTCACCATATTATGTAAGCTCGCAAGCGCACGTCAAGGGTCCTCATTTTCTTGCGAGTCCCTAACTATCAAAAAAGCCAAAAACACTAACTAAAAAAATAATTTGTGCAATGATCCTGGTATGTCAGACGGGGTCGCAGCATCTCCAGCAACTTGTCAAAGCTTGCAATGGTCAATCTGCTGTAAGAAAAAAACTTCTCGTCATGTCTGCGCAAGTCCTCGTACAGACAAGCAAACGTACTTTTTTTCTGGGCCTTGACACCCTATAGGGTGTGCCCAAAATCTCCATTTTTTTCTTCCTCTTCTTCCTCCTCCAGGGTTTGTAGTTGCTCTGCGATAAAGGTGCTGTAGACAATCCAGGACAGCAAGGCATTTTGGTTGCCTCTTGAGAAAGGCATGTTAATCTCTCCTGTGCTGAAAGGCTATGTAAAATGGTGCCTAGTGCTTATTTAGGGGATGTCTGGGGTTGGGCTATTTATTATTGAAATTGCGCGAATGATACGCAATTCATCCACAGTTCATCCGTGTTGGAAAAAACTTGTATCCGCGATCTCCTGCAATTATCTTCCACTGTGGATAATCTGCATGCAGAATCCGAGCCGCCCGTGGACATGAGGCCTTACCTCTTCCTTGTAGTCCAAGTTTTTAGCCTTATTAATCTAATATAATAGGAATGAGCCATGTAATAATACCTGGATAAAGAAGAGCTCGCTGTTGTGCTTGTTAGTCCCTCCATCTTCTATTGATCCAAACCTTATAGCCCATCATCCTGATGGATCTGCTGGAAGAGTCTTCATTATTCTCTTATAGAAGGGATATTAGAATCACTTGTATACGCAGTATGTCCACAAGTAGCGGATTCCAGCTGGATGGCTCAGTATGTCTTATCTTTGGCGCTTTTTTTTAAGTGTTCTTCTTGTCCGTAACAAACAACATAAAACTCATATAAACAACTACAAGTACTTACTCTTCCTCTGGTCTTTTGACTTCAACTGTCCATTTTGTCCTGTAGAATAGACACGGCCTATAAGATTAGATGCTCATATAATGCACATTGATTCGACTCCACTGCAGTATTTACCGTCGGATTCGCTGCTACTCTCTGTGGATTCGGATGATCCTCCGCTCTCCATGTCATCTGTTGGGGCTTCATCCATTTTCTTTTCCTGTAAAGTTGTAAAATTTGAAGTCACCTTGTGAGTCCGTGCAGTAAAACAAGCCACAAGAAGTGTACCGTACACTAAAATATACCCTTTAACCCCTTAAGGACATGGACGTTTTTGAAATTTTCGCTCCACTTTTAAAAACTGGAGTGAAATAGAAAAAAAAATGAAATTCGGCCATATTTGGGGGGTCTTGTGTCTACGGTTTGCAATACTTACTTAAGTCTTTCGTAAAGACACTCGCCCACCGCGTACACTATTACCAAGAAGTAGGGGGCAACAGCTGGTAAAATAAATCTGCTGTTATCCTCTATTTGATCTATAATGGTCGGCGTCTCTTCTATGTGCTTTCTCGGTACATCTAGAAAAGAAGAAACAATAGAAGTTATTAATAATCTGCCTTTTATTCATTAGGTGGTTAGTATTACAACTGTTAAGTCCAAAATAAGTTGTTATTTGGGATGTAAGGACGGGCGGCTACACATGTACTTACCTTCATATTTTTTGATGAAGATTGGACCTGCATGTAGTGATGGTGATAGCAGCACAGCCATTAGTAACAGTTTGAGCATCATTCTCTCCTAGAGTCGTCTCTCTTGCTGTACAGACAGTAAACTCCTCCAGAATGAGGACATCACGTCTTTGACATCACAGATTGGAACCAAAGACCATAGTGACCTTGCAGCATCCCAAAGGAAGACCCCGGACACCTGAAATACATGGAGAGCTGGGAGGGTAAAGTGATGGCTTGTCACGGCTCACCATGTCCTAGCTTTGGCGCATTGTTTTTAAGTGTCGAATTTCTAACTATTTAGCTCACTGCTTGTTCATGCAAAAACATAACGAAGAGCATAAAACTCATATAAAAAACTACAAGAACTTCCTCTTCCCCTGGTCTTTCATCCTCAACAGTAAATGTTACTGGGGCCAAACTATTACTTGAAGTGCCCCCTATATTGGCCCCCAGTAATGATATTAACCCCACAGTAGCCCCAGTAGTAGTAGCCCTCCCCCGTGAGACCCATATTCTTACCTCCTCTTTGTAGTCTTATCGACACCCTTACCCTTCTTAGCGCTGCTGCGGGATGCTCGAGCTGATGGAGCTTCTTTTCTTCTCCACTCCTCCTAAGAAAACAATGAGAAGAGGTCACGAAAGTATGATCCCAGGTGCGCACACTGACGTCAGTGTGTGTGCCCGGCACAAGCGGCGCTAATAAAATTGGTATTTTTTATTATAAGGCTACAAGGTGTGTTGAGATACTTAGCACTACACACTCACTCAACATACATGAAAACTCCCCCCAAAAAATATGAAAATACGCTGGTTTTAAGATTTTTATTTATTTTTTCCTAAAATTTTTGGGAAAAAAAAAAACCATAAACCAAATGAGGTATTAGTTTATAATACGGGCAAATGTAGCAAATACACCACGCTCCTTTTTCAGGAGTGATTTTGTTAAATTCACCATATTATGTAAGCTCGCAAGCCCACGTCAAGGGTCCTCATTTTCTTGCGCGTCCCTAACTATCAAAAAAGCCAAAAACACTAACTAAAAAAATAATTTGTGCAATGATCCTGGTATGTCAGACGGGGTCGCAGCATCTCCAGCAACTTGTCAAAGCTTGCAATGGTCAATCTGCTGTAAGAAAAAAACTTCTCGTCATGTCTGCGCAAGTCCTCGTACAGACAAGCAAACGTACTTTTTTTCTGGGCCTTGACACCCTATAGGGTGTGCCCAAAATCTGCATTTTTTTCTTCCTCTTCTTCCTCCTCCAGGGTTTGTAGTTGCTCTGCGATAAAGGTGCTGTAGACAATCCAGGACAGCAAGGCGTTTTGGTTGCCTCTTGAGAAAGGCATGTTAATCTCTCCTGTGCTGAAAGGCTATGTAAAATGGTGCCTAGTGCTTATTTAGGGGATGTCTGGGGTTGGGCTATTTATTATTGAAATTGCGCGAATGATACGCAATTCATCCACAGTTCATCCGTGTTGGAAAAAACTTGTATCCGCGATCTCCTGCAATTATCTTCCACTGTGGATAATCTACATGCAGAATCCGAGCCGCCCGTGGACATGAGGCCTTACCTCTTCCTTGTAGTCCAAGTTTTTAGCCTTATTAATCTAATATAATAGGAATGAGCCATGTAATAATACCTGGATAAAGAAGAGCTCGCTGTTGTGCTTGTTAGTCCCTCCATCTTCTACTGATCCGAACCTTATAGCCCATCATCCTGATGGATCTGCTGGAAGAGTCTTCATTATTCTCTTATAGAAGGGATATTAGAATCACTTATATTCGCAGTATGTCCACAAGTAGCGGATTCCAGCTGGATGGCTCAGTATGTCTTATCTTTGGCGCTTTTTTTAAGTGTTCTTCTTGTCCGTAACAAACAACATAAAACTCATATAAACAACTACAAGTACTTACTCTTCCTCTGGTCTTTTGACTTCAACTGTCCATTTTGTCCTGTAGAATAGACACGGCCTATAAGATTAGATGCTCATATAATGCACATTGATTCGACTCCACTGCAGTATTTACCGTCGGATTCACTGCTACTCTCTGTGGATTCGGATGATCCTCCGCTCTCCATGTCCTCTGTTGGGGTGTCATCCATCTTCTTTTTCCTGTAAAGTTGTAAAATTTGAAGTCCCCTTGTGAGTCCGTGCAGTAAAACAAGCCACAAGAAGTGTACCGTACACTAAAATATACCCTTTAACCCCTTAAGGACATGGGCGTTTTTGGAATTTTCGCTCCACTTTTAAAAACTGGAGTGAAATAGAAAAAAAAATGAAATTCGGCCATATTTGGGGGGTCTTGTATCTACGGTTTGCAATACTTACTTATGTCTTTCGTAAAGACACTCGCCCACCGCGTACACTATTACCAAGAAGTAGGGGGCAACAGCTGGTAAAATAAATCTGCTGTTATCCTCTATTTGATCTATAATGGTCGGCGTCTCTTCTATGTGCTTTCTTGGTACATCTAGAAAAGAAGAAACAATAGAAGTTATTAATAATCTGCCTTTTATTCATTAGGTCGTTAGTATTACAACTGTTAAGTCCAAAATAAGTTGTTATTTGGGATGTAAGGACGGGCGGCTACACATGTACTTACCTTCATATTTTTTGCTGAAGGTTGGACCTGCATGTAGTGATGGTGATAGCAGCACAGCCATTAGTAACAGTTTGAGCATCATTCTCTCCTAGAGTCGTCTCTCTTGCTGTACAGACAGTAAACTCCTCCAGAATGAGGACATCACGTCTTTGACATCACAGATTGGAACCAAAGACCATAGTGACCTTGCAGCGTCCCAAACGAAGACCCCGGACACCTGAAATACATGGGGAGCTGGGAGAGTTAAGTGATGGCTTGTCACAGCTCACCATGTCCTAGCTTTGGCGCATTGTTTTTAAGTGTCGAATTTATAACTATTTAGCTCACTGCTTGTTCATGCAAAAACATAACGAACAGCATAAAACTCATAAAAAACTACAAGAACTTACTCTTCCCCTGGTCTTTCATCCTCAACAGTAAATGTTACTGGGGCCAAACTATTACTTATAGTACCCCCTATATTGGCCCCCAGTAATGATATTAACCCCACAGTAGCCCCAGTAGTAGTAGCCCTCCCCCGTGAGACCCATATTCTTACCTCCTCTTTGTAGTCTTATCGACACCCTTACCCTTCTGAGCGCTGCTGCGGGACGCTCGAGCTGATGGAGCATCTTTTCTTCTCCACTCCTGCTAAGAAAACAATGAGAAGAGGTCACGAAAGTATGATCCCAGGTGCGCACACTGACGTCAGTGTGTGTGCCCTGCACAAGCGGCGCTACTAAAATCGGTATTTTTTTATTATAAGGCTACAAGGTGTGTTGAGATACTTAGCACTACACACTCACTCAACATACATGAAAACTCCCCCCAAAAAATATGAAAATACGCTGGTTTTAAGATTTTTATTTATTTTTTCCTAAAATTTTTTGGAAAAAAAAAAACCATAAACCAAATGAGGTATTAGTTTATAATACGGGCAAATGTAGCAAATACACAACGCTCCTTTTTCAGGAGTGATTTTGTTAAATTCACCATATTATGTAAGCTCGCAAGCCCACGTCAAGGGTCCTCATTTTCTTGCGCGTCCCTAACTATCAAAAAAGCCAAAAACACTAACTAAAAAAATAATTTGTGCAATGATCCTGGTATGTCAGACGGGGTCGCAGCATCTCCAGCAACTTGTCAAAGCTTGCAATGGTCAATCTGCTGTAAGAAAAAAACTTCTCGTCATGTCTGCGCAAGTCCTCGTACAGACAAGCAAACGTACTTTTTTTCTGGGCCTTGACACCCTATAGGGTGTGCCCAAAATCTCCATTTTTTTCTTCCTCTTCTTCCTCCTCCAGGGTTTGTAGTTGCTCTGCGATAAAGGTGCTGTAGACAATCCAGGACAGCAAGGCATTTTGGTTGCCTCTTGAGAAAGGCATGTTAATCTCTCCTGTGCTGAAAGGCTATGTAAAATGGTGCCTAGTGCTTATTTAGGGGATGTCTGGGGTTGGGCTATTTATTATTGAAATTGCGCGAATGATACGCAATTCATCCACAGTTCATCCGTGTTGGAAAAAACTTGTATCCGCGATCTCCTGCAATTATCTTCCACTGTGGATAATCTACATGCAGAATCCGAGCCGCCCGTGGACATGAGGCCTTACCTCTTCCTTGTAGTCCAAGTTTTTAGCCTTATTAATCTAATATAATAGGAATGAGCCATGTAATAATACCTGGATAAAGAAGAGCTCGCTGTTGTGCTTGTTAGTCCCTCCATCTTCTACTGATCCGAACCTTATAGCCCATCATCCTGATGGATCTGCTGGAAGAGTCTTCATTATTCTCTTATAGAAGGGATATTAGAATCACTTATATTCGCAGTATGTCCACAAGTAGCGGATTCCAGCTGGATGGCTCAGTATGTCTTATCTTTGGCGCTTTTTTTAAGTGTTCTTCTTGTCCGTAACAAACAACATAAAACTCATATAAACAACTACAAGTACTTACTCTTCCTCTGGTCTTTTGACTTCAACTGTCCATTTTGTCCTGTAGAATAGACACGGCCTATAAGATTAGATGTTCATATAATGCACATTGATTCGACTCCACTGCAGTATTTACCGTCGGATTCGCTGCTACTCTCTGTGGATTCGGATGATCCTCCGCTCTCCATGTCATCTGCTGGGGCTTCATCCATTTTCTTTTTCCTGTAAAGTTGTAAAATTTGAAGTCCCCTTGTGAGTCCGTGCAGTAAAAGAAGCCACAAGAAGTGTACCATACACTAAAATATACCCTTTAACCCCTTTAGGACATGGAAGTTTTTGGAATTTTCGCTCCACTTTTAAAAACTGGAGTGAAATAGAAAAAAAAATGAAATTCGGCCATATTTGGGGGGTCTTGTGTCTACGGTTTGCAATACTTACTTATGTCTTTCGTAAAGACACTCGCCCACCGCGTACACTATTACCAAGAAGTAGGGGGCAACAGCTGGTAAAATAAATCTGCTGTTATCCTCTATTTGATCTATAATGGTCGGCGTCTCTTCTATGTGCTTTCTTGGTACATCTAGAAAAGAAGAAACAATAGAAGTTATTAATAATCTGCCTTTTATTCATTAGGTCGTTAGTATTACAACTGTTAAGTCCAACATAAGTTGTTATTTGGGATGTAAGGACGGGCGGCTACACATGTACTTACCTTCATATTTTTTGCTAAAGGTTGGACCTGCATGTAGTGATGGTGATAGCAGCACAGCCATTAGTAACAGTTTGAGCATCATTCTCTCCTAGAGTCGTCTCTCTTGCTGTACAGACAGTAAACTCCTCCAGAATGAGGACATCACGTCTTTGACATCACAGATTGGAACCAAAGACCATAGTGACCTTGCAGCGTCCCAAACGAAGACCCCGGACACCTGAAATACATGGGGAGCTGGGAGGGTTAAGTGATGGCTTGTCACAGCTCACCATGTCCTAGCTTTGGCGCATTGTTTTTAAGTGTCGAATTTCTAACTATTTAGCTCACTGCTTGTTCATGCAAAAACATAACGAACAGCATAAAACTCATATAAAAAACTACAAGAACTTCCTCTTCCCCTGGTCTTTCATCCTCAACAGTAAATGTTACTGGGGCCAAACTATTACTTATAGTGCCCCCTATATTGGCCCCCAGTAATGATATTAACCCCACAGTAGCCCCAGTAGTAGTAGCCCTCCCCCGTGAGACCCATATTCTTACCTCCTCTTTGTAGTCTTATCGACACCCTTACCCTTCTCAGCGCTGCTGCGGGACGCTCGAGCTGATGGAGCTTCTTTTCTTCTCCACTCCTCCTAAGAAAACAATGAGAAGAGGTCACGAAAGTATGATCCCAGGTGCGCACACTGACGTCAGTGTGTGTGCCCGGCACAAGCGGCGCTACTAAAATCGGTATTTTTTATTATAAGGCTACAAGGTGTGTTGAGATACTTAGCACTACACACTCACTCAACATACATGAAAACTCCCCCCAAAAAATATGAAAATACGCTGGTTTTAAGATTTTTATTTATTTTTTCCTAAAATTTTTTGGAAAAAAAAAAACATAAACCAAATGAGGTATTAGTTTATAATACGGGCAAATGTAGCAAATACACAACGCTCCTTTTTCAGGAGTGATTCTGTTAAATTCACCATATTATGTAAGCTCGCAAGCGCACGTCAAGGGTCCTCATTTTCTTGCGAGTCCCTAACTATCAAAAAAGCCAAAAACACTAACTAAAAAAATAATTTGTGCAATGATCCTGGTATGTCAGACGGGGTCGCAGCATCTCCAGCAACTTGTCAAAGCTTGCAATGGTCAATCTGCTGTAAGAAAAAAACTTCTCGTCATGTCTGCGCAAGTCCTCGTACAGACAAGCAAACGTACTTTTTTTCTGGGCCTTGACACCCTATAGGGTGTGCCCAAAATCTCCATTTTTTTCTTCCTCTTCTTCCTCCTCCAGGGTTTGTAGTTGCTCTGCGATAAAGGTGCTGTAGACAATCCAGGACAGCAAGGCATTTTGGTTGCCTCTTGAGAAAGGCATGTTAATCTCTCCTGTGCTGAAAGGCTATGTAAAATGGTGCCTAGTGCTTATTTAGGGGATGTCTGGGGTTGGGCTATTTATTATTGAAATTGCGCGAATGATACGCAATTCATCCACAGTTCATCCGTGTTGGAAAAAACTTGTATCCGCGATCTCCTGCAATTATCTTCCACTGTGGATAATCTGCATGCAGAATCCGAGCCGCCCGTGGACATGAGGCCTTACCTCTTCCTTGTAGTCCAAGTTTTTAGCCTTATTAATCTAATATAATAGGAATGAGCCATGTAATAATACCTGGATAAAGAAGAGCTCGCTGTTGTGCTTGTTAGTCCCTCCATCTTCTATTGATCCAAACCTTATAGCCCATCATCCTGATGGATCTGCTGGAAGAGTCTTCATTATTCTCTTATAGAAGGGATATTAGAATCACTTGTATACGCAGTATGTCCACAAGTAGCAGATTCCAGTTGGATGGCTCAGTATGTCTTATCTTTGGCGCTTTTTTTTAAGTGTTCTTCTTGTCCGTAACAAACAACATAAAACTCATATAAACAACTACAAGTACTTACTCTTCCTCTGGTCTTTTGACTTCAACTGTCCATTTTGTCCTGTAGAATAGACACGGCCTATAAGATTAGATGCTCATATAATGCACATTGATTCGACTCCACTGCAGTATTTACCGTCGGATTCGCTGCTACTCTCTGTGGATTCGGATGATCCTCCGCTCTCCATGTCATCTGTTGGGGCTTCATCCATTTTCTTTTCCTGTAAAGTTGTAAAATTTGAAGTCACCTTGTGAGTCCGTGCAGTAAAACAAGCCACAAGAAGTGTACCGTACACTAAAATATACCCTTTAACCCCTTAAGGACATGGACGTTTTTGAAATTTTCGCTCCACTTTTAAAAACTGGAGTGAAATAGAAAAAAAAATGAAATTCGGCCATATTTGGGGGGTCTTGTGTCTACGGTTTGCAATACTTACTTATGTCTTTCGTAAAGACACTCGCCCACCGCGTACACTATTACCAAGAAGTAGGGGGCAACAGCTGGTAAAATAAATCTGCTGTTATCCTCTATTTGATCTATAATGGTCGGCGTCTCTTCTATGTGCTTTCTTGGTACATCTAGAAAAGAAGAAACAATAGAAGTTATTAATAATCTGCCTTTTATTCATTAGGTCGTTAGTATTACAACTGTTAAGTCCAACATAAGTTGTTATTTGGGATGTAAGGACGGGCGGCTACACATGTACTTACCTTCATATTTTTTGCTAAAGGTTGGACCTGCATGTAGTGATGGTGATAGCAGCACAGCCATTAGTAACAGTTTGAGCATCATTCTCTCCTAGAGTCGTCTCTCTTGCTGTACAGACAGTAAACTCCTCCAGAATGAGGACATCACGTCTTTGACATCACAGATTGGAACCAAAGACCATAGTGACCTTGCAGCGTCCCAAACGAAGACCCCGGACACCTGAAATACATGGGGAGCTGGGAGGGTTAAGTGATGGCTTGTCACAGCTCACCATGTCCTAGCTTTGGCGCATTGTTTTTAAGTGTCGAATTTCTAACTATTTAGCTCACTGCTTGTTCATGCAAAAACATAACGAACAGCATAAAACTCATATAAAAAACTACAAGAACTTCCTCTTCCCCTGGTCTTTCATCCTCAACAGTAAATGTTACTGGGGCCAAACTATTACTTATAGTGCCCCCTATATTGGCCCCCAGTAATGATATTAACCCCACAGTAGCCCCAGTAGTAGTAGCCCTCCCCCGTGAGACCCATATTCTTACCTCCTCTTTGTAGTCTTATCGACACCCTTACCCTTCTCAGCGCTGCTGCGGGACGCTCGAGCTGATGGAGCTTCTTTTCTTCTCCACTCCTCCTAAGAAAACAATGAGAAGAGGTCACGAAAGTATGATCCCAGGTGCGCACACTGACGTCAGTGTGTGTGCCCGGCACAAGCGGCGCTACTAAAATCGGTATTTTTTATTATAAGGCTACAAGGTGTGTTGAGATACTTAGCACTACACACTCACTCAACATACATGAAAACTCCCCCCAAAAAATATGAAAATACGCTGGTTTTAAGATTTTTATTTATTTTTTCCTAAAATTTTTTGGAAAAAAAAAAACATAAACCAAATGAGGTATTAGTTTATAATACGGGCAAATGTAGCAAATACACAACGCTCCTTTTTCAGGAGTGATTCTGTTAAATTCACCATATTATGTAAGCTCGCAAGCGCACGTCAAGGGTCCTCATTTTCTTGCGAGTCCCTAACTATCAAAAAAGCCAAAAACACTAACTAAAAAAATAATTTGTGCAATGATCCTGGTATGTCAGACGGGGTCGCAGCATCTCCAGCAACTTGTCAAAGCTTGCAATGGTCAATCTGCTGTAAGAAAAAAACTTCTCGTCATGTCTGCGCAAGTCCTCGTACAGACAAGCAAACGTACTTTTTTTCTGGGCCTTGACACCCTATAGGGTGTGCCCAAAATCTCCATTTTTTTCTTCCTCTTCTTCCTCCTCCAGGGTTTGTAGTTGCTCTGCGATAAAGGTGCTGTAGACAATCCAGGACAGCAAGGCATTTTGGTTGCCTCTTGAGAAAGGCATGTTAATCTCTCCTGTGCTGAAAGGCTATGTAAAATGGTGCCTAGTGCTTATTTAGGGGATGTCTGGGGTTGGGCTATTTATTATTGAAATTGCACGAATGATACGCAATTCATCCACAGTTCATCCGTGTTGGAAAAAACTTGTATCCGCGATCTCCTGCAATTATCTTCCACTGTGGATAATCTGCATGCAGAATCCGAGCCGCCCGTGGACATGAGGCCTTACCTCTTCCTTGTAGTCCAAGTTTTTAGCCTTATTAATCTAATATAATAGGAATGAGCCATGTAATAATACCTGGATAAAGAAGAGCTCGCTGTTGTGCTTGTTAGTCCCTCCATCTTCTACTGATCCGAACCTTATAGCCCATCATCCTGATGGATCTGCTGGAAGAGTCTTCATTATTCTCTTATAGAAGGGATATTAGAATCACTTATATACGCAGTATGTCCACAAGTAGCGGATTCCAGCTGGATGGCTCAGTATGTCTTATCTTTGGCGCTTTTTTTAAAGTGTTCTTCTTGTCCGTAACAAACAACATAAAACTCATATAAACAACTACAAGTACTTACTCTTCCTCTGGTTTTTTGACTTCAACTGTCCATTTTGTCCTGTAGAATAGACACGGCCTATAAGATTAGATGCTCATATAATGCACATTGATTCGACTCCACTGCAGTATTTACCGTCGGATTCGCTGCTACTCTCTGTGGATTCGGATGATCCTCCGCTCTCCATGTCATCTGTTGGGGCTTCATCCATTTTCTTTTTCCTGTAAAGTTGTAAAATTTGAAGTCCCCTTGTGAGTCCGTGCAGTAAAACAAGTCACAAGAAGTGTACCGTACACTAAAATATACCCTTTAACCCCTTAAGGACATGGGCGTTTTTGGAATTTTCGCTCCACTTTTAAAAACTGGAGTGAAATAGAAAAAAAAATGAAATTCGGCCATATTTGGGGGGTCTTGTATCTACGGTTTGCAATACTTACTTATGTCTTTCGTAAAGACACTCGCCCACCGCGTACACTATTACCAAGAAGTAGGGGGCAACAGCTGGTAAAATAAATCTGCTGTTATCCTCTATTTGATCTATAATGGTCGGCGTCTCTTCTATGTGCTTTCTTGGTACATCTAGAAAAGAAGAAACAATAGAAGTTATTAATAATCTGCCTTCTATTCATTAGGTCGTTAGTATTACAACTGTTAAGTCCAAAATAAGTTGTTATTTGGGATGTAAGGACGGGCGGCTACACATGTACTTACCTTCATATTTTTTGCTGAAGGTTGGACCTGCATGTAGTGATGGTGATAGCAGCACAGCCATTAGTAACAGTTTGAGCATCATTCTCTCCTAGAGTCGTCTCTCTTGCTGTACAGACAGTAAACTCCTCCAGAATGAGGACATCACGTCTTTGACATCACAGATTGGAACCAAAGACCATAGTGACCTTGCAGCGTCCCAAACGAAGACCCCGGACACCTGAAATACATGGGGAGCTGGGAGAGTTAAGTGATGGCTTGTCACAGCTCACCATGTCCTAGCTTTGGCGCATTGTTTTTAAGTGTCGAATTTCTAACTATTTAGCTCACTGCTTGTTCATGCAAAAACATAACGAACAGCATAAAACTCATAAAAAACTACAAGAACTTACTCTTCCCCTGGTCTTTCATCCTCAACAGTAAATGTTACTGGGGCCAAACTATTACTTATAGTGCCCCCTATATTGGCCCCCAGTAATGATATTAACCCCACAGTAGCCCCAATAGTAGTAGCCCTCCCCCGTGAGACCCATATTCTTACCTCCTCTTTGTAGTCTTATCGACACCCTTACCCTTCTGAGCGCTGCTGCGGGACGCTCGAGCTGATGGAGCGTCTTTTCTTCTCCACTCCTGCTAAGAAAACAATGAGAAGAGGTCACGAAAGTATGATCCCAGGTGCGCACACTGACGTCAGTGTGTGTGCCCTGCACAAGCGGCGCTACTAAAATCGGTATTTTTTTATTATAAGGCTACAAGGTGTGTTGAGATACTTAGCACTACACACTCACTCAACATACATGAAAACTCCCCCCAAAAAATATGAAAATACGCTGGTTTTAAGATTTTTATTTATTTTTTCCTAAAATTTTTTGGAAAAAAAAAAACCATAAACCAAATGAGGTATTAGTTTATAATACGGGCAAATGTAGCAAATACACAACGCTCCTTTTTCAGGAGTGATTTTGTTAAATTCACCATATTATGTAAGCTCGCAAGCCCACGTCAAGGGTCCTCATTTTCTTGCGCGTCCCTAACTATCAAAAAAGCCAAAAACACTAACTAAAAAAATAATTTGTGCAATGATCCTGGTATGTCAGACGGGGTCGCAGCATCTCCAGCAACTTGTCAAAGCTTGCAATGGTCAATCTGCTGTAAGAAAAAAACTTCTCGTCATGTCTGCGCAAGTCCTCGTACAGACAAGCAAACGTACTTTTTTTCTGGGCCTTGACACCCTATAGGGTGTGCCCAAAATCTGCATTTTTTTCTTCCTCTTCTTCCTCCTCCAGGGTTTGTAGTTGCTCTGCGATAAAGGTGCTGTAGACAATCCAGGACAGCAAGGCGTTTTGGTTGCCTCTTGAGAAAGGCATGTTAATCTCTCCTGTGCTGAAAGGCTATGTAAAATGGTGCCTAGTGCTTATTTAGGGGATGTCTGGGGTTGGGCTATTTATTATTGAAATTGCGCGAATGATACGCAATTCATCCACAGTTCATCCGTGTTGGAAAAAACTTGTATCCGCGATCTCCTGCAATTATCTTCCACTGTGGATAATCTACATGCAGAATCCGAGCCGCCCGTGGACATGAGGCCTTACCTCTTCCTTGTAGTCCAAGTTTTTAGCCTTATTAATCTAATATAATAGGAATGAGCCATGTAATAATACCTGGATAAAGAAGAGCTCGCTGTTGTGCTTGTTAGTCCCTCCATCTTCTACTGATCCGAACCTTATAGCCCATCATCCTGATGGATCTGCTGGAAGAGTCTTCATTATTCTCTTATAGAAGGGATATTAGAATCACTTATATACGCAGTATGTCCACAAGTAGCGGATTCCAGCTGGATGGCTCAGTATGTCTTATCTTTGGCGCTTTTTTTAAAGTGTTCTTCTTGTCCGTAACAAACAACATAAAACTCATATAAACAACTACAAGTACTTACTCTTCCTCTGGTTTTTTGACTTCAACTGTCCATTTTGTCCTGTAGAATAGACACGGCCTATAAGATTAGATGTTCATATAATGCACATTGATTAGACTCCACTGCAGTATTTACCGTCGGATTCGCTGCTACTCTCTGTGGATTCTGATGATCCTCCGCTCTCCATGTCATCTGTTGGGGCTTCATCCATTTTCTTTTTCCTGTAAAGTTGTAAAATTTGAAGTCCCCTTGTGAGTCCGTGCAGTAAAACAAGCCACAAGAAGTGTACCGTACACTAAAATATACCCTTTAACCCCTTAAGGACATGGGCGTTTTTGGAATTTTCGCTCCACTTTTAAAAACTGGAGTGAAATAGAAAAAAAAATGAAATTCGGCCATATTTGGGGGGTCTTGTATCTACGGTTTGCAATACTTACTTATGTCTTTCGTAAAGACACTCGCCCACCGCGTACACTATTACCAAGAAGTAGGGGGCAACAGCTGGTAAAATAAATCTGCTGTTATCCTCTATTTGATCTATAATGGTCGGCGTCTCTTCTATGTGCTTTCTTGGTACATCTAGAAAAGAAGAAACAATAGAAGTTATTAATAATCTGCCTTTTATTCATTAGGTCGTTAGTATTACAACTGTTAAGTCCAAAATAAGTTGTTATTTGGGATGTAGGGACGGGCGGCTACACATGTACTTACCTTCATATTTTTTGCTGAAGGTTGGACCTGCATGTAGTGATGGTGATAGCAGCACAGCCATTAGTAACAGTTTGAGCATCATTCTCTCCTAGAGTCGTCTCTCTTGCTGTACAGACAGTAAACTCCTCCAGAATGAGGACATCACGTCTTTGACATCACAGATTGGAACCAAAGACCATAGTGACCTTGCAGCATCCCAAACGAAGACCCCGGACACCTGAAATACATGGGGAGCTGGGAGAGTTAAGTGATGGCTTGTCACAGCTCACCATGTCCTAGCTTTGGCGCATTGTTTTTAAGTGTCGAATTTCTAACTATTTAGCTCACTGCTTGTTCATGCAAAAACATAACGAACAGCATAAAACTCATAAAAAACTACAAGAACTTACTCTTCCCCTGGTCTTTCATCCTCAACAGTAAATGTTACTGGGGCCAAACTATTACTTATAGTGCCCCCTATATTGGCCCCCAGTAATGATATTAACCCCACAGTAGCCCCAATAGTAGTAGCCCTCCCCCGTGAGACCCATATTCTTACCTCCTCTTTGTAGTCTTATCGACACCCTTACCCTTCTGAGCGCTGCTGCGGGACGCTCGAGCTGATGGAGCGTCTTTTCTTCTCCACTCCTGCTAAGAAAACAATGAGAAGAGGTCACGAAAGTATGATCCCAGGTGCGCACACTGACGTCAGTGTGTGTGCCCTGCACAAGCGGCGCTACTAAAATCGGTATTTTTTTATTATAAGGCTACAAGGTGTGTTGAGATACTTAGCACTACACACTCACTCAACATACATGAAAACTCCCCCCAAAAAATATGAAAATACGCTGGTTTTAAGATTTCTATTTATTTTTTCCTAAAATTTTTGGGAAAAAAAAAAACCATAAACCAAATGAGGTATTAGTTTATAATACGGGCAAATGTAGCAAATACACCACGCTCCTTTTTCAGGAGTGATTTTGTTAAATTCACCATATTATGTAAGCTCGCAAGCCCACGTCAAGGGTCCTCATTTTCTTGCGCGTCCCTAACTATCAAAAAAGCCAAAAACACTAACTAAAAAAATAATTTGTGCAATGATCCTGGTATGTCAGACGGGGTCGCAGCATCTCCAGCAACTTGTCAAAGCTTGCAATGGTCAATCTGCTGTAAGAAAAAAACTTCTCGTCATGTCTGCGCAAGTCCTCGTACAGACAAGCAAACGTACTTTTTTTCTGGGCCTTGACACCCTATAGGGTGTGCCCAAAATCTGCATTTTTTTCTTCCTCTTCTTCCTCCTCCAGGGTTTGTAGTTGCTCTGCGATAAAGGTGCTGTAGACAATCCAGGACAGCAAGGCGTTTTGGTTGCCTCTTGAGAAAGGCATGTTAATCTCTCCTGTGCTGAAAGGCTATGTAAAATGGTGCCTAGTGCTTATTTAGGGGATGTCTGGGGTTGGGCTATTTATTATTGAAATTGCGCGAATGATACGCAATTCATCCACAGTTCATCCGTGTTGGAAAAAACTTGTATCCGCGATCTCCTGCAATTATCTTCCACTGTGGATAATCTACATGCAGAATCCGAGCCGCCCGTGGACATGAGGCCTTACCTCTTCCTTGTAGTCCAAGTTTTTAGCCTTATTAATCTAATATAATAGGAATGAGCCATGTAATAATACCTGGATAAAGAAGAGCTCGCTGTTGTGCTTGTTAGTCCCTCCATCTTCTACTGATCCGAACCTTATAGCCCATCATCCTGATGGATCTGCTGGAAGAGTCTTCATTATTCTCTTATAGAAGGGATATTAGAATCACTTATATTCGCAGTATGTCCACAAGTAGCGGATTCCAGCTGGATGGCTCAGTATGTCTTATCTTTGGCGCTTTTTTTAAGTGTTCTTCTTGTCCGTAACAAACAACATAAAACTCATATAAACAACTACAAGTACTTACTCTTCCTCTGGTCTTTTGACTTCAACTGTCCATTTTGTCCTGTAGAATAGACACGGCCTATAAGATTAGATGTTCATATAATGCACATTGATTAGACTCCACTGCAGTATTTACCGTCGGATTCGCTGCTACTCTCTGTGGATTCTGATGATCCTCCGCTCTCCATGTCATCTGTTGGGGCTTCATCCATTTTCTTTTTCCTGTAAAGTTGTAAAATTTGAAGTCCCCTTGTGAGTCCGTGCAGTAAAACAAGCCACAAGAAGTGTACCGTACACTAAAATATACCCTTTAACCCCTTAAGGACATGGGCGTTTTTGGAATTTTCGCTCCACTTTTAAAAACTGGAGTGAAATAGAAAAAAAAATGAAATTCGGCCATATTTGGGGGGTCTTGTATCTACGGTTTGCAATACTTACTTATGTCTTTCGTAAAGACACTCGCCCACCGCGTACACTATTACCAAGAAGTAGGGGGCAACAGCTGGTAAAATAAATCTGCTGTTATCCTCTATTTGATCTATAATGGTCGGCGTCTCTTCTATGTGCTTTCTTGGTACATCTAGAAAAGAAGAAACAATAGAAGTTATTAATAATCTGCCTTTTATTCATTAGGTCGTTAGTATTACAACTGTTAAGTCCAAAATAAGTTGTTATTTGGGATGTAAGGACGGGCGGCTACACATGTACTTACCTTCATATTTTTTGCTGAAGGTTGGACCTGCATGTAGTGATGGTGATAGCAGCACAGCCATTAGTAACAGTTTGAGCATCATTCTCTCCTAGAGTCGTCTCTCTTGCTGTACAGACAGTAAACTCCTCCAGAATGAGGACATCACGTCTTTGACATCACAGATTGGAACCAAAGACCATAGTGACCTTGCAGCGTCCCAAACGAAGACCCCGGACACCTGAAATACATGGGGAGCTGGGAGAGTTAAGTGATGGCTTGTCACAGCTCACCATGTCCTAGCTTTGGCGCATTGTTTTTAAGTGTCGAATTTCTAACTATTTAGCTCACTGCTTGTTCATGCAAAAACATAACGAACAGCATAAAACTCATAAAAAACTACAAGAACTTACTCTTCCCCTGGTCTTTCATCCTCAACAGTAAATGTTACTGGGGCCAAACTATTACTTATAGTGCCCCCTATATTGGCCCCCAGTAATGATATTAACCCCACAGTAGCCCCAATAGTAGTAGCCCTCCCCCGTGAGACCCATATTCTTACCTCCTCTTTGTAGTCTTATCGACACCCTTACCCTTCTGAGCGCTGCTGCGGGACGCTCGAGCTGATGGAGCGTCTTTTCTTCTCCACTCCTGCTAAGAAAACAATGAGAAGAGGTCACGAAAGTATGATCCCAGGTGCGCACACTGACGTCAGTGTGTGTGCCCTGCACAAGCGGCGCTACTAAAATCGGTATTTTTTTATTATAAGGCTACAAGGTGTGTTGAGATACTTAGCACTACACACTCACTCAACATACATGAAAACTCCCCCCAAAAAATATGAAAATACGCTGGTTTTAAGATTTTTATTTATTTTTTCCTAAAATTTTTTGGAAAAAAAAAAACCATAAACCAAATGAGGTATTAGTTTATAATACGGGCAAATGTAGCAAATACACAACGCTCCTTTTTCAGGAGTGATTTTGTTAAATTCACCATATTATGTAAGCTCGCAAGCCCACGTCAAGGGTCCTCATTTTCTTGCGCGTCCCTAACTATCAAAAAAGCCAAAAACACTAACTAAAAAAATAATTTGTGCAATGATCCTGGTATGTCAGACGGGGTCGCAGCATCTCCAGCAACTTGTCAAAGCTTGCAATGGTCAATCTGCTGTAAGAAAAAAACTTCTCGTCATGTCTGCGCAAGTCCTCGTACAGACAAGCAAACGTACTTTTTTTCTGGGCCTTGACACCCTATAGGGTGTGCCCAAAATCTGCATTTTTTTCTTCCTCTTCTTCCTCCTCCAGGGTTTGTAGTTGCTCTGCGATAAAGGTGCTGTAGACAATCCAGGACAGCAAGGCGTTTTGGTTGCCTCTTGAGAAAGGCATGTTAATCTCTCCTGTGCTGAAAGGCTATGTAAAATGGTGCCTAGTGCTTATTTAGGGGATGTCTGGGGTTGGGCTATTTATTATTGAAATTGCGCGAATGATACGCAATTCATCCACAGTTCATCCGTGTTGGAAAAAACTTGTATCCGCGATCTCCTGCAATTATCTTCCACTGTGGATAATCTACATGCAGAATCCGAGCCGCCCGTGGACATGAGGCCTTACCTCTTCCTTGTAGTCCAAGTTTTTAGCCTTATTAATCTAATATAATAGGAATGAGCCATGTAATAATACCTGGATAAAGAAGAGCTCGCTGTTGTGCTTGTTAGTCCCTCCATCTTCTACTGATCCGAACCTTATAGCCCATCATCCTGATGGATCTGCTGGAAGAGTCTTCATTATTCTCTTATAGAAGGGATATTAGAATCACTTATATACGCAGTATGTCCACAAGTAGCGGATTCCAGCTGGATGGCTCAGTATGTCTTATCTTTGGCGCTTTTTTTAAAGTGTTCTTCTTGTCCGTAACAAACAACATAAAACTCATATAAACAACTACAAGTACTTACTCTTCCTCTGGTTTTTTGACTTCAACTGTCCATTTTGTCCTGTAGAATAGACACGGCCTATAAGATTAGATGTTCATATAATGCACATTGATTAGACTCCACTGCAGTATTTACCGTCGGATTCGCTGCTACTCTCTGTGGATTCTGATGATCCTCCGCTCTCCATGTCATCTGTTGGGGCTTCATCCATTTTCTTTTTCCTGTAAAGTTGTAAAATTTGAAGTCCCCTTGTGAGTCCGTGCAGTAAAACAAGCCACAAGAAGTGTACCGTACACTAAAATATACCCTTTAACCCCTTAAGGACATGGGCGTTTTTGGAATTTTCGCTCCACTTTTAAAAACTGGAGTGAAATAGAAAAAAAAATGAAATTCGGCCATATTTGGGGGGTCTTGTATCTACGGTTTGCAATACTTACTTATGTCTTTCGTAAAGACACTCGCCCACCGCGTACACTATTACCAAGAAGTAGGGGGCAACAGCTGGTAAAATAAATCTGCTGTTATCCTCTATTTGATCTATAATGGTCGGCGTCTCTTCTATGTGCTTTCTTGGTACATCTAGAAAAGAAGAAACAATAGAAGTTATTAATAATCTGCCTTTTATTCATTAGGTCGTTAGTATTACAACTGTTAAGTCCAAAATAAGTTGTTATTTGGGATGTAGGGACGGGCGGCTACACATGTACTTACCTTCATATTTTTTGCTGAAGGTTGGACCTGCATGTAGTGATGGTGATAGCAGCACAGCCATTAGTAACAGTTTGAGCATCATTCTCTCCTAGAGTCGTCTCTCTTGCTGTACAGACAGTAAACTCCTCCAGAATGAGGACATCACGTCTTTGACATCACAGATTGGAACCAAAGACCATAGTGACCTTGCAGCATCCCAAACGAAGACCCCGGACACCTGAAATACATGGGGAGCTGGGAGAGTTAAGTGATGGCTTGTCACAGCTCACCATGTCCTAGCTTTGGCGCATTGTTTTTAAGTGTCGAATTTCTAACTATTTAGCTCACTGCTTGTTCATGCAAAAACATAACGAACAGCATAAAACTCATAAAAAACTACAAGAACTTACTCTTCCCCTGGTCTTTCATCCTCAACAGTAAATGTTACTGGGGCCAAACTATTACTTATAGTGCCCCCTATATTGGCCCCCAGTAATGATATTAACCCCACAGTAGCCCCAATAGTAGTAGCCCTCCCCCGTGAGACCCATATTCTTACCTCCTCTTTGTAGTCTTATCGACACCCTTACCCTTCTGAGCGCTGCTGCGGGACGCTCGAGCTGATGGAGCGTCTTTTCTTCTCCACTCCTGCTAAGAAAACAATGAGAAGAGGTCACGAAAGTATGATCCCAGGTGCGCACACTGACGTCAGTGTGTGTGCCCTGCACAAGCGGCGCTACTAAAATCGGTATTTTTTTATTATAAGGCTACAAGGTGTGTTGAGATACTTAGCACTACACACTCACTCAACATACATGAAAACTCCCCCCAAAAAATATGAAAATACGCTGGTTTTAAGATTTCTATTTATTTTTTCCTAAAATTTTTGGGAAAAAAAAAAACCATAAACCAAATGAGGTATTAGTTTATAATACGGGCAAATGTAGCAAATACACCACGCTCCTTTTTCAGGAGTGATTTTGTTAAATTCACCATATTATGTAAGCTCGCAAGCCCACGTCAAGGGTCCTCATTTTCTTGCGCGTCCCTAACTATCAAAAAAGCCAAAAACACTAACTAAAAAAATAATTTGTGCAATGATCCTGGTATGTCAGACGGGGTCGCAGCATCTCCAGCAACTTGTCAAAGCTTGCAATGGTCAATCTGCTGTAAGAAAAAAACTTCTCGTCATGTCTGCGCAAGTCCTCGTACAGACAAGCAAACGTACTTTTTTTCTGGGCCTTGACACCCTATAGGGTGTGCCCAAAATCTGCATTTTTTTCTTCCTCTTCTTCCTCCTCCAGGGTTTGTAGTTGCTCTGCGATAAAGGTGCTGTAGACAATCCAGGACAGCAAGGCGTTTTGGTTGCCTCTTGAGAAAGGCATGTTAATCTCTCCTGTGCTGAAAGGCTATGTAAAATGGTGCCTAGTGCTTATTTAGGGGATGTCTGGGGTTGGGCTATTTATTATTGAAATTGCGCGAATGATACGCAATTCATCCACAGTTCATCCGTGTTGGAAAAAACTTGTATCCGCGATCTCCTGCAATTATCTTCCACTGTGGATAATCTACATGCAGAATCCGAGCCGCCCGTGGACATGAGGCCTTACCTCTTCCTTGTAGTCCAAGTTTTTAGCCTTATTAATCTAATATAATAGGAATGAGCCATGTAATAATACCTGGATAAAGAAGAGCTCGCTGTTGTGCTTGTTAGTCCCTCCATCTTCTACTGATCCGAACCTTATAGCCCATCATCCTGATGGATCTGCTGGAAGAGTCTTCATTATTCTCTTATAGAAGGGATATTAGAATCACTTATATTCGCAGTATGTCCACAAGTAGCGGATTCCAGCTGGATGGCTCAGTATGTCTTATCTTTGGCGCTTTTTTTAAGTGTTCTTCTTGTCCGTAACAAACAACATAAAACTCATATAAACAACTACAAGTACTTACTCTTCCTCTGGTCTTTTGACTTCAACTGTCCATTTTGTCCTGTAGAATAGACACGGCCTATAAGATTAGATGTTCATATAATGCACATTGATTAGACTCCACTGCAGTATTTACCGTCGGATTCGCTGCTACTCTCTGTGGATTCTGATGATCCTCCGCTCTCCATGTCATCTGTTGGGGCTTCATCCATTTTCTTTTTCCTGTAAAGTTGTAAAATTTGAAGTCCCCTTGTGAGTCCGTGCAGTAAAACAAGCCACAAGAAGTGTACCGTACACTAAAATATACCCTTTAACCCCTTAAGGACATGGGCGTTTTTGGAATTTTCGCTCCACTTTTAAAAACTGGAGTGAAATAGAAAAAAAAATGAAATTCGGCCATATTTGGGGGGTCTTGTATCTACGGTTTGCAATACTTACTTATGTCTTTCGTAAAGACACTCGCCCACCGCGTACACTATTACCAAGAAGTAGGGGGCAACAGCTGGTAAAATAAATCTGCTGTTATCCTCTATTTGATCTATAATGGTCGGCGTCTCTTCTATGTGCTTTCTTGGTACATCTAGAAAAGAAGAAACAATAGAAGTTATTAATAATCTGCCTTTTATTCATTAGGTCGTTAGTATTACAACTGTTAAGTCCAAAATAAGTTGTTATTTGGGATGTAAGGACGGGCGGCTACACATGTACTTACCTTCATATTTTTTGCTGAAGGTTGGACCTGCATGTAGTGATGGTGATAGCAGCACAGCCATTAGTAACAGTTTGAGCATCATTCTCTCCTAGAGTCGTCTCTCTTGCTGTACAGACAGTAAACTCCTCCAGAATGAGGACATCACGTCTTTGACATCACAGATTGGAACCAAAGACCATAGTGACCTTGCAGCGTCCCAAACGAAGACCCCGGACACCTGAAATACATGGGGAGCTGGGAGAGTTAAGTGATGGCTTGTCACAGCTCACCATGTCCTAGCTTTGGCGCATTGTTTTTAAGTGTCGAATTTCTAACTATTTAGCTCACTGCTTGTTCATGCAAAAACATAACGAACAGCATAAAACTCATAAAAAACTACAAGAACTTACTCTTCCCCTGGTCTTTCATCCTCAACAGTAAATGTTACTGGGGCCAAACTATTACTTATAGTGCCCCCTATATTGGCCCCCAGTAATGATATTAACCCCACAGTAGCCCCAATAGTAGTAGCCCTCCCCCGTGAGACCCATATTCTTACCTCCTCTTTGTAGTCTTATCGACACCCTTACCCTTCTGAGCGCTGCTGCGGGACGATCGAGCTGATGGAGCGTCTATTCTTCTCCACTCCTGCTAAGAAAACAATGAGAAGAGGTCACGAAAGTATGATCCCAGGTGCGCACACTGACGTCAGTGTGTGTGCCCTGCACAAGCGGCGCTACTAAAATCGGTATTTTTTTATTATAAGGCTACAAGGTGTGTTGAGATACTTAGCACTACACACTCACTCAACATACATGAAAACTCCCCCCAAAAAATATGAAAATACGCTGGTTTTAAGATTTTTATTTATTTTTTCCTAAAATTTTTGGGAAAAAAAAAAACCATAAACCAAATGAGGTATTAGTTTATAATACGGGCAAATGTAGCAAATACACCACGCTCCTTTTTCAGGAGTGATTTTGTTAAATTCACCATATTATGTAAGCTCGCAAGCCCACGTCAAGGGTCCTCATTTTCTTGCGCGTCCCTAACTATCAAAAAAGCCAAAAACACTAACTAAAAAAATAATTTGTGCAATGATCCTGGTATGTCAGACGGGGTCGCAGCATCTCCAGCAACTTGTCAAAGCTTGCAATGGTCAATCTGCTGTAAGAAAAAAACTTCTCGTCATGTCTGCGCAAGTCCTCGTACAGACAAGCAAACGTACTTTTTTTCTGGGCCTTGACACCCTATAGGGTGTGCCCAAAATCTGCATTTTTTTCTTCCTCTTCTTCCTCCTCCAGGGTTTGTAGTTGCTCTGCGATAAAGGTGCTGTAGACAATCCAGGACAGCAAGGCGTTTTGGTTGCCTCTTGAGAAAGGCATGTTAATCTCTCCTGTGCTGAAAGGCTATGTAAAATGGTGCCTAGTGCTTATTTAGGGGATGTCTGGGGTTGGGCTATTTATTATTGAAATTGCGCGAATGATACGCAATTCATCCACAGTTCATCCGTGTTGGAAAAAACTTGTATCCGCGATCTCCTGCAATTATCTTCCACTGTGGATAATCTACATGCAGAATCCGAGCCGCCCGTGGACATGAGGCCTTACCTCTTCCTTGTAGTCCAAGTTTTTAGCCTTATTAATCTAATATAATAGGAATGAGCCATGTAATAATACCTGGATAAAGAAGAGCTCGCTGTTGTGCTTGTTAGTCCCTCCATCTTCTACTGATCCGAACCTTATAGCCCATCATCCTGATGGATCTGCTGGAAGAGTCTTCATTATTCTCTTATAGAAGGGATATTAGAATCACTTATATTCGCAGTATGTCCACAAGTAGCGGATTCCAGCTGGATGGCTCAGTATGTCTTATCTTTGGCGCTTTTTTTAAGTGTTCTTCTTGTCCGTAACAAACAACATAAAACTCATATAAACAACTACAAGTACTTACTCTTCCTCTGGTCTTTTGACTTCAACTGTCCATTTTGTCCTGTAGAATAGACACGGCCTATAAGATTAGATGCTCATATAATGCACATTGATTCGACTCCACTGCAGTATTTACCGTCGGATTCACTGCTACTCTCTGTGGATTCGGATGATCCTCCGCTCTCCATGTCCTCTGTTGGGGTGTCATCCATCTTCTTTTTCCTGTAAAGTTGTAAAATTTGAAGTCCCCTTGTGAGTCCGTGCAGTAAAACAAGCCACAAGAAGTGTACCGTACACTAAAATATACCCTTTAACCCCTTAAGGACATGGGCGTTTTTGGAATTTTCGCTCCACTTTTAAAAACTGGAGTGAAATAGAAAAAAAAATGAAATTCGGCCATATTTGGGGGGTCTTGTATCTACGGTTTGCAATACTTACTTATGTCTTTCGTAAAGACACTCGCCCACCGCGTACACTATTACCAAGAAGTAGGGGGCAACAGCTGGTAAAATAAATCTGCTGTTATCCTCTATTTGATCTATAATGGTCGGCGTCTCTTCTATGTGCTTTCTTGGTACATCTAGAAAAGAAGAAACAATAGAAGTTATTAATAATCTGCCTTTTATTCATTAGGTCGTTAGTATTACAACTGTTAAGTCCAAAATAAGTTGTTATTTGGGATGTAAGGACGGGCGGCTACACATGTACTTACCTTCATATTTTTTGCTGAAGGTTGGACCTGCATGTAGTGATGGTGATAGCAGCACAGCCATTAGTAACAGTTTGAGCATCATTCTCTCCTAGAGTCGTCTCTCTTGCTGTACAGACAGTAAACTCCTCCAGAATGAGGACATCACGTCTTTGACATCACAGATTGGAACCAAAGACCATAGTGACCTTGCAGCGTCCCAAACGAAGACCCCGGACACCTGAAATACATGGGGAGCTGGGAGAGTTAAGTGATGGCTTGTCACAGCTCACCATGTCCTAGCTTTGGCGCATTGTTTTTAAGTGTCGAATTTATAACTATTTAGCTCACTGCTTGTTCATGCAAAAACATAACGAACAGCATAAAACTCATAAAAAACTACAAGAACTTACTCTTCCCCTGGTCTTTCATCCTCAACAGTAAATGTTACTGGGGCCAAACTATTACTTATAGTACCCCCTATATTGGCCCCCAGTAATGATATTAACCCCACAGTAGCCCCAGTAGTAGTAGCCCTCCCCCGTGAGACCCATATTCTTACCTCCTCTTTGTAGTCTTATCGACACCCTTACCCTTCTGAGCGCTGCTGCGGGACGCTCGAGCTGATGGAGCATCTTTTCTTCTCCACTCCTGCTAAGAAAACAATGAGAAGAGGTCACGAAAGTATGATCCCAGGTGCGCACACTGACGTCAGTGTGTGTGCCCTGCACAAGCGGCGCTACTAAAATCGGTATTTTTTTATTATAAGGCTACAAGGTGTGTTGAGATACTTAGCACTACACACTCACTCAACATACATGAAAACTCCCCCCAAAAAATATGAAAATACGCTGGTTTTAAGATTTTTATTTATTTTTTCCTAAAATTTTTTGGAAAAAAAAAAACCATAAACCAAATGAGGTATTAGTTTATAATACGGGCAAATGTAGCAAATACACAACGCTCCTTTTTCAGGAGTGATTTTGTTAAATTCACCATATTATGTAAGCTCGCAAGCCCACGTCAAGGGTCCTCATTTTCTTGCGCGTCCCTAACTATCAAAAAAGCCAAAAACACTAACTAAAAAAATAATTTGTGCAATGATCCTGGTATGTCAGACGGGGTCGCAGCATCTCCAGCAACTTGTCAAAGCTTGCAATGGTCAATCTGCTGTAAGAAAAAAACTTCTCGTCATGTCTGCGCAAGTCCTCGTACAGACAAGCAAACGTACTTTTTTTCTGGGCCTTGACACCCTATAGGGTGTGCCCAAAATCTCCATTTTTTTCTTCCTCTTCTTCCTCCTCCAGGGTTTGTAGTTGCTCTGCGATAAAGGTGCTGTAGACAATCCAGGACAGCAAGGCATTTTGGTTGCCTCTTGAGAAAGGCATGTTAATCTCTCCTGTGCTGAAAGGCTATGTAAAATGGTGCCTAGTGCTTATTTAGGGGATGTCTGGGGTTGGGCTATTTATTATTGAAATTGCGCGAATGATACGCAATTCATCCACAGTTCATCCGTGTTGGAAAAAACTTGTATCCGCGATCTCCTGCAATTATCTTCCACTGTGGATAATCTACATGCAGAATCCGAGCCGCCCGTGGACATGAGGCCTTACCTCTTCCTTGTAGTCCAAGTTTTTAGCCTTATTAATCTAATATAATAGGAATGAGCCATGTAATAATACCTGGATAAAGAAGAGCTCGCTGTTGTGCTTGTTAGTCCCTCCATCTTCTACTGATCCGAACCTTATAGCCCATCATCCTGATGGATCTGCTGGAAGAGTCTTCATTATTCTCTTATAGAAGGGATATTAGAATCACTTATATTCGCAGTATGTCCACAAGTAGCGGATTCCAGCTGGATGGCTCAGTATGTCTTATCTTTGGCGCTTTTTTTAAGTGTTCTTCTTGTCCGTAACAAACAACATAAAACTCATATAAACAACTACAAGTACTTACTCTTCCTCTGGTCTTTTGACTTCAACTGTCCATTTTGTCCTGTAGAATAGACACGGCCTATAAGATTAGATGTTCATATAATGCACATTGATTCGACTCCACTGCAGTATTTACCGTCGGATTCGCTGCTACTCTCTGTGGATTCGGATGATCCTCCGCTCTCCATGTCATCTGCTGGGGCTTCATCCATTTTCTTTTTCCTGTAAAGTTGTAAAATTTGAAGTCCCCTTGTGAGTCCGTGCAGTAAAAGAAGCCACAAGAAGTGTACCATACACTAAAATATACCCTTTAACCCCTTTAGGACATGGAAGTTTTTGGAATTTTCGCTCCACTTTTAAAAACTGGAGTGAAATAGAAAAAAAAATGAAATTCGGCCATATTTGGGGGGTCTTGTGTCTACGGTTTGCAATACTTACTTATGTCTTTCGTAAAGACACTCGCCCACCGCGTACACTATTACCAAGAAGTAGGGGGCAACAGCTGGTAAAATAAATCTGCTGTTATCCTCTATTTGATCTATAATGGTCGGCGTCTCTTCTATGTGCTTTCTTGGTACATCTAGAAAAGAAGAAACAATAGAAGTTATTAATAATCTGCCTTTTATTCATTAGGTCGTTAGTATTACAACTGTTAAGTCCAACATAAGTTGTTATTTGGGATGTAAGGACGGGCGGCTACACATGTACTTACCTTCATATTTTTTGCTAAAGGTTGGACCTGCATGTAGTGATGGTGATAGCAGCACAGCCATTAGTAACAGTTTGAGCATCATTCTCTCCTAGAGTCGTCTCTCTTGCTGTACAGACAGTAAACTCCTCCAGAATGAGGACATCACGTCTTTGACATCACAGATTGGAACCAAAGACCATAGTGACCTTGCAGCGTCCCAAACGAAGACCCCGGACACCTGAAATACATGGGGAGCTGGGAGGGTTAAGTGATGGCTTGTCACAGCTCACCATGTCCTAGCTTTGGCGCATTGTTTTTAAGTGTCGAATTTCTAACTATTTAGCTCACTGCTTGTTCATGCAAAAACATAACGAACAGCATAAAACTCATATAAAAAACTACAAGAACTTCCTCTTCCCCTGGTCTTTCATCCTCAACAGTAAATGTTACTGGGGCCAAACTATTACTTATAGTGCCCCCTATATTGGCCCCCAGTAATGATATTAACCCCACAGTAGCCCCAGTAGTAGTAGCCCTCCCCCGTGAGACCCATATTCTTACCTCCTCTTTGTAGTCTTATCGACACCCTTACCCTTCTCAGCGCTGCTGCGGGACGCTCGAGCTGATGGAGCTTCTTTTCTTCTCCACTCCTCCTAAGAAAACAATGAGAAGAGGTCACGAAAGTATGATCCCAGGTGCGCACACTGACGTCAGTGTGTGTGCCCGGCACAAGCGGCGCTACTAAAATCGGTATTTTTTATTATAAGGCTACAAGGTGTGTTGAGATACTTAGCACTACACACTCACTCAACATACATGAAAACTCCCCCCAAAAAATATGAAAATACGCTGGTTTTAAGATTTTTATTTATTTTTTCCTAAAATTTTTTGGAAAAAAAAAAACATAAACCAAATGAGGTATTAGTTTATAATACGGGCAAATGTAGCAAATACACAACGCTCCTTTTTCAGGAGTGATTCTGTTAAATTCACCATATTATGTAAGCTCGCAAGCGCACGTCAAGGGTCCTCATTTTCTTGCGAGTCCCTAACTATCAAAAAAGCCAAAAACACTAACTAAAAAAATAATTTGTGCAATGATCCTGGTATGTCAGACGGGGTCGCAGCATCTCCAGCAACTTGTCAAAGCTTGCAATGGTCAATCTGCTGTAAGAAAAAAACTTCTCGTCATGTCTGCGCAAGTCCTCGTACAGACAAGCAAACGTACTTTTTTTCTGGGCCTTGACACCCTATAGGGTGTGCCCAAAATCTCCATTTTTTTCTTCCTCTTCTTCCTCCTCCAGGGTTTGTAGTTGCTCTGCGATAAAGGTGCTGTAGACAATCCAGGACAGCAAGGCATTTTGGTTGCCTCTTGAGAAAGGCATGTTAATCTCTCCTGTGCTGAAAGGCTATGTAAAATGGTGCCTAGTGCTTATTTAGGGGATGTCTGGGGTTGGGCTATTTATTATTGAAATTGCGCGAATGATACGCAATTCATCCACAGTTCATCCGTGTTGGAAAAAACTTGTATCCGCGATCTCCTGCAATTATCTTCCACTGTGGATAATCTGCATGCAGAATCCGAGCCGCCCGTGGACATGAGGCCTTACCTCTTCCTTGTAGTCCAAGTTTTTAGCCTTATTAATCTAATATAATAGGAATGAGCCATGTAATAATACCTGGATAAAGAAGAGCTCGCTGTTGTGCTTGTTAGTCCCTCCATCTTCTATTGATCCAAACCTTATAGCCCATCATCCTGATGGATCTGCTGGAAGAGTCTTCATTATTCTCTTATAGAAGGGATATTAGAATCACTTGTATACGCAGTATGTCCACAAGTAGCAGATTCCAGTTGGATGGCTCAGTATGTCTTATCTTTGGCGCTTTTTTTTAAGTGTTCTTCTTGTCCGTAACAAACAACATAAAACTCATATAAACAACTACAAGTACTTACTCTTCCTCTGGTCTTTTGACTTCAACTGTCCATTTTGTCCTGTAGAATAGACACGGCCTATAAGATTAGATGCTCATATAATGCACATTGATTCGACTCCACTGCAGTATTTACCGTCGGATTCGCTGCTACTCTCTGTGGATTCGGATGATCCTCCGCTCTCCATGTCATCTGTTGGGGCTTCATCCATTTTCTTTTCCTGTAAAGTTGTAAAATTTGAAGTCACCTTGTGAGTCCGTGCAGTAAAACAAGCCACAAGAAGTGTACCGTACACTAAAATATACCCTTTAACCCCTTAAGGACATGGACGTTTTTGAAATTTTCGCTCCACTTTTAAAAACTGGAGTGAAATAGAAAAAAAAATGAAATTCGGCCATATTTGGGGGGTCTTGTGTCTACGGTTTGCAATACTTACTTATGTCTTTCGTAAAGACACTCGCCCACCGCGTACACTATTACCAAGAAGTAGGGGGCAACAGCTGGTAAAATAAATCTGCTGTTATCCTCTATTTGATCTATAATGGTCGGCGTCTCTTCTATGTGCTTTCTTGGTACATCTAGAAAAGAAGAAACAATAGAAGTTATTAATAATCTGCCTTTTATTCATTAGGTCGTTAGTATTACAACTGTTAAGTCCAACATAAGTTGTTATTTGGGATGTAAGGACGGGCGGCTACACATGTACTTACCTTCATATTTTTTGCTAAAGGTTGGACCTGCATGTAGTGATGGTGATAGCAGCACAGCCATTAGTAACAGTTTGAGCATCATTCTCTCCTAGAGTCGTCTCTCTTGCTGTACAGACAGTAAACTCCTCCAGAATGAGGACATCACGTCTTTGACATCACAGATTGGAACCAAAGACCATAGTGACCTTGCAGCGTCCCAAACGAAGACCCCGGACACCTGAAATACATGGGGAGCTGGGAGGGTTAAGTGATGGCTTGTCACAGCTCACCATGTCCTAGCTTTGGCGCATTGTTTTTAAGTGTCGAATTTCTAACTATTTAGCTCACTGCTTGTTCATGCAAAAACATAACGAACAGCATAAAACTCATATAAAAAACTACAAGAACTTCCTCTTCCCCTGGTCTTTCATCCTCAACAGTAAATGTTACTGGGGCCAAACTATTACTTATAGTGCCCCCTATATTGGCCCCCAGTAATGATATTAACCCCACAGTAGCCCCAGTAGTAGTAGCCCTCCCCCGTGAGACCCATATTCTTACCTCCTCTTTGTAGTCTTATCGACACCCTTACCCTTCTCAGCGCTGCTGCGGGACGCTCGAGCTGATGGAGCTTCTTTTCTTCTCCACTCCTCCTAAGAAAACAATGAGAAGAGGTCACGAAAGTATGATCCCAGGTGCGCACACTGACGTCAGTGTGTGTGCCCGGCACAAGCGGCGCTACTAAAATCGGTATTTTTTATTATAAGGCTACAAGGTGTGTTGAGATACTTAGCACTACACACTCACTCAACATACATGAAAACTCCCCCCAAAAAATATGAAAATACGCTGGTTTTAAGATTTTTATTTATTTTTTCCTAAAATTTTTTGGAAAAAAAAAAACATAAACCAAATGAGGTATTAGTTTATAATACGGGCAAATGTAGCAAATACACAACGCTCCTTTTTCAGGAGTGATTCTGTTAAATTCACCATATTATGTAAGCTCGCAAGCGCACGTCAAGGGTCCTCATTTTCTTGCGAGTCCCTAACTATCAAAAAAGCCAAAAACACTAACTAAAAAAATAATTTGTGCAATGATCCTGGTATGTCAGACGGGGTCGCAGCATCTCCAGCAACTTGTCAAAGCTTGCAATGGTCAATCTGCTGTAAGAAAAAAACTTCTCGTCATGTCTGCGCAAGTCCTCGTACAGACAAGCAAACGTACTTTTTTTCTGGGCCTTGACACCCTATAGGGTGTGCCCAAAATCTCCATTTTTTTCTTCCTCTTCTTCCTCCTCCAGGGTTTGTAGTTGCTCTGCGATAAAGGTGCTGTAGACAATCCAGGACAGCAAGGCATTTTGGTTGCCTCTTGAGAAAGGCATGTTAATCTCTCCTGTGCTGAAAGGCTATGTAAAATGGTGCCTAGTGCTTATTTAGGGGATGTCTGGGGTTGGGCTATTTATTATTGAAATTGCGCGAATGATACGCAATTCATCCACAGTTCATCCGTGTTGGAAAAAACTTGTATCCGCGATCTCCTGCAATTATCTTCCACTGTGGATAATCTGCATGCAGAATCCGAGCCGCCCGTGGACATGAGGCCTTACCTCTTCCTTGTAGTCCAAGTTTTTAGCCTTATTAATCTAATATAATAGGAATGAGCCATGTAATAATACCTGGATAAAGAAGAGCTCGCTGTTGTGCTTGTTAGTCCCTCCATCTTCTATTGATCCAAACCTTATAGCCCATCATCCTGATGGATCTGCTGGAAGAGTCTTCATTATTCTCTTATAGAAGGGATATTAGAATCACTTGTATACGCAGTATGTCCACAAGTAGCGGATTCCAGCTGGATGGCTCAGTATGTCTTATCTTTGGCGCTTTTTTTTAAGTGTTCTTCTTGTCCGTAACAAACAACATAAAACTCATATAAACAACTACAAGTACTTACTCTTCCTCTGGTCTTTTGACTTCAACTGTCCATTTTGTCCTGTAGAATAGACACGGCCTATAAGATTAGATGCTCATATAATGCACATTGATTCGACTCCACTGCAGTATTTACCGTCGGATTCGCTGCTACTCTCTGTGGATTCGGATGATCCTCCGCTCTCCATGTCATCTGTTGGGGCTTCATCCATTTTCTTTTCCTGTAAAGTTGTAAAATTTGAAGTCACCTTGTGAGTCCGTGCAGTAAAACAAGCCACAAGAAGTGTACCGTACACTAAAATATACCCTTTAACCCCTTAAGGACATGGACGTTTTTGAAATTTTCGCTCCACTTTTAAAAACTGGAGTGAAATAGAAAAAAAAATGAAATTCGGCCATATTTGGGGGGTCTTGTGTCTACGGTTTGCAATACTTACTTAAGTCTTTCGTAAAGACACTCGCCCACCGCGTACACTATTACCAAGAAGTAGGGGGCAACAGCTGGTAAAATAAATCTGCTGTTATCCTCTATTTGATCTATAATGGTCGGCGTCTCTTCTATGTGCTTTCTCGGTACATCTAGAAAAGAAGAAACAATAGAAGTTATTAATAATCTGCCTTTTATTCATTAGGTGGTTAGTATTACAACTGTTAAGTCCAAAATAAGTTGTTATTTGGGATGTAAGGACGGGCGGCTACACATGTACTTACCTTCATATTTTTTGATGAAGATTGGACCTGCATGTAGTGATGGTGATAGCAGCACAGCCATTAGTAACAGTTTGAGCATCATTCTCTCCTAGAGTCGTCTCTCTTGCTGTACAGACAGTAAACTCCTCCAGAATGAGGACATCACGTCTTTGACATCACAGATTGGAACCAAAGACCATAGTGACCTTGCAGCATCCCAAAGGAAGACCCCGGACACCTGAAATACATGGAGAGCTGGGAGGGTAAAGTGATGGCTTGTCACGGCTCACCATGTCCTAGCTTTGGCGCATTGTTTTTAAGTGTCGAATTTCTAACTATTTAGCTCACTGCTTGTTCATGCAAAAACATAACGAAGAGCATAAAACTCATATAAAAAACTACAAGAACTTCCTCTTCCCCTGGTCTTTCATCCTCAACAGTAAATGTTACTGGGGCCAAACTATTACTTGAAGTGCCCCCTATATTGGCCCCCAGTAATGATATTAACCCCACAGTAGCCCCAGTAGTAGTAGCCCTCCCCCGTGAGACCCATATTCTTACCTCCTCTTTGTAGTCTTATCGACACCCTTACCCTTCTTAGCGCTGCTGCGGGATGCTCGAGCTGATGGAGCTTCTTTTCTTCTCCACTCCTCCTAAGAAAACAATGAGAAGAGGTCACGAAAGTATGATCCCAGGTGCGCACACTGACGTCAGTGTGTGTGCCCGGCACAAGCGGCGCTAATAAAATTGGTATTTTTTATTATAAGGCTACAAGGTGTGTTGAGATACTTAGCACTACACACTCACTCAACATACATGAAAACTCCCCCAAAAAAATATGAAAATACGCTGGTTTTAAGATTTTTATTTATTTTTTCCTAAAATTTTTTGGAAAAAAAAAAAAACAAATGAGGTATTAGTTTATAATACGGGCAAATGTAGCAAATACACAATGCTCCTTTTTCAGGAGTGATTTTGTTAAATTCACCATATTATGTAAGCTCACAAGCCCACGTCAAGGGTCCTCATTTTCTTGCGAGTCCCTAACTATCAAAAAAGCCAAAAACACTAACTAAAAAAATAATTTGTGCAATGATCCCGGTATGTCAGACGGGGTCGCAGCATCTCCAGCAACTTGTCAAAGCTTGCAATGGTCAATCTGCTGTAAGAAAAAAACTTCTCGTCATGTCTGCGCAAGTCCTCGTACAGACAAGCAAACGTACTTTTTTTCTGGGCCTTGACACCCTATAGGTTGTGCCCAAAATCTCCATTTTTTTCTTCCTCTTCTTCCTCCTCCAGGGTTTGTAGTTGCTCTGCGATAAAGGTGCTGTAGACAATCCAGGACAGCAAGGCATTTTGGTTGCCTCTTGAGAAAGGCATGTTAATCTCTCCTGTGCTGAAAGGCTATGTAAAATGGTGCCTAGTGCTTATTTAGGGGATGTCTGGGGTTGGGCTATTTATTATTGAAATTGCGCGAATGATACGCAATTCATCCACAGTTCATCCGTGTTGGAAAAAACTTGTATCCGCGATCTCCTGCAATTATCTTCCACTGTGGATAATCTGCATGCAGAATCCGAGCCGCCCGTGGACATGAGGCCTTACCTCTTCCTTGTAGTCCAAGTTTTTAGCCTTATTAATCTAATATAATAGGAATGAGCCATGTAATAATACCTGGATAAAGAAGAGCTCGCTGTTGTGCTTGTTAGTCCCTCCATCTTCTACTGATCCGAACCTTATAGCCCATCATCCTGATGGATCTGCTGGAAGAGTCTTCATTATTCTCTTATAGAAGGGATATTAGAATCACTTATATACGCAGTATGTCCACAAGTAGCGGATTCCAGCTGGATGGCTCAGTATGTCTTATCTTTGGCGCTTTTTTTAAGTGTTCTTCTTGTCCGTAACAAACAACATAAAACTCATATAAACAACTACAAGTACTTACTCTTCCTCTGGTCTTTTGACTTCAACTGTCCATTTTGTCCTGTGGAATAGACACGGCCTATAAGATTAGATGTTCATATAATGCACATTGATTCGACTCCACTGCAGTACTTACCGTCGGATTCACTGCTACTCTCTGTGGATTCTGATGATCCTCCGCTCTCCATGTCATCTGTTGGGGCTTCATCCATTTTCTTTTTCCTGTGAAGTTGTAAAATTTGAAGTCACCTTGTGAGTCCGTGCAGTAAAACAAGCCACAAGAAGTGTACCGTACACTAAAATATACCCTTTAACCCCTTAAGGACATGGACGTTTTTTTGCATTTTTGGAATTTTTGCTCCACTTTTAAAAACTGGAGTGAAATAGAAAAAAAAATGAAATTCGGCCATATTTGGGGGGTCTTGTGTCTACGGTTTGCAATACTTACTTATGTCTTTCGTAAAGACACTCGCCCACCGCGTACACTATTACCAAGAAGTAGGGGGCAACAGCTGGTAAAATAAATCTGCTGTTATCCTCTATTTGATCTATAATGGTGGGCGTCTCTTCTATGTGCTTTCTTGGTACATCTAGAAAAGAAGAAACAATAGACGTTATTAATAATCTGCCTTTTATTCATTCGGTCGTTAGTATTACAACTGTTAAGTCCAAAATAAGTTGTTATTTGGGATGTAAGGACGGGCGGCTACACATGTACTTACCTTCATATTTTTTGCTGAAGATTGGACCTGCATGTAGTGATGGTGATAGCAGCACAGCCATTAGTAACAGTTTGAGCATCATTCTCTCCTAGAGTCGTCTTTCTTGCTGTACAGACAGTAAACTCCTCCAGAATGAGGACATCACGTCTTTGACATCACAGATTGGAACCAAAGACCATAGTGACCTTGCAGCGTCCCAAAGGAAGACCCCGGACACCTGAAATACATGGGGAGCTGGGAGGGTTAAGTGATGGCTTGTCACGGCTCACCATGTCCTAGCTTTGGTGCATTGTTTTTAAGTGTCGAATTTCTAACTATTTAGCTCACTGCTTGTTCATGCAAAAACATAACGAACAGCATAAAACTCATATAAAAAACTACAAGAACTTCCTCTTCCCCTGGTCTTTCATCCTCAACAGTAAATGTTACTGGGGCCAAACTATTACTTATAGTGCCCCCTATATTGGCCCCCAGTAATGATATTAACCCCACAGTAGCCCCAGTAGTAGTAGCCCTCCCCCGTGAGACCCATATTCTTACTTCCTCTTTGTAGTCTTATCGACACCGTTACCCTTCTCAGCGCTGCTGCAGGTCGCTCGAGCTGATGGAGCTTCTTTTCTTCTCCACTCCTCCTAAGAAAACAATGAGAAGAGGTCACGGAAGTATGATCCCAGGTGCGCACACTGACGTCAGTGTGTGTGCCCGGCACAAGCGGCGCTGATAGAGTTGGTATTTTTTTTATAAGGCTTCAGGGCCGGTAGTAACTGCTACCTCTGCATCCCCTATAGCTATGCCCCTGAGTCTATAGCTAGCTAATCAGTTTTTAAGTGTCGGATTTCTAACTATTTAGCTTATTGGTTGTTCATGCAAACGCAACGAACAACATAAAACTTTTATGATAAACTCCAAGAACTTACTCTTCCTCTGGCCTTTTGACTTCATCCTCAACAGTGAACGTGTCTGATGTTTTCTCCTGCTGTCCATTTTGTCCTGTAAAATAGACACGGCCTATAAGATTAGATGTTCATATAATGCACATTGATCCCCTCCACTGCCGGCCTGGAGTTGGAGACCCCATAAAATACTAGATAATGACATAAACCCCAATTCCCTAATATATTAGTAGAATGGCAGCTGCTCATTTTATCCCAACAATGTATATTGGGGAAAACTGAAAAAAGTTTGGTACCGTTAAAATCTCACGGTGGGGATCAATCTTTTCACCAATCTTTTACCATGTCTGAGAGATGTGTGTCCTAACTCCGGGACCCTCGCCTATCTCCAGATTAGGGTCTTGCATCTGGTAAAGCAATTGATAAGAGAATACAAGAGAGGTCATGGATGTGCGCAGCACTCTCCATTCACCTCTATGGGACTGACTCGGCCATCAGCTGTATAACCCTGCATTTTAGAAATCTGTGTGGGCCCCCGAGGTGAGAATCACATCTATCAGACATTTATCCTGCGGTTATGCCATAATTTCCTATATTTAAATAGATAAATTAGAATGTCTGCAGTGAAATGAATAAAGTTCACAATGCAGGATAGATAGATAGATAGATAGATAGGAGATAGATATGAGATATAGATAGATAGATAGGAAATAGATAGATACATATGAGATAGATAGATAGATAGATAGATAGATAGATAGATAGATAGATAGATAGATAGATAGATAGATAGATAGATATGAGATAGATAGATAGATAGATAGATATGAGATAGATAGATAGATAGATAGATAGATAGATAGATGAATTAGATTATTTTTGCAGTATTTACCGTTGGATTCTTCGCTGCTTTCTGTGGGTTTGGATGGTCCTCCGCTCTCGATGTCATCTGGGGTATCATCCGTCTTCTTTTTCCTTTAAAGTTATAAAATTAGAAGTCACCTTGTGAGTCCGCGCAGTAAAACAAGCTCCAAGAAATGTACCGTACACTAAAATATACCCTTTAACCCCTTAAGGACGTGGACCTTTTTTTTGCATTTTCGGATTTCCACTTTAAAAAATGGAGTGAAATGAAATGTCTACAGCCCACAATACTCACTTATGTCTGTCAAAGAGACACTTGCCCAACGCACACAACATTACCACGAGGTAGGGGGCACTGCTGGTGGTATAAAGATGATCTTATCTTCTACCCAATCTATTATAGTGGTTTTTTCTATCTTCTCTGGTACATCTAGAAAAGAAGCAACAATAGAAGTTATTAATAATCTGCCTTTTATTCATTAGCTCATTAGCATTACAACTGCTAATTCCAAAATGAGTTGTTCTTTGGGATGTAAGGACGGGCGGCTACAAATGTACTTACCTTCATATTTTTGTCGGACGATAGGACCTGCATGGACTAATGCTGATAGCAGCACAGCCATGATTATCATTTTCCCTAATATTCTCTTCTTACGTTCTCTCGCTTGCTGAGTAAACAGTAAACTCCTCCACAATGAGTTCCTCTCACGGTAACATCACTTTATATACCTGCAGCGTCTGTGACATCACGGATTGGAATGAAAGACAATAGTGACCTTGCAGCGTCCCAAAGGAAGACCCCGGACACCTGACATATGTGGGGAGCTGGGAGGGTTAAGTGATGGCTTGTCACGGCGGCACTTACCAGACTCCTTTCCCTGAGGGATAACACACAGCCAAAGACAGAGTATAACTGCAGGCCACCGTTGACCCCCGTAGCATAGGGAATGCCAATAAACAGGATGGTGGGGGTAGTAGTTTTCACGGGTGACGCCAAAGTTCCTACACACCGGAATGATACTTGGTGGAGAATAATTTCAGACACAGACAGTCTTTCAGTACCCCGGGTCCCTAGGAACGGTTAGGGCCCGGTATAAACTTTACTTTCGTTAACTTGCATAAACTATTATTACAAGGCAATTTAGGTGCAGTCTATATAGTGCAGGCAAGACAAGAAGTATGAGGTCAGGGAGGAAACATAGGATGACACCGGTCCTGCAGTCTACGTTATCTGACAGGAACCGCTCCTGGAAAGGAGCACTTCAGAGGAGGAAAAGGGGTAGGGTCACTCCACACACAATCCGTCAGCAATTATTAACTTGAAGAGAGTACTTCTACGCGGTGATCCTGGCTCTAGACGGCCACATAGGAAATCTTGAAGAATTTACTTAGTACCTCTGCACTAGCCTTGTCAGGAAAAGTGATTACTTACAATTGCTCACTTTCTCTTACTGAGGCTCACTCCACTCACATCCAAAATACAGTCATCACAGGATATCTCTCCTCCGCTTCCATCTTCACCACAAGGAAGCTGAAGGTGCTTCCATGTGGCTCTGTGTTAGGTGGCACACTGCTAGCAGGCAACATGGAACTGAACTCCTTTCCGGCTCTCAAGCACTCCTATTTATACCCTCTCTCATACCACATGACATGACAGACTGATACATTTACATGCAGACTATGATTTTATTAAAGTTAACCTCTCAAGTGCTGCAGCTGTGCAACACACACACTGGAAATACCAAGACAGGTTTTGCACAGTGCATCTACATAAGACAAACATGTAGGACATTTATGGAGGGGACCAGGATGATGTTCTGGGCCACTGCAACTTAATACAAGCATCATATGCAGACGTGTACATGTATGTGTGATGTCACAACAAGCAGTAAACATGAAGCATCCATCTCTGTATCTTTCTACTATGACCAGTCTTGTGTCAGAGGATTCCTGCTAGAACATGGCCATCATGGGGGCCGGTAGTTACCGTTACTGGAGTGCTAATGGATCAGAGGACCTTCTGATGGACCCTGATGATACCTGTGAGGCGGCCCTCATAGATATCTGTTGGACCTAAAGGCTCCTCTGCCACCATGAATAAGTCTACTGCTGCCGGAATCCATATCTTGCTAAGAATGTCAAAAACATTTAGGGTTATTACAAATGATCTTCTGTTATAAACCGCGTTTTCGTATGATGCGAGGCAACAAAAAGGAAGGCTCCTCCGGGAAACATGGGCTGCAAAACATCGCAAATCGCGGCATTATTCAGCCATGTAGCCTCCTACAAAACATCGCTGATGTGAAGGAACCCATTGGAAAACATGGGCTTCACATACATGCCGTTTGTAGCGCTGTCGCATCACAAGAAGATTACATGATTTTGTTGCCCTGTAAAATCAGCCTTTTAACCTCAAAAATGTGTTAATGTGGATTTATACAGAACTGTGCAAAAGTTTTAGGTAGTTGTGAGAAAAATGCTGCAAAGTGAGAATTTATTTTCAAAACTCAAGGTGTCTGCAGGACAATGACCCCAAACATCCAGAGACAGAAGGATTTGTGCAAGCCTTCATCCACAGAAGATCTGTGCTTAGTTCTCCAAGATAATTGGAACAACCTCCTGCTGAGTTCCTTCAGAAACTGTGTGCAAGTATCCTTAGAACTTGTGTACAGTACTATATATTGCTATTTGATCAGGTTATAGGCTCACAGTCATGTGACCTTTTTTGGTTCAAAAACATTTTATTAAACATAAAAAAAAATTGCGGGGATTGGGAAGAATAGGGGTAGGACTGGGTAGTCATGAGCATTCCTCAAAATTGTAATTTCTGCCGCAATCCATATGCAGAACCGAACTAAACATTCTCCATATGGGGCACCTCAGCCCATCAGTACCACAGTCTCACAGGGGAATAACATGGACCTCAGGAATCGCCGGGTTGCACACAGACTCAGTGGGCGCACCCCCCACTGGATTGGGCAGGAGAGTCCGTCTGTGCTAGGCTTGGCCATCCCCAATCTAGGCGTCCATTTGAACTTTTATGAATCTGTCTTGTTAGTTACAGCCCCCAAATCTCCAAATGGGTACCCCCCTCCGATGGGACTCCCATGATCCTGCTCTTCCGGCACTAGGCCCAAGGTTGGAATCTAAACAGATAAACATATAAACACCACAAGCCGGGACAGGCCAGGAAGTGTCATATCCAGGGTTAAACACAAGAGGAAGGGTCAGATTAAAAAAAACAAAACAAAACACAGGCCCAGGTCCTGGCCCTCTCTTCTTCGGGACCTGTCCCCCACAACCCAGATCCTTCATCTCAGGGGCGTCCAACGCCAACCACCTTCCAAGTCCATATGAAGACCTGAAAGCCTTCCAGGTCTGCCACGTGCGATAGTTTTTTCCCCCAGGCCTCTGGCTCCACCGCCCCCAGCTCCTCAAAATGTATGAGCGTGTGTAGCTCCTCCACCCACATCACCTGGGACGGGCCATTAGTGGAGCGCCACAGTCCCAGGATAATCCTTTTAACTGCTATAATTGGTTCGGGGAACATAGAGAGAAGAGCCAGCTCCGGGGAGGGAGTCAATTCTGTAGGACAAATGTGGTTGTAGAGCCCCACCACTTCCCTCCAGAGGCTCGACACCAGAGGACAGTCCCACCATATATGTGCCGTTGTGCCCCTGCTGTTGTTACATCTCCAGCAAGTGGGGGAGATCTGGGCAAACATTCCCTAGAGTCGATCCTGTACCATCTAGATAGTATTTGGAAATTCAGGTCCTGGATTCTACCCGCCGAGGCATGTGGCCTTTTTTAATCGCTTTTATCAATGTTGCTCACAGACCTGCATTTATTCAGGTGGCCTTTTCTGTTCCTCAACAGCCTCAGCTAATTGATGCACGAACCTTGTAGAGCAGAGGTTCCCAAACTTTTTTGCGCTGTCGACCACTTGACCATTTTTTTGCTTTCCGTAGACCGTCTGCCTGCCGAAGACCGGCTGCACACGACTGGGTCAGATTCAGCATGCAGAAGCCCTCAGCGGAATCCGACCCTGTGCCCAGCTGGCATCCACACATAGCTGCCGTTTCTTCTTCTTTTCTGTACTGCGGATGGTCCGCATAGCTTGCAGTACAGATTTTTTTTTTAAACCCCTGCTTTTGTCAATTGCGGAAGGGCGGACTTCTATGGAAGCCGTCCACATGGAATCCGCTTAAAAATAAAACATGCTGCAATATTTCTTCCGCAAGCAGAAAATCGCAATTGATTTCCGCTCGGGTGCAGAAAAAAGCAATTTTCAATATCATGTTATGGGCGATATCTGCTGCGGAATTCGTAGGCGGGCACCTACTCCGGATTTCCCAATGCAAATCGGCCGTGTGCAGCCGGCCTGTTGCATTTTCCTTAACTTATTAAAGTCCAATGGGTTTTTCACAGGTGACACAGCGCTGCTGTCGATTAATAGATGAGTTTCAATTTTTAAAAAGGGGAAAGGAAAAAAATGGGAACTAGAAAAAGCCCAAATGCCTGGTGACGTGCCGGTTTGCAGTTGAGCTGTTTTTCATGCATTACGGGCAAGACGCATTTACTAAAAAGTGCTTTCTCTCCACAGATCTAGTGATAATTTGCCGAGCCCGCAGCAAGAAGCAGGTGCTGCCTCAACAGCCTACAGTAGGGGAGCACGACAGTGTGCCATCCGTCAGCAGCCAACTGCTTCCAAGGAGAGTGGGAAGACCCCCAGCTGCGATGCCAGTAAATGCCCCAGTTGTAGCATCAGTACAGAGGCAGGAAGAGATGCAAAAACAGGTCATGGCACTCCTTGAGCGTCAAAGCCCTCCGAATGATGCGGCCCAATTATTTAGTGGCCATAATTCTAAGAACCATGCCCGAACACCGGCGGCTAACGAATCAAGGAGAAGTCCTTCACCTGTTAGAAATGTCTTGCCCCCCAAAGGTACCCTATGAGCTGCACTATAATATCAAGCAGTTCAGGCTGCACCATCAACAATGTGTGCTTGCCAATATGCAGCCTCCACTTCCACCTCCCCCCACCCCTCCACCAGCAACACCCCCACCTCAGCAGTACCATAGCCATGAATATGGTGCATACCAACCCCGTCATCCTCATGGCAATATGCACACCCGCCAGCCGTACGGCATCTGTCTTCTACCAGGGGATCCCCTCATAGCTGGAGCAAACTCCACAACAGTCAGCTGCGCCCTCTATGTGATCTACAGCTTCTGGCAGTGACACAGATCCCCAGGACCAAAGTCTAGAGGCATCTTTGTTTAAAAAAAATTGAAGTTGTCTTTGTTGTGTATTTTTAAAAAGAGAAAATAATAAAACATTTTTTTAATAAAAATATTGTGTTTTTGTTTCATTTTTGACGCCGCAGTGAAACAAGCAATTTTTTGCGCACATAAGTAGATACGCAAAAAAAAATAGCTCTATTACAACCGATGTCCATTTTTTACAAGTGCAAAAAAAGTGCACCTGTAAAAGATACGACAGAGTGTACAAATCAGAGCGCCGCATCACACTGATGGAATCCCCTGCCACAGCTGCCATAGCAGGGGATTGCTTGATCTCCATGGGGCATCCCCTCATCACTGAACACTGTGACAGCACTAGTACAGTGTTCATTGATGAGGGGACTCCCCACGGCAATGATTTTCTGGGGGTGGGGGTTGGGCTTGAAATATAAGCCCTACCCCAAAATAATCCCTAGCTGCAGACAAAAAAGAATAAAAAAGAAATACATCACCTTAGAAGTGCGGTCATCTCTAGCGGAACTTCTCCCTGGTCCTCTTCTTCAGCATCTCTTCTGGTCGTGGATTGAAAAATCCCCGCCTCCTGAAAGCGCTGCCTCTGATTGGTGCATCTAAAGTGATGTTTAGGGTTTTTTCTGCAGCTATGAATTGCTTTTGGAGTGGGGCTTGTATTTCTAGCCCCCCACCGAAAATCCTCACTGCAGAGGATGCCTTTATCCCATTGCTTCCAATGGAGCAGCAGCAGTGCCGACCCCATTGAAAGGAATGGGATAGCATCGCGATCCTCTGCCACCGGTGTGGCAGGGGATTTCCCTCATCACTGAACACTGCAGTGGCAGAGGATTGCAATCTTCTCCCTATGTTATCAATAGGACCGGCGCTGCAAATATTGTCTATTTATATAATTGGGGTTGCAGATACAAGGTGGGGATCTCCCCCGAGTTGATTTGTCTTTTTATTCGGGCACAATAGGTATCCTGCTCTTATTTCTTTTTTTTTTGGCAAGATCCTTTTTTATTAGGTTCTGATATTTTATTATGTGCGTAGCCCTGGTTGATGTTGGATGCTAATGTGCTTTAGTCCACACTGGGTAATAGAGCTTCTATCATTGGGCCATCCGCAGACGCTTGCTCTGTTGTATCACCTTAGCTGATATCGGGCGCATGCGCACTCCTGCCAGTATGGGGAGACAGGGGCTTGAATGTTCTGTGATCTGCAGACGCTCGCTCCTGTATACCGCATCATCCCGCGAGACTTCTGTGGTCTTGCACATGCGCGGTAGTACCATTGAGACGACGACAGAACATCATTCTACTGTGTGCATACCGGATGCCTGAAGCGGGCCAGACTAACCACATCTTATAATTGTGGGGTAACCGGAAATTGGGGGGTGTGTACTTGAAGCACCTCATGCTTCTTAGACAGTGTTTGTGTTAAAATGTGGTGGGCTTGACAAAGGTCCAACCGGGGACCGAAACGTCGCCTTCTTTGTACTATGGGAGAATAAAACTCATTGTCATTCTCTGCACCCATTGATGCTGCTACGCTTCCTTTTTACATGGTATTGCACTACGGAATTGGTCTGGATCCATGTGTGGCTGTTGCATCCATCAAGAGGATCCAGCCACAGGTGTGGTATATTTAATGTGCTGCTGGGGCCTCTATTTATACATTATCAGGAGGATATGTTATAAATGTCATTTTTCTGAAACCCCCCAAAGCAATATCTCAATACTGCCAATATGTTACAAGGTGTGTTGAGATACTTAGCACTACACACTCACTCAACATACATGAAAACTCCCCCCAAAAAATATGAAAATACGCTGGTTTTAAGATTTTTATTTATTTTTTCCTAAAATTTTTTGTAAAAAAAAAAAAACCAAATGAGGTATTAGTTCATAATATGGGCAAATGTAGCAAATACACAACGCTCTTTTTTCAGGAGTGATTTTGCTAAATTCACCATATTATGTAAGCTCGCAAGCCCACGTCAAGGGTCCTCATTTTCTTGCGAGTCCCTAACTATCAAAAAAGCCAAAAACACTAACTAAAAAAATAATTTGTGCAATGATCCCGGTATGTCAGACGGGGTCGCAGCATCTCCAGGAACTTGTCAAAGCTTGCAATGGTCAATCTGCTGTAAGAAAAAAACTTCTCGTCATGTCTGCGCAAGTCTTCGTACAGACAAGCAAACTTACTTTTTTTCTGGGCCTTGACACCCTATAGCAGTGGTGGCGAACCTATGGCACGCGTGCCAGAAGCGGCACTCAGAGCCTTCCCAGCTGGCACTCGCCACCATCGGCCGCTCACCACATTAGTAAATACCGGCAGGGGTGCCGCAGCTTCCCTGCTGGTATGCACTCAGCAGCACTGCTAGAGGCGCTGATCCCGGCGCACACTGTGACGTCAGTGTGCAGCCGGATCCTCCTCCCCCCTCCTCTGATGTCTCCTACTTGGTTTCGCGAGAGCAGGGAAGGGAGGAGGTGTCCGGAAGCACGTCACAGTGTGCTCCTGGGATCAGTGACAGCAACAGGGCCAAACAGAAGAGGTGGGGGGTATTTGGGTCTCAGAGGGTAGTGGGGGCGCTATTACTACAGGGGCCACTGTGGGATGTCACTATTACTACTGGGGATTCCGTGAAGTGTCACTATTACTACTGGGGACCACTGTGGGGTATCACTATTACCACTGGGGCCGCTGTGGGATGTCACTATTACTACTGGGGGCTACTGTGGGATGTCACTGTTACTACTGGGGGCTGCTGTGGGATGTCACTATTACTACTGGGGGTGCTGTGGGATGTCATTATTACTACTGGGGCCGCTGTGTGGTGTCACTATTACTACTGGGGCCACTGTGGGATGTCACTATTACCACTGAGGCCACTGTGTGGTGTCGCTATTACTACTGGGGGGCCACTGTGCGGTGTCACTATTACTGCTGGGGCTGCTGTGCGGGGTCACTATAACAACTAAAGCCGCTTTGGGGGGGTCACTATAAGCGCAGGGGCTGCTCTGGGGTTGTCACCCTTACTGCTGGGGCCGCTCTTGGAGGGGTCAATATCACTGCTGGGATATGTTTACACGAAGTGGAAATGCTGCAGAATGTCCTCAGCGGAAATTTTCGTGGCAAATTCCATAGCATTTCCGTATTCAAAAGAAGTCAAAATCTGCACCCAGTCTATTTTGAAATAGCCCTGTCCTTTTAAGAACGACGGAGGTAAAAATGATACGTCGTGATAAGCCCCACCCCCGACGTGTTGGCACTTTGCGATAAATAAGTGGGTTTTGAGTTGCAGTTTGGGCACTCGGTCTCTAAAACGTTCGCCATCACTGCCCTATAGGGTGTGCCCAAAATCTCCATTTTTTTCTTCCTCTTCCTCCTCCAGGGTTTGTAGTTGCTCTGCGATAAAGGTGCTGTAGACAATCCAGGACAGCAAGGCATTTTGGTTGCCTCTTGAGAAAGGCATGTTGATCTCTCCTGTGCTGAAAGGCTATGTAAAATGGTGCCTAGTGCTTATTTAGGGGATGTCTGGGGTTGGGCTATTTATTATTGAAATTGCGCGAATGATACGCAATTCATCCACAGTTCATCCGTGTTGGAAAAAACTTGTATCCGCGATCTCCTGCAATTATCTTCCACTGTGGATAATCTGCATGCAGAATCCGAGCCGCCCGTGGACATGAGGCCTTACCTCTTCCTTGTAGTCCAAGTTTTTAGCCTTATTAATCTAATATAATAGGAATGAGCCATGTAATAATACCTGGATAAAGAAGAGCTCGCTGTTGTGCTTGTTAGTCCCTCCATCTTCTACTGATCCGAACCTTATAGCCCATCATCCTGATGGATCTGTGTTAAGAAAATTGTAGATCAATGTATCAGTTAATTATTCTATATTGCATTGTAGACTAGGAATATATAGCAATGAAGGGGTTAAACGAAACTCTTCTATAGGCCTGCATGTCTTCTGAGGAAGAAAGATTAGAAGATCAGCCAGTCTATTAAATCACTCATGTATGTTTATAGTATAACATACACAGGGAGAAGTGACTAGACTATATGGCACCTTCCCAGGCCTTCCTTCTCCCTGAATTTATGACGGTCTTATTGTATGTAATAGATACACTTAAGGAGGTGTAACTTATGTTAATCACTTTTATTTTAAGCCTATCATATATCCTTATTCACCTTGGAGGTATAAACTTTTGCTGTGATGTCATTTATAATATATAATCTTTGACCACCTTAAAATTAGAGCAGAAATCATCTGATATAGCTCAGGCTAGTGTGATGTGTTTCTCCTGGGCCCAGACTTCTGCACGGGATCTGGGACCGTCTTCTCTTTGATAAACACATAAATTCTCCTTACATTTTTGGTCCTTCGAGCCGGAATCACTCACTGCAGAGGGAGAGGACAGCCTGGCTGTGAAAAGGTGGGTCTGAAGTACTCTCCGATCATTAAAAGACCTCCGTCTTGCTTAGACGTAATTAGAGGCCAGTCGGGCATCCTGTCTGAAACAGTGACGTTTTTCCGAACTAGCCGGAGAATTTGGAAGCCTCCCAGATAACGTGTAGTAAGTATAACAATGGTTAAACTTTTCTTCTCTCTTCTTCTTCTTCTGTATACTTTAGTGTTAGTAGAATTTACAATGTGTATTGTAAATGAGAGGCAATCATAGACGAAGGGACAATAGCAGTAGTCTATGTGAAATGTGTAAGGTAAATGAGAAGTATAGACGAATGGGTTGCCAAAGGGGCAATAGCAGTAGTCTATGTGAGACCATAGCCATTGTGAGAAGGCTACAGGAAAGAATTAACTCCGTGCGACACGTAAAAAGTGGTTAGATGACGTCATGGGACACAGGGGTGTCCAGGAACTTTACTTCTTATCTTTCTATTACTTTCTCTTTGATATTGTGTTATAGAGTAACTAAGAATATGAAGAGGGCGGCCGCCTACTAACATAATGTACTATTTGTATTGCTGTCTTATATTGCATGAAGTGAATGTGTGAGTGATTGAGATGAGTGGAATAAATAAATAAATTAAAAGTTCTAGTTGTAAAGAATTATGTGATACAATACGGACAAAATCAGCTAAAAGATCAGCAGAAATACGGATTATCTGCTGCTGAAGTCTGGTTAAAAGAAGCCCCAAACTGTCACGCCCGTATAAAAATAGACGCCCGACAGTTTGATGGACAATTCAAAGGGTTAATGGGGAGTTCCAATTGAATGAAAAATAGAGAGAGCAGATAGAATAATTCTATGGCCAGATTGGAGTTCTGTAGAAGGAAATTAGAATGGGAGGGGAGGAGATGGTAGACCCCTTCCATAGTATAATCAGGGGGCATGAGAGATGATCCTAATGCTGCATATAATCAGCCATTAAGGAACACGTTTGTAAGTGCAGTAAAGAAGGAAATAGGAGGTTATATAATGAGATACATAGTTACCCTGAGGATGGGATCGTTGCAGGATGTTTTGCAATATGCAAAACATGCAGAAAAGTGTTACAAAGAAAAGGGTCAGAAAGTGAGGTTTTTTATACAGGGAGAGGAATGTGATATGATGGTTCAAGAAAGTCAGAGAGGTTATTGGATAGCAAGAGGATGTGAAAGTAGAGACAGAGGGAGAAGCAGAGGTCGGGTGCAGCTCGGGGATTTAAATGTGTGTTTGAATAATGGAAGTCTAGTGATTTTGCCTGAGAGTGCCCTGAGAAACAATGTTCTCAGCGACCTTGGGGAAAAATGACTAGGAGGGGTGGATGTACAACACTTGGAGGATCTCATGGCAATCTCCACTGCCTGAGATAGATCTCCAGGTGAATGGGTGGATGATTACTTTCCTGGTGGGCTAAGGAGCCACCAGGACATTAATACATCCCAATATGTAGCCAATGTTAAATGTAGTAATAGTCATATCCTGGTAAGAGGGGTTAATGGCCAGACCTACAGGGAATCCCTCTCTGAACCAGTTATAACAGACCTAGAGACAAATAAGCCTGTGAAATGTCAGATTATATAGTCCCGAATATGTCCAGTAAATGTGTTGTAATGAGATATTATGATAAAATTAGGTATACCTTCACCAGAGTACCTCAGGGCTGCTGTGAATCTCCAACAATTGTCTCCCAGGCTATGTCAGCACACTTAGCCCAGTTCCAGCCTCTTAGAGGTAGTCAGCGACTACTGCATGTTGGTAGTCAGCAGCAGACAGTGGAGAGAATTGTGGGGGGACACAGTCGTACTCTTGAGGTTTATTTATGAGCAAGGCCATAAAGTAAACATGTAGAAACTCCAATACGGTCAGCAAACGGTTAAATATTTGGGGTATAACCTGTCAGATGAAGGTAGGCAAGCAATTCTGGAGGTCCCAAAACTATGAGCAAATGATCTCCTTTTTTGGGAATGAGAATGTTACGTGTGCTGCTGGGATTTGTTGTTCTATTGTGTTTCCAGCAGCACAGCACTCACAGGGTTAATGATTGAGCTGGCTGGGTGTGGTGCTGTCTGCTAGCCAATCCCCCTGGTCAGTCTATCAGGTGGGCCGTCATGAATGCTTGTCTGGTGAGGGTTGCAGTGTGATCAGGTTCATGTCCGTTTGTACGTTTAAATTCTGTCAGTTTTGTGTTAGCTTGCTGTGTGTCCTGCTATCGGTGTCCTGTCCTGTTGCAGCTTTCTGTGTGAACTCTGTCCGGTTCTGCTGGACTCCTGGTTAGTGTAGGGACTAGCAGTATAACCAGGAGCCGTGAAGTGGCCTGCTAGCTTTCAACATCTTGTACAACATGTCAACCAATACCTGGTATTTATATTCAGCTTCCAATCTGTTACTAGTGGTTGCATGTTGTATGCAGTGTATTCTGGGTCTGTCATGTGGCATGTGAATGCATCCTGTTCTGGTGTGTGGCTCCTAGGATCAGCTAGGGCCCAGATCCGAAGACCGCTGGGCTGCCCTTATTAGGGCAATGTCCCCGCTTAGGTAGGGCCACTATCATCCTCCCTTGTAGCACAGGGTCAGTTGCCTGAAACCGGTGTGAGTCCCGTGTGACCCTGGTGATACCCGTGTGCGTCCCCTTTGGTCATGATCATGTGGGTTCCGTGCTTTGCTTGCCCACACGATCGTAACAGACAAACTTCTATAGCTCCTGGATCTCAAATTCTGCATCTCTGACAGCGCTTCTTACCAGAATCATCTATGATGACCCTCTGGCTGCAGCCGGCAGGATCCAGTGAGATGGGCCTCTGAGGAAGCCTTTGTCAGGTTAAAACAGACTCTGGTGGGCACATCAGTCTGGGGGGCTGCTGAACTAGAGCAAGCCCTTTGTGCTAACTGTTGACTCAGGAGAAGGATATATCACCTCTGTGTTAACTCAGGAACACGTGGGAAGCAGACCGCTGGCATACTACTCTTGCAGATTAGATCCAGTGGCCGAGCGTTCCCAGCCTGTGTACAAGCGGTAGTCAGACCTTCTGCCACTATAGTGCTGTCCCCACACACTGAGTACCGTACGCAGTTAGTTATACTCATATCTTAGTCCTCCTAGACATCCCCCTGCAGGACACTACTGCTCTCAGCCACACCTGACAACCTAGGGATGTGCTACGCTCCATCCATCCACCTTACTGCCTATTTCTTCAGACGGTCCTCCATACAACTGTCTAGGAGAGATGGCACATAAGGTGTTACTCAGACCAGATCTGCAGGATGTATCTCTTGTAGATGCTGAATACACTCTTTGTAGATGGGCTGTACATCTCCGTTAAAAAAAAAAAAAAAAAAAAAAGCTATCTTACCTAAATTGTTCTTCAGATGTGCAGCAGTTTTGAGCCATGGCCTGTGTCATGTCTCAACAGGGGGGATGGTAGCACTCATATGGACAGTGTTCACAGCCTAGGGGTTTACAAACTACTCTAAAAAAAAATTTTTTTTGTCTTGTATTATTTGTGCTAAACAATGCAGAAGGGAGTATAAGACCAGGAGGGGGCGCCGTCCTACACATGGGGGATGCTGGGAGAGCTCTGAGTGTAACTTCTATAGAAGGAGTGACGAGCGCCATACTGGTAGATCTGCTCCCTGACCTACTGACTGCAATCCCTGCTAGCCGTCATAAACCAGCCCTGCAGTCACACCGTTTCTGCCGTCACACGGCTAAATGTCTGACCATTGTCTATGTGTATAGCATCCCTCACTCTTCACTTCGCCATACCGTGCACATCTCCAGCCCTTTACCTTCTGTATCACCCCATTACCTGTAGTATGTAAGCTGGTTGGAGCAGGACCCTCACCCCCTTACTTGTAGTATGTAAGCTCGTTGGAGCAGGACCCTCACCCCTATTGTTTCCATCAGCTGATTACTATGTAACCGCGGTTCTGTAATGTTTGTACTTCTGTCTTTCTGTATCCCCCGTCTATGTAAGCGCTGCGGGATATGTTGGCGCTATACACAAAGATTATTATAGATGTGTGTCAGATGAGGGACTTGTTGGCATTGCACACAAAGGGGTAAGGCGTGGCTAGATGCTTGCCTGGCTTGATAGTACTCCTAGTCAGGCCACGTCCCTGGTGGCCATCTTAGTGCTAGTCATGGCCTGCGGCCATTTTAGTACCTGCTGTAATACCTTCGGCCGCCGCCCAGACGCCATCTTGGCTCCTTACATCCCATAGCTGTACCTTCTACCTGGCATCCCAATGCTTGCACTTGTAGTACACAACACCAGTGATTAGTGCCTTCTCTGAACTGCATAGGAATAGTCAGCAGCCTCCATCACTGTCCTCTGTGTGTTGATGATATGTTGTCTATCTTATTAAGTGTGTGCTATAAGATGGGGTCAGCTCACAAATGGTTAAATCGTCTGTTACATGGGAGTGCTTCTTTCACCCTCGCCCCCACCTTTCAGCTTTAGAGTTCAGTGAGGGAGGGAGGGGGGAGTGTGACTGACTCTAGCCATGCTCTGCTTGCTTGATATGAATAGACCTGTAATGAAGATGATCAGGAATGAAGTTTAGTATAAACCTGTGTGAACAGGGAACGTCCATTCTTGCTGTTATTTGTGTACATGTCCGTTCTGTGATTGGTTTGCAGTGATTTTGATTGTTAAATGGTGTTTTCAATGTGATAATGTCATGTAAGATATAATAATAATGAAGTTGTTGATAATGTGAGAGCTGAGTGTCCCTATTACGGGAAGGATAGCACAAGGATGCTGCAGTTATCTGTAGGAGTCCAGCCACAGCTAAAGCTCTGTTTATCTTACTCCATCACCTCTCCTTGATAAGAGAAATTCCTGAGGGGGGGTTGTTAACATTGGAGGATCAAGCGACTGCAGATGATTGGAGTAGTAGTAGTTGTGTGAATCTTAATGTTATGCAGTAAATATTGTGTATAGAGAATGTTAATAATAATTATATGAGATAGAAAGACTTGACCCCACGATAGATAAAAGTTAATGACAAGTCCTCACGCTGTGATGAACGTAAAATGTGTGATTAAGCTTCTTCACTGTACCTACCCCTCACAGATAAGTGATCCATGTTATACATTGAGTTTGCTGTTTCCACCTGTGAACGGGGACCAAATGCCTGCTGTTGCCTCTGATCCTGGGGTTAGACTTGCTTCGCGCTACCTGGTAATGGGACCAAGGCAGACTATGGGAGACTGCCTGAGGGATGCTGTGCGGAGAGGAGAACCGTAAGGGCACGCTGTCTCTGGGATATGGCCTGAGCTACAGAGAGCACGCACAGATGTGTGATGGTTGTGTGGTGACCGGGCCTAGAACAGGTGCCAGGTACAGCCCCTAACGGGATTGTGCTTGGTACAACTGATAATGCCTATATACCTCATGACCTCCGAGGGTAACAGCAAGGGCCGTGTCCGGAGAACTAGGGACACCTCTCCCAAAGGTTCCTCTGACCCATCGGGGTCCCAAGGGGGGTACCGGACGAGTATGGGACGAGAAATCGGATGGCTGCAGGGGGTTTGAGTCTCTTCTTGCATGGTGGGTAACAGTGAATAAAAATGTAGACTGGATTATATATATATATATTATAACCAACAGAGATTTGTTAATTATGCAAGAGATGCAATCAAGGGCCTAGCGGAACAACTAGGACACACCTTACACTTATTGCATGGCAAAATAGAATGGCTCTCGATATGTTACTAGCAGAAAAAAGAGGAGTTTGTAAAATGATTGGAGGTTATTGTTGTACTTTCATTCCTAATAACACGGCACCTGATGGTAGTGTTACTCGAGCACTGGAAGGGTTAAATGCATTATCAAATGAACTAGCTGATAACTCTGGCATAGACGATCCATTCACAGACTGGTTGGAAAACTTGTTCGGACACTGGTCACAAGTCATATACTCCACACTAGTCTCTATGTCAGTATTTGCCTCCATTCTAGTACTTTGCGGTTGCTGCTGTATCCGAGGACTGTTACAAAACCTTATTATTATTATTAACACTTCCATCACCAAAACTATGTTTCAAAATATACAAGATGACGAAGAACAAGATGCCTTACTGGGTCAGGTGACCACCTCTGTATGACAAGTGATGGGTAAAAGTTCTACGAAGAAAGCGCCATTTTACTTTGATGATTTTGAAGTGTGACATTTTGATTCCAGTGCGTTCTGATTGTACCGGAGGATTGCTCTAAATCACTGATGGACATTTCGATAAGTAAGATCTTATATCATGATGGACAATCATTTATATATGAAGAAAGGAACATCAATTGGATAATAAATCAAGGCCAAGCTTCTCTTGGGGGGCGGGCCTAATTTTGGGTACAATTAGTGGAATGACTTCACATATATATATGCATCAATGTAATACTTTTATATGAAATAATTACATACTTAGTATTGAAGTGTGAACCCAGGCCTCCTGGTAATAAAGCTTCGGGCCGCAGCCAGGGGGTCTGTGGTAGGTAGAGTCATTATATATGTGTATTTACTGTGTTGACATATTGATCTAAAGTGGGGAATGTTAAGAAAATTGTAGATCAATGTATCAGTTAATTATTCTATATTGCATTGTAGACTAGGAATATATAGCAATGAAGGGGTTAAACGAAACTCTTCTATAGGCCTGCATGTCTTCTGAGGAAGAAAGATTAGAAGATCAGCCAGTCTATTAAATCACTCATGTATGTTTATAGTATAACATACACAGGGAGAAGTGACTAGACTATATGGCACCTTCCCAGGCCTTCCTTCTCCCTGAATTTATGACGGTCTTATTGTATGTAATAGATACACTTAAGGAGGTGTAACTTATGTTAATCACTTTTATTTTAAGCCTATCATATATCCTTATTCACCTTGGAGGTATAAACTTTTGCTGTGATGTCATTTATAATATATAATCTTTGACCACCTTAAAATTAGAGCAGAAATCATCTGATATAGCTCAGGCTAGTGTGATGTGTTTCTCCTGGGCCCAGACTTCTGCACGGGATCTGGGACCGTCTTCTCTTTGATAAACACATAAATTCTCCTTACAATCTGCTGGAAGAGTCTTCATTATTCTCTTATAGAAGGGATATTAGAATCACTTATATACGCAGTATGTCCACAAGTAGCGGATTCCAGCTGGATGGCTCAGTATGTCTTATCTTTGGCGCTTTTTTTTAAGTGTTCTTCTTGTCTGTAACAAACAACATAAAACTCATATAAACAACTACAAGTACTTACTCTTCCTCTGGTCTTTTGACTACAACTGTCCATTTTGTCCTGTAGAATAGACACGGCCTATAAGATTAGATGTTCATATAATGCACATTGATTCGACTCCACTGCAGCATTTACCGTCGGATTCACTGCTACTCTCTGTGGATTCGGATGATCCTCCGCTCTCCATGTCTTCTGTTGGGGCTTCATCCATCTTCTTTTTCCTGTAAAGTTGTAAAATTTGAAGTCACCTTGTGAGTCCGTGCAGTAAAACAAGCCACAAGAAGTGTACCGTACACTAAAATATACCCTTTAACCCCTTAAGGACATGGACGTTTTTTTGCATTTTTGGAATTTTTGCTCCACTTTTAAAAACTGGAGTGAAATAGAAAAAAAAATGAAATTCGGCCATATTTGGGGGGTCTTGTGTCTACGGTTTGCAATACTTACTTATGTCTTTCGTAAAGACACTTGACCACCGCGTACACTATTACCAAGAAGTAGGGGGCAACAGCTGGTAAAATAAATCTGCTGTTATCCTCTATTCGATCTATAATGGTCGGCGTCTCTTCTATGTGCTTTCTTGGTACATCTAGAAAAAAAGAAATAATAGAAGTTACTAATAATCTGCCTTTTATTCATTAGGTCGTTAGTATTACAACTGTTAAGTCCAAAATGAGTTGTTCTTTGGGATGTAAGGATGGGCGGCTACACATGTACTTACCTTCATATTTTTTGCTGAAGATTGGACCTGCATGTAGTGATGGTGATAGCAGCACAGCCATTAGTAACAGTTTGAGCATCATTCTCTCCTAGAGTCGTCTCTCTTGCTGTACAGACAGTAAACTCCTCCAGAATGAGGACATCACGTCTTTGACATCACAGATTGAAACCAAAGACCATAGTGACCTTGCAGCGTCCCAAATGAAGACCCCGGACACCTGAAATACATGGGGAGCTGGGAGGGTTAAGTGATGGCTTGTCACGGCTCACCATGTCCTAGCTTTGGCGCATTGTTTTTAAGTGTCGAATTTCTAACTATTTAGCTCACTGCTTGTTCATGCAAAAACATAACAAACAGCATAAAACTCATAAAAAACTACAAGAACTTACTCTTCCCCTGGTCTTTCATCCTCAACAGTAAATGTTACTGGGGCCAAACTATTACTTATAGTGCCCCCTATATTGGCCCCAGTAATGAGATTAACCCCACAGTAGCCCCAGTAGTAGTAGCCCTCCCCCTGAGACCCATATTCTTACCTCCTCTTTGTAGTCTTATCGACACCCTTACCCTTCTCAGCGCTGCTGCGGGACGCTCGAGCTGATGGAGCTTCTTTTCTTCTCCACTCCTCCTAAGAAAACAATGAGAAGAGGTCAGGGAAGTATGATCCCAGGTGCGCACACTGACATCAGTGTGTGTGCCCGACACAAGCGTCGCTAATAAAATTGGTATTTTTTTTATAAGGCTTCAGGGCCCGGTAGTGACTGCTACCTCTGCATCCCCTATAGCTATGCCCCTGAGTCTATAGCTAGCTGATCAGTTTTTAAGTGTCAGATTTCTAACTATTTAGCTCATTGGTTTTTAATGTAAACGCAACGAACAACATAAAACTTTTATGATAAACTACAAGAACTTACTCTTCCTCTGGCCTTTTAACTTCATTCTCAACAGTGAACGTGTCAGATGTTTTCTCCTGCTGTCCATTTTGTCCTGTAAAATAGACACGGCCTATAAGATTAGATGTTCATATAATGCACACTGATCCCACCCCACTGCCGGCCTGGAGTTGGAGACCCCATAAAATACTAGATAATGACATAAACCACAATTCCCTAATATATTAGTAGAATGGCAGCTGCTTATTTTATCCCAACATCGTATATTGGGAAAAATGAAAAAAGTTTGGTGCCGTTAAAATCTCACGGTGGGGATCAATCTTTTCACCAATCTTTTACCATGTCTGAGAGATGTGTGTCCTAACTCCGGGACCCTCGCCTATCTCCAGATTAGGGTCTCGCACCTGGTGAAGCAATTGATAAGAGAATACAAGAGAGGTCATGGATGTGCGCAGCACTCTCCATTCATCTCTATGGGACTGACTCGGCCATCAGCTGTATAACCCTGCATTTTAGAAATCTGTGTGGGTCCCCGAGGTGAGAATCACATCTATCAGACATTTATCCTGCGGTTATGCCCTAATTTCCTATATATAAATAGATAAATTAGAATGTTTGCAGTGAAATGAATAAAGTTCACAATGCAGGATAGATAAATAGATAGATAGATAGATAGATAGATAGATAGATAGATATGAGATAGATAGATAGATATGAGATAGATAGATAGATAGATAGATAGATAGATAGATAGATAGATAGATAGATAGGAGATAGATAGATAGATAGATAGATAGATAGATAGATAGATAAATAGATAGATAGATATGAGATAGATAGATAGATAGATAGATAGATAGATATGAGATAGATAGATAGATATGAGATAGATAGATAGATAGATAGATAGATAGATAGATAGATAGATAGATAGATAGGAGATAGATAGATAGATAGATAGATAGATAGATAGATAGATAAATAGATAGATAGATATGAGATAGATAGATGGATAGATATGAGATAGATAGATAGATGGATAGATAGATAGATAGATATAGAGATAGATACATAGGAGATAGATAGATAGATAGATAGATAGATGAATTAGATTATTTTTGTAGTATTTACCGTTGGATTCTTCGCTGCTTTCTGTGGGTTTGGATGATCCTCCGCTCTCCATGTCATCTGGGGTATCATCCGTCTTCTTTTTCCTTTAAAGTTATAAAATTAGAAGTCACCTTGTGAGTCCGCGCAGTAAAACAAGCCCCAAGAAATGTACCGTACACTAAAATATACCCTTTAACCCCTTAAGGACATGGACCTTTTTTTGCATTTTCGGATTTCCACTTTAAAAAATGGAGTGAAATGAAATGTCTACAGCCCACAATACTCACTTATGTCTGTCAAAGAGACACTTGCCCAACGCATACACTATTACCACGAGGTAGGGGGCACTGCTGGTGGTATAAAGATGATCTTATCGTCTACACAATCTATTATAGTGGTTTTTTCTATCTTCTCTGGTACATCTAGAAAAGAAGCAACAATAGAAGTTATTAATAATCTGCCTTTTATTCATTAGCTCATTAGCATTACAACTGCTAATTATAAAATAAGTTGTTCTTTGGGATGTAAGGACGGGCGGCTACAAATGTACTTACCTTCATATTTTTGTCGGACGATAGGACCTGCATGGACTGATGCTGATAGCAGCACAGCCATGATTATCATTTTCACTAATATTCTCTTCTTACGTTCTCTCACTTGCTGAGAGTTCACAATGCAGGATAGATAGATAGATAGATAGATAGATAGATAGATAGATAGATAGATAGATAGATAGATAGATAGATAGATAGTAGAGATGAGCGAACGGTAAGGCCTATTTCGCAATCGAGCACCGCGATTTTCGAGTACTTCACTACTCGGGTGAAAAGTACTCGGGGGCTCTGTGGGTGAGCGGGGGGTTGCCGAGGGGAGTGGGGGGGAGAGGGAGAGAGAGTGGGCTCCCCCCTGTTCCCCGCTGCTACCCCCCGCTCCACCACGCCACGCCCCCAGGCGCCCCCGAGTACTTTTCACCCAAGTAGTGAAGTACTCGAAAATCGCGGTGCTCGATTGCGAAATCGGCCTTACCGAGTACGTTCGCTCATCTCTAATAGATAGATCTGAGATAGATAGATATGAGATAGATAAATAGATATGAGATAGATTGATAGATAGATAGATAGATAGATAGATAGATAGATAGATAGATAGATAGATAGATAGATAGATATGGGATAGATAGATATGAGATAGATGTCTCCATGTCATCTGTTGGGGTGTCATCCGTCTTTTTTTTCCTGTAAAGTTGTGAATTTAGAAATCACCTTGTGAGTCCGTGCAGTAAAGCAAGCCACAAGAAGTGTACCGTACACTAAAATATACCCGTTACCCCTTAAGGACATGGAGCTTTTTTGGCATTTTTGAATTTTTCACTCCAGTTTAAAAAACTGGAGTGAAATAGAAAAAAAAAGACATTCTGCCATATTTGGGGGTCTTGTGTCTACAGCTTACAATACTCACTTATGTCTGTCAAAGAGACACTCGCCCACCGCGTACACTATTACCAAGAAGTAGGGGGCCAGAGCTGATAATATAAATCTGACGTTATATTCTATGTGGTCTATAATGGTTGGGGTTTCTGCCATTTTCTTTCTTGCTACATCTAGAAAAGAAGCAACAATAGAAGTTATTAATAATCTGCCTTTTATTCATTAGCTCATTAGCATTACAACTGCTAATTCCAAAATGAGTTGTTCTTTGGGATGTAAGGACGGGCGGCTACAAATGTACTTACCTTCATATTTTTGTCGGACGATAGGACCTGCATGGACTGATGCTGATAGCAGCACAGCCATGATTATCATTTTCACTAATATTCTCTTCTTACGTTCTCTCGCTTGCTGAGTAAACAGTAAACTCCTCCACAATGAGTTCCTCTCACGGTAACATCACTTTATATACCTGCAGCGTCTGTGACATCACAGATTGGAATGAAAGACAATAATGACCTTGCAGCGTCCCAAAGGAAGACCCCGGACACCTGACATACGTGGGGAGCTGGGAGGGTTAAGTGATGGCTTGTCACGGCGGCAATTACCAGACTCCTTTCCCTGAGGGATAACACACAGCCAAAGACAGAGTATAACTGCAGGCCACCGTTGACCCCCATAGCATAGGGAATGCCAATAAACAGGATGGTGGGGGTAGTAGTTTTCACGGGTGACGCCACCGTTCCTACACACCGGAATGATACTTGGTGGAGAATAATTTCAGACACAGACAGTCTTTCAGTACCCCGGGTCCCTAGGAACGATTAGGGCCCGGTATAAACTTTACTTTCGTTAACTTGCATAAACTATTATTACAAGGCAATTTAGGTGCAGTCTATATAGTGCAGGCAAGACAAGAAGTATGAGGTCAGGGAGGAAACATAGGATGACACCGGTCCTGCAGTCTACGTTATCTGACAGGAACCGCTCCTGGAAGGGAGCACTTCAGAGGAGGAAAAGGGGTAGGGTCACTCCACAGACAATCCGTCAGCAATTATTAACTTGAAGAGAGTACTTCTACGCGGTGATCCTGGCTCTGGATGGCCACATAGGAAATCTTGAAGAATTTACTTAGTACCTCTGCACTAGCCTTGTCAGGAAAAGTGATTACTTACAATTGCTCACTTTCTCTTACTGAGGCTCACTCCACTCACATCCAAAATACAGTCATCACAGGATATCTCTCCTCCGCTTCCATCTTCACCACAAGGAAGCTGAAGTTGCACACACTGGAAATACCAAGACAGGTTTTGCACAGTGCACCTACATAAGACAAACATGTATGACATTTATGGAGGGGACCAGGATGATGTACTGGGCCACTGCAACTTAATACAAGCATCATATGCAGCCGTGTACATGTATGTGTGATGTCACAACAAGCAGTAAACATGAAGCATCCATCTCTGTATCTTTCTACTATGACCAGTCTTGTGTCAGAGGATTCCTGCTAGAACATGGCCATCATGGGGGCCGGTAGTTACCGTTACTGGAGTGCTAACGGATCAGAGGACCTTCTGATGGACCCTGATGATACATGTGAGGCGGCCCTCATAGATATCTGTTGGACCTAAAGGCTCCTCTGCCACCATGAATAAGTCTACTGCTGCCGGAATCCATATCTTGCTAAGAATGTCAAAAACATTTAGGGTTATTACAAATGATCTTCTGTTATAAACCGCGTTTTCGTATGATGTGAGGCAACAAAAAGGAAGGCTCCTCTGGGAAACATGGGCTACAAAACATCGCAAATCAGGGCAATATTCAGCAATGTAGCCTCCTACAAAACATCGCTGATGTGAAGGAACCCATTGGAAAACATGGGCTTCACATACATGCCGTTTGTAGCGCTGTCGCATCACAAGAGGATTACATGATTTTGTTGCCCTGTAAAAACAGCCTAATAACCTCAAAAATGTGTTAATGTGGATTTATACAGAACTGTGCAAAAGTTTTAGGTAGTTGTGAGAAAAACGCTGCAAAGTGAGAATTTATTTTCAAAACTCAAGGTGTCTGCAGGACAAGGACCCCAAACATCCAGAGACAGAAGGATTTGTGCAAGCCTTCATCCACAGAGGTTCTGTGCTTAGTTCTCCAAGATAATTGGAACAACCTCCTGCTGAGTTCCTTCAGAAACTGTGTGCAAGTATCCTTAGAACTTGTGTACAGTACTATATATTGCTATTTGATCAGGTTATAGGCTCACAGTCATGTGACCTTTTTTGGTTCAAAAACATTTTATTAAACTTTTCCAATATACAGTTTAAAATTAAAAAAATTGCCGGGATTGGGAAGAATAGGGGTAGGACAGGGTAGTCATGAGCATTCCTCAAAATTGTAATTTCTGCCGCAATCCATATGCAGAACCAAACTAAACATTCTCCATATCAGGCACCTCAGCCCATCAGTACCACAGTCTCACAGGGGAATAACATGGACCCTCAGGAATCGCCGGGTTGCACACAGACTCAGTGGGCGCACCCCCCACTGGATTGGGCGGGAGAGTCCGTCTGTGCTAGGCTTGGCCATCCCCAATCTAGGCGTCCATTTGAACTTTTATGAATCTGTCTTGTTAGTTATAGCCCCCAAATCTCCAAACGGGTACCCCCCTCCGATGGGACTCCCATGATCCTGCTCTTCCGGCACTAGGTCCAAGGTTGGAATCTAAACAGATAAACATATAAACACCACCAGCCGGGACAGGCCAGGAAGTGTCATATCCAGGGTTAAACACAAGAGGAAGGGTCAGATAAAAAAAACAAAACAAAACAGAGGCCCAGGTCCTGGCCCTCTCTTCTTCGGGACCTGTCCCCCACAACCCAGATCCTTCATCTCAGGGGCGTCCAATGCCAACCACCTTCCAAGTCCATATGAAGACCTGAAAGCCTTCCAGGTCTGCCACGTGCGATAGTTTTTTTCCCCCAGGCCTCTGGCTCCACCGCCCCCAGCTCCTCAAAATGTATGAGCGTTTGTAGCTCCTCCACCCACATCACCTGGGACGGGCCATTAGTAGAGCGCCACAGTCCCAGGATAATCCTTTTAACTGCTATAATTGGTTCGGAGAACATAGAGAGAAGAGCCAGCTCTGTAGGACAAATGTGGTTGTAGAGCCCCACCACCTCCCTCCAGAGGCTCGACACCAGAGGACAGTCCCACCATATATGTGTCGTTGTGCCCCTGCTGTTGTTACATCTCCAGCAAGTGGGGGAGATCTGGGCAAACATTCCCTAGAGTCAATTCTGTACCATCTAGATAGTATTTGGAAATTCAGGTCCTGGATTCTACCCGCCGAGGCATGTGGCCTTTTTTAATCGCTTTTATCAATGTTGCTCACAGACCTGCATTTATTCAGGTGGCCTTTTTCTGTTCCTCGACAGCCTCAGCTAATTGATGCACGAACCTTGTAGAGCAGAGGTTCCCAAACTTTTTTGCGCTGTCGACCACTTGACCATTTTTTTGCTTTCCGGAGAGCGTCTGCCTGCCGAAGACCGGCTGCACACGACTGGGTCAGATTCCGCATGCGGAAGTCCTCAGTGGAATCCGACCCTGTGCCCAGCTGGCATCCACACATAGCTGCCGTTTCTTCTTCTTTTCTGTACTGCGGATGGTCCGCATAGTTTGCAGTACAGATTTTTTTTTAAACCCCTGCTTTTGTCAATTGCGGAAGGGCGGACTTCTATGGAAGCCGTTCACATGGAATCCGCTTAAAAATAAAACATGCTGCAATATTTCTTCCGCAAGCAGAAAATCGCAATTGATTTCCGCTCGTGTGCAGGAAAAAGCAATTTTCGTAGGCGGGCACCCACTCCGGATTTCCCAATGCAAATCGGCCGTGTGCAGCCGGCCTGTTGAATTTTCCTTAACTTATTAAAGTCCAATGGGTTTTTCACAGCTGACACAGCGCTGCTGTCGATTAATAGATGAGTTTCAATTTTTAAAAAGGGGGAAGGAAAAAATGGGAACTAGAAAAAGCCCAAATGCCTGGGGACGTGCCGGTTTGCAGTTGAGCTGTTTTTCATGCATTACGGGCAAGACGCATTTACTAAAAAGTGCTTTCTCTCCACAGATCTAGTGATAATTTGCCGAGCCCGCAGCAAGAAGCAGGTGCTGCCTCAACAGCCTACAGTAGGGGAGCACGACAATGTGCCATCCGTCAGCAGCCAACTGCTTCCAAGGAGAGTGGGAAGACCCCCAGCTGCGATGCCAGTAAATGCCCCAGTTGTAGCATCAGTACAGAGGCAGGAAGAGATGCAAAAACAGGTCATAGCACTCCTTGAGCGTCAAAGCCCTCCGAATGATGCGGCCCAATTATTTAGTGGCCATAATTCTAAGAACCATGCCCGAACACCGGCGGCTAACGAATCAAGGAGAAGTCCTTCACCTGTTAGAAATGTCTTGCCCCCCAAAGGTACCCTATGAGCTGCACTATAATATCAAGCAGTTCAGGCTGCACCATCAACAATCTGTGCTTGCCAATATGCAGCCTCCACTTCCACCTCCCCCCACCCCTCCACCAGCAACACCCCCACCTCAGCAGTACCATAGCCATGAATATGGTGCATACCAACCCCGTCATCCTCATGGCAATATGCACACCCGCCAGCCGTACGGCATCTGTCTTCTACCAGGGGATCCCCTCATCACTGGAGCAAACTCCACAACAGTCAGCTGCGCCGTCTATGTGATCTACAGCTTCTGGCAGTGACACAGATCCCCAGGACCAAAGTCTAGAGGCATCTTTGTTTAAAAAAAATTGAAGTTAAGTCTTTGTTGTGTATTTTTAAAAAGAGAAAATAATAAAACATTTTTTTAATAAAAATATTGTGTTTTTGTTTCATTTTTGACGCCGCAGTGAAACAAGCAATTTTTTGCGCACATAAGTAGATACGCAAAAAAAAATAGCTCTATTACAACCGATGTCCATTTTTTACAAGTGCAAAAAAAGTGCACCTGTAAAAGATACGACAGAGTGTACAAATCAGAGCGCCGCATCACACTGATGGAATCCCCTGCCATAGCAGGGGATTGCTTGATCTCCATGGGGCATCCCCTCATCACTGAACACTGTGACAGCACTAGTACAGTGTTCATTGATGAGGGGACTCCCCGCGGCAATGATTTTCTGGGGGTGGGGGTTGGGCTTGAAATATAAGCCCTACCCCAAAATAATCCCTAGCTGCAGACAAAAAAAAAAAGAAATACATCACCTTAGAAGTGCGGTCATCTCTAGCGGAACTTCTCCCTGGTCCTCTTCTTCAGCATCTCTTCTGGTCGTGGATTGAAAAATCCCCGCCTCCTGAAAGGGCTGCTTCTGATTGGTGCATCTAAAGTGATGTTTAGGGTTTTTTCTGCAGCTATGAATTGCTTTTGGAGTGGGGCTTGTATTTCTAGCCCCCCACCGAAAATCCTCACTGCAGAGGATGCCTTTATCCCATTGCTTCCAATGGAGCAGCAGCAGTGCCGACCCCATTGAAAGGAATGGGATAGCATCGCGATCCTCTGCCACCGCTGTGGCAGGGGATTTCCCTCATCACTGAACACTGCAGTGGCAGAGGATTGCAATCTTCTCCCTCTGTTATCAATAGGACCGGCGCTGCAAATATTGTCTTTTAAATTGGATCTATTTATATAATTGGGGTTGCAGATACAAGGTGGGGATCTCCCCCGAGTTGATTTTTTTATTCGGGCACAATAGGTATCCTGCTCTTATTTCTTTTTTTTTGGCAAGATCATTTTTTAGTAGGTTCTGATATTTTATTATGTGCGTAGCCCTGGTTGATGTTGGATGCTAATGTGCTTTAGTCCACACTGGGTAATAGAGCTTCTATCATTGGGCCATCCGCAGACGCTTGCTCTGTTGTATCACCTTAGCTGATATCGGGCGCATGCGCACTCCTGCCAGTATGGGGAGACAGGGGCTTGAATGTTCTGTGATCTGCAGACGCTCGCTCCTGTATACCGCATCATCCCGCGAGACTTCTGTGGTCTTGCACATGCGCGGTAGTATCATTGAGACGACGACAGAACATCATTCTACTGTGTGCATACCGGATGCCTGAAGCGGGCCAGACTAACCACATGTTATAATTGTGGGGTAACCGGAAATTGGTGGGTGTGTTCTTGAAGCATCTCATGCTTCTTAGACAGTGTTTGTGTTAAAATGTGGTGAGCTTGACAAAGGTCCAACCGGGGACTGAAACGTCGCCTTCTTTGTACTATGGGAGAATAAAACTCATTGTCATTCTCTACACCCATTGATGCTGCCACGCTTCCTTTTTACATGGTATTGCACTACAGAATTGGTCTGGATCCATGTGTGGCTGTTGCATCCATCAAGAGGATCCAGCCACAGGTGTGGTATATTTAATGTGCTGCTGGGGCCTCTATTTATACATTATCAGGAGGATATGTCATCAATGTCATTTTTCTGAAACCCCCCAAAGCAATATCTCAATACTGCCAATATGTTACAAGGTGTGTTGAGATACTTAGCACTACACACTCACTCAACATACATGAAAACTCCCCCCCAAAAATATGAAAATACGCTGGTTTTAAGATTTTTATTTATTTTTTCCTAAAATTTTTTGTAAAAAAAAAAAACATAAACCAAATGAGGTATTAGTTTATAATACGGGCAAATGTAGCAAATACACAACGCTCCTTTTTCAGGAGTGATTTTGCTAAATTCACCATATTATGTAAGCTCGCAAGCCCACGTCAAGGGTCCTCATTTTCTTGCGAGTCCCTAACTATCAAAAAAGCCAAAAACACTAACTAAAAAAATAATTTGTGCAATGATCCCGGTATGTCAGACGGGGTCGCAGCATCTCCAGCAACTTGTCAAAGCTTGCAATGGTCAATCAGCTGTAAGAAAAAAAAATTCTCGTCATGTCTGCGCAAGTCCTCGTACAGACAAGCAAACTTACTTTTTTTCTGGGCCTTGACACCCTATAGGGTGTGCCCAAAATCTCCATTTTTTTCTTCCTCTTCTTCCTCCTCCAGGGTTTGTAGTTGCTCTGCGATAAAGGTGCTGTAGACAATCCAGGACAGCAAGGCGTTTTGGTTGCCTCTTGAGAAAGGCATGTTGATCCCTCCTGTGCTGAAAGGCTATGTAAAATGGTGCCTAGTGCTTATTTAGGGGATGTCTGGGGTTGGGCTATTTATTATTGAAATTGCGCGAATGATACGCAATTCATCCACAGTTCATCCGTGTGGGAAAAAACTTGTATCCGCGATCTCCTGCAAGTATCTTCCACTGTGGATAATCTGCATGCAGAATCCGAGCCGCCCGTGGACATGAGGCCTTACCTCTTCCTTGTAGTCCACGTTTTTAGCCTTATTAATCTAATATAATAGGAATGAGCCATGTAATAATACCTGGATAAAGAAGAGCTCGCTGTTGTGCTTGTTAGTCCCTCCATCTTCTACTGATCCGAACCTTATAGCCCATCATCCTGATGGATCTGCTGGAAGAGTCTTCATTATTCTCTTATAGAAGGGATATTAGAATCACTTATATTCGCAGTATGTCCACAAGTAGCGGATTCCAGCTGGATGGCTCAGTATGTCTTATCTTTGGCGCTTTTTTTTAAGTGTTCTTCTTGTCCGTAACAAACAACATAAAACTCATATAAACAACTACAAGTACTTACTCTTCCTCTGGTCTTTTGACTTCAACTGTCCATTTTGTCCTGTGGAATAGACACGGCCTATAAGATTAGATGTTCATATAATGCACATTGATTCGACTCCACTGCAGTATTTACCGTCGGATTCGCTGCTACTCTCTGTGGATTCGGATGATCCTCCGCTTTCCATGTCATCTGTTGGGGCTTCATCCATTTTCTTTTTCCTGTAAAGTTGTAAAATTTGAAGTCACCTTGTGAGTCCGTGCAGTAAAACAAGCCACAAGAAGTGTACCGTACACTAAAATATACCCTTTAACCCCTTAAGGACATGGACGTTTTTTTGCATTTTTTGAATTTTCGCTCCACTTTTAAAAACTGGAGTGAAATAGAAAAAAAAATGAAATTCGGCCATATTTGGGGGGTCTTGTGTCTACGGTTTGCAATACTTACTTATGTATTTCGTAAAGACACTCGCCCACCGCGTACACTATTACCAAGAAGTAGGGGGCAACAGCGGGTAAAATAAATCTGCTGTTATCCTCTATTCGATCTATAATGGTGGGCGTCTCTTCTATGTGCTTTCTTGGTACATCTAGAAAAGAAGAAACAATAGAAGTTATTAATAATCTGCCTTTTATTCATTAGGTCGTTAGTATTACAACTGTTAAGTCCAAAATAAGTTGTTATTTGGGATGTAAGGATGGGCGGCTACACATGTACTTACCTTCATATTTTTTGCTGAAGGTTGGACCTGCATGTAGTGATGGTGATAGCAGCACAGCCATTAGTAACAGTTTGAGCATCATTCTCTCCTAGAGTCGTCTCTCTTGCTGTACAGACAGTAAACTCCTCCAGAATGAGGACATCACGTCTTTGACATCACAGATTGGAACCAAAGACCATAGTGACCTTGCAGCGTCCCAAAGGAAGACCCCGGACACCTGAAATACATGGAGAGCTGGGAGGGTTAAGTGATGGCTTGTCACGGCTCACCATGTCCTAGCTTTGGCTCATTGTTTTTAAGTGTCGAATTTCTAACTAATTAGCTCACTGCTTGTTCATGCAAAAACAGAATGAACAGCATAAAACTCATATAAAAAACTACAAGAACTTACTCCTCCTCTGGTCTTTCATCCTCAACAGTAAATGTTACTGGGGCCAAACTATTACTTATAGTGCCCCCTATATTGGCCCCCAGTAATGATATTAACCCCACAGTAGCCCCAGTAGTAGTAGCCCTCCCCCGTGAGACCCATATTCTTACTTCCTCTTTGTAGTCTTATCGACACCGTTACCCTTCTCAGCGCTGCTGCAGGTCGCTCGAGCTGATGGAGCTTCTTTTCTTCTCCACTCCTCCTAAGAAAACAATGAGAAGAGGTCACGGAAGTATGATCCCAGGTGCGCACACTGACGTCAGTGTGTGTGCCCGGCACAAGCGGCGCTGATAGAGTTGGTATTTTTTTTATAAGGCTTCAGGGCCGGTAGTAACTGCTACCTCTGCATCCCCTATAGCTATGCCCCTGAGTCTATAGCTAGCTAATCAGTTTTTAAGTGTCGGATTTCTAACTATTTAGCTTATTGGTTTTTAATGCAAACGCATAACAAACAACATAAAACTTTTATGATAAACTCCAAGTACTTACTCTTCCTCTGGTCTTATGACTTCATCCTCAACAGTGAACGTGTCTGATGTTTTCTCCTGCTGTCCATTTTGTCCTGTAAAATAGACACGGCCTATAAGATTAGATGTTCATATAATGCACACTGATCCCACCCCACTGCCGGCCTGGAGTTGGAGACCCCATAAAATACTAGATAATGACATAAAGCACAATTCCCTAATATATTAGTAGAATGGCAGCTGCTCATTTTATCCCAACAATGTATATTGGGGAAAACTGAAAAAAGTTTGGTACCGTTAAAATCTCACTGTGGGGATCAATCTTTTCAGCAATCTTTTACCATGTCTGAGAGATGTGTGTCCTAACTCCGGGACCCTCGCCTATCTCCAGATTGGGGTCTCGCACCCGGTAAAGTAATTGATAAGAGAATACAAGAGAGGTCATGGATGTGCGCAGCACTCTCCATTCACCTCTATGGGACTGACTCGGCCATCAGCTGTATAACCCTGCATTTTAGAAATCTGTGTGGGTCCCCGAGGTGAGAATCACATCTATCAGACATTTATCCTGCGGTTATGCCATAATTTCCTATATTTAAATAGATAAATTAGAATGTCTGCAGTGAAATGAATAAAGTTCACAATGCAGGATAGATAGATATGAGATAGATAGATAGATAGATAGATAGATAGATAGATAGATAGATAGATAGATAGATAGATAGATAGATGAATTAGATTATTTTTGTAGTATTTACCGTTGGATTCTTCGCTGCTTTCTGTGGGTTTGGATGATCCTCCGCTCTCGATGTCATCTGGGGATTCATCCGTCTTCTTTTTCCTTTAAAGTTATAAAATTAGAAGTCACCTTGTGAGTCCGCACAGTAAAACAAGCCCCAAGAAATGTACCGTACACTAAAATATACCCTTTAACCCCTTAAGAACATGGACCTTTTTTTGCATTTTCGGATTTCCAATTTAAAAAATGGAGTGAAATGAAATGTCTACAGCCCACAATACTCACTTATGTCTGTCAAAGAGACACTTGCCCAACGCATACACTATTACCACGAGGTAGGGGGCACTGCTGGTGGTATAAAGATGATCTTATCTTCTACCCAATCTATTATAGTGGTTTTTTCTATCTTCTCTGGTACATCTAGAAAAGAAGCAACAATAGAAGTTATTAATAATCTGCCTTTTATTCATTAGCTCATTAGCATTACAACTACTAATTCCAAAATAAGTTGTTCTTTGGGATGTAAGGACGGGCGGCTACAAATGTACTTACCTTCATATTTTTGGCGGACGATAGGACCTGCATGGACTGATGCTGATAGCAGCACAGCCATGATTATCATTTTCACTAATATTCTCTTCTTACGTTCTCTCGCTTGCTGAGTAAACAGTAAACTCCTCCACAATGAGTTCCTCTCACGGTAACATCACTTTATATACCTGCAGCGTCTGTGACATCACGGATTGGAATGAAAGACAATAGTGACCTTGCAGCGTCCCAAAGGAAGACCCCGGACACCTGACATACGTGGGGAGCTGGGAGGGTTAAGTGATGGCTTGTCACGGCGGCACTTACCAGACTCCTTTCCCTGAGGGATAACACACAGCCAAAGACAGAGTATAACTGCAGGCCACCGTTGACCCCCGTAGCATAGGGAATGCCAATAAACAGGATGGTGGGGGTAGTAGTATTCACAGGTGAAGCCACCGTTCCTACACACCGGAATGATACTTGGTGGAGAATAATTTCAGACACAGACAGTCTTTCAGTACCCCGGGTCCCTAAGAACGGTTAGGGCCCGGTATAAACTTTACTTTCGTTAACTTGCATAAACTATTATTACAAGGCAATTTAGGTGCAGTCTATATAGTGCAGGCAAGACAAGAAGTATGAGGTCAGGGAGGAAACATAGGATGACACCGGTCCTGCAGTCTATGTTATCTGACAGGAACCGCTCCTGGAAGGGAGCACTTCAGAGGAGGAAAAGGGGTAGGGTCACTCCACACACAATCCGTCAGCAATTATTAACTTGAAGAGAGTACTTCTACGCGGTGATCCTGGCTCTGGACGGCCACATAGGAAATCTTGAAGAATTTACTTAGTACCTCTGCACTAGCCTTGTCAGGAAAAGTGATTACTTACAAATGCTCACTTTCTCTTACTGAGGCTCACTCCACTCACATCCAAAATACAGTCAGCACAGGATATCTCTCCTCCGCTTCCATCTTCACCACAAGGAAGCTGAAGGTGCTTCCATGTGGCTCTGTGTTAGGTGGCACACTGCTAGCAGGCAACATGGAACTGAACTCCTTTCCGGCTCTCAAGCACTCCTATTTATACCCTCTCTCATACCACATGACATGACAGACTGATACATTTACACGCAGACTATGATTTTATTAAAGTTAACCTCTCAAGCGCTGCAGCTGTGCAACACACACTGGAAATACCAAGACAGGTTTTGGACAGTGCATCTACATAAGACATACATGTAGGACATTTATGGAGGGGACCAGGATGATGTACTGGGCCACTGCAACTTAATACAAGCATCATATGCAGCCGTGTACATGTATGTGTGATGTCACAACAAGCAGTAAACATGAAGCATCCATCTCTGTATCTTTCTACTATGACCAGTCTTGTGTCAGAGGATTCCTGCTAGAACATGGCCATCATGGGGGCCGGTAGTTACCGTTACTGGAGTGCTAATGGATCAGAGGACCTTCTGATGGATCCTGATGATACATGTGAGGCGGCCCTCATAGATATCTGTTGGACCTAAAGGCTCCTCTGCCACCATGAATAAGTCTACTGCTGCTGGAATCCATATCTTGCTAAGAATGTCAAAAACATTTAGGGCTCATGTCCACGGGCAAAATATGATTTAGGATCCGCAGCGGATCTCCCGCGTGCGGATCCGCATCCCATAGGGATGCATTGACCACCCGCGGGTAGATAAATACCCGCGGATCGTCAATAAAAGGGATTTAAAAAAAAATGGAGCATGGAAAAATCCGGACCATGCTCCATTTTCGTGCGGGTCTCCCGCGGGGACGGCTCCCGCGGGCTTCTATTGAAGCCTATGGAAGCCGTCCGGATCCGCGGGAGACCTAAAATAGGAATTTAAAGTATTTACCATCCGGCGCGGGCGGGGAAGGTCAGCTGTTCCTCACGGCCGCATCTTCCTTGCTTCGGCTCGGCGGATGTGCCCGGCGCATGCGCGCGGCACGTCGGCGACGTGCCGGCGACGTGCCGCCGGCGTCAGGAATTCATCCGCCGGCCGAAAATGAAGATCCGGCCGTGAGGAACAGCTGATGTTCTCCGCCCGCGCCGGATGGTAAATACTTTTAAATTCTTATTTTCGGCGCTCATGTCCGCGGGGCAGGAGGGACCCGCTGCAGATTCTACATGTAGAATCTGCAGCGGATCTGATTTTCCCCGTGGACATGAGGCCTTAGGGTTATTACAAATGATCTTCTGTTATAAACTGCGTTTTCGTATGATGCGAGGCAACAAAAAGGAAGCCTCCTCCGTGAAACATGGGCTTCGAAAAATCGCAATATTCAGCAATGTAGCCGCCTACAAAACATGGCTAATGTGAAGGAACCCATTGGAAAACATGGGCTTCACATACATGCCGTTTGTAGCGCTGTCGCATCACAAGAAGATTACATGATTTTGTTGCCCTGTAAAAACAGCCTAATAGCCTCAAAAATGTGTTAATGTGGATTTATACAGAACTGTGCAAAAGTTTTAGGTAGTTGTGAGAAAAACGCTGCAAAGTGAGAATTTATTTTCAAAACTCAAGGTGTCTGCAGGACAATGACCCCAAACATCCAGAGACAGAAGGATTTGTGCAAGCCTTCATCCACCGAGGTTCTGTGCTTAGTTCTCCAAGATAATTGGAACAACCTCCTGCTGAGTTCCTTCAGAAACTGTGTGCAAGTATCCTTAGAACTTGTGTACAGTACTATATATTGCTATTTGATCAGGTTATAGGCTCACAGTCATGTGACCTTTTTTGGTTCAAAAACATTTTATTAAACTTTTCCAATATACAGTTTAACATAAAAAAAAATTGCCGGGATTGGGAAGAATAGGGGTAGGACTGGGTAGTCATGAGCATTACTCAAAATTGTAATTTCTGCCGCAATCCATATGCAGAACCGAACTAAATATTCTCCATATCGGGCACCTCAGCCCATCAGTACCACAGTCTCACAGGGGAATTACATCGACCCTCAGGAATCGCCAGGTTGCACACAGACTCAGTGGGCGCACCCCCCACTGGATTGGGCGGGAGAGTCCGTCTGTGCTAGGCTTGGCCATCCCCAATCTAGGCGTCCATTTGAACTTTTATGAATCTGTCTTGTTAGTTACAGCCCCCAAATCTCCAAACGGGTACCCCCCTCCGATGGGACTCCCATGATCCTGCTCTTCTGGCACTAGGCCCAAGGTTGGAATCTAAACAGATAAACATATAAACACCACCAGCCGGGACAGGCCAGGAAGTGTCATATCCAGGGTTAAACACAAGAGGAAGGGTCAGATAAAAAAAAAAAAAACAGTGGCCCAGGTCCTGGCCCTCTCTTCTTCGGGACCTGTTCCCCACAACCCAGATCCTTCATCTCAGAATGTCCAACGCCAACCACCTTCCAAGTCCATATGAAGACCTGAAAGCCTTCCAGGTCTGCCACGTGCGATAGTTTTTTCCCCCCAGGCCTCTGGCTCCACCGCCCCCAGCTCCTCAAAATGTATGAGCGTGTGTAGCTCCTCCACGCACATCACCTGGGACGGGCCATTAGTGGAGCGCCACAGTCCCAGGATAATCCTTTTAACTGCTATAATTGGTTCGGGGAACATAGAGAGAAGAGCCAGCTCCGGGGAGGGAGTCAATTCTGTAGGACAAATTTGCCGTTGTGCCCCTGCTGTTGTTACATCTCCAGCAAGTGGGGGAGATCTGAGCAAACATTCCCTAGAGTCGATTCTGTACCATCTAGATAGTATTTGGAAATTCAGGTCCTGGATTCCACCCGCCGAGGCATGTGGCCTTTTTTAATCGCTTTTATCAATGTTGCTCACAGACCTGCATTTATTCAGGTGGCCTTTTTCTGTTCCTCGACAGCCTCAGCTAATTGATGCACGAACCTTGTAGAGCAGAGGTTCCCAAACTTTTTTGCGCTGTCGACCACTTGACCATTTTTTTGCTTTCCGTAGACCGTCTGCCTGCCGAAGACCGGCTGCACACGACTGGGTCAGATTCCGCATGCGGAAGCCCTCAGTGGAATGCGACTCTGTGCCTAGCTGGCATTCACACATAGCTGCCGTTTCTTCTTCTTTTCTGTACTGCGGATGGTCCGCATAGCTCGCAGTACAGATTTTTTTTTTTTTTAAACCCCTGCTTTTGTCAATTGCAGAAGGGCGGACTTCTATGGAAGCCGTCCACATGGAATCCACTTAAAAATAAAACATGCTGCAATATTTCTTCCGCAAGCAGAAAATCGCAATTGATTTCCGCTCGTGTGCAGAAAAAAAGCAATTTTCAATATCATGTTATGGGCGGTATCTGCTGCGGAATTCGGAGACGGACACCTGCTCCAGATTTTTGCAATGCAAATCTGGCCGTGTGCAGCCGGCCTGCCGAAAAGATCGTGGCTATACGGCACTAAAGATCCTGTGAACGGGTGAACTCCAGCTATTTGAATTAGTTCACACAACCGGAGGTGCGTGGTGCGTGTTATCCATCTCCCATAGGAGTCTATGGAAAGCACGCACCAAACAGAGCTCAGGTCTTATCTTTTCTCGCACCACGGACCTTAGATGTGACCTTGCAGTCCTATCTTTGTTAGTTGCGAGGATTTAGGGTGAAAGCCCACGGAATTCCGCAATCACTGGCAGGCAGCTAGTTGTCTTTAATCGTGGTACTCCCGCGGTGTAAATCCGCAGGCTTATCCCGCATCGCTCGTGGGCCCTTAGTGTGTCTAAAATTCATTCATCTGAACGGTTCTATAGGAAAGCATTGGTTCTTATAGATGTGCTGTTTTCACGCGGCTCTAATGCACAAAAATAGCGCTCGTCTGAACGAGGCCTGATAGAGTTTTTTGTAGAGTGGACAATTTTATAAAAATGTACAATTTTTATTCAGATCTGTATTGAAAAGACACAAAATGCGAGTAATATTTGAATTTGGGATGAAACAAATCAGAACCCGGTAAACTACTTACATAAAATGACTCCACAAATAATGCTGTTATTGGGGAGATAAGCCGGACGCTCTGATGGCAATCGTCCAATACTTGGCTTCACATTAGTGGTATAGTCTCAGATCTCCACCTCCAGTGATCTGCAATCAATTTATTTTTTTCGTAAGAAGATTGGTGCCGCGCTAAAACCGCTTTCCACGAAGCATGAAGATGGAAACCCTATCAAAACCTTGACGCGGGTATGCTAGACTCGCTCCCATATTGCTACCCATCCCTCTCCCTTACTTATCTAAAATAATAAACCGCTGAGACTAAACTCTTTGGAAATTTTTTGGCCACAGCAGACAACTTTATTTAACAAAAACAACATACAATTTTATTCTTTTTGTGTATTATGTTGTTTGTTATGCGTTTGCATGAACAACCAATGAGCTAAATAGTTAGAAATCCGACACTTAAAAACTGATCAGCTAGCTATAGACTCAGGGGCATAGCTATAGGGGATGCAGAGGTAGCAGTCACTACCGGGCCCTGAAGCCTTATAAAAAAAATACCAGTTTTATTAGCGCAGCTTGTGCCGGGCACACACACTGACGTCAGTGTGCGCACCTGGGATCATACTTCCGTGACCTCTTCTCATTGTTTCCTTAGGAGGAGTGGAGAAGAAAAGAACCTCCATCAGCTCGTTCGTCCCGCAGCAGCGCTGAGAAGACTAAGGGTGTCAAAAAGACTACAAAGAGGAGGTAAATATATGGGCCTCGGGGGGAGGGCCAGTACTACTGGGGCTACTGTGGGGTTAATATTATTACTGGGGCCAATATAGTGGACACTATTAGTAATATATTGGCCCCAGTAATAATAGTAGTACTACCGAGGCCACTGTGGGGGTCACTATTACTACTGGGACAACTGTAGGGGTCACTATTACTACTGGGGCCAATAAAGGGGACACTATTACTGCTGAGGCCACTGTGAGGGACACTTTTACTACTAAGGCCACTGGGGGGTCACATATACTATTGGGGCTACTCTGCACATGGCAGAATACCTAAAGCTGACAGGGTATGTTTACACGCTTGGTAGAAATGCTGCGGAATGTCCGTTGCTGAAATGTATGTGGCATATCCACAGCTGATTTCATAGTATGTGGTGTGTCCCCGCATCCCAAGGCTTCCCACTGTCAGCGCTTCCTGGCTTTCTGTTCCCAGCGGCCTGTTCAGATGTGGTTCACTGTTCAGGTGGGAAAGCCTACAAAGGAGGTGAGGGGGAGCGCCGCAATGTATGAAATCAGCTGCAGATATGTGGCCCTGTCCTTTTTATAACCACGGAGGTAAAATCATATGTTATGATAAGCCCCGCCCCCTGGTGGGTTGGCACTTTGTGATAAATAAGTGGGTTTTGGGTTGCACTTTGGGCACTTGGTCTCTAAAAGGTTCGCCATCACTGGTATAGACTGATCTGGAGTCTACAATGGGCGTTTATACTAGTGGTGTAATATTATCTAGAGCCCCCAAATGGATGCATGAACTTCCCTGACTGTCCTGCTCGGTATAATCTGTCTCCATGTACATATACGAGTCCTCCTCCCTGATGGCAGCAACTTCACACGATAACAAGATCTTTGGGAATTATTCTTACATCTGGATTTTGTAATTTTTCAGGTCTGAAAACCAACAGGACAAGAAGGAAGAGGAGACGGAGATAGTCCCAGGGACCGGCAATAATACCGCAATAAGACCGCGACGAGGTAACATATAGCGCTAATGATGTGTCTTACAGCAGCTACACTACTCCAGTCTATGAAAAGACTTATGTGTATATATTTGTAAAGTTCTCCTAGTCGTCAGGTCCTTCCATATCATTCCTCTTCACTTCTGGGAAAAGTTGTTTTAACCCCTCAAGGACCAGGATGTTTTGTCCCTGAAGGACCAGACACTTTTTAGGGGATTTTACCCATGTGGGGGTTTTACTGCCCTATTTGTTTTTTTCCATCAGCTGTCAAAATTAATTTTGCTGCATTTTTTTTCTGTGACATATAGGTCAGTTTTTTAAATATCTATCACTGATTTTTTTTACTGTTTTTCAATTTTGTTAGGGGTAAAAAAAAAACAAAAGAAACCCAATTTTTGAAAAATATATAGTTTATTTTTGAGCCCTTTGTAGCCTGTAAAGGAGAATGTAGAAAATCACAGCGATATTGTAGTTGTGTTCCTGCAATATTGCTGCGTTTTCTTGCGGCAATATCACCATTTAGTCATGCTACGAAGTCGCACAACTTTGTATCACTCTTTTGCCTGCATTTTCGGAGAAGCTTGAAACAAAAGTTCTACTCCTAAAATAGGCCCTAGCTCCATTTAAAAACAAACAATACATTACCTAAAAGGCGCTCTCCTCCCCATACTCCAGCACACTTGTTTGCAGTCTTCAGGGGGGTCATAAATCCCACCTACAGGAAGCGCTTGCTCTGATTGGTTCTTAAAAGCCACAGCTCAGCCAATCAATGCAGAGCTCGATGAACCAATTACAGCCATTGGTTTACATCCTTTATAGTAGTATCTCCACCCTTCCCTTCTTTTGGATTTTATAATAGGTGGCACTGCCAAAGTACTGTAACATCTCGCGTTTGTATATTGAGGTATATAGTCACATGACTACACAGAAACCTCTCCCAGTGTGAACATCCACATGAGCTGACCGGCTTTCTAATAACAGGCGATGTCTGATTTGAAACACCTGAGATCATGGCATCTAATGCTAGACAGTATAACAATGGGCGACCCATCACAGTCATTATATATAGTGGCATCTTGGGGTTATTGAGTTTGGGGGTTGTCGCACTTCAGTAGCCCATGTCCAGCCAATTTTGGCCTTACTGGTCCTTTAAATCTCTGCAACTCCATCAGCAGACTTTCTCACATACAGCATTCCATCTTCAGCCACACTGGCTCTTTACTGCAATATATCACTTGCATCAGTGGAAATCAACACTTGTCCACTCACCACTGGACTTCCAGACGCTCAGGACACCTCAGCAGGGCTGTACAGCATTTTCCTTATCCGCATCCTCCCTGCCATACCCACACAAGGGTTTTCTGTAATTTACTAGCAGAATGACTGCTCTACTGCCCTCTGCAGGCCATCTGTGCTACTACACTGCCTATTCCTTAAGAGAAGGTTTAACTAAATTGTCTTTATGTTTTCTTTCTGCAGGAAGTGACATTCCCCATAACATCAGGGGAGATGTCAAACAGCAGCAAATACCATCTGTTGCCACCAACCAACATCAAAAACCATCTGCTGCCAAGAACACCTAATACCATCTGCAGCCACCAACCAACAATAGATACCATCTGCTGCCAAGAACACCTAATACCACCTGCAGCGACCAATCAACAATAGATCCTCCCTGCCATACCCACACTAGGGTTTTCTGTAATTTACTAGCAGAATGACTGCTCTACTGCCCTCAGCAGGCCATCTATGCTACTACACTGCCTATTCCTTAAAAGAAGGTTTAACTAAATTGTCTTTATGTTTTCTTTCTGCAGGAAGTAACATTCGCCATAACATCAGGGGAGATGTCAAACAGCAGTAAATACCATCTTTTGCCACCAGCCAACATCAAAAACCATCTGCTGCCAAGAACACCTAATACCAGCTGCAGCCACCAACCAACAATAAATACCACCTGCTGCCAGGAACACCTAATACCAGCTGCAGCCACCAACCAACAATAGATACCACCTGCTGCCAGGAACACCCAATACCAGCTGCAGCCACCAACCAACAATAGATACCATCTGCTGCCAAGAACACCCAATACCAGCTGCAGCCACCAACCAACAATAGATACCATCTCCTGCCAAGAACACCTAATACCACCTGCAGCGACCAATCAACAATAGATACCACCTGCTGCCAGGAACACCCAATACCAGCTGCAGCCACCAACCAACAATAGATACCATCTGCTGCCAAGAACACCCAATACCACCTGCAGCGACCAATCAACAATAGATACCACCTGCTGCCAGGAACACCTAATACCACCTGCAGCGACCAATCAACAATAGATACCACCTGCTGCCAGGAACACCTACTACCAGCTGCAGCCACCAACCAACAACAGATACCACCTGCTGCCAAAAACACCTAATACCTCCTGCAGCCACCAACCAACAATAGATCCTCCTTGCCATACCCACACAAGGGTTTTCTGTAATTTAGTAGCAGAATGACTGCTCTACTGCCCTCTGCAGGCCATCTGTGCTACTACACTGCCTATTCCTTAAAAGAAGGTTTAAAGGGGTTGTCCCGAGGCAGCAAGTGGGTCTATACACTTCTGTATGGCCATAATAATGCACTTTGTAATGTACATTGTGCATTAATTATGAGCCATACAGAAGTTATAAAAAGTTTTATACTTACCTGCTCCGTTGCTAGCGTCCTCGTCTCCATGGTGCCGACTAATTTTCGCCCTCCGATGGCCAAATTAGCCGCGCTTGCGCAGTCCGGGTCTTCTGCTTTCTTCTATGGAGCCGCTCGTGCCAGAGAGCGGCTCCGTGTAGCTCCGCCCCGTCACGTGCCGATTCCAGCCAATCAGGAGGCTGGAATCGGCAGTGGACCGCACAGAAGAGCTGCGGTCCACGAAGGTAGAAGATCCCGGCGGCCATCTTCAGCGGTAAGTATTGAAGTCACCGGACCGCCGGGATTCAGGTAAGCGCTGTGCGGGTGGTTTTTTTAACCCCTGCATCGGGGTTGTCTCGCGCCGAACGGGGGGGGGGGTTTAAAAAAAAAAAAACCCGTTTCGGCGCGGGACATCTCCTTTAACTAAATTGTCTTTGTTTTCTTTCTGCAGGAAGTGGCATTCCCCATAACATCAGGGGAGATGTCAAACAGCAGCAAATACCATCTGTTGCCACCAACCAACATCAAAAACCACCTGCTGCCAAGAACACCTAATACCACCTGCAGCCACCAACCAACAATAGGTACCATCTGCTGCCAAGAACAGCTAATACCACCTGCAGCCACCAACCAACAACAGATACCACCTGCTGCCAAAAACACCTAATACCTCCTGCAGCCACCAATCAACAATAGATCCTCCCTGCCATACCCACACAAGGGTTTTCTGTAATTTACTAGCAGAATGACTGCTCTACTGCCCTCTGCAGGCCATCTGTGCTACTACACTGCCTATTCCTTAAAAGAAGGTTTAACTAAATTGTCTTTGTTTTCTTTCTGCAGGAAGTGACATTCCCCATAACATCAGGGGAGATGTCAAACAGCAGCAAATACCATCTGTTGCCATCAGCCAAGATCAAAAACCATCTGCTGCCAAGAACACCTAATACCACCTGCAGCTACCAACCAACAACAGATACCACCTGCTGCCAAAAACACCTAATACCACCTGCAGCGACCAATCAACAATAGATCCTCCCTGCCATACCCACACAAGGGTTTTCTCTAATTTAGAAGCAGAATGACTGCTCTACTGCCCTCTGCAGGCCATCTGTGCTACTACACTGCCTATTCCTTAAAAGAAGGTTTAACTAAATTGTCTTTATGTTTTCTTTCTGCAGGAAGTAACATTCCCCATAACATCAGGGGAGATGTCAAACAGCAGCAAATACCATCTGTTGCCACCAACCAACATCAAAAACCATCTGCTGCCAAGAACACCTAATACCACCTGCAGCCACCAACCAACAATAGATACCACCTGCTGCCAAGAACACCTACTACCACCTGCAGCGACCAATCAACAATAGATACCACCTGCTGCCAAGAATACCTAATACCAGCTGCAGCCACCAACCAACAATAGATATCATCTGCTGCCATGAACACCTAATACCAGCTGCAGCCACCAACCAACAATAGATACCACCTGCTGTCAAGGACACCTAATACCACCTGCAGCCACCAACCAACAATAGATACCATCTGCTGCCAAGAACACCTAATACCATCTGCAGCCACCAACCAACAATAGATACCACCTGCTGCCAGGAACACCCAATACCAGCTGCAGCCACCAACCAACAATAGATACCATCTGCTGCTAAGAACACCTAATACCACGTGCTGCTAAGAACACCTAATACCATCTGGTGCCACCAACCAACATTGCTGTTTTTTAAAATTTATTTTTATATTTGTATATATTTTTATATTTATATATTATATTTTATATTTATAATCTAACATCCTAAATTAAAGATATATTCCTTAAGTCCTGGAGCGGCTTCATTTTAATATTATTCCTTTATAGTGCCTATTTGTAGCAAGAGATTAATGTGGATGGACCCCGCACCTCAATGAAAGAAAGGAAGTAAGGGGGAGGAAGAAGGGCACTCTTCTTGGTTTCGCATTATAAGGGCCCATTCACACGGGAGCATTTACCATCTGGCGGCTCTTCACGCATTTTACGGGCATCACACAGACCCATTATAGCCAATTTGGCTATAAACATAAACATTTTTTCACAAGGACTGATTTTCTTTTAGTGTAATCACTTAACTTGGCTGATACTAGAAAGGTATTGCAGGCTTATCAATCAGGTATGCCTAATTATCATTTGATGCATTGGAGAAGAAAACAATGAGACATACTTAAGTGATATTTCCAAGCTCTTCTGTGTTTATTGTTCCAATGTGAGAGGTTATATAGTGTGGCAACCCCCACAAGGTTAACAATTCAGAGTCTACAGCATGTGTTATACTGCTCTCTTAGTAAATCATTACAAAGGTTAATTATGACAAAGCTGCATGCTCAGTATATGATACCCTGTTAGTAAAATTTCACTACAATGTGTGTCTTTTGCACTTGTACATCTTGCCATGCACACAGCACAAATATTATGCACACAACACTGCTGCATGAAATATAATTCAATAATTTCACAAGCACATGTGAAAAAATTGCAGCATGTTCTATTTTGGTCTATATCACAGGCCAGAGTTGGACATGCAATATCCTCTACCTGTGGGGCTCTGACAGTTCACAGATGTGTGTCTGTGTGCTCTCTGGTGCATTTTGTACCTGAGACTCTCAGGCACAGTTCACATACAACCATCTGATTGGGCCCTAAAACCAATGTGCTATCACCTGGTGCTGGTGTGCATGATGGGCACAACTCCCAACTATTAGTACATATGATACATATTGCCACTACTGAACATCAAACTTGGGTTGATGAAACAATGTGTAAAGACATTGAAGAGGAATGGAAAGTGTTTTAGCTACAAATGTAGAAAACTTCCTGCGATGAGCATGGAGAAGCTGAAAGCAGGTAAATTCGATGGACCACAAATCCAGGAACTCATGAAAGACCAGCGATTCCAAGATTCAGGGATGTAAGTGATAAACAGTGTGAACGATCTCACCAGGAAAAAAAGATGATTAAAGAGCAGTACTTTAATTGAGGCGGGATTTATGAATTGGCCAATCATGGCTCAGCCAATTTATGAATCCCACTTCCGCAACGTGATTGGTTCTTCAAACTCTGCTCAACTAATCAATGCAGAGCTGGATGAACCATATTGGTTGATCGAGCGTGGCATTGATTGATCGAGTCGAGCTGGAGGAACCAAACAGAGCCATCGCTTCCTGGAGGTGGGATTTTTGAATCCCGCAACGAGGAAGTGATCTTCTGTGGGTGAACGAGGACTGCAGAATGCCCTCAAGGGAACAGCGGGAGGACCTGGACCATACCAGCTAGGTAAGTATTCTCCTTTTTTGGGGGGAAATTCAGCTAGGGCTTATTTTAGGGGAGGGTTTAACGTGCTCGCAATTTTATCACAGACAACAGCAAAGCATCACTGATGCTACAAAATTGCAGGAACACAGTTGTGATATCATTGCGATTTTGTAGCACCGATATGCCTGTATAATTGGAGCCTACACAGCACTGTCCTTTAATTCCAACTCCCCTTCCCTCTTTTCAGAAAAAACTGGGAAACAGAATTTCAGGAGACCTTTAATGAGGACCAATGGCTTCTGTATATCAGTTGAGTGCTAAGACCTCTCGTTGTGCCAATCATTAAGAAGACGTTTATATAGGTGGCATCTACCGCTTGTCTGAAATGTTTCCTGGTACTTCTGGTTTGTGTTGGAGATGTTATGGACAAGTTGGATCTCTGCTACATATCTGGTGGTCATGTGAAATCCTTAAACCTCTATGGGATCAGATTTATTTCCGACTGCATTCAATTTTGAATTGTGACTTCCGATGGGGCCCTAATGGGGCCCAATGTTTTAGTGTCCAATCAAAATGTAGAATTGTACAACTTTTGGTTTCCCTGTATGATCCGCATAAGCCCTTAGTGAAAAATGTTGAAGACCAAATCCTGGGCATGAAAGATAAAAACCAGTCAAACAAAATCCCTTAAATAACGACACGTGGCGATTACATGTAATGATACAAGACGGTAAATAATATTCCACACTGATGATTGGTCCGGAGAACCGCAACAACACTCAGCCCACAGTTTAAAGTGAGGTACAATCTACACATATCACCCCACTGTACAACCTGCCTCAGGAGCCCCAAACGCTAAAAGCACTAAGGCCCTTTGTAAATGACGCAAGAGCGATGCGATGGGTGCGCCATAGCTAGATAGTAATGCAAACCAGAAACCAGCTCCTCTGCAGTCACTCCCATGCAAAAACTGGCTGGAAACCACAACAGATGCACAAGAAAGGGAGTAGGTCCTGCATAGAACAAAAACTCTTTCTTTTAATTGAAAAATCTAGACCAGTGTTTCCCAAACTTCAGTCCTCACGGACCCCCACAGGTTATGGTTTCAGGATATCCTATAGTAAGAACACCTGTGGCAATGTCTGAGGCATCGATAATAATTATATCACCTATGAAATATTGAGGAAATCCAGAAAACATCACCTGTTAGGATGCTTTGAGGTCTGGAGGTTGGGAAACACGGATCCAGACAGACATAGAGGAACAAGTAACACGTGCCGTTGTACATGTTTCAGGCAAATATGTTGCCTTTAATCATAGTCTATTATCAGGGCAACATGCTTGCGTGAAATATGTAAGACGGCACATGGTCCTTGTTCCTCTATGTATAGCTGGATTTTTCAATAAAGAGAAAGAGTTTTTATCCTACGCTGGACCTGCTCCCTTTTCTATTGCTACATAGTGGTTATGGATTTTAAGTGATCATCAACCCTTTCTCATTGGTCTTGATTGGCTGTTAGCAATATAACTGAGCTGTCAATCAAGAGCCAAGGGGAGGGGTTGATGATGCACCACCACTATTATTATACATAGGTGAATCGGAGGTTCAGGCATCTGGGATAGCGGGATGACACCTCCTGGACAGACTGCTGTAAGAAAACTAACTTTTCCATTGCCATTTATCTTTCAGGCTCCATAAACAGCAGGTAAGACATTGGCACCTTCACCCCTACCAGTCTGTTTAGTATTAGGTTTGTTGAGTGCTGATGACCAGCCATCTAGGCAGGATTATGCCACTGAATTTACACACCACTTCCCAGAACTGGAGTCAAACGGAGAAGACAGTAAAAGTACTTTTAGTTGGGCATCTGAACTTTATCAGCCTTTCTGGATAACTGAAAGTCGGACAAAAGGATTTTCACTGTAATCTTAACATTTAAAAAAAAAACACATTATATTTATATATTTTTAATGCTATTTTAGGTGCACATTTCCACTCTGGCATTAATTTTGACTTTGGAACATATAAGATAACGACAGATGCATCTCAGTAGCCCGGGCCGTGCTGGTAACTTCTATGGTGACAGATGAACCTGTAGACTTCATGATCAGCGGGATCTTTTCCTCCGTCAGTCGAGCTGGAAAGAAACATTCTGACATGTGAGCAGTGTAGAGTAGAACAAAGGTGAGCACTAATCTACAGGGCAGAGTCCGGGGGCAATGACTTTACCAACTGCAGTACTCACATCTATGCACCCAGTGTTACGAGTTTTGTGTCTACTGCAATCTTCTGCTGAATACTGCAGATGTCATAAGCAGGAACCCTTAACTAACGTAGTTTCAGACCAAAAGACGCATTTTTTAGCAAGGAAAAATCTTGCAAAATAATCTGTGTCTTTTGGTCTGAGGTCGGGATGGTCCGGCAGTGCCAGACCCCTCTGACTGCTTCCATATGATCAAAGCAAAAGCGCTGTAACTGATCATTAGAACCACCAGGAAATACTTTACCTCCCTCTATAGCTTTAGTCCAACCAATGTTGATTATCACAGGATCTGACCTCTGACGCTTCCCACTCAGGGGGCTGCACTGCGCATACATTGCATGCAAAAATGCAGACATTGGGGGAAGTATCAGAAGTCAGAGCTTGTGATAATCAGTGGTAGTTGGACCGGAGCTACGGAAGGAGGTAAAGTAGATTCTGCTTGGGTTGCTACCCCAGCAGAGGTATTGGGGGCACTATTACCATGAGGACCAGTTAACTACTGGGGGCACTATTAATACTGAGGCCACTGGGGGCCACTATTACTACTGGAGATACAAAAAACCTGACCATTGCAGTGGGCATAGAGCTGTCTGTGTCCTGCATGGGTACACCCAGCCCAACAAACAGTTGATCGACAGATCAAGGAAAGGAAAGGCCGTTATAGATTTTTGGAGTGATAGTTGTTGTGTCTAAACCAATCTTTAGGGTCAGTTCAGGGTTTCCATCTCTGCTCTGTTTTTGGAGGAGAGAATCTGAAAATGATCCATTTTTTTGAACAGGAAAATAGCGCAGTCTGCAGCGTTACTTTTCCACCAAAAAAAAAAAAAAAAACCGAAACCCGATGGGATGGAAGCAAACAGAAGCCTTTCAGTTTTTTTGAAAACTCAGCTCTGCTACATCGTTGTGTGGGAATTTTACAAGCATTGTGAATTGCTCTTACCTTTAAAGGTTTTGTTCACCCCCTTCACTCTCATAAATGAGCCGGGAGAAGTGCCGGCCGGACAGACTCAGCTGGTTAACATGGAGCAAAATAAAATGGGCTTTTGGCGCCGGAATATCAGCCGGCATCTGAAATAACCGGACAGTCATAAAGCACTTCTAGCATCCGGTCCTGTGAGGAAGGACTGTGTACAGCTCTTAGAGCAGAACCTATAGAACATCTGATCATCTACACGGGCCCCATACTGGTGACATATGCCACTCACATACCCCCTACAGCAATGTCGCTCACATACGCCCACAACAATGTCGCTCACATGTCCCCCAACAATATCCCCAGAACAATGTTGCCCACATGCCAGTTAACAATGTTACACGTGCCCCCAGAACAATGTGGGTCACATATCCCCACAACAATGTCACTCACATGTCCCCCAACAAGATCCCTGAGCAATGTTGCCGAAATGCCCCTCAACAATATCCCCAGAACAATGTTGCCCACATGCCAGTTAACAATGTTACACGTGTTCCCAGAACAATGTGGGTCACATATTCCCACAACAATGTTGCCTATGTCTCCAGTCACAATGCCAGCTATTGAAAAGTTCCAACCACAAGCCCACCTTAAGAGTGCAACCCCAACACTTACGCTAGGCTTAGTGTAGTGGCCCAGAGTTTGGGGCCCCTCCAGCACAGTAGAATGCATGTTCTATGTATGTCTTATGTTAATATCATTAATGTGGTATGAGTCAGTAATATGTGTATTAGTACTTCGAGACACGAAAGGGTTAATGTCTGGTAATGTCTGGAGAATTTATCATTTTGTCCGGTCAGTTATTGATCGGTGTGCACGTGATGAGTTTGGAGTGAGGTGTCCAGGAGGAAGCTTGTGTTGAGTAAGTGATTGGCAGTCAAGCAATGGAGATGGAGGAGAGATGGGTTGCTGCTGCTGACGGAGCTCAGACATGCCGGAGTCCCTCCTTATAGAAGTTTGCCCTTTCGGGGTATTGGAACCCATGACATGCTGAGAATGCATGGGTGTGAAAGCGCAAGAACCACATGTTCCTAAGAGAGCGAGATCCAACAGATAACCGAGACTGTGGATGTATATACCTTAGAAAACTCGAACTGTATGAGAGAAAGGAAAGCAGGTGAGAAATGTAAGCCCACTACTTATACTAATCTAATACTGCACAAGTTATTCTTCTGTTGATTGAAAAAGACAATGAAGCAAAAGAAGAAGACCGAATGTTCCCGGTTTTTGTTGGAAAAATACTTTCTGTGTGTGGACTACTCTTTATTCAAGTTGGGTAATCCACCGCTGATCAAGGAACGTTGGCGTCACAGTGACAAAACAGGAACTTAAGGTAACCCAGGTTACTAAACGTGACCTCCCCCGGTTAATAACAAGGTCGGGTGTTACGCCAGCCATTTAGAGGAGACAGTAGACCCCTGTGACAAGGTTTCTACTTCATTTGCCCCGCTGTCTCCTTGGCTGAGGGCCTGCTCCTCAGGCGCTGCATTAGCACTCTTCTTCTTGTATGTGTGTGTGCATCTATACATACATGTCTGCATGGACGCATGTGCAACTTCTTTGTATGCAGCAAGGAAAACACTGCCACCTGCTGTCCTTACACTATGCTACTGGGCTGCACTCAAAACCACAAGTGCCTAATGCGTTTTTCAATGCCGTACCGGTCAAACAGCCTGAAAATACATGTAAGAACCATGAGGACCGACCACCATATAGAATACAGTAAAACTCATGCAGGGGAGTCACATAGCTGACACATTAGGATGTAGAAAGGTGTTACTGATGTGTTACTATGAAAAAAAATTGATACCGTGCTAGCCAGTAGAGACATAAGCCTGAGGAAGAACCCTGAGTAGGTTTGAAAGCTTGGTATATCATCATGTATTTTTGTGAGCCATTAAAAGGTATCATATCTACAAGATTACTTGGTTTCTCTTACTGAAAACAATCACATGATGTGTTACGCAATGACTCAGAGCACCGCCAAGCATTCGCAAAAGTGAATAAAGACCACCTTCTGAGCAGCAGAGTCCGTTACGTTTCACCAACAAGTGGTTACTGATAGCCAAGGTGCCGTCCAGTTTTTTTGAAAGATCCTGACCTGGTGTTTCGCTCTGCCTGGCTTGCACCAGTGTTATAAGCTTCCTTTGAAGTCAATGGAAGCTGTAAATCCTGCAGCTCTTCCGCAGTAAGCACTACAGAAGGGTCGTGGGATCCGCGTCATCGCCTAGTGATGGCGTGGCATAATCAGTACTGTGCATGTACGCCAGTGAGATGGCCAGCACTTCTGCAGTACAGATAAAGAAGAATCCGGACAGGTAAGCGGGATTACCCACTGGGTACAGGGTCAGATCCTGCTGCGCGATCCCGAATGTCAGATTCAAATCTGTCGTGTGCAGGAGGTCTTATACTGGAACCAAAGACCAAGACCTGGGGGCATGAAGATGGGGACAATCAAAAGTGAATTTCATATACTGTATAGTGATGAATGGATTAATTGAAGCAATGGAAGGTATTTATCATCTCATTATAGTAAACTCATTGATTTATCTTTGATTTCTCTAGTCTCACATGAGTCCTTCAGGTCTGTCTTTACCGCTAACGACCAATCTAATGACTCCCGGTGATTGTAGCGGCACCTTCACAAGATACATACATGTTGTGTGAAGAGCTGGAAGCATTGGATGACCGACTGTCTGTAAATAGAGACTTGTACGGTTTATAAGCAAGTGAATAAAGGTGATTTTCATCCTGTGCATTGAATGGTTTGCGGTGCTATTTACACTTATTTCACCTATTCTTCTGTGAATATCACTGATGGATATGAAGATCTTCAGTAAAAACAGAACACAACCCTCAATCCTTCCTGCTGCAGCCCTTTTTTTCTACTTTTTTAAAATTTCATTTTCCTTCCCCACTTTCAAAAAAATCATAACTTTTCCATATTCTGGAGTAGAGAGAGAAAGCATAGGGGCACATGGGGGGCACCTTCAGCCCTCATGTGTTGAAGATGGAAGAGGGGGAGAGGTTTCCCGAGCGCAAGAGTCCACATAAATTGTAAGTGAGCCTTCAAGAGAGAGAGTGAGCAACCAGTGAGTAAGATTTTCTCAAGGCCCAGTGCAGAGGTGGTTCTTCTTCTTCTTCTTCTTCTTCTTTTTCCTCTTCCTCTTCCTCTTCCTCTCCCTCTCCCTCTTCCTCTCCCTCTCCCTCTTCCTCTTCCTCTTCTTCCTCTTCTTCTTCTTCTTCTCTCATTGATTTATCTTTGATTTCTCTATTCTCACCTGAGTCCTTCAGGTCTGTCTTTACCGCTGACGACCAATCTAATGTCTCCCGGTGATTGTAGGGGCACCTTCACAAGATACATACATGTTGTGTGAAGAGCTGGAATTATTGGATGACCGACTGTCTGTAAATAGAGACTTGTACAGTTTATAAGCAAGTGAATAAAGGCGATTTTCATCCTGTGCATTGAATGGTTTGCGGTGCTATTTACACTTCTTTTGTAGTGGCCCAGTACATCCTCTCCTGGCCCCTCCATAAGTGTCATATATGTTATGTCTTGTGTAGGTTCGCTGTGCAAAGTGTCTCGTCTTTGTTATATGGATTGCACAGCTACAGCAAATGGTGAGAGAAAAGTTTGCAAGAGACTGGGATTTGCTTGCAATGTATCCATTTATGTCCTGTCATGTGGTACAAGTCAGGTTATAGAAGTGCGTGTGAGAGCAGCAAAAGGGGCTTCCATTCCTGCTGGTTGTTGTGGAGAGAGAGTGCTAGCCACATGGGGGTACCTTTGACCCTCATGTGGTGCAGAGAATGGAAGACAGGATTCCTGATGACCCCTGTTACAGGAATCGTGGAGGAGAGCAGCGACCCTACCCCTATCCTCCTCTAGAGAGTTCCCCTTTCAGGAGCGAATCCTGTCAGATAACTTGACCTGCAGGACCGGTTTCATCCTGTGTCTCCTCCCTGACCTCCAATCTACTGTTTATTGCCTGCTCGTCTGTCTCCTGTATTTTTGCTTTATACCAAGTTTATTATCAAGTAAAGTTTTGCCCGGCCCTGACCGTTCCCAGGGTCTGAGGTGCTAAAAGTTACACAGTTGTGGACTCTTTCTTTCTCCAATACCGTTGCGAAGGGAATGGTGGCGTCACCCGTGACAAATCTACATTCCTGTTGCATGTTTATTGGCCATCCCTGTTCCCCGAGTGTCTGGAAGAGGCCCTGCGGTGCTCAGGCTGAAATCGCATACAGCCCTCTGGGAAGGAGTCTGGTAAGGGCCACCATGACGTGCGACCCCTCTGCCCTCCCAGCTCCTCAGTGTGACCCTCCTGCTCCTGTGCGGACCCCCCAGATCGCCGTAATTTCAACTATTCTTGTGTGAATATCACTGACGGCTATGAAGATCTACAGTAAGAGAAGAACAGAACACATCATTTTTTTATTTTAACATTGCTGCAGCTGTGGGGGCTTGTTTTTTGTGGAATAACCTGTAATTTTTTTGTCCTATTTTGGGATACATCAATAACTTTTTGATTTTTATTGAATTTAATTTATTTGCTTTTTATTCAAATTTTTATTCAAATTTTTTCTTCGGGACTCGTTGACCACAGAAGTGTAATTCTGGCATTGTGCATTTTTTCCACCCTGCAGGATTGATAATGTGATATTTTAATAAATTGCACAAAGTAATTACAAGTTTTACATTTTAAGTATTTTTGGATGAGATTGGGAAAATAGGTTTATTTAAAAACTTTAATATTTTTATTGTTGCAATAATTAAAAATTCTTTAATTTATCTCTACTTTATTTAGTCCCCGGAGGGACAAAGAACTGCAAAGGTTTTAGAAAATGCTGCAGTCAGAATGCCTTCAAAACAACATCAATTCTTCTAGGTACACTTGCACACAGTTTTTGAAAGAACTCGGTGGGTTGTTCCAATCATCTTGGAGAACTAAGCAGAGATCTTCTGTGGATGAAGGCTTGTGAAAATCCTTCTGTCTCTGGATGTTTGGGTCATTGTCCTGCAGACACCTTGAGTTTTATAAAACATTCTTTTTCCCACTTCTGCCTAAAACCTTTACAATTCTGTATAAATCCACATTAACACATTTTTGTCGCTATTAGGCCATTTTCACAGGACGACAAAATCATGTGATCTTCTTGTGATGTGACAGCGCTACAAACCGCATGTATGTGAAGCCCATGCTATCCAATGGGTTCCTTCACATTTGCGATGTTTTGTAGCCCATGTTTCCCGGAGGAGCCTTCCTTTTTGTCGCTTCGCATCGCACGAAAATGCGGATCACATCGGAGGATCATTTGTAAAAACCCTAAATGTTTTTGACATTGTTAGTAAGATATGGATTCCGGCAGCAGTAGACTTATTCATGGTGGCAGAGGAGCCTTTAAGTCCAACAGATATCTATGAGGGCCGCCTCACATGTATCATCAGGATCCATCAGAAGGTCCTCTGATCCGTCAACACTCCAGTAACGGTAACTACCGGCCCCCATGATGGCCATGTTCTAGCAGGAATCCTCTGACACAAGACTGGTCATAGTAGGAAGATACAGAGATGGATGCTTCATGTTTACTGCTTGTTGTGACATCACACATACGTGTACGCGGCTGCATGTGAGGCTTCTATGAGGTCACTATGGTCTTTGGTTCCAATCTGTGATGTCACAGACGCTGCAGGTATATGTAGTGGAAACCCAATATATCTATATTCTGGACTGTGGACCTTTGGTAGTGGACAGTGAACCTATATTTGTACGTTTAACATTCTGTATAACAGATGACATGTTGCCTCCTGTTCTGATACAAATATAGATATACAGTATGTTCTTACATTTATGCAATATCTCTACTTCCTTTGATGAAACATCTTTTCCTAAACTCTGCTGACAAAGATGAAATTTAATATAAACACGCTATATTTTTCCATCTGTTTTATAACTTTAGAAGAAGTAAAGATCAGACAGATAACCGCAGGTTAAGCAAGTACCGCTTTTAGAATACCGCAATAATAGATCGGCAGGGATCTGTCGTCCGGGATCTCTGCCAATCAGATGTTTGCTTGGCCAGTGTGCTCATGCACTGAGCTGATTTCTGTAGGAAGCAAACAGCTCTGTGCTTACTATAGTGGCCAGACTTGGTACTACAGGCAAGGTTTCCACTCACTTCAAAACAAGGTTGGTCTGCAATTCCAAGCCTGGCCACTGCAGTGAGTACAGAGCTGTCTGCTTCTTGTAGAAATCAGCTAAGTGCACAAGGAGACAGGCACAGCAAAAAAACTAATTGTCTACAGTCTCTGGCAATGGACCCTTCTCAATCTACTATTAATGACGTATCCTGCTGATAGGCCATCAATAGTTTACAACTAGACAATCCCTTTAAAGGCCTGTTTAGATCTTGCTTTTCTATCCTCTATGGCACAGGTGTCAAACACAAGGCCTGCGGGACGAATCCGGCCCGCCACCTCATTTTCTGTGGCCCGCCGGCCGTGCAGTAAGTTCCCTCCATGCTGTTGTCAGTAGTCGATCTTCTCTCGGCTTGTTCTGTCTAGTGCAGACAGTAATAGAGGAGTGCCGATAGCAGACTGACAGCGGCCGCGGAGGAGGGAAGAAGAGCGCAGAGAACATGATCCCTGGTGTGAGGTGAGCGGCGCTGAGGAGGAGCAGCTGCAGGGTGAGAGCCGGTCAGCACTGACCTCCTCTCACCAGGCCTACCTCTGTTCATGGCTGCAGGCCTGGGGAGACACCAGGGGCCCAAGTATGCAGGAGGGCCCCAAGAAGGACTGAGAGCAGCCGGTATACCTGCCAGAGCAGGTAAGTATAAAAATGTGTATAAAAGTGCAGAAGTGTCCCTCTGTGCATATGTATGTGTGTGTCATTTTATATATATATATATATATATATGTACACCTGTGAGTATGTATGTATATGTGTATATATATATATATATATATGTGTGTCTGTGCGTATATGTATGTGTATAATAGCGTGCGGCTGTGTACGTGTATAATAGCGTGCGGCTGCGTGCGCGTGTACGTGTATAATAGCGTGCGGCTGCGTGTACGTGTATAATAGCGTGCGGCTGCGTGCGCGTGTGTGTGTATCATAGCGTGCACCTGTGTACGTGTATTATAGAGTGCGGCTGTGCGCTTATATGTATGTGTATAATAGCGTGCGGCTGTGCGCGCGTGTACGTGTATAATAGCGTGCGGCTGTGTGCGCGTGTATGTGTATAATAGCGTGCGGCTGTGTGCGCGTGTATGTGTATAATAGCGTGCGGCTGTGTGCGCGTGTACGTGTACAATAGCGTGCGGCTGTGTGCGCGTGTATGTGTATAATAGCGTGCGGCTGTGTGCGCGTGTATGTGTATAATAGCGTGCGGCTGTGTGCGCGTGTATGTGTATAATAGCGTGCGGCTGTGTGCGCGTGTATGTGTATAATAGCGTGCGGCTGTGTGCGCGTGTATGTGTATAATAGCGTGCGGCTGTGTGCGCGTGTATGTGTATAATAGAGTGCGGCTGTGTGCGCGTGTACGTGTATAATAGAGTGCGGCTGTGTGCGCGTGTACGTGTATAATAGAGTGCGGCTGTGTGCGCGTGTACGTGTATAATAGCGTGCGGCTGTGCGCGCGTGTACGTGTATAATAGCGTGCGGCTGTGCGCGCGTGTATGTGTATAATAGCGTGCGGCTGTGCGCGCGTGTATGTGTATAATAGCGTGCGGCTGTGCGCGCGTATGTGTATAATAGCGTGCGGCTGTGCGCGCGTATGTGTATAATAGCGTGCGGCTGTGCGCGCGTATGTGTATAATAGCGTGCGGCTGTGCGCGCGTATGTGTATAATAGCGTGCGGCTGTGCGCGCGTATGTGTATAATAGCGTGCGGCTGTGCGCGCGCGCGTGTATAATAGCGTGCGGCTGTGCGCACGCGCGCGTATAATAGCGTGCGGCTGTGCGCACGCGCGCGTGTATAATAGCGTGCGGCTGTGCGCGCGTGTATGTGTATAATAGCGTGCGGCTGTGCGCGCGTGTATGTGTATAATAGGTGCGGCTGTGTGCGCGTGTATGTGTATAATAGCATGCGGCTGTGCGCGCGTGTACGTGTATAATAGGTGCGGCTGTGTGCGCGCGTATGTGTATAATAGGGTGCGGCTGTGCGCACGCGCGCGTGTATAATAGCGTGCGGCTGTGCGCGCGTGTATGTGTATAATAGCGTGCGGCTGTGTGCGCGTGTATGTGTATAATAGCATGCGGCTGTGCGCGCGTGTATGTGTATAATAGTGTGCGTCTGTCTAAAATATATATATATATGTATGTATAATAGTGTATGTGTGTGTGTGTATATTATATATATATATATATATATATATCTCGTGTGCGCCACTGGTCACTATGGGGGTTCTTATTACCACTCGGGCCACTGTGGGGTTCACTTTTACTATACTGTCTTACAATTCACAATTATAATCGGCCCTTTGAGGGCAGCCATAAGGCTGATGTGGCCCTCGGTGACACCTCTGCACTATGGGGTTCTGTCACAGGTGTCCATCAATGAAAACCAGTATCCAGATGAAACCTAAATGGAACCCAGCAGCAAAGAGAACGCGATGTGAACAAGTCGTCCTTTCTGTGGTCATTAGGATTACAGTGATACCCGGTTTATATTGGTTTTTATGTGTTTCTACTTTTGCGCAATCAAACACGTACAATAAAAATCATTTTTTTAGTTGTTGCATCATAATCTTTTTATTTTTCTGTGTGTTGGTTTATTTTTTGCAATCAGGACACTAATCACCGGCTTCATAGCCATCATTTATAACATTAACTCAACTTCTCCTTAATGCTTTAAACTTGATACACAACACTGACATCACACGGTGACATCACACTGTGACATCATAGAATCACATGATGTCACAGTTGGTGCAGAATCTCCAGTGTCCTACAGCGGAACTCTCTGGTCTCAGCAGATCCTGAAGTCTTGAAGAGGACACATCCAGGTCTGTAGCTCTTCTCTCTGTGGCACCGCTCACACATCGTGTAGCTGGGAGAATGTGCCCATCTGGGCACGATGGGGCAGATTTACTGTAGTCTTTACATGTATAAAAGTCTCACAATTTGGCGCACAGTATCTTGTGAGCCAAAATGTATAGCCTTTTGGTATTTTACGCTCTATTTTTTATTACAAGTGGGCGGGGCTTAGCGCTGCAGGGCGGGGACACTTTGTGCCAATCACGTTTTATCATTTATGGCAGACACTGATAGAAGTTATAGCTAAAATCTACATAAGTTCAGAGCTAGTGTAGTTTAATATTTGGCGCATGGATGGCCAGAAGATACTCTACATGTATCAAGGGGCTGCGTCTCAATACGGTTTTCACTCTTCACATTAGTGTGTTTGCTTAGGTCGGCATATAATATTTCGATACAAGTAAATCTGACCCTCCGAAAAGCACAAAGTACGCCATGTGCTCACTGTGGTGCCCCATCTGGGCATGCGTTAGGCTTCCCTCAAACAGGCGTCTTTGTACAGTGTTTAGTGCTGTGTTTTCAGTGCTGCGCTGAACGCTGTACAATGCTCCCATTCATTCTAATGGCGCTGTTCACACAAGGCTGAAGACGCAGTGTTGTATGTTCTTTCTTTGGCCGTTCTCATCTGTGTGTCTCCCATTGAAGTTAATGGGCTGCGGTTTCAGCACTGCTGACAAAGCGGCACAACTTTGTTCTGCGTTTTTATAGCGTTAAACGCTATAAAAGTTGTCCGGTTTAGCACTTGGTACCGGTAATAACCGAGTCAAACATTTAACACATAACATTCATATAGTAATAATGGTAACAATGATACTACCATCAATAACTTTATTACTACTAACAATACTGACATCACACTGTGACATCATAGAATCACATGATGTCACAGTTGGTGCAGAATCTCCAGTGTTCTACAGCGGAACTCTCTGCTCTCAGTAGATCCTGAAGTCTTGAAGAGGACACATCCAGGTCTGTAGCTCTTCTCTCTCTGTGGCACCGCTCACACATCGTGGAGCTGGGAGAATGTGCGCGGGTTGCTATGCCAGTTGGCTCAGTTCAGGCATTTTAAGCCTCCTTGGCAAAGTTTTCAGATGTTCTGAAAATGCAGCCAAAACGCATGCCAGTGCTGCGAAAAGCGCAGCAAACGCAGCGTTTTTGCGAATGCCAGTGTGAGGGAGGCCTTAATAATACCCCCTATAACTGTACTACTAATAATACCCCCAATAACTATACTACTAATAATACCCCCAATAACTATACTACTAATACCTCCAATAACTATACTACTAATAATACCCCCAATAACTATACTACTAATAATACAACCAATAACTGTACTACTAATAATGCCACCAATAAATATACTACTAATAATACCACCAATAACTGTACTACTAATAATACCACCGATAACTGTACTACTAATAATACCCCCAATAACTGTACTACTAATAATACCCCCAATAACTATACTACTAATAATACCACCAATAACTGTACTACTAATAATACCACCGATAACTATACTACTAATAAAACCACCAATAAATATACTACTAATAATACCCCCAATAACTGTACTACTAATAATACCACCGATAACTATACTACTAATAATACCACCAATAACTGTACTACTAATAATACCACCAATAACTATACTGCTAATAATACCACCAATAACTGTACTACTAATAATACCACCAATAACTATACTACTAATAATGCCACCAATAACTGTACTACTAATAATACCACCAATAACTATACTACTAATAATGCCACCAATAACTGTACTACTAATAATACCCCCAATAACTATACTACTAATAATACCCCCAATAACTGTACTACTAATAATACCACCAATAACTATACTACTAATAATACCACCGATAACTATACTACTAATAATACCACCGATAACTGTACTACTAATAATACCACCGATAACTATACTACTAATAATACCACCGATAACTATACTACTAATAATACCACCGATAACTATACTACTAATAATACCCCCAATAACTATACTACTAATAATACCCCCAATAACTGTGCTACTAATAATACCCCCAATAACTGTACTACTAATAATACCACCGATAACTATACTACTAATAATACCCCCAATAACTGTACTACTAATAATACCACCAATAACTATACTGCTAATAATGCCACCAATAACTATACTACTAATACCACCAATAACTATACTACTAATGCCCCCAGTAACTGTACTACTCATACCACCAATAACTGTACTACTAATAATACCCCCAATAACTATACTACTAATAATACCACCAATAACTGTACTACTAATAATGCCACCAATAACTGTACTACTAATAATACCCCCAATAACTATACTACTAATAATGCCTCCAATAACTATACTACTAATAATTCCACCAATAACTATACTACTAATAATACCACCGATAACTATACTACTAATAATGCCACCAATAACTATACTACTAATACCCCAAATAACTGTACTACTAATACCACCAATAACTATACTACTAATAATACCCCCAATAACTGTACTGCTAATGATACCCCCCAATAACTATACTACTAATAATACCCCCAATAACTATACTACTAATAATGCCACCAATAACTGTACTACTAATAATACCACCGATAACTATACTAATAATACCACCAATAACTGTACTACTAATAATGCCACCAAAAACTATACTACTAATAATACCCCCAATAACTGTACTACTAATAATGCCACCAATAACTATACTACTAATAATGCCACCAATAACTATACTACTAATAATGCCACCAATAACTGTACTACTAATAATACCCCCAATAACTATATTACTAATAATACCCCCAATAACAGTACTACTAATAATACCCCCAATGACTATACTACCATTAATGCCATAATAACTGTACTACTAATAATATCCCCAATGACTATACTACTAATAATACCATCAATAACTATACTACTAATACCACCAATAACTATACTACTAATAATACCCCCAATAACTATACTACTAATACCCCCAATAACTATACTACTAATAATACCACCAATAACTATACTACTAATGATACCACCAATAACTATACAACTAATAATGCCACCAATAACTGTACTACAAATAATACCCCCAATAACTATACTACTAATACCCCCAATAACTGTACTACTAATAATACCCCCAATAACTGTACTACTAATAATGCCACCAATAACTATACTACTAATAATGCCACCAATAACTATACTACTAATAATACCCCCAATAACTATACTACTAATAATACCCCCAATAAATATACTACTAATAATACCCCCAATAACTATACTACTATTAATACCCCCAATAACTATACTACTAATAATACCCCCAATAACTATACTACTAATAATGCCACCAATAACTATACTACTAATAATACCACCGATAACTATACTACTAATACCACCAATAACTGTACTACTAATAATGCCACCAATAACTATACTACTAATAATACCCCCAATAACTGTACTACTAATAATGCCACCAATAACTATACTTCTAATAATACCCCCAATAACTATATTACTAATAATACCCCCAATAACAGTACTACTAATAATACCCCCAATGACTATACTACCAATAATGCCACCAATAACTGTACTACTAATAATACCCCCAATGACTATACTACTAATAATACCCCCAATAACTATATTACTAATAATACCCCCAATAACAGTACTACTAATAATACCCCCAATGACTATACTACCAATAATGCCACCAATAACTGTACTACTAATAATACCATCAATAACTATACTTCCAATACCCCCAATAACTATACTACTAATAATACCCCAATAACTATACTACTAATAATACCCCCAATAACTATACTACTAATAATACCCCCAATAACTATACTACTAAAAATACCCCCAATAACTGTACTACTAATAATACCCCCAATAAATATACTACCAATAATACCCCCAATAACTGTACTACTAATAATACCCCCAATAACTATACTACTAATAATACCCCCAATAACTGTACTTCTAATAATACCCCCAATAACTGAACTACTAATAATACCCCCAATTACTGTACTACTAATAATACCCCCAATTACTGTACTACTAATACCACCAATAACTGTACTACTAATAATACCACCAATAACTGTACTAATAATAATACCCCCAATAACTATACTACTAATAATACCACCAATAACTATACTACAAATAATACCCCCAATAAATATACTACTAATAATACCTCCAATAACTATACTACTAATAATACCCCCAAAAACTGTACTACTAATAATACCCCCAATTAATATACTACTAATGATACCCCCAATAACTATACTACTAATTACTCCCCCAATAACTATACTACTAATAATACCCCAAATAACTATACTACTAATGATACCCCAAATAACTATACTACTAATTACTCCCCCAATAACTATACTACTAATAATACCCCAAATAACTATACTACTAATAATACCCCCAATAACTATACTACTAATAGTACCCCCAATAAATATATTACTAATGATACCCCCAATAACTGTACTACTAATAATACCACAAATAACTATACTACTAATAATAACATCGATAACTATACTAATAATACCAACAATAACTGTACTACTAATAATGCCACCAATAACTGTACTACTAATACCCCCAATAAATGTACTACTAATAATACCACCAATAACTATACTACTAATAATACCACCAATAACTGTACTACTAATAATGCCACCAATAACTATACGAATATTAACACTAATAACTATACTACTAATAATACCCCCAATAACTATACTACTAATAATACCCCCAATAACTATACTACTAATAATACCCCCAATAACTGTACTACTAATAATACCCCCAATAACTATACTACTAATAATACCCCCAATAACTGTACTACTAATAATACCCCCAATAACTGTACTACTAATACCCCCAATAACTGTACTACTAATAATACCCCCAATAACTATACTACTGATAATAACACCAATAACTGTACTACTTATTATACCCCTCAATAACTATACTACTAATAATATCCCGAATAACTGTACTACTAATAATACCACCAATAACTGTACTACTAATAACATCAATCACTATACTACTAATAATGCCACCAATAACTGTACTACTAATAATACCACCAATAACTGTACTACTAATAACATCAATACCTGTACTACTAATAATACCACCAATAACTGTACTACTAATAACATCAATACCTATACTACTAATAATGCCACCAATAACTGTACTACTAATACCCCCAATAACTATACTACTAATACCACCAATAACTATACTACTAATAATACAACCAATAAATATAGTACTAATAATGCCACCAATAACGATACTACTAATAATACCCCCAATAACTATACTACTAATAATACCCCCAATAAATATACTACTAATAATACCCCCAATAACTATACTACTATTAATACCCCCAATAACTATACTACTAATAATACCCCCAATAACTATACTACTAATAATGCCACCAATAACTATACTACTAATAATACCACCGATAACTATACTACTAATACCACCAATAACTGTACTACTAATAATGCCACCAATAACTATACTACTAATAATACCCCAATAACTGTACTACTAATAATGCCACCAATAACTATACTACTAATAATGCCACCAATAACTATACTACTAATAATGCCACCAATAACTGTACTACTAATAATACCCCCAATAACTATATTACTAATAATACCCCCAATAACAGTACTACTAATAATACCCCCAATGACTATACTACCAATAATGCCACCAATAACTGTACTACTAATAATACCCCCAATGACTATACTACTAATAATACCACCAATAACTATACTACTAATACCCCCAATAACTATACTACTAATAATACCCCAATAACTATACTACTAATAATACCCCCAATAACTATACTACTAATAATACCCCCAATAACTATACTACTAAAAATACCCCCAATAACTGTACTACTAATAATACCCCCAATAAATATACTACCAATAATACCCCCAATAACTGTACTACTAATAATACCCCCAATAACTATACTACTAATAATACCCCCAATAACTGTACTTCTAATAATACCCCCCATAACTGAACTACTAATAATACCCCCAATTACTGTACTACTAATAATACCCCCAATTACTGTACTACTAATACCACCAATAACTGTACTACTAATAATACCACCAATAACTGTACTACTAATAATACCCCCAATAACTATACTACTAATAATACCACCAATAACTATACTACAAATAATACCCCCAATAAATATACTACTAATAATACCTCCAATAACTATACTACTAATAATACCCCCAATAACTGTACTACTAATAATACCCCCAATTAATATACTACTAATGATACCCCCAATAACTATACTACTAATTACTCCCCCAATAACTATACTACTAATAATACCCCAAATAACTATACTACTAATGATACCCCCAATAACTATACTACTAATTACTCCCCCAATAACTATACTACTAATAATACCCCAAATAACTATACTACTAATAATACCCCCAATAACTATACTACTAATAGTACCCCCAATAAATATATTACTAATGATACCCCCAATAACTGTACTACTAATAATACCACCAATAACTATACTACTAATAATAACATCGATAACTATACTAATAATACCAACAATAACTGTACTACTAATAATGCCACCAATAACTGTACTACTAATACCCCCAATAACTGTACTACTAATAATACCACCAATAACTATACTACTAATAATACCACCAATAACTGTACTACTAATAATGCCACCAATAACTATACGAATATTAACACTAATAACTATACTACTAATAATAACACCAATAACTATACTACTAATAATACCCCCAATAACTATACTACTAATAATACCCCCAATAACTGTACTCCTACTAATACCCCCAATAACTATACTACTAATAATACCCCCAATAACTGTACTACTAATACCCCCAATAACTGTACTACTAATAATACCCCCAATAACTATACTACTGATAATAACACCAATAACTGTACTACTTATTATACCCCTCAATAACTATACTACTAATAATATCCCGAATAACTGTACTACTAATAATACCACCAATAACTGTACTACTAATAACATCAATAACTATACTACTAATAATGCCACCAATAACTGTACTACTAATAATACCACCAATAACTGTACTACTAATAACATCAATACCTATACTACTAATAATACCCCCAATAACTGTACTACTAATAATACCCCTAATAACTGTACTACTAATAACACCACCAATAACTATACTACTAATACCCCAAATAACTGTACTACTAATAAAAACACCAATAACTATACTACTAATAATACCCCCAAGAACTGTACTACTAATAATACCCCCAATAACTGTACTACTAATAATGCCACCAATAACTATACTACTAATAATACCCCCAATAACTACTGCTAATACCCCGAATAACTGTATTACTAATAATACCACCTATAACTGTAACACTAATAATGCCAACAATATCTGTAACACTAATAATACCCCCAATAACTGTACTACTAATAATACCACCAATAACTGTACTACAAATAATGCCCCCAATAACTATACTACTAATACCCCCAATAACTGTACTACTAATAATACCCCCAATAACTGTACTAATAATAATACCCCCCAATAACTATACTACTAATACCCCCAATAACTGTACTACTACTAATATCCCCAATAACTGTACTACTAATAATAACATTGATAACTATACTACTAATAATGCCACCAATAACTGTACTACTAATACCCCCAATAACTATACTACTAATACCACCAATAACTGTACTACTAATAATACAACCAATAAATATAGTACTAATAATGCCACCAATAACTATACTACTAATAATACCGCCAATAACTATACTACTAATAATACCCCCAATAACTATACTACTAATAATACCCCCAATAACTATATTACTAATACCACCACCAATAACTATACTACTAATTATACCCCCAATAACTGTTCTACTACTAATAACATCGATAACTATACTACTAATAATACCCCTAATAACTGTACTACTAATAATGCCACCAATGACTATACTACTAATAATACCCCCAATAACTACTACTAATACCCCGAATAACTGTATTACTAATAATACCCCCAATAACTGTTTTACTAATAAAACCCCCAATAACTGTACTACTAATAATGCCCCCAATAACTGTACTACTAATAATACCACGAATAACTATACTAATACCCCCAATAACTATACAATAATAATGCCATCAATAACTGTACTACTAATAATACCCCCAATAAATATACTACTAATAATACCACCAATAACAACTACTAATAATACCACCGATAACTATACTACTAATAATACCACCGATAAATATACTACTAATAATACCCCCAATAACTGTACTACTAATAATACCCCCAATAACTGTACTAATAATACCCCGAATAACTGTACTACTAATAATACTACCAATAACTAAACTAGTAATAACATAAATAACTATACTACTAAAAATGCTACCAATAACTGTACTATAAATAATACCACCGATAACTGTACTACTAATAATGCCCCCAATAACTGTACTCCTAATAATGCCCCCAATAACTGTACTACTAATAATACCCCCAATAACTGTACTACTAATAATATCGATAACTATACTACTAATACCCCCAATATCTTTACTACTAATAATACCACCAATAACTATACTACTAATAATACCACCAATAACTGTACTACTAATAATACCACCAATAACTATACTACTAATACCACCAATAACTGTTCTACTAATAGCCCCAATAACTGTACTGCTAATAATACCCCCAATATCTATACTACTAATAATACCACCAATAACTATACTACTAATAATACCACCAATAACTATATTACTAATAATACCCCCAATAACTGTACTACTAATAATGCCACCAATAATTGTACTACTAATAATACCCCCAATAACTATACTACTACTAATGCCACCAATAACTGTACTAATAATAATACCCCCAATAACTATACTACTAATAATACCCCCAATAACTGTACTACTAATAATACCCCCAATAACTGTACTACTAATACCCCCAATAACTGTACTACTAATAATACCCCCAATAACTGTACTACTAATAATGCCACCAATAACTATACTACTAATAACACCACCAATAACTATACTACTAATACCCAAATAACTGTACTACTAATAAAAACACCAATAACTATACTACTAATAATACCCCCAATAACTGTACTACTAATAATACCACCAATAACTGTACTACTAATAATACCACCAATAACTATACTACTAATAATACCACCAATAACTGTACTACTAATAATACCACCAATAACTATACTACTAATAACACCAATCACGGTACTACTAATAATACCCCCAATAACTGTACAAGTAATAATACCACCAATAACTGTACTACTAATAATACCCCCAATAACTGTACTACTAATGATACCCCCAATAACTATACTACTAATAATACCCCCAATAACTGTACTACTAATAATGCCACCAATAACTATACTACTAAATACACCACCAATAACTATACTACTAATACCCCAAATAACTGTACTACTAATAAAAACACCAATAACTATACTACTAATAATACCCCCAAGAACTGTACTACTAATAATACCCCCAATAACTGTACTACTAATAATACCCCCAATAACCACTACTAATACCCCGAATAACTGTATTACTAATGATACCCCCAATAACTGTTTTACTAATAATACCCCCAATAACTGTACTACTAATAATGCCCTCAATAACTGTACTACTAATAATACCACGAATAACTATACTAATAATACCCCCAATAACTATACTACTAATAATGCCATCAATAACTGTACTACTAATAATACCCCCAATAAATATACTACTAATAATACCACCAATAACAACTACTAATAGTACCACCGATAACTATACTACTAATAATACCCCCAATAACTGTACTACTAATAATACCCCCAATAGCTGTACTAATAATACCCCGAATAACTGTACTACTAATAATACCACCAATAACTAAACTAGTAATAACATAAATAACTATACTACTAAAAATGCTACCAAGAACTGTGCTATTAATAATACCACCGATAACTGTACTACTAATAATAACATCGATAACTATACTACTAATACCCCCAATATCTATACTACTAATAATACCACCAATAACTATACTACTAATAATACCACCAATAACTGTACTACTAATAGCCCCAATAACTGTACTACTAATAATACCCTTAATATCTATACTACTAATAATACCACCAATAACTATACTACTAATAATACCACCAATAATTATACTACTAATAATACCCCCAATAACTGTACTACTAATAATGCCACCAATAACTGTACTACTAATAATACCCCCAATAACTATACTACTAATAATACCACCAATAACTATACTACTAATAATGTCACCAATAACTGTACTACTAATAATGTCACCAATAACTGTACTACTAATAGCCCCAATAACTGTACTACTAATAATACCACCAATAACTATACTACTAATAACACCAATAACTGTACTACTAATAATACCCCCAATAACTGTACAAGTAATAATACCCCCAATAACTGTACTACTAATAATACCCCCAATAACAACTACTAATACCCCCAATAACTGTACTACTAATAATACCCCCTATAACTATACTACTACTAATACACCCAATAACTGTACTACTAATACCCCCAATAACTGTACTAATAATACCCCCAATAACTGTACTACTAATAATACCACCAATAACTGTACTACTAATAACATCAATAACTATACTACTAATAATGCTACCAATAACTGTACTATTAATAATACCACTGATAACTGTACTACTAATAATACCACCAATAACTGTACTACTAATAATACCCCCAACAACTATACTACTAATAATATCGATAAGTATACTACTAATACCCCCAATATCTATACTACTAATAATGCCACCAATAACTGTACTACTAATAATACCCCCAATAACTGTACTACTAATAATAACATCGATAACTATACTACTAATACCCCCAATATCTATACTACTAATAATACCCCCAATAACTGTACTAATACCCCAAATAACTGTACTACTAATAATACCCCCAAACACTATACTACTAATACCACCAATAACTGTACTACTAATAGCCCCATTAACTGTACTACTAATAATACAACCAATAACTATACTACTAATAATACCCCCAATAACTGTACTACTACTAATACCACCAATAACTATATTACTAATACCACCAAATACTATACTGCTAATAATACCCCGAATAACTGTACTACTAATAATACCCCCAATAACTACTAATAATGCCACCAATAACTATACTACTAATAATACCCCCAATAACTATACTACTAATAATACCCCCCAATAACTATACTACAAATAATACCCCCAATAACTGTACTACTAATACTAACATTGATAACTGTACTACTAATAATACCCCCAATAACTGTACTACTAATAATACCCCGAATAACTATACTACTAATAATGCCACCAATAACTGTACTACTAATAATACCACCAATAACTATATTACTAATACCACCAATAACTGTACTACTAATACCCCCAATAACTGTACTACTAATAACACCACCAATAACTATACTACTAATTATACCCCCAATAACTATACTACTAATAATACCCACAATAACTATACTACTAATAATATACCGAATAACTGTACTTCTAATAATATCACCAATAACTATACTACTAATACCCCCAATAACTGTACTACTAATAATACCCCCAATAACTATATTAATAATAATACTCCCATTAACTATACTACTAATATCACCCAATAACTGTACTACTAATAATACCCCCAATAACTTTACTACTAATAATACTCCCAATAACTATACGACTAATAATACCCCCAATAACTGTACTACTATCAATAACATCAATAACTATACTACTAATAATACCCCCAATATTAATACTACTAATAATGCCACCAACAACTGTACTACTAATAATACTCCCAATAACTGTGCTACTAATAATATCCCCTAATAACTGTACTACTAATAATACCCACAATAACTATACTACTAATAATATCCCCAATAACTGTACTACTAATAATACCCCCAATAACTGTACTACTATCAATAACATCGATAACTATACTACTATTTATACCCCCAATAACTGTACTACTATTAATACCACCAATAACTATATTACTAATACCACCAATAACTATACTACTAATACCACCAATAACTGTACTACTAATAATACACACAATAACTGCACTATTAATAATACCCTAAATAACTGTACTACTAAAAATACCCCCAATAACTGTACTACTAATAATACCCCCAGTAACTGTACTACTAATAATATCCCGAATAACTATACTACTAATAATACCCCCAATAACTGTACTACTAATAATTCCACCAATAACTATACTACTAATAATACCCCCAATAACTGTACTACTAATAATGCCACCAATATCTATACTACTAATAATACCCCCAATTACTGTACTACTAATAATACCCCCAATATCTATACTACTAATAATACCCCCAATAACTGTACTACTAATAATACCCCCAATAACTATACTACTAATACCGCCAATTACTATACTACTAATATCCCCAATAACTATACTACTAATAATACCCCCAATAACTATACTACTAATAATACCCCCAATTACTATACTACTAATAATACTCCCAATAACTGTACTACTAATAATACACCCAATAACTATACTACTAATAATACCCCCAATAACTATACTACTAATAATACCACCAATAACTGTATTACTAATGATACCCCCAATAACTGTTTTACTAATAATACCCCCAATAACTGTACTACTAATAATGCCCCCAATAACTGTACTACTAATAATACCACCAATAACTATACCACTAATAATACCCCCAATAACTGTACTACTAATAATGCCCCCAATAACTGTACTGCTAATAATGCCCCCAATAACTGTACTACTAATAATACCACCAATAACTGTACTACTAATAATGCCACCAATAACTGTACTACTAATAATGCCCCCAATAACTGTACTACTAATAATAACACCAATAACTGTACTACTAATAATACCCCCAATAACTGTACTACTAATACCCCCCAATAACCAATTATACCCCTAATAGCTGTACTACTAATAATACCCCCAATAACTGTACTACTAATAATACCCCCAATAACTGTACTACTAATAATACCCCCAATAACTATACTACTAATACCCCCAATAACTATACTACTAATACCCCCTATAACTATACTACTAATAATACCACCAATAACTGTACTACTAATAATAACACCAATAACTGTACTACTAATAATACCACCAATAACTGTACTACTAATAATACCCCCAATAAATATACTACTAATAATACCACCAATAACTATACTACTAATGCCACCAATAACTATACTACTAATAATACCCCCAATAACTGTACTACTAATAATACCCCCAATAACTGTACTACTAATAATACCCCCAATAACTATACTACTAATACCCCTAATAACTATACTACTAATACCTCCTATAACTATACTACTAATAATACCACCAATAACTGTACTACTAATAATACCACCAATATCTATACCACTAATAATACCCCCAATAACTGTACTACTAATATTACCCCCAATTACTGTACTACTAATAATGCCCCCAATAACTGTACTACTAATAATGCCCCCAATAACTGTACTACTAATAATGCCCCCAATAACTGTACTACTAATAATGCCACCAATAACTGTACTACTAATAATAACACCAATAACTGTACTACTAATAATACCCCCAATAACTGTACTACTAATAATACCTGCCAATAACCAATTATACCGCTAATAGCTGTACTACTAATAATACCCCCAATAACTGTACTACTAATAATAACACCAATAACTGTACTACTAATAACACCAATAACTGTACTACTAATAATACCCCGAATAACTGTACTACTACTAACACCAATAACTATACTACTAATACCACCAATAACTATACTACTAATAATACCCCCAATAACTATACTACTAATAATACCCCCAATAACTATACTACTAATAATACCACCAATAACTATACTACTAATAATACCCCCAATAACTGTACTACTAATACCCCGAATAACTGTACTACTTATAATACCCCCAATAAATATACTACTAATAATACCACCAATAACTATACTACTAATAATACCCCCAATAACTATACTACTAATAATACCACCAATAACTATACTACTAATAATACCCCCAATAACTATACTACTAATAATGCCACCAATAACTATACTACTAATAATGCCACCACCAATACCTATACTACTAATAATACCCCCAATAAATATACTACTAATAATACCACCAATAACTATACTACTAATAATGCCACCAATAACTATACTACTAATAATACCCCCAATAACTATACTACTAATAATACCCCCAATAACTGTACTACTAATAATACCGCCAATAACTATACTACTGATAATACCCCCAATAAATATACTACTAATAATAACACCAATAACTATACTACTAATAATGCCACCACCAATAACTATACTACTAATAATACCCCCAATAAATATACTACTAATAATACCACCAATAACTATACTACTAATAATGCCACCAATAACTATACTACTAATAATACCCCCAATAACTGTACTACTAATAATACCCCCAATAACTATACTACTAATAATACCCCCAATAACTATACTACTAATAATACCACCAATAACTGTACTACTAATAATAACACCAATAACTGTACTACTAATAATACCCCCAATAACTGTACTACTAATAATACCCCCCAATAACCAATTATACCCCTAGTAGCTGTACTACTACTAATACCCCCAATAACTGTACTACTAATAATAACACCAATAACTGTACTACTAATAATACCACTAATAACTGTACTACTAATAATACCCCCAATAAATATACTAATAATAATACCACCAATAACTATACTACTAACAATGCCACCAATAACTATACTACTAATAATACCCCCAATAACTGTACTACTAATAATACACCCAATAACTGTACTACCAATAATACCCCGAATAACTGTACTACTAATAACACCAATAACTGTACTACTAATAATACCCCCAATAACTATACTACTAATTATACCCCCAATAACTATACTACTAATAATATCCCCAATAACTGTACTACTAATAATGCCATCAATAACTATACTACTAATAATACCCCCAATAACTGTACTACTAATAATACCCCCCAATAACCAATTATACCCCTAATAGCTGTACTACTAATAATACCCCCAATAACTGTACTACTAATAATACCCCCAATAACTATACTACTAATACCCCCAATAACTATACTACTAATACCCCCTATAACTATACTACTAATAATACCCCCAATAACTATACTACTAATAATAACACCAATAACTGTACTACTAATAATAACACCAATAACTATACTACTAATAATTCCACCAATAACTGTACTACTAATAATAACACCAATAACTGTACTACTAATAATACCCCCAATAACTGTACTACTAATAATACCCCTAATAGCTGTACTACTACTAATACCCCCAATAACTGTACTACTAATAATAACACCAATAACTGTACTACTAATAATACCCCCAATAACTGTACTACTAATAATACCCCCAATAACTATACTACTAATAATACCACCAATAACTGTACTACTAATAATAACACCAATAACTGTACTACTAATAATACCCCCAATAACTGTACTACTAATAATACCCCCAAAAACTGTACTACTAATAATAACACCAATAACTGTACTACTAATAATACCCCCCAATAACTATACTACTTATAATACCACCAATATCTGTACTACTAATAATACCCCCAATAAATATACTAATAATAATACCACCAATAACTATACTACTAATAATACCCCCAATAACTATACTACTAATAATACCCCCAATAACTGTACTACTAATAATGCCATCAATAACTATACTACTAATAATACCCCCAATAACTGTACTACTAATAATACCCCCAATAACTGTACTACTACTAATACCACCAATAACTATATTACTAATACCACCAAATACTATACTGCTAATAATACCCCGAATAACTGTACTACTAATAATACCCCCAATAACTACTAATAATGCCACCAATAACTATACTACTAATAATACCCCCAATAACTATACTACTAATAATACCCCCCAATAACTATACTACAAATAATACCCCCAATAACTGTACTACTAATACTAACATCGATAACTGTACTACTAATAATACCCCCAATAACTGTACTACTAATAATACCCCGAATAACTATACTACTAATAATGCCACCAATAACTGTACTACTAATAATACCACCAATAACTATATTACTAATACCACCAATAACTGTACTACTAATACCCCCAATAACTGTACTACTAATAACACCACCAATAACTATACTACTAATTATACCCCCAATAACTATACTACTAATAATACCCACAATAACTATACTACTAATAATATACCGAATAACTGTACTTCTAATAATATCACCAATAACTATACTACTAATACCCCCAATAACTGTACTACTAATAATACCCCCAATAACTATATTAATAATAATACTCCCATTAACTATACTACTAATATCACCCAATAACTGTACTACTAATAATACCCCCAATAACTTTACTACTAATAATACTCCCAATAACTATACGACTAATAATACCCCCAATAACTGTACTACTATCAATAACATCAATAACTATACTACTAATAATACCCCCAATATTAATACTACTAATAATGCCACCAACAACTGTACTACTAATAATACTCCCAATAACTGTGCTACTAATAATATCCCCTAATAACTGTACTACTAATAATACCCACAATAACTATACTACTAATAATATCCCCAATAACTGTACTACTAATAATACCCCCAATAACTGTACTACTATCAATAACATCGATAACTATACTACTATTTATACCCCCAATAACTGTACTACTATTAATACCACCAATAACTATATTACTAATACCACCAATAACTATACTACTAATACCACCAATAACTGTACTACTAATAATACACACAATAACTGTACTATTTATAATACCCTAAATAACTGTACTACTAAAAATACCCCCAATAACTGTACTACTAATAATACCCCCAGTAACTGTACTACTAATAATATCCCGAATAACTATACTACTAATAATACCCCCAATAAATATACTAATAATAATACCACCAATAACTATACTACTAACAATGCCACCAATAACTATACTACTAATAATACCCCCAATAACTGTACTACTAATAATACACCCAATAACTGTACTACCAATAATACCCCGAATAACTGTACTACTAATAACACCAATAACTGTACTACTAATAATACCCCCAATAACTATACTACTAATTATACCCCCAATAACTATACTACTAATAATATCCCCAATAACTGTACTACTAATAATGCCATCAATAACTATACTACTAATAATACCCCCAATAACTGTACTACTAATAATACCCCCCAATAACCAATTATACCCCTAATAGCTGTACTACTAATAATACCCCCAATAACTGTACTACTAATAATACCCCCAATAACTATACTACTAATACCCCCAATAACTATACTACTAATACCCCCTATAACTATACTACTAATAATACCCCCAATAACTATACTACTAATAATAACACCAATAACTGTACTACTAATAATAACACCAATAACTATACTACTAATAATTCCACCAATAACTGTACTACTAATAATAACACCAATAACTGTACTACTAATAATACCCCCAATAACTGTACTACTAATAATACCCCTAATAGCTGTACTACTACTAATACCCCCAATAACTGTACTACTAATAATAACACCAATAACTGTACTACTAATAATACCCCCAATAACTGTACTACTAATAATACCCCCAATAACTATACTACTAATAATACCACCAATAACTGTACTACTAATAATAACACCAATAACTGTACTACTAATAATACCCCCAATAACTGTACTACTAATAATACCCCCAAAAACTGTACTACTAATAATAACACCAATAACTGTACTACTAATAATACCCCCCAATAACTATACTACTTATAATACCACCAATATCTGTACTACTAATAATACCCCCAATAAATATACTAATAATAATACCACCAATAACTATACTACTAATAATACCCCCAATAACTATACTACTAATAATACCCCCAATAACTGTACTACTAATAATGCCATCAATAACTATACTACTAATAATACCCCCAATAACTGTACTACTAATAATACCCCCAATAACTGTACTACTACTAATACCACCAATAACTATATTACTAATACCACCAAATACTATACTGCTAATAATACCCCGAATAACTGTACTACTAATAATACCCCCAATAACTACTAATAATGCCACCAATAACTATACTACTAATAATACCCCCAATAACTATACTACTAATAATACCCCCCAATAACTATACTACAAATAATACCCCCAATAACTGTACTACTAATACTAACATCGATAACTGTACTACTAATAATACCCCCAATAACTGTACTACTAATAATACCCCGAATAACTATACTACTAATAATGCCACCAATAACTGTACTACTAATAATACCACCAATAACTATATTACTAATACCACCAATAACTGTACTACTAATACCCCCAATAACTGTACTACTAATAACACCACCAATAACTATACTACTAATTATACCCCCAATAACTATACTACTAATAATACCCACAATAACTATACTACTAATAATATACCGAATAACTGTACTTCTAATAATATCACCAATAACTATACTACTAATACCCCCAATAACTGTACTACTAATAATACCCCCAATAACTATATTAATAATAATACTCCCATTAACTATACTACTAATATCACCCAATAACTGTACTACTAATAATACCCCCAATAACTTTACTACTAATAATACTCCCAATAACTATACGACTAATAATACCCCCAATAACTGTACTACTATCAATAACATCAATAACTATACTACTAATAATACCCCCAATATTAATACTACTAATAATGCCACCAACAACTGTACTACTAATAATACTCCCAATAACTGTGCTACTAATAATATCCCCTAATAACTGTACTACTAATAATACCCACAATAACTATACTACTAATAATATCCCCAATAACTGTACTACTAATAATACCCCCAATAACTGTACTACTATCAATAACATCGATAACTATACTACTATTTATACCCCCAATAACTGTACTACTATTAATACCACCAATAACTATATTACTAATACCACCAATAACTATACTACTAATACCACCAATAACTGTACTACTAATAATACACACAATAACTGTACTATTAATAATACCCTAAATAACTGTACTACTAAAAATACCCCCAATAACTGTACTACTAATAATACCCCCAGTAACTGTACTACTAATAATATCCCGAATAACTATACTACTAATAATACCCCCAATAACTGTACTACTAATAATTCCACCAATAACTATACTACTAATAATACCCCCAATAACTGTACTACTAATAATGCCACCAATATCTATACTACTAATAATACCCCCAATTACTGTACTACTAATAATACCCCCAATATCTATACTACTAATAATACCCCCAATAACTGTACTACTAATAATACCCCCAATAACTATACTACTAATACCCCCAATTACTATACTACTAATATCCCCAATAACTATACTACTAATAATACCCCCAATAACTATACTACTAATAATACCCCCAATTACTATACTACTAATAATACTCCCAATAACTGTACTACTAATAATACACCCAATAACTATACTACTAATAATACCCCCAATAACTATACTACTAATAATACCACCAATAACTGTATTACTAATGATACCCCCAATAACTGTTTTACTAATAATACCCCCAATAACTGTACTACTAATAATGCCCCCAATAACTGTACTACTAATAATACCACCAATAACTATACCACTAATAATACCCCCAATAACTGTACTACTAATAATGCCCCCAATAACTGTACTGCTAATAATGCCCCCAATAACTGTACTACTAATAATACCACCAATAACTGTACTACTAATAATGCCACCAATAACTGTACTACTAATAATGCCCCCAATAACTGTACTACTAATAATGCCACCAATAACTGTACTACTAATAATAACACCAATAACTGTACTACTAATAATACCCCCAATAACTGTACTACTAATACCCCCCAATAACCAATTATACCCCTAATAGCTGTACTACTAATAATACCCCCAATAACTGTACTACTAATAATACCCCCAATAACTGTACTACTAATAATACCCCCAATAACTATACTACTAATACCCCCAATAACTATACTACTAATACCCCCTATAACTATACTACTAATAATACCACCAATAACTGTACTACTAATAATAACACCAATAACTGTACTACTAATAATACCACCAATAACTGTACTACTAATAATACCCCCAATAAATATACTACTAATAATACCACCAATAACTATACTGCTAATGCCACCAATAACTATACTACTAATAATACCCCCAATAACTGTACTACTAATAATACCCCCAATAACTGTACTACTAATAATACCCCCAATAACTATACTACTAATACCCCTAATAACTATACTACTAATACCTCCTATAACTATACTACTAATAATACCACCAATAACTGTACTACTAATAATACCACCAATATCTATACCACTAATAATACCCCCAATAACTGTACTACTAATATTACCCCCAATTACTGTACTACTAATAATGCCCCCAATAACTGTACTACTAATAATGCCCCCAATAACTGTACTACTAATAATGCCCCCAATAACTGTACTACTAATAATGCCACCAATAACTGTACTACTAATAATAACACCAATAACTGTACTACTAATAATACCCCCAATAACTGTACTACTAATAATACCTGCCAATAACCAATTATACCGCTAATAGCTGTACTACTAATAATACCCCCAATAACTGTACTACTAATAATAACACCAATAACTGTACTACTAATAACACCAATAACTGTACTACTAATAATACCCCGAATAACTGTACTACTACTAACACCAATAACTATACTACTAATACCACCAATAACTATACTACTAATAATACCCCCAATAACTATACTACTAATAATACCCCCAATAACTATACTACTAATAATACCACCAATAACTATACTACTAATAATACCCCCAATAACTGTACTACTAATACCCCGAATAACTGTACTACTTATAATACCCCCAATAAATATACTACTAATAATACCACCAATAACTATACTACTAATAATACCCCCAATAACTATACTACTAATAATACCACCAATAACTATACTACTAATAATACCCCCAATAACTATACTACTAATAATGCCACCAATAACTATACTACTAATAATGCCACCACCAATACCTATACTACTAATAATACCCCCAATAAATATACTACTAATAATACCACCAATAACTATACTACTAATAATGCCACCAATAACTATACTACTAATAATACCCCCAATAACTATACTACTAATAATACCCCCAATAACTGTACTACTAATAATACCGCCAATAACTATACTACTGATAATACCCCCAATAAATATACTACTAATAATAACACCAATAACTATACTACTAATAATGCCACCACCAATAACTATACTACTAATAATACCCCCAATAAATATACTACTAATAATACCACCAATAACTATACTACTAATAATGCCACCAATAACTATACTACTAATAATACCCCCAATAACTGTACTACTAATAATACCCCCAATAACTATACTACTAATAATACCCCCAATAACTATACTACTAATAATACCACCAATAACTGTACTACTAATAATAACACCAATAACTGTACTACTAATAATACCCCCAATAACTGTACTACTAATAATACCCCCCAATAACCAATTATACCCCTAGTAGCTGTACTACTACTAATACCCCCAATAACTGTACTACTAATAATAACACCAATAACTGTACTACTAATAATACCACTAATAACTGTACTACTAATAATACCCCCAATAAATATACTAATAATAATACCACCAATAACTATACTACTAACAATGCCACCAATAACTATACTACTAATAATACCCCCAATAACTGTACTACTAATAATACACCCAATAACTGTACTACCAATAATACCCCGAATAACTGTACTACTAATAACACCAATAACTGTACTACTAATAATACCCCCAATAACTATACTACTAATTATACCCCCAATAACTATACTACTAATAATACCCCCAATAACTGTACTACTAATAATGCCATCAATAACTATACTACTAATAATACCCCCAATAACTGTACTACTAATAATACCCCCCAATAACCAATTATACCCCTAATAGCTGTACTACTAATAATACCCCCAATAACTGTACTACTAATAATACCCCCAATAACTATACTACTAATACCCCCAATAACTATACTACTAATACCCCCTATAACTATACTACTAATAATACCCCCAATAACTATACTACTAATAATAACACCAATAACTGTACTACTAATAATAACACCAATAACTATACTACTAATAATTCCACCAATAACTGTACTACTAATAATAACACCAATAACTGTACTACTAATAATACCCCCAATAACTGTACTACTAATAATACCCCTAATAGCTGTACTACTACTAATACCCCCAATAACTGTACTACTAATAATAACACCAATAACTGTACTACTAATAATACCCCCAATAACTGTACTACTAATAATACCCCCAATAACTATACTACTAATAATACCACCAATAACTGTACTACTAATAATAACACCAATAACTGTACTACTAATAATACCCCCAATAACTGTACTACTAATAATACCCCCAAAAACTGTACTACTAATAATAACACCAATAACTGTACTACTAATAATACCCCCCAATAACTATACTACTTATAATACCACCAATATCTGTACTACTAATAATACCCCCAATAAATATACTAATAATAATACCACCAATAACTATACTACTAATAATACCCCCAATAACTATACTACTAATAATACCCCCAATAACTGTACTACTAATAATGCCATCAATAACTATACTACTAATAATACCCCCAATAACTGTACTACTAATAATACCCCCCAATAACCAATTATACCCCTAATAGCTGTACTACTAATAATACCCCCAATAACTGTACTACTAATAATACCCCCAATAACTATACTACTAACACCCCCAATAACTGTACTACTAATAATACCCCCAATAACTGTACTACTAATATTACCCCCAATAACTGTACTATTAATAATGCCCCCAATAACTGTACTACTAATAATACCGCCAATAACTATACTACTAATAATACCCCCAATAAATATACTACTAATAATACCACCAATAACTATACTACTAATAATGCCACCACCAATAACTATACTACTAATAATACCCCCAATAAATATACTACTAATAATACCACCAATAACTATACTATTAATAATGCCACCAATAACTATACTACTAATAATACCCCCAATAACTGTACTACTAATAATACCCCCAATAACTATACTACTAATAATACCCCCAATAACTATACTACTAATAATACCACCAATAACTGTACTACTAATAATAACACCAATAACTGTACTACTAATAATACCCCCAATAACTGTACTACTAATAATACCCCCCAATAACCAATTATACCCCTAATAGCTGTACTACTACTAATACCCCCAATAACTGTACTACTAATAATAACACCAATAACTGTACTACTAATAATACCCCAATAACTGTATTACTAATAATACCCCCAATAACTATACTACTAATAATACCCCCAATAACTATACTACTAATAATACCACCAATAACTGTACTACTAATAATAACACCAATAACTGTACTACTAATAATACCCCCAATAACTGTACTACTAATAATACCCCCCAATAACCAATTATACCCCTAATAGCTGTACTACTAATAATATCCCCAATAACTGTACTACTAATACCCCCAATAACTGTACTACTAATAATACCGCCAATAACTATACTACTAATAATACCCCCAATAAATATACTACTAATAATACCCCCAATAAATATACTACTAATAATACCACCAATAACTATACTATTAATAATGCCACCAATAACTATACTACTAATAATACCCCCAATAACTGTACTACTAATAATACCCCCAATAACTATACTACTAATAATACCCCCAATAACTATACTACTAATAATACCACCAATAACTGTACTACTAATAATAACACCAATAACTGTACTACTAATAATACCCCCAATAACTGTACTACTAATTATACCCCCCAATAACCAATTATACCCCTAATAGCTGTACTACTACTAATACCCCCAATAACTGTACTACTGATAATAACACCAATAACTGTACTACTAATAATACCCCCAATAACTGTACTACTAATAATACCCCCAATAACTATACTACTAATAATACCACCAATAACTGTACTACTAATAATAACACCAATAACTGTACTACTAATAATACCCCCAATAACTGTACTACTAATAATACCCCCAATAACTGTACTACTAATAATAACACCAATAACTGTACTACTAATAATACCCCCCAATAACTATACTACTTATAATACCACCAATAACTGTACTACTAATAATACCCCCAATAAATATACTAATAATAATACCACCAATAACTATACTACTAATAATGCCACCAATAACTATACTACTAATAATTCCCCCAATAACTGTACTACTAATAATACCCCCAATAACTGTACTACCAATAATACCCCGAATAACTGTACTACTAATAATTACACCAATAACTGTACTACTAATAATACCACCAATAACTATACTACTAATAATACCCCCAATAACTATACTACTAATAATACCCCCAATAACTGTACTACTAATAATGCCATCAATAACTATACTACTAATAATACCCCCAATAACTGTACTATTAATAATACCCCCCAATAACCAATTATACCCCTAATAGCTGTACTACTAATAATACCCCCAATAACTGTACTACTAATAATACCCCCAATAACTATACTACTAATACCCCCAATAACTATACTACTAATACCCCCTATAACTATACTACTAATAATACCACCAATAACTGTACTACTAATAATACCACAAATATCTATACCACTAATAATACCCCCAATAACTGTACTACTAATATTACCCCCAATAACTGTACTACTAATAATGCCCCCAATAACTGTACTACTAATAATGCCCCCAATAACTGTACTACTAATAATGCCACCAATAACTGTACTACTAATAATAACACCAATAACTGTACTACTAATAATACCCCCAATAACTGTACTACTAATAATACCCCCAATTACTGTACTACTAATAATACCGCCAATAAATATACTACTAATAATACCACCAATAACTATACTACTACTAATGCCACCAATAACTATACTACTAATAATACCCCCAATAACTATACTACTAATAATACCCCCAAAAACTGTACTACTAATAATACCGCCAATAACTATACTACTGATAATACCCCCAATAAATATACTACTAATAATACCACCAATAACTATACTACTAATAATGCCACCACCAATAACTATACTACTAATAATACCCCCAATAAATATACTACTAATAATACCACCAATAACTATACTACTAATAATGCCACCAATAACTATACTACTAATAATACCCCCAATAACTGTACTACTAATAATACCCCCAATAACTATACTACTAATAATACCCCCAATAACTATACTACTAATAATACCACCAATAACTGTACTACTAATAATAACACCAATAACTGTACTACTAATAATACCCCCAATAACTGTACTACTAATAATACCCCCCAATAACCAATTATACCCCTAATAGCTGTACTACTACTAATACCCCCAATAACTGTACTACTAATAATAACACCAATAACTGTACTACTAATAATACCACTAATAACTGTACTACTAATAATACCCCCAATAAATATACTAATAATAATACCACCAATAACTATACTACTAATAATGCCACCAATAACTATACTACTAATAATACCCCCAATAACTGTACTACTAATAATACACCCAATAACTGTACTACCAATAATACCCCGAATAACTGTACTACTAATAACACCAATAACTGTACTACTAATAATACCCCCAATAACTATACTACTAATAATACCCCCAATAAATATACTACTAATAATACCCCCAATAACTATACTACTAATAATACCCCCAATAAATATACTACTAATAATACCCCCAATAACTATACTACTATTAATACCCCCAATAACTATACTACTAATAATACCCCCAATAACTATACTACTAATAATGCCACCAATAACTATACTACTAATAATACCACCGATAACTATACTACTAATACCACCAATAACTGTACTACTAATAATGCCACCAATAACTATACTACTAATAATACCCCAATAACTGTACTACTAATAATGCCACCAATAACTATACTACTAATAATGCCACCAATAACTGTACTACTAATAATACCCCCAATAACTATATTACTAATAATACCCCCAATAACAGTACTACTAATAATACCCCCAATGACTATACTACCAATAATGCCACCAATAACTGTACTACTAATAATACCCCCAATGACTATACTACTAATAATACCACCAATAACTATACTACTAATACCCCCAATAACTATACTACTAATAATACCCCAATAACTATACTACTAATAATACCCCCAATAACTATACTACTAATAATACCCCCAATAACTATACTACTAAAAATACCCCCAATAACTGTACTACTAATAATACCCCCAATAAATATACTACCAATAATACCCCCAATAACTGTACTACTAATAATACCCCCAATAACTATACTACTAATAATACCCCCAATAACTGTACTTCTAATAATACCCCCCATAACTGAACTACTAATAATACCCCCAATTACTGTACTACTAATAATACCCCCAATTACTGTACTACTAATACCACCAATAACTGTACTACTAATAATACCACCAATAACTGTACTACTAATAATACCCCCAATAACTATACTACTAATAATACCACCAATAACTATACTACAAATAATACCCCCAATAAATATACTACTAATAATACCTCCAATAACTATACTACTAATAATACCCCCAATAACTGTACTACTAATAATACCCCCAATTAATATACTACTAATGATACCCCCAATAACTATACTACTAATTACTCCCCCAATAACTATACTACTAATAATACCCCAAATAACTATACTACTAATGATACCCCCAATAACTATACTACTAATTACTCCCCCAATAACTATACTACTAATAATACCCCAAATAACTATACTACTAATAATACCCCCAATAACTATACTACTAATAGTACCCCCAATAAATATATTACTAATGATACCCCCAATAACTGTACTACTAATAATACCACCAATAACTATACTACTAATAATAACATCGATAACTATACTAATAATACCAACAATAACTGTACTACTAATAATGCCACCAATAACTGTACTACTAATACCCCCAATAACTGTACTACTAATAATACCACCAATAACTATACTACTAATAATACCACCAATAACTGTACTACTAATAATGCCACCAATAACTATACGAATATTAACACTAATAACTATACTACTAATAATAACACCAATAACTATACTACTAATAATACCCCCAATAACTATACTACTAATAATACCCCCAATAACTGTACTACTACTAATACCCCCAATAACTATACTACTAATAATACCCCCAATAACTGTACTACTAATACCCCCAATAACTGTACTACTAATAATACCCCCAATAACTATACTACTGATAATAACACCAATAACTGTACTACTTATTATACCCCTCAATAACTATACTACTAATAATATCCCGAATAACTGTACTACTAATAATACCACCAATAACTGTACTACTAATAACATCAATAACTATACTACTAATAATGCCACCAATAACTGTACTACTAATAATACCACCAATAACTGTACTACTAATAACATCAATACCTATACTACTAATAATACCCCCAATAACTGTACTACTAATAATACCCCTAATAACTGTACTACTAATAACACCACCAATAACTATACTACTAATACCCCAAATAACTGTACTACTAATAAAAACACCAATAACTATACTACTAATAATACCCCCAAGAACTGTACTACTAATAATACCCCCAATAACTGTACTACTAATAATGCCACCAATAACTATACTACTAATAATACCCCCAATAACTACTGCTAATACCCCGAATAACTGTATTACTAATAATACCACCTATAACTGTAACACTAATAATGCCAACAATATCTGTAACACTAATAATACCCCCAATAACTGTACTACTAATAATACCACCAATAACTGTACTACAAATAATGCCCCCAATAACTATACTACTAATACCCCCAATAACTGTACTACTAATAATACCCCCAATAACTGTACTAATAATAATACCCCCCAATAACTATACTACTAATACCCCCAATAACTGTACTACTACTAATATCCCCAATAACTGTACTACTAATAATAACATTGATAACTATACTACTAATAATGCCACCAATAACTGTACTACTAATACCCCCAATAACTATACTACTAATACCACCAATAACTGTACTACTAATAATACAACCAATAAATATAGTACTAATAATGCCACCAATAACTATACTACTAATAATACCCCCAATAACTATACTACTAATAATACCCCCAATAACTATACTACTAATAATACCCCCAATAACTATATTACTAATACCACCACCAATAACTATACTACTAATTATACCCCCAATAACTGTTCTACTACTAATAACATCGATAACTATACTACTAATAATACCCCTAATAACTGTACTACTAATAATGCCACCAATGACTATACTACTAATAATACCCCCAATAACTACTACTAATACCCCGAATAACTGTATTACTAATAATACCCCCAATAACTGTTTTACTAATAAAACCCCCAATAACTGTACTACTAATAATGCCCCCAATAACTGTACTACTAATAATACCACGAATAACTATACTAATACCCCCAATAACTATACAATAATAATGCCATCAATAACTGTACTACTAATAATACCCCCAATAAATATACTACTAATAATACCACCAATAACAACTACTAATAATACCACCGATAACTATACTACTAATAATACCACCGATAAATATACTACTAATAATACCCCCAATAACTGTACTACTAATAATACCCCCAATAACTGTACTAATAATACCCCGAATAACTGTACTACTAATAATACTACCAATAACTAAACTAGTAATAACATAAATAACTATACTACTAAAAATGCTACCAATAACTGTACTATAAATAATACCACCGATAACTGTACTACTAATAATGCCCCCAATAACTGTACTCCTAATAATGCCCCCAATAACTGTACTACTAATAATACCCCCAATAACTGTACTACTAATAATATCGATAACTATACTACTAATACCCCCAATATCTTTACTACTAATAATACCACCAATAACTATACTACTAATAATACCACCAATAACTGTACTACTAATAATACCACCAATAACTATACTACTAATACCACCAATAACTGTTCTACTAATAGCCCCAATAACTGTACTGCTAATAATACCCCCAATATCTATACTACTAATAATACCACCAATAACTATACTACTAATAATACCACCAATAACTATATTACTAATAATACCCCCAATAACTGTACTACTAATAATGCCACCAATAATTGTACTACTAATAATACCCCCAATAACTATACTACTACTAATGCCACCAATAACTGTACTAATAATAATACCCCCAATAACTATACTACTAATAATACCCCCAATAACTGTACTACTAATAATACCCCCAATAACTGTACTACTAATACCCCCAATAACTGTACTACTAATAATACCCCCAATAACTGTACTACTAATAATGCCACCAATAACTATACTACTAATAACACCACCAATAACTATACTACTAATACCCAAATAACTGTACTACTAATAAAAACACCAATAACTATACTACTAATAATACCCCCAATAACTGTACTACTAATAATACCACCAATAACTGTACTACTAATAATACCACCAATAACTATACTACTAATAATACCACCAATAACTGTACTACTAATAATACCACCAATAACTATACTACTAATAACACCAATCACGGTACTACTAATAATACCCCCAATAACTGTACAAGTAATAATACCACCAATAACTGTACTACTAATAATACCCCCAATAACTGTACTACTAATGATACCCCCAATAACTATACTACTAATAATACCCCCAATAACTGTACTACTAATAATGCCACCAATAACTATACTACTAAATACACCACCAATAACTATACTACTAATACCCCAAATAACTGTACTACTAATAAAAACACCAATAACTATACTACTAATAATACCCCCAAGAACTGTACTACTAATAATACCCCCAATAACTGTACTACTAATAATACCCCCAATAACCACTACTAATACCCCGAATAACTGTATTACTAATGATACCCCCAATAACTGTTTTACTAATAATACCCCCAATAACTGTACTACTAATAATGCCCTCAATAACTGTACTACTAATAATACCACGAATAACTATACTAATAATACCCCCAATAACTATACTACTAATAATGCCATCAATAACTGTACTACTAATAATACCCCCAATAAATATACTACTAATAATACCACCAATAACAACTACTAATAGTACCACCGATAACTATACTACTAATAATACCCCCAATAACTGTACTACTAATAATACCCCCAATAGCTGTACTAATAATACCCCGAATAACTGTACTACTAATAATACCACCAATAACTAAACTAGTAATAACATAAATAACTATACTACTAAAAATGCTACCAAGAACTGTGCTATTAATAATACCACCGATAACTGTACTACTAATAATAACATCGATAACTATACTACTAATACCCCCAATATCTATACTACTAATAATACCACCAATAACTATACTACTAATAATACCACCAATAACTGTACTACTAATAGCCCCAATAACTGTACTACTAATAATACCCTTAATATCTATACTACTAATAATACCACCAATAACTATACTACTAATAATACCACCAATAATTATACTACTAATAATACCCCCAATAACTGTACTACTAATAATGCCACCAATAACTGTACTACTAATAATACCCCCAATAACTATACTACTAATAATACCACCAATAACTATACTACTAATAATGTCACCAATAACTGTACTACTAATAATGTCACCAATAACTGTACTACTAATAGCCCCAATAACTGTACTACTAATAATACCACCAATAACTATACTACTAATAACACCAATAACTGTACTACTAATAATACCCCCAATAACTGTACAAGTAATAATACCCCCAATAACTGTACTACTAATAATACCCCCAATAACAACTACTAATACCCCCAATAACTGTACTACTAATAATACCCCCTATAACTATACTACTACTAATACACCCAATAACTGTACTACTAATACCCCCAATAACTGTACTAATAATACCCCCAATAACTGTACTACTAATAATACCACCAATAACTGTACTACTAATAACATCAATAACTATACTACTAATAATGCTACCAATAACTGTACTATTAATAATACCACTGATAACTGTACTACTAATAATACCACCAATAACTGTACTACTAATAATACCCCCAACAACTATACTACTAATAATATCGATAAGTATACTACTAATACCCCCAATATCTATACTACTAATAATGCCACCAATAACTGTACTACTAATAATACCCCCAATAACTGTACTACTAATAATAACATCGATAACTATACTACTAATACCCCCAATATCTATACTACTAATAATACCCCCAATAACTGTACTAATACCCCAAATAACTGTACTACTAATAATACCCCCAAACACTATACTACTAATACCACCAATAACTGTACTACTAATAGCCCCATTAACTGTACTACTAATAATACAACCAATAACTATACTACTAATAATACCCCCAATAACTGTACTACTACTAATACCACCAATAACTATATTACTAATACCACCAAATACTATACTGCTAATAATACCCCGAATAACTGTACTACTAATAATACCCCCAATAACTACTAATAATGCCACCAATAACTATACTACTAATAATACCCCCAATAACTATACTACTAATAATACCCCCCAATAACTATACTACAAATAATACCCCCAATAACTGTACTACTAATACTAACATCGATAACTGTACTACTAATAATACCCCCAATAACTGTACTACTAATAATACCCCGAATAACTATACTACTAATAATGCCACCAATAACTGTACTACTAATAATACCACCAATAACTGTACTACTAATAGCCCCAATAACTGTACTACTAATAACATCAATAACTATACTACTAATCATACCCCCAATAACTGTACTACTAATAATACCCCCAATAACTATACTACTAATAATACCACCAATAACTATATTACTAATACCACCAATAACTGTACTACTAATACCCCCAATAACTGTACTACTAATAACACCACCAATCACTATACTACTAATTATACCCCCAATAACTATACTACTAATAATACCCACAATAACTATACTACTAATATACCGAATAACTGTACTTCTAATAATATCACCAATAACTATACTACTAATACCCCCAATAACTGTACTACTAATAATACCCCCAATAACTATATTAATAATAATACTCCCATTAACTATACTACTAATATCACCCAATAACTGTACTACTAATAATACCCCCAATAACTTTACTACTAATAATACTCCCAATAACTATACGACTAATAATACCCCCAATAACTGTACTACTATCAATAACATCAATAACTATACTACTAATAATACCCCCAATATTAATACTACTAATAATGCCACCAACAACTGTACTACTAATAATACTCCCAATAACTGTGCTACTAATAATATCCCCTAATAACTGTACTACTAATAATACCCACAATAACTATACTACTAATAATATCCCCAATAACTGTACTACTAATAATACCCCCAATAACTGTACTACTATCAATAACATCGATAACTATACTACTATTTATACCCCCAATAACTGTACTACTATTAATACCACCAATAACTATATTACTAATACCACCAATAACTATACTACTAATACCACCAATAACTGTACTACTAATAATACACACAATAACTGTACTATTAATAATACCCTAAATAACTGTACTACTAAAAATACCCCCAATAACTGTACTACTAATAATACCCCCAGTAACTGTACTACTAATAATATCCCGAATAACTATACTACTAATAATACCCCCAATAACTGTACTACTAATAATTCCACCAATAACTATACTACTAATAATACCCCCAATAACTGTACTACTAATAATGCCACCAATATCTATACTACTAATAATACCCCCAATTACTGTACTACTAATAATACCCCCAATATCTATACTACTAATAATACCCCCAATAACTGTACTACTAATAATACCCCCAATAACTATACTACTAATACCCCCAATTACTATACTACTAATATCCCCAATAACTATACTACTAATAATACCCCCAATAACTATACTACTAATAATACCCCCAATTACTATACTACTAATAATACTCCCAATAACTGTACTACTAATAATACACCCAATAACTATACTACTAATAATACCCCCAATAACTATACTACTAATAATACCACCAATAACTGTATTACTAATGATACCCCCAATAACTGTTTTACTAATAATACCCCCAATAACTGTACTACTAATAATGCCCCCAATAACTGTACTACTAATAATACCACCAATAACTATACCACTAATAATACCCCCAATAACTGTACTACTAATAATGCCCCCAATAACTGTACTGCTAATAATGCCCCCAATAACTGTACTACTAATAATACCACCAATAACTGTACTACTAATAATGCCACCAATAACTGTACTACTAATAATACCCCCAATAACTGTACTACTAATAATACCCCCAATAACTGTACTACTAATAATACCCCCAATAACTGTACTACTAATAATGCCACCAATAACTGTACTACTAATAATAACACCAATAACTGTACTACTAATAATGCCACCAATAACTGTACTACTAATAATAACACCAATAACTGTACTACTAATAATACCCCCAATAACTGTACTACTAATACCCCCCAATAACCAATTATACCCCTAATAGCTGTACTACTAATAATACCCCCAATAACTGTACTACTAATAATACCCCCAATAACTGTACTACTAATAATACCCCCAATAACTATACTACTAATACCCCCAATAACTATACTACTAATACCCCCTATAACTATACTACTAATAATACCACCAATAACTGTACTACTAATAATAACACCAATAACTGTACTACTAATAATACCACCAATAACTGTACTACTAATAATACCCCCAATAAATATACTACTAATAATACCACCAATAACTATACTACTAATGCCACCAATAACTATACTACTAATAATACCCCCAATAACTGTACTACTAATAATACCCCCAATAACTGTACTACTAATAATACCCCCAATAACTATACTACTAATACCCCTAATAACTATACTACTAATACCTCCTATAACTATACTACTAATAATACCACCAATAACTGTACTACTAATAATACCACCAATATCTATACCACTAATAATACCCCCAATAACTGTACTACTAATATTACCTCCAATTACTGTACTACTAATAATGCCCCCAATAACTGTACTACTAATAATGCCCCCAATAACTGTACTACTAATAATGCCCCCAATAACTGTACTACTAATAATGCCACCAATAACTGTACTACTAATAATAACACCAATAACTGTACTACTAATAATACCCCCAATAACTGTACTACTAATAATACCTGCCAATAACCAATTATACCGCTAATAGCTGTACTACTAATAATACCCCCAATAACTGTACTACTAATAATAACACCAATAACTGTACTACTAATAACACCAATAACTGTACTACTAATAATACCCCGAATAACTGTACTACTACTAATAACACCAATAACTATACTACTAATACCACCAATAACTATACTACTAATAATACCCCCAATAACTATACTACTAATAATACCCGCAATAACTATACTACTAATAATACCACCAATAACTATACTACTAATAATACCCCCAATAACTGTACTACTAATACCCCGAATAACTGTACTACTTATAATACCCCCAATAAATATACTACTAATAATACCACCAATAACTATACTACTAATAATACCCCCAATAACTATACTACTAATAATACCACCAATAACTATACTACTAATAATACCCCCAATAACTATACTACTAATAATGCCACCAATAACTATACTACTAATAATGCCACCACCAATACCTATACTACTAATAATACCCCCAATAAATATACTACTAATAATACCACCAATAACTATACTACTAATAATGCCACCAATAACTATACTACTAATAATACCCCCAATAACTATACTACTAATAATACCCCCAATAACTGTACTACTAATAATACCGCCAATAACTATACTACTGATAATACCCCCAATAAATATACTACTAATATTAACACCAATAACTATACTACTAATAATGCCACCACCAATAACTATACTACTAATAATACCCCCAATAAATATACTACTAATAATACCACCAATAACTATACTACTAATAATGCCACCAATAACTATACTACTAATAATACCCCCAATAACTGTACTACTAATAATACCCCCAATAACTATACTACTAATAATACCCCCAATAACTATACTACTAATAATACCACCAATAACTGTACTACTAATAATAACACCAATAACTGTACTACTAATAATACCCCCAATAACTGTACTACTAATAATACCCCCCAATAACCAATTATACCCCTAGTAGCTGTACTACTACTAATACCCCCAATAACTGTACTACTAATAATAACACCAATAACTGTACTACTACTAATACCACTAATAACTGTACTACTAATAATACCCCCAATAAATATACTAATAATAATACCACCAATAACTATACTACTAACAATGCCACCAATAACTATACTACTAATAATACCCCCAATAACTGTACTACTAATAATACACCCAATAACTGTACTACCAATAATACCCCGAATAACTGTACTACTAATAACACCAATAACTGTACTACTAATAATACCCCCAATAACTATACTACTAATTATACCCCCAATAACTATACTACTAATAATACCCCCAATAACTGTACTACTAATAATGCCATCAATAACTATACTACTAATAATACCCCCAATAACTGTACTACTAATAATACCCCCCAATAACCAATTATACCCCTAATAGCTGTACTACTAATAATACCCCCAATAACTGTACTACTAATAATACCCCCAATAACTATACTACTAATACCCCCAATAACTATACTACTAATACCCCCTATAACTATACTACTAATAATACCCCCAATAACTATACTACTAATAATAACACCAATAACTGTACTACTAATAATAACACCAATAACTATACTACTAATAATTCCACCAATAACTGTACTACTAATAATAACACCAATAACTGTACTACTAATAATACCCCCAATAACTGTACTACTAATAATACCCCTAATAGCTGTACTACTACTAATACCCCCAATAACTGTACTACTAATAATAACACCAATAACTGTACTACTAATAATACCCCCAATAACTGTACTACTAATAATACCCCCAATAACTATACTACTAATAATACCACCAATAACTGTACTACTAATAATAACACCAATAACTGTACTACTAATAATACCCCCAATAACTGTACTACTAATAATACCCCCAAAAACTGTACTACTAATAATAACACCAATAACTGTACTACTAATAATACCCCCCAATAACTATACTACTTATAATACCACCAATATCTGTACTACTAATAATACCCCCAATAAATATACTAATAATAATACCACCAATAACTATACTACTAATAATACCCCCAATAACTATACTACTAATAATACCCCCAATAACTGTACTACTAGTAATGCCATCAATAACTATACTACTAATAATACCCCCAATAACTGTACTACTAATAATACCCCCCAATAACCAATTATACCCCTAATAGCTGTACTACTAATAATACCCCCAATAACTGTACTACTAATAATACCCCCAATAACTATACTACTAACACCCCCAATAACTGTACTACTAATAATACCCCCAATAACTGTACTACTAATATTACCCCCAATAACTGTACTATTAATAATGCCCCCAATAACTGTACTACTAATAATACCGCCAATAACTATACTACTAATAATACCCCCAATAAATATACTACTAATAATACCACCAATAACTATACTACTAATAATGCCACCAATAACTATACTACTAATAATACCCCCAATAACTGTACTACTAATAATACCCCCAATAACTATACTACTAATAATACCCCCAATAACTATACTACTAATAATACCACCAATAACTGTACTACTAATAATAACACCAATAACTGTACTACTAATAATACCCCCAATAACTGTACTACTAATAATACCCCCCAATAACCAATTATACCCCTAATAGCTGTACTACTACTAATACCCCCAATAACTGTACTACTAATAATAACACCAATAACTGTACTACTAATAATACCCCAATAACTGTATTACTAATAATACCCCCAATAACTATACTACTAATAATACCCCCAATAACTGTACTACTAATAATACCCCCCAATAACCAATTATACCCCTAATAGCTGTACTACTACTAATACCCCCAATAACTGTACTACTAATAATAACACCAATAACTGTACTACTAATAATACCCCAATAACTGTATTACTAATAATACCCCCAATAACTATACTACTAATAATACCCCCAATAACTATACTACTAATAATACCACCAATAACTGTACTACTAATAATAACACCAATAACTGTACTACTAATAATACCCCCAATAACTGTACTACTAATAATACCCCCCAATAACCAATTATACCCCTAATAGCTGTACTACTAATAATATCCCCAATAACTGTACTACTAATACCCCCAATAACTGTACTACTAATAATACCGCCAATAACTATACTACTAATAATACCCCCAATAAATATACTACTAATAATACCCCCAATAAATATACTACTAATAATACCACCAATAACTATACTATTAATAATGCCACCAATAACTATACTACTAATAATACCCCCAATAACTGTACTACTAATAATACCCCCAATAACTATACTACTAATAATACCCCCAATAACTATACTACTAATAATACCACCAATAACTGTACTACTAATAATAACACCAATAACTGTACTACTAATAATACCCCCAATAACTGTACTACTAATTATACCCCCCAATAACCAATTATACCCCTAATAGCTGTACTACTACTAATACCCCCAATAACTGTACTACTGATAATAACACCAATAACTGTACTACTAATAATACCCCCAATAACTGTACTACTAATAATACCCCCAATAACTATACTACTAATAATACCACCAATAACTGTACTACTAATAATAACACCAATAACTGTACTACTAATAATACCCCCAATAACTGTACTACTAATAATACCCCCAATAACTGTACTACTAATAATAACACCAATAACTGTACTACTAATAATACCCCCCAATAACTATACTACTTATAATACCACCAATAACTGTACTACTAATAATACCCCCAATAAATATACTAATAATAATACCACCAATAACTATACTACTAATAATGCCACCAATAACTATACTACTAATAATTCCCCCAATAACTGTACTACTAATAATACCCCCAATAACTGTACTACCAATAATACCCCGAATAACTGTACTACTAATAATTACACCAATAACTGTACTACTAATAATACCACCAATAACTATACTACTAATAATACCCCCAATAACTATACTACTAATAATACCCCCAATAACTGTACTACTAATAATGCCATCAATAACTATACTACTAATAATACCCCCAATAACTGTACTATTAATAATACCCCCCAATAACCAATTATACCCCTAATAGCTGTACTACTAATAATACCCCCAATAACTGTACTACTAATAATACCCCCAATAACTATACTACTAATACCCCCAATAACTATACTACTAATACCCCCTATAACTATACTACTAATAATACCACCAATAACTGTACTACTAATAATACCACAAATATCTATACCACTAATAATACCCCCAATAACTGTACTACTAATATTACCCCCAATAACTGTACTACTAATAATGCCCCCAATAACTGTACTACTAATAATGCCCCCAATAACTGTACTACTAATAATGCCACCAATAACTGTACTACTAATAATAACACCAATAACTGTACTACTAATAATACCCCCAATAACTGTACTACTAATAATACCCCCAATTACTGTACTACTAATAATACCGCCAATAAATATACTACTAATAATACCACCAATAACTATACTACTAATAATGCCACCAATAACTATACTACTAATAATACCCCCAATAACTATACTACTAATAATACCCCCAAAAACTGTACTACTAATAATACCGCCAATAACTATACTACTGATAATACCCCCAATAAATATACTACTAATAATACCACCAATAACTATACTACTAATAATGCCACCACCAATAACTATACTACTAATAATACCCCCAATAAATATACTACTAATAATACCACCAATAACTATACTACTAATAATGCCACCAATAACTATACTACTAATAATACCCCCAATAACTGTACTACTAATAATACCCCCAATAACTATACTACTAATAATACCCCCAATAACTATACTACTAATAATACCACCAATAACTGTACTACTAATAATAACACCAATAACTGTACTACTAATAATACCCCCAATAACTGTACTACTAATAATACCCCCCAATAACCAATTATACCCCTAATAGCTGTACTACTACTAATACCCCCAATAACTGTACTACTAATAATAACACCAATAACTGTACTACTAATAATACCACTAATAACTGTACTACTAATAATACCCCCAATAAATATACTAATAATAATACCACCAATAACTATACTACTAATAATGCCACCAATAACTATACTACTAATAATACCCCCAATAACTGTACTACTAATAATACACCCAATAACTGTACTACCAATAATACCCCGAATAACTGTACTACTAATAACACCAATAACTGTACTACTAATAATACCCCCAATAACTATACTACTAATAATACCCCCAATAATTATACTACTAATAATACCCCCAATAACTGTACTACTAATAATGCCATCAATAACTATACTACTAATAATACCCCCAATAACTGTACTACTAATAATACCCCCCAATAACCAATTATACCCCTAATAGCTGTACTACTAATAATACCCCCAATAACTGTACTACTAATAATACCCCCAATAACTATACTACTAATACCCCCAATAACTATACTACTAATACCCCCTATAACTATACTACTAATAATACCCCCAATAACTGTACTACTAATAATACCCCCAATAACTGTACTACTAATAATACCCCCAATAACTGTACTACTAATAATAACACCAATAACTGTACTACTAATAATACCCCCCAATAACTATACTACTTATAATACCACCAATAACTGTACTACTAATAATACCCCCAATAAATATACTAATAATAATACCACCAATAACTATACTACTAATAATGCCACCAATAACTATACTACTAATAATTCCCCCAATAACTGTACTACTAATAATACCCCCAATAACTGTACTACCAATAATACCCTGAATAACTGTACTACTAATAATAACACCAATAACTGTACTACTAATAATACCACCAATAACTATACTACTAATACCCCCAATAACTATACTACTAATAATACCCCCAATAACTGTACTACTAATAATGCCATCAATAACTATACTACTAATAATACCCCCAATAACTGTACTATTAATAATACCCCCCAATAACCAATTATACCCCTAATAGCTGTACTACTAATAATACCCCCAATAACTGTACTACTAATAATACCCCCAATAACTATACTACTAATACCCCCAATAACTATACTACTAATACCCCCTATAACGATACTACTAATAATACCACCAATAACTGTACTACTAATAATACCACAAATATCTATACCACTAATAATACCCCCAATAACTGTACTACTAATATTACCCCCAATAACTGTACTACTAATAATGCCCCCAATAACTGTACTACTAATAATGCCCCCAATAACTGTACTACTAATAATGCCACCAATAACTGTACTACTAATAATAACACCAATAACTGTACTACTAATAATACCCCCAATAACTGTACTACTAATAATACCCCCAATTACTGTACTACTAATAATACCGCCAATAAATATACTACTAATAATACCACCAATAACTATACTACTAATAATGCCACCAATAACTATACTACTAATAATACCCCCAATAACTGTACTACTAATAATACCGCCAATAACTATACTACTGATAATACCCCCAATAAATATACTACTAATAATACCACCAATAACTATACTACTAATAATGCCACCACCAATAACTATACTACTAATAATACCCCCAATAAATATACTACTAATAATACCACCAATAACTATACTACTAATAATGCCACCAATAACTATACTACTAATAATACCCCCAATAACTGTACTACTAATAATACCCCCAATAACTATACTACTAATAATACCCCCAATAACTATACTACTAATAATACCACCAATAACTGTACTACTAATAATAACACCAATAACTGTACTACTAATAATAACACCAATAACTGTACTACTAATAATACCCCCCAATAACCAATTATACCCCTAATAGCTGTACTACTACTAATACCCCCAATAACTGTACTACTAATAATAACACCAATAACTGTACTACTAATAATACCACTAATAACTGTACTACTAATAATACCCCCAATAAATATACTAATAATAATACCACCAATAACTATACTACTAATAATGCCACCAATAACTATACTACTAATAATACCCCCAATAACTGTACTACTAATAATACACCCAATAACTGTACTACCAATAATACCCCGAATAACTGTACTACTAATAACACCAATAACTGTACTACTAATAATACCCCCAATAACTATACTACTAATAATACCCCCAATAACTATACTACTAATAATACCCCCAATAACTGTACTACTAATAATGCCATCAATAACTATACTACTAATAATACCCCCAATAACTGTACTACTAATAATACCCCCCAATAACCAATTATACCCCTAATAGCTGTACTACTAATAATACCCCCAATAACTGTACTACTAATAATACCCCCAATAACTATACTACTAATACCCCCAATAACTATACTACTAATACCCCCTATAACTATACTACTAATAATACCCCCAATAACTATACTACTAATAATACCACCAATAACTGTACTACTAATAATAACACCAATAACTGTACTACTAATAATACCCCCAATAACTGTACTACTAATAATACCCCCCAATAACCAATTATACCCCTAATAGCTGTACTACTACTAATACCCCCAATAACTGTACTACTAATAATAACACCAATAACTGTACTACTAATAATACCCCCAATAACTGTACTACTAATAATACCCCCAATAACTATACTACTAATAATACCACCAATAACTGTACTACTAATAATAACACCAATAACTGTACTACTAATAATACCCCCAATAACTGTACTACTAATAATACCCCCAAAAACTGTACTACTAATAATAACACCAATAACTGTACTACTAATAATACCCCCCAATAACTATACTACTTATAATACCACCAATAACTGTACTACTAATAATACCCCCAATAAATATACTAATAATAATACCACCAATAACTATACTACTAATAATACCCCCAATAACTATACTACTACTAATACCCCCAATAACTGTACTACTAATAATGCCATCAATAACTATACTACTAATAATACCCCCAATAACTGTACTACTAATAATACCCCCCAATAACCAATTATACCCCTAATAGCTGTACTACTAATAATACCCCCAATAACTGTACTACTAATAATACCCCCAATATCTATACTACTAACACCCCCAATAACTGTACTACTAATAATACCCCCAATAACTGTACTACTAATATTACCCCCAATAACTGTACTATTAATAATGCCCCCAATAACTGTACTACTAATAATACCGCCAATAACTATACTACTAATAATACCCCCAATAAATATACTACTAATAATACCACCAATAACTATACTACTAATAATGCCACCACCAATAACTATACTACTAATAATACCCCCAATAAATATACTACTAATAATACCACCAATAACTATACTATTAATAATGCCACCAATAACTATACTACTAATAATACCCCCAATAACTGTACTACTAATAATACCCCCAATAACTATACTACTAATAATACCCCCAATAACTATACTACTAATAATACCACCAATAACTGTACTACTAATAATAACACCAATAACTGTACTACTAATAATACCCCCAATAACTGTACTACTAATAATACCCCCCAATAACCAATTATACCCCTAATAGCTGTACTACTACTAATACCCCCAATAACTGTACTACTAATAATAACACCAATAACTGTACTACTAATAATACCCCAATAACTGTATTACTAATAATACCCCCAATAACTATACTACTAATAATACCCCCAATAACTATACTACTAATAATACCACCAATAACTGTACTACTAATAATAACACCAATAACTGTACTACTAATAATACCCCCAATAACTGTACTACTAATAATACCCCCCAATAACCAATTATACCCCTAATAGCTGTACTACTAATAATATCCCCAATAACTGTACTACTAATACCCCCAATAACTGTACTACTAATAATACCGCCAATAACTATACTACTAATAATACCCCCAATAAATATACTACTAATAATACCACCAATAGCTATACTACTAATAATGCCACCACCAATAACTATACTACTAATAATACCCCCAATAAATATACTACTAATAATACCACCAATAACTATACTATTAATAATGCCACCAATAACTATACTACTAATAATACCCCCAATAACTGTACTACTAATAATACCCCCAATAACTATACTACTAATAATACCCCCAATAACTATACTACTAATAATACCACCAATAACTGTACTACTAATAATAACACCAATAACTGTACTACTAATAATACCCCCAATAACTGTACTACTAATTATACCCCCCAATAACCAATTATACCCCTAATAGCTGTACTACTACTAATACCCCCAATAACTGTACTACTGATAATAACACCAATAACTGTACTACTAATAATACCCCCAATAACTGTACTACTAATAATACCCCCAATAACTATACTACTAATAATACCACCAATAACTGTACTACTAATAATAACACCAATAACTGTACTACTAATAATACCCCCAATAACTGTACTACTAATAATACCCCCAATAACAGTACTACTAATAATAACACCAATAACTGTACTACTAATAATACCCCCCAATAACTATACTACTTATAATACCACCAATAACTGTACTACTAATAATACCCCCAATAAATATACTAATAATAATACCACCAATAACTATACTACTAATAATGCCACCAATAACTATACTACTAATAATTCCCCCAATAACTGTACTACTAATAATACCCCCAATAACTGTACTACCAATAATACCCCGAATAACTGTACTACTAATAATAACACCAATAACTGTACTACTAATAATACCACCAATAACTATACTACTAATAATACCCCCAATAACTATACTACTAATAATACCCCCAATAACTGTACTACTAATAATGCCATCAATAACTATACTACTAATAATACCCCCAATAACTGTACTATTAATAATACCCCCCAATAACCAATTATACCCCTAATAGCTGTACTACTAATAATACCCCCAATAACTGTACTACTAATAATACCCCCAATAACTATACTACTAATACCCCCAATAACTATACTACTAATACCCCCTATAACTATACTACTAATAATACCACCAATAACTGTACTACTAATAATACCACAAATATCTATACCACTAATAATACCCCCAATAACTGTACTACTAATATTACCCCCAATAACTGTACTACTAATAATGCCCCCAATAACTGTACTACTAATAATGCCCCCAATAACTGTACTACTAATAATGCCACCAATAACTGTACTACTAATAATAACACCAATAACTGTACTACTAATAATACCCCCAATAACTGTACTACTAATAATACCCCCCAATAACCAATTATACCCCTAATAGCTGTACTACTAATAATACCCCCAATAACTGTACTACTAGTAATAACACCAATAACTGTACTACTAATAATAACACCAATAACTGTACTACTAATAATACCCCGAATAACTGTACTACTAATAATAACACCAATAACTAGACTACTAATAATACCACCAATAACTATACTACTAATAATACCCCCAATAAATATACTACTAATAATACCCCCAATAACTATACAACTAATAATACCCCCAATAACTATACTACTAATAATACCCCCAATAAATATACTACTAATAATACCACCAATAACTATACTACTAATAATGCCACCAATAACTATACTACTAATAATACCCCCAATAATTATACTACTAATAATACCCCCAATAACTGTACTACTAATAATACCGCCAATAACTATACTACTAATAATACCCCCAATAAATATACTACTAATAATACCACTAATAACTATACTACTAATAATGCCACCACCAATAACTATACTACTAATAATACCCCCAATAAATATACTACTAATAATACCACCAATAACTATACTACTAATAATGCCACCAATAACTATGCTACTAATAATACCCCCAATAACTATACTACTAATAATACCCCCAATAACTGTACTACTAATAATACCACCAATAACTATACTACTAATAATACCCCCAATAAATATACTACTAATAATACCACCAATAACTATACTACTAATAATGCCACCAATAACTATACTACTAATAATACCCCCAATAACTGTACTACTAATAATACCACCAATAACTGTACTACTACTAATAATACCCCCAATAACTATACTACTAATAATACCCCCAATAACTATAATACTAATAATACCACCAATAACTATACTACTAATACCCCCAATAAATATACTACTAATAATGCCACCAATAACTATACTACTAATAATGCCACCACCAATAACTATACTACTAATAAAACCCTCAATAAATAGACAACTAATAATACCACCAATAACTATACTACTAATAATGCCACCAATAACTATACTACTAATAATACCCCCAATAACTATACTACTCATAATACCCCCAATAACTGTACTACTAATAATACCCCCAATTACTGTACTACTAATAATACCGCCAATAAATATACTACTAATAATACCACCAATAACTATACTACTAATAATACCACCAGTAACTATACTACTAATAATGCCACCAATAACTATACTACTAATAATACCCCCAATAACTGTACTACTAATAATAACCCCAATAACTGTACTACTAATAATACCCCCAATAACTATACTACTAATAATACCCCCAATAACTGTACTACCAGTAATACCCCCAATAACTATACTACTAATACCCCCAATAACTATACTACTAATACCCCCAATAACTATACTACTAATAATACCCCCAATAACTATACTACTAATAATACCCCCAATAACTATACTACTAATAATACCCCCAATTACTATACTACTAATAATACCCCCAATAACTGTACTACTAATAATACCCCCAATAACTAAACTACTAATAATACCCCCAATAACTATACTACTAATAATACCACCAATAACTGTACTACTAATAATACCCCCAATAACTGTACTACTAATAATACCCCCCAATAACCAATTATACCCCTAATAGCTGTACTACTACTAATACCCCCAATAACTGTACTACTAATAATAACACCAATAACTGTACTACTAATAATACCCCCAATAACTGTACTACTAATAATACCCCCAATAACTATACTACTAATAATACCCCCAATAACTATACTACTAATAATACCACCAATAACTGTACTACTAATAATAACACCAATAACTGTACTACTAATAATACCCCCAATAACTGTACTACTAATAATACCCCCCAATAACCAATTATACCCCTAATAGCTGTACTACTAATAATATCCCCAATAACTGTACTACTAATACCCCCAATAACTGTACTACTAATAATACCGCCAATAACTATACTACTAATAATACCCCCAATAAATATACTACTAATAATACCACCAATAGCTATACTACTAATAATGCCACCACCAATAACTATACTACTAATAATACCCCCAATAAATATACTACTAATAATACCACCAATAACTATACTATTAATAATGCCACCAATAACTATACTACTAATAATACCCCCAATAACTGTACTACTAATAATACCCCCAATAACTATACTACTAATAATACCCCCAATAACTATACTACTAATAATACCACCAATAACTGTACTACTAATAATAACACCAATAACTGTACTACTAATAATACCCCCAATAACTGTACTACTAATAATACCCCCCAATAACCAATTATACCCCTAATAGCTGTACTACTACTAATAATACCCCCAATAACTGTACTACTAATAATAACACCAATAACTGTACTACTAATAATACCCCCAATAACTGTACTACTAATAATACCCCCAATAACTATACTACTAATAATACCACCAATAACTGTACTACTAATAATAACACCAATAACTGTACTACTAATAATACCCCCAATAACTGTACTACTAATAATACCCCCAATAACTGTACTACTAATAATAACACCAATAACTGTACTACTAATAATACCCCCCAATAACTATACTACTTATAATACCACCAATAACTGTACTACTAATAATACCCCCAATAAATATACTAATAATAATACCACCAATAACTATACTACTAATAATACCCCCAATAACTATACTACTAATAATACCCCCAATAACTGTACTACTAATAATGCCATCAATAACTATACTACTAATAATACCCCCAATAACTGTACTACTAATAATACCCCCCAATAACCAATTATACCCCTAATAGCTGTACTACTAATAATACCCCCAATAACTGTACTACTAATAATACCCCCAATAACTATACTACTAACACCCCCAATAACTGTACTACTAATAATACCCCCAATAACTGTACTACTAATATTACCCCCAATAACTGTACTATTAATAATGCCCCCAATAACTGTACTACTAATAATGCCCCCAATAACTGTACTACTAATAATGCCATCAATAACTATACTACTAATAATACCCCCAATAACTGTACTACTAATGCCCCCAATAACTGTACTACTAATAATACCCCCCAATAACCAATTATACCCCTAATAGCTGTACTACTAATAATATCCCCAATAACTGTACTACTAATACCGCCAATAACTGTACTACTAATAATACCGCCAATAACTATACTACTAATAATACCCCCAATAAATATACTACTAATAATACCACCAATAACGATACTACTAATAATGCCACCACCAATAACTATACTACTAATAATACCCCCAATAAATATACTACTAATAATACCACCAATAACTATACTATTAATAATGCCACCAATAACTATACTACTAATAATACCCCCAATAACTGTACTACTAATAATACCCCCAATAACTATATTACTAATAATACCCCCAATAACTATACTACTAATAATACCACCAATAACTGTACTACTAATAATAACACCAATAACTGTACTACTAATAATACCCCCAATAACTGTACTACTAATAATACCCCCCAATAACCAATTATACCCCTAATAGCTGTACTACTACTAATACCCCCAATAACTGTACTACTAATACCCCCAATAACTGTACTACTAATAATACCGCCAATAACTATACTACTAATAATACCCCCAATAAATATACTACTAATAATACCACCAATAACTATACTACTAATAATGCCACCACCAATAACTATACTACTAATAATACCCCCAATAAATATACTACTAATAATACCACCAATAACTATACTATTAATAATGCCACCAATAACTATACTACTAATAATACCCCCAATAACTGTACTACTAATAATACCCCCAATAACTATACTACTAATAATACCCCCAATAACTATACTACTAATAATACCACCAATAACTGTACTACTAATAATAACACCAATAACTGTACTACTAATAATACCCCCCAATAACCAATTATACCCCTAATAGCTGTACTACTACTAATACCCCCAATAACTGTACTACTAATAATAACACCAATAACTGTACTACTAATAATACCCCCAATAACTGTACTACTAATAATACCCCCAATAACTATACTACTAATAATACCACCAATAACTGTACTACTAATAATAACACCAATAACTGTACTACTAATAATACCCCCAATAACTGTACTACTTATAATACCCCCAATAACTGTACTACTACTAATAACACCAATAACTGTACTACTAATAATACCCCCCAATAACTATACTACTTATAATACCACCAATAACTGTACTACTAATAATACCCCCAATAAATATACTAATAATAATACCACCAATAACTATACTACTAATAATGCCACCAATAACTATACTACTAATAATTCCCCCAATAACTGTACTACTAATAATACCCCCAATAACTGTACTACCAATAATACCCCGAATAACTGTACTACTAATAATAACACCAATAACTGTACTACTAATAATACCACCAATAACTATACTACTAATAATACCCCCAATAACTGTACTACTAATAATGCCATCAATAACTATACTGCTAATAATACCCCCAATAACTGTACTATTAATAATACCCCCCAATAACCAATTATACCCCTAATAGCTGTACTACTAATAATACCCCCAATAACTGTACTACTAATAATACCCCCAATAACTATACTACTAATACCCCCAATAACTATACTACTAATACCCCCTATAACTATACTACTAATAATACCACCAATGACTGTACTACTAATAATACCACAAATATCTATACCACTAATAATACCCCCAATAACTGTACTACTAATATTACCCCCAATAACTGTACTACTAATAATGCCCCCAATAACTGTACTACTAATAATGCCCCCAATAACTGTACTACTAATATTGCCACCAATAACTGTACTACTAATAATAACACCAATAACTGTACTACTAATAATACCCCCAATAACTGTACTACTAATAATACCCCCCAATAACCAATTATACCCCTAATAGCTGTACTACTAATAATACCCCCAATAACTGTACTACTAATAATAACACCAATAACTGTACTACTAATAATAACACCAATAACTGTACTACTAATAATACCCCGAATAACTGTACTACTAATAATAACACCAATAACTAAACTACTAATAATACCACCAATAACTATACTACTAATAATACCCCCAATAAATATACTACTAATAATACCCCCAATAACTATACAACTAATAATACCCCCCAATAACTATACTACTAATAATACCCCCAATAAATATACTACTAATAATACCACCAATAACTATACTACTAATAATGCCACCAATAACTATACTACTAATAATACCCCCAATAACTATACTACTAATAATACCCCCAATAACTGTACTACTAATAATACCGCCAATAACTATACTACTAATAATACCCCCAATAAATATACTACTAATAATACCACCAATAACTATACTACTAATAATGCCACCAATAACTATACTACTAATAATACCCCCAATAACTATACTACTAATAATACCCCCAATAACTGTACTACTAATAATACCGCCAATAACTATACTACTAATAATACCCCCAATAAATATACTACTAATAATACCACCAATAACTATACTACTAATAATGCCACCAATAACTATACTACTAATAATACCCCCAATAACTGTACTACTAATAATACCACCAATAACTGTACTACTACTAATAATACCCCCAATAACTGTACTACTAATACCCCGAATAACTGTACTACTAATAATACCCCCAATAAACATACTACTAATAATACCACCAATAACTATACTACTAATAATACCCCCAATAACTATACTACTAATAATACCCCCAATAACTATAATACTAATAATACCACCAATAACTATACTACTAATACCCCCAATAAATATACTACTAATAATGCCACCAATAACTATACTACTAATAATGCCACCACCAATAACTATACTACTAATAATACCCCCAATAAATAGACTACTAATAATACCACCAATAACTATACTACTAATAATGCCACCAATAACTATACTACTAATAATACCCCCAATAACTATACTACTAATAATACCCCCAATAACTGTACTACTAATAATACCCCCAATTACTGTACTACTAATAATACCGCCAATAAATATACTACTAATAATACCACCAATAACTATACTACTAATAATACCACCAGTAACTATACTACTAATAATGCCACCAATAACTATACTACTAATAATACCCCCAATAACTGTACTACTAATAATAACCCCAATAACTGTACTACTAATAATACCCCCAATAACTATACTACTAATAATACCCCCAATAACTGTACTACTAATAATACCCCCAATAACTATACTACTAATACCCCCAATAACTATACTACTAATACCCCCAATAACTATACTACTAATAATACCCCCAATAACTATACTACTAATAATACCCCCAATTACTATACTACTAATAATACCCCCAATAACTGTACTACTAATAATACCCCCAATAACTAAACTACTAATAATACCCCCAATAACTATACTACTAATAATACCACCAATAACTGTACTACTAATAATACCCCCAATAACTGTACTACTAATAATACCCCCCAATAACCAATTATACCCCTAATAGCTGTACTACTAATAATACCCCCAATAACTGTACTACTAATAATAACACCAATAACTGTACTAATAATAATAACACCAATAACTGTACTACTAATAATAACACCAATAAATGTACTACTAATAATACCCCCAATAAATATACTACTAATAATACCCCCAATAAATATACTACTAATAATACCACCAATAACTATACTGCTAATAATGGCACCAATAACTATACTACTAATAATACCCCCAATAACTGTACTACTAATTATACCCCCAATAACTGTACTACTAATAATACCCCGAATAACTGTGCTACTAATAATAACACCAATAACTGTACTACTAATAATACCACCAATAACTATACTACTAATAATACCACCAATAACTATACTACTAATAATACCCCCAATAACTATACTACTAATAATACCCCCAATAACTGTACTACTAATAATGCCATCAATAACTATACTACTAATAATACCCCCAATAACTGTACTACTAATAATACCCCCCAATAACCAATTATACCCCTAATAGCTGTACTACTAATAATACCCCCAATAACTGTACTACTAATAATACCCCCAATAAATATACTACTAATATCCCCAATAACTATACTACTAATCCCCCCTATAACTATACTACTAATACCACCAATAACTGTACTACTAATAATACCACCAATATCTATACCACTAATAATACCCCCAATAACTGTACTACTAATATTACCCCCAATAACTGTACTACTAATAATGCCCCCAATAACTGTACTACTAATAATGCCATCAATAACTATACTACTAATAATACCCCCAATAACTGTACTACTAATAATGCCCCCAATAACTGTACTACTAATAATACCCCCAATAAATATACTACTAATAATACCACCAATAACTATACTACTAATAATGCCACCAATAACTATACTACTAATAATACCCCCAATAACTATACTACTAATAATACCCCCAATAACTGTACTACTAATAATACCGCCAATAACTATACTACTAATAATACCCCCAATAAATATACTACTAATAATACCACCAATAACTATACTACTAATAATGCCACCACCAATAACTATACTACTAATAATACCCCCAATAAATATACTACTAATAATACCACCAATAACTATACTACTAATAATGCCACCAATAACTATACTACTAATAATACCCCCAATAACTATACTACTAATAATACCCCCAATAACTGTACTACTAATAATACCGCCAATAACTATACTACTAATAATACCCCCAATAAATATACTACTAATAATACCACCAATAACTATACTACTAATAATGCCACCAATAACTATACTACTAATAATACCCCCAATAACTGTACTACTAATAATACCACCAATAACTGTACTACTACTAATAATACCCCCAATAACTATACTACTAATACCCCGAATAACTGTACTACTAATAATACCCCCAATAAATATACTACTAATAATACCACCAATAACTATACTACTAATAATACCCCCAATAACTATACTACTAATAATACCCCCAATAACTATAATACTAATAATACCACCAATAACTATACTACTAGTACCCCCAATAAATATACTACTAATAATGCCACCAATAACTATACTACTAATAATGCCACCACCAATAACTATACTACTAATAATACCCCCAATAACTATACTACTAATAATGCCACCAATAACTATACTACTAATAATACCCCCAATAACTATACTACTTATAATACCCCCAATAACTGTACTACTAATAATACCCCCAATTACTGTACTACTAATAATACCGCCAATAAATATACTACTAATAATACCACCAATAACTATACTACTAATAATACCACCAGTAACTATACTACTAATAATGCCACCAATAACTATACTACTAATAATACCCCCAATAACTGTACTACTAATAATAACCCCAATAACTGTACTACTAATAATACCCCCAATAACTATACTACTAATAATACCCCCAATAACTGTACTACTAATAATACCCCCAATAACTATACTACTAATACCCCCAATAACTATACTACTAATACCCCCAATAACTATACTACTAATAATACCCCCAATAACTATACTACTAATAATACCCCCAATAACTATACTACTAATAATACCCCCAATTACTATACTACTAATAATACCCCCAATAACTGTACTACTAATAATACCCCCAATAACTAAACTACTAATAATACCCCCAATAACTATACTACTAATAATACCACCAATAACTGTACTACTAATAATACCCCCAATAACTGTACTACTAATATTACCCCCCAATAACCAATTATACCCCTAATAGCTGTACTACTAATAATACCCCCAATAACTGTACTACTAATAATAACACCAATAACTGTACTAATAATAATAACACCAATAACTGTACTACTAATAATAACACCAATAAATGTATAACTAATAATACCCCCAATAAATATACTACTAATAATACCCCCAATAAATATACTACTAATAATACCACCAATAACTATACTGCTAATAATGGCACCAATAACTATACTACTAATAATACCCCCAATAACTGTACTACTAATAATACCCCCAATAACTGTACTACTAATAATACCCCGAATAACTGTGCTACTAATAATAACACCAATAACTGTACTACTAATAATACCACCAATAACTATACTACTAATAATACCACCAATAACTATACTACTAATAATACCCCCAATAACTATACTACTAATAATACCCCCAATAACTGTACTACTAATAATGCCATCAATAACTATACTACTAATAATACCCCCAATAACTGTACTACTAATAATACCCCCCAATAACCAATTATACCCCTAATAGCTGTACTACTAATAATACCCCCAATAACTGTACTACTAATAATACCCCCAATAACTATACTGCTAATATCCCCAATAACTATACTACTAATACCCCCTATAACTATACTACTAATACCACCAATAACTGTACTACTAATAATACCACCAATATCTATACCACTAGTAATACCCCCAATAACTGTACTACTAATATTACCCCCAATAACTGTACTACTAATAATGCCCCCAATAACTGTACTACTAATAATGCCATCAATAACTATACTACTAATAATACCCCCAATAACTGTACTACTAATAATGCCCCCAATAACTGTACTACTAATACCCCCCAATAACCAATTATACCCCTAATAGCTGTACTACTAATAATACCCCCAATAACTGTACTACTAATAACACCAATAACTGTACTACTAATAATAACACCAATAACTGTACTACTAATAATGCCCCGAATAACTGTACTACTAATAATAACACCAATAACTATACTACTAATAATACCGCCAATAACTATACTACTAATAATACCCCCAATAAATATACTACTAATAATACCACCAATAACTATACTACTAATAATGCCACCACCAATAACTATACTACTAATAATACCCGCAATAAATATACTACTAATAATACTACCAATAACTATACTACTAATAATGCCACCAATAACTATACTACTAATAATACCCCCAATAACTATACTACTAATAATACCCCCAATAACTGTACTACTAATAATACCCCCAATAACTGTACTACTAATAATACCGCCAATAACTATACTACTAATAATACCCCCAATAAATATACTACTAATAATACCACCAATAACTATACTACTAATAATGCCACCACCAATAACTATACTACTAATAATACCCCCAATAAATATACTACTAATAATACCACCAATAACTGTACTACTAATAATGCCACCAATAACTATACTACTAATAATACCCCCAATAACTGTACTACTAATAATACCCCCAATAACTGTACTACTAATAATACCCCCAATAACTATACTACTAATAATACCCCCAATAACTATACTACTAATACCCCCAATAACTGTACTAATAATAATACCCCCAATAACTGTACTACTAATAATACCCCCAATAACTATACTACTAATACCCCCAATTACTATACTACTAATACCCCCAATAACTATACTACTAATAATACCCCCAATAACTATACTACTAATAATACCCCCAATAACTATACTACTAATAATACCCCCAATAACTGTACTACTAATAATACCCCCAATAACTATACTACTAATAATACCCCCAATAACTATACTACTAATAATACCACCAATAACTGTACTACTAATAATACCCCCAATAACTGTACTACTAATAATACCCCCCAATAACCAATTATACCCCTAATAGCTGTACTACTAATACCCCCAATAACTGTACTACTAATAATACCCCCAATAACTGTACTACTAATAAAACCCCCAATAACTGTACTACTAATAATAACACCAATAACTGTACTACTAATAATAACACCAATAACTGTACTACTAATAATACCCCCAATAAATATACTACTAATAATACCACCAATAACTATACTACTAATAATGGCACCAATAACTATACTACTAATAATACCCCCAATAACTGTACTACTAATAATACCCCGAATAACTGTGCTACTAATAATAACACCAATAACTGTACTACTAGTAATACCACCAATAACTATACTACTAATAATACCACCAATAACTATACTACTAATAATACCCACAATAACTATACTACTAATAATACCCCCAATAACTGTACTACTAATAATGCCATCAATAACTATACTACTAATAATACCCCCAATAACTGTACTACTAATAATACCCCCCAATAACCAATTATACCCCTAATAGCTGTACTACTAATAATACCCCCAATAACTGTACTACTAATAATACCCCCCAATAACTATACTACTAATACCCCCAATAACTATACTACTAATACCCCCTATAACTGTACTACTAATAATACCACCAATAACTGTACTACTAATAATACCCCCAATAACTGTACTACTAATATTACCCCCAATAACTGTACTATTAATAATGCCCCCAATAACTGTACTACTAATAATGCCCCCAATAACTGTACTACTAATAATGCCATCATTAACTATACTACTAATAATACCCCCAATAACTGTACTACTAATGCCCCCAATAACTGTACTACTAATAATATCCCCCAATAACCAATTATACCCCTAATAGCTGTACTACTAATAATATCCCCAATAACTGTACTACTAATACCCCCAATAACTGTACTACTAATAATACCGCCAATAACTATACTACTAATAATACCCCCAATAAATATACTACTAATAATACCACCAATAACTATACTACTAATAATGCCACCACCAATAACTATACTACTAATAATACCCCCAATAAATATACTACTAATAATACCACCAATAACTATACTATTAATAATGCCACCAATAACTATACTACTAATAATACCCCCAATAACTGTACTACTAATAATACCCCCAATAACTATATTACTAATAATACCCCCAATAACTATACTACTAATAATACCACCAATAACTGTACTACTAATAATAACACCAATAACTGTACTACTAATAATACCCCCAATAACTGTACTACTAATAATACCCCCCAATAACCAATTATACCCCTAATAGCTGTACTACTACTAATACCCCCAATAACTGTACTACTAATAATAACACCAATAACTGTACTACTAATAATACCCCAATAACTGTACTACTAATAATACCCCCAATAACTATACTACTAATAATACCCCCAATAACTATACTACTAATAATACCACCAATAACTGTACTACTAATAATAACACCAATAACTGTACTACTAATAATACCCCCAATAACTATACTACTAATAATACCCCCAATAACTGTACTACTAATAATACCCCCAATAACTATACTACTAATAATACCCCCAATAACTATACTACTAATAATACCACCAATAACTGTACTACTAATAATAACACCAATAACTGTACTACTAATAATACCCCCAATAACTGTTCTACTAATAATACCCCCCAATAACCAATTATACCCCTAATAGCTGTACTACTACTAATACCCCCAATAACTGTACTACTAATAATAACACCAATAACTGTACTACTAATAATACCCCCAATAACTGTACTACTAATAATACCCCCAATAACTATACTACTAATAATACCACCAATAACTGTACTACTAATAATAACACCAATAACTGTACTACTAATAATACCCCCAATAACTGTACTACTAATAATACCCCCAATAACTGTACTACTACTAATAACACCAATAACTGTACTACTAATAATACCCCCCAATAACTATACTACTTATAATACCACCAATAACTGTACTACTAATAATACCCCCCAATAACCAATTATACCCCTAATAGCTGTACTACTAATAATATCCCCAATAACTGTACTACTAATACCCCCAATAACTGTACTACTAATAATACCGCCAATAACTATACTACTAATAATACCCCCAATAAATATACTACTAATAATACCACCAATAACTATACTACTAATAATGCCACCACCAATAACTATACTACTAATAATACCCCCAATAAATATACTACTAATAATACCACCAATAACTATACTATTAATAATGCCACCAATAACTATACTACTAATAATACCCCCAATAACTGTACTACTAATAATACCCCCAATAACTATACTACTAATAATACCCCCAATAACTATACTACTAATAATACCACCAATAACTGTACTACTAATAATAACACCAATAACTGTACTACTAATAATACCCCCAATAACTGTTCTACTAATAATACCCCCCAATAACCAATTATACCCCTAATAGCTGTACTACTACTAATACCCCCAATAACTGTACTACTAATAATAACACCAATAACTGTACTACTAATAATACCCCCAATAACTGTACTACTAATAATACCCCCAATAACTATACTACTAATAATACCACCAATAACTGTACTACTAATAATAACACCAATAACTGTACTACTAATAATACCCCCAATAACTGTACTACTAATAATACCCCCAATAACTGTACTACTACTAATAACACCAATAACTGTACTACTAATAATACCCCCCAATAACTATACTACTTATAATACCACCAATAACTGTACTACTAATAATACCCCCAATAAATATACTAATAATAATACCACCAATAACTATACTACTAATAATGCCACCAATAACTATACTAATAATTCCCCCAATAACTGTACTACTAATAATACCCCCAATAACTGTACTACCAATAATACCCCGAATAACTGTACTACTAATAATAACACCAATAACTGTACTACTAATAATACCACCAATAACTATACTACTAATAATACCCCCAATAACTGTACTACTAATAATGCCATCAATAACTATACTACTAATAATACCCCCAATAACTGTACTATTAATAATACCCCCCAATAACCAATTATACCCCTAATAGCTGTACTACTAATAATACCCCCAATAACTGTACTACTAATAATACCCCCAATAACTATACTACTAATACCCCCAATAACTATACTACTAATACCCCCTATAACTATACTATTAATAATACCACCAATAACTGTACTACTAATAATACCACAAATATCTATACCACTAATAATACCCCCAATAACTGTACTACTAATATTACCCCCAATAACTGTACTACTAATAATGCCCCCAATAACTGTACTACTAATAATGCCCCCAATAACTGTACTACTAATAATGCCACCAATAACTGTACTACTAATAATAACACCAATAACTGTACTACTAATAATACCCCCAATAACTGTACTACTAATAATACCCCCCAATAACCAATTATACCCCTAATAGCTGTACTACTAATAATACCCCCAATAACTGTACTACTAATAATAACACCAATAACTGTACTACTAATAATAACACCAATAACTGTACTACTAATAATACCCCGAATAACTGTACTACTAATAATAACACCAATAACTAGACTACTAATAATACCACCAATAACTATACTACTAATAATACCCCCAATAAATATACTACTAATAATACCCCCAATAACTATACAACTAATAATACCCCCCAATAACTATACTACTAATAATACCCCCAATAAATATACTACTAATAATACCACCAATAACTATACTACTAATAATGCCACCAATAACTATACTACTAATAATACCCCCAATAACTATACTACTAATAATACCCCCAATAACTGTACTACTAATAATACCGCCAATAACTATACTACTAATAATACCCCCAATAAATATACTACTAATAATACCACCAATAACTATACTACTAATAATGCCACCAATAACTATACTACTAATAATACCCCCAATAACTATACTACTAATAATACCCCCAATAACTGTACTACTAATAATACCGCCAATAACTATACTACTAATAATACCCCCAATAAATATACTACTAATAAAACCACCAATAACTATACTACTAATAATGCCACCAATAACTATACTACTAATAATACCCCCAATAACTGTACTACTAATAATACCACCAATAACTGTACTACTACTAATAATACCCCCAATAACTGTACTACTAATACCCCGAATAACTGTACTACTAATAATACCCCCAATAAATATACTACTAATAATACCACCAATAACTATACTACTAATAATACCCCCAATAACTATACTACTAATAATACCCCCAATAACTATAATACTAATAATACCACCAATAACTATACTACTAATACCCCCAATAAATATACTACTAATAATGCCACCAATAACTATACTACTAATAATGCCACCACCAATAACTATACTACTAATAATACCCCCAATAAATAGACTACTAATAATACCACCAATAACTATACTACTATTAATGCCACCAATAACTATACTACTAATAATACCCCCAATAACTATACTACTAATAATACCCCCAATAACTGTACTACTAATAATACCCCCAATTACTGTACTACTAATAATACCGCCAATAAATATACTACTAATAATACCACCAATAACTATAGTACTAATAATACCACCAGTAACTATACTACTAATAATGCCACCAATAACTATACTACTAATAATACCCCCAATAACTGTACTACTAATAATAACCCCAATAACTGTACTACTAATAATACCCCCAATAACTATACTACTAATAATACCCCCAATAACTGTACTACTAATAATACCCCCAATAACTATACTACTAATACCCCCAATAACTATACTACTAATACCCCCAATAACTATACTACTAATAATACCCCCAATAACTATACTACTAATAATACCCCCAATAACTATACTACTAATAATACCCCCAATTACTATACTACTAATAATACCCCCAATAACTGTACTACTAATAATACCCCCAATAACTAAACTACTAATAATACCCCCAATAACTGTACTACTAATAATACCACCAATAACTGTACTACTAATAATACCCCCAATAACTGTACTACTAATAATACCCCCCAATAACCAATTATACCCCTAATAGCTGTACTACTAATAATACCCCCAATAACTGTACTACTAATAATAACACCAATAACTGTACTAATAATAATAACACCAATAACTGTACTACTAATAATAACACCAATAAATGTACTACTAATAATACCCCGAATAACTGTGCTACTAATAATAACACCAATAACTGTACTACTAATAATACCACCAATAACTATACTACTAATAATACCACCAATAACTATACTACTAACAATACCCCCAATAACTATACTACTAATAATACCCCCAATAACTGTACTACTAATAATGCCATCAATAACTATACTACTAATAATACCCCCAATAACTGTACTACTATTAATACCCCCCAATAACCAATTATACCCCTAATAGCTGTACTACTAATAATACCCCCAATAACTGTACTACTAATAATACCCCCAATAAATATACTACTAATATCCCCAATAACTATACTACTAATACCCCCTATAACTATACTACTAATACCACCAATAACTGTACTACTAATAATACCACCAATATCTATACCACTAATAATACCCCCAATAACTGTACTACTAATATTACCCCCAATAACTGTACTACTAATAATGCCCCCAATAACTGTACTACTAATAATGCCATCAATAACTATACTACTAATAATACCCCCAATAACTGTACTACTAATAATGCCCCCAATAACTGTACTACTAATAATACCCCCAATAAATATACTACTAATAATACCACCAATAACTATACTACTAATAATGCCACCAATAACTATACTACTAATAATACCCCCAATAACTATACTACTAATAATACCCCCAATAACTGTACTACTAATAATACCGCCAATAACTATACTACTAATAATACCCCCAATAAATATACTACTAATAATACCACCAATAACTATACTACTAATAATGCCACCACCAATAACTATACTACTAATAATACCCCCAATAAATATACTACTAATAATACCACCAATAACTATACTACTAATAATGCCACCAATAACTATACTACTAATAATACCCCCAATAACTATACTACTAATAATACCCCCAATAACTGTACTACTAATAATACCGCCATTAACTATACTACTAATAATACCCCCAATAAATATACTACTAATAATACCACCAATAACTATACTACTAATAATGCCACCAATAACTATACTACTAATAATACCCCCAATAACTGTACTACTAATAATACCACCAATAACTGTACTACTACTAATAATACCCCCAATAACTGTACTACTAATACCCCGAATAACTGTACTACTAATAATACCCCCAATAAATATACTACTAATAATACCACCAATAACTATACTACTAATAATACCCCCAATAACTATACTACTAATAATACCCCCAATAACTATAATACTAATAATACCACCAATAACTATACTACTAATACCCCCAATAAATATACTACTAATAATGCCACCAATAACTATACTACTAATAATGCCACCACCAATAACTATACTACTAATAATACCCCCAATAAATAGACTACTAATAATACCACCAATAACTATACTACTAATAATGCCACCAATAACTATACTACTAATAATACCCCCAATAACTATACTACTAATAATACCCCCAATAACTGTACTACTAATAATACCCCCAATTACTGTACTACTAATAATACCGCCAATAAATATACTACTAATAATACCACCAATAACTATACTACTAATAATACCACCAGTAACTATACTACTAATAATGCCACCAATAACTATACTACTAATAATACCCCCAATAACTGTACTACTAATAATAACCCCAATAACTGTACTACTAATAATACCCCCAATAACTATACTACTAATAATACCCCCAATAACTGTACTACTAATAATACCCCCAATAACTATACTACTAATACCCCCAATAACTATACTACTAATACCCCCAATAACTATACTACTAATAATATCCCCAATAACTATACTACTAATAATACCCCCAATAACTATACTACTAATAATACCCCCAATTACTATACTACTAATAATACCCCCAATAACTGTACTACTAATAATACCCCCAATAACTAAACTACTAATAATACCCCCAATAACTGTACTACTAATAATACCACCAATAACTGTACTACTAATAATACCCCCAATAACTGTACTACTAATAATACCCCCCAATAACCAATTATACCCCTAATAGCTGTACTACTAATAATACCCCCAATAACTGTACTACTAATAATAACACCAATAACTGTACTAATAATAATAACACCAATAACTGTACTACTAATAATAACACCAATAAATGTACTACTAATAATACCCCGAATAACTGTGCTACTAATAATAACACCAATAACTGTACTACTAATAATACCACCAATAACTATACTACTAATAATACCACCAATAACTATACTACTAATAATACCCCCAATAACTATACTACTAATAATACCCCCAATAACTGTACTACTAATAATGCCATCAATAACTATACTACTAATAATACCCCCAATAACTGTACTACTAATAATGCCCCCAATAACTGTACTACTAATAATACCCCCAATAAATATACTACTAATAATACCACCAATAACTATACTACTAATAATGCCACCAATAACTATACTACTAATAATACCCCCAATAACTATACTACTAATAATACCCCCAATAACTGTACTGCTAATAATGGCACCAATAACTATACTACTAATAATACCCCCAATAACTGTACTACTAATAATACCCCCAATAACTGTACTACTAATAATACCCCGAATAACTGTGCTACTAATAATAACACCAATAACTGTACTACTAATAATACCACCAATAACTATACTACTAATAATACCACCAATAACTATACTACTAATAATACCCCCAATAACTATACTACTAATAATACCCCCAATAACTGTACTACTAATAATGCCATCAATAACTATACTACTAATAATACCCCCAATAACTGTACTACTAATAATACCCCCCAACCACCAATTATACCCCTAATAGCTGTACTACTAATAATACCCCCAATAACTGTACTACTAATAATACCCCCAATAACTATACTGCTAATATCCCCAATAACTATACTACTAATACCCCCTATAACTATACTACTAATACCACCAATAACTGTACTACTAATAATACCACCAATATCTATACCACTAGTAATACCCCCAATAACTGTACTACTAATATTACCCCCAATAACTGTACTACTAATAATGCCCCCAATAACTGTACTACTAATAATGCCATCAATAACTATACTACTAATAATACCCCCAATAACTGTACTACTAATAATGCCCCCAATAACTGTACTACTAATACCCCCCAATAACCAATTATACCCCTAATAGCTGTACTACTAATAATACCCCCAATAACTGTACTACTAATAACACCAATAACTGTACTACTAATAATAACACCAATAACTGTACTACTAATAATGCCCCGAATAACTGTACTACTAATAATAACACCAATAACTATACTACTAATAATACCGCCAATAACTATACTACTAATAATACCCCCAATAAATATACTACTAATAATACCACCAATAACTATACTACTAATAATGCCACCACCAATAACTATACTACTAATAATACCCGCAATAAATATACTACTAATAATACCACCAATAACTATACTACTAATAATGCCACCAATAACTATACTACTAATAATACCCCCAATAACTATACTACTAATAATACCCCCAATAACTGTACTACTAATAATACCCCCAATAACTGTACTACTAATAATACCGCCAATAACTATACTACTAATAATACCCCCAATAAATATACTACTAATAATACCACCAATAACTATACTACTAATAATGCCACCACCAATAACTATACTACTAATAATACCCCCAATAAATATACTACTAATAATACCACCAATAACTGTACTACTAATAATGCCACCAATAACTATACTACTAATAATACCCCCAATAACTGTACTACTAATAATACCCCCAATAACTGTACTACTAATAATACCCCCAATAACTATACTACTAATAATACCCCCAATAACTATACTACTAATACCCCCAATAACTGTACTACTAATAATACCCCCAATAACTGTACTACTAATAATACCCCCAATAACTATACTACTAATACCCCCAATTACTATACTACTAATACCCCCAATAACTATACTACTAATAATACCCCCAATAACTATACTACTAATAATACCCCCAATAACTATACTACTAATAATACCCCCAATAACTGTACTACTAATAATACCCCCAATAACTATACTACTAATAATACCCCCAATAACTATACTACTAATAATACCACCAATAACTGTACTACTAATAATACCCCCAATAACTGTACTACTAATAATACCCCCCAATAACCAATTATACCCCTAATAGCTGTACTACTAATACCCCCAATAACTGTACTACTAATAATACCCCCAATAACTGTACTACTAATAAAACCCCCAATAACTGTACTACTAATAATAACACCAATAACTGTACTACTAATAATAACACCAATAACTGTACTACTAATAATACCCCCAATAAATATACTACTAATAATACCACCAATAACTATACTACTAATAATGGCACCAATAACTATACTACTAATAATACCCCCAATAACTGTACTACTAATAATACCCCGAATAACTGTGCTACTAATAATAACACCAATAACTGTACTACTAATAATACCACCAATAACTATACTACTAATAATACCACCAATAACTATACTACTAATAATACCCACAATAACTATACTACTAATAATACCCCCAATAACTGTACTACTAATAATGCCATCAATAACTATACTACTAATAATACCCCCAATAACTGTACTACTAATAATACCCCCCAATAACCAATTATACCCCTAATAGCTGTACTACTAATAATACCCCCAATAACTGTACTACTAATAATACCCCCCAATAACTATACTACTAATACCCCCAATAACTATACTACTAATACCCCCTATAACTGTACTACTAATAATACCACCAATAACTGTACTACTAATAATACCCCCAATAACTGTACTACTAATATTACCCCCAATAACTGTACTATTAATAATGCCCCCAATAACTGTACTACTAATAATGCCCCCAATAACTGTACTACTAATAATGCCATCAATAACTATACTACTAATAATACCCCCAATAACTGTAGTACTAATGCCCCCAATAACTGTACTACTAATAATACCCCCCAATAACCAATTATACCCCTAATAGCTGTACTACTAATAATACCCCCAATAACTGTACTACTAATAATAACACCAATAACTGTACTACTAATAATGCCCCGAATAACTGTACTACTAATAATAACACCAATAACTATACTACTAATAATACCACCAATAACTATACTACTAATAATACCCCCAATAAATATACTACTACTAATACCCCCAATAACTATACTACTAATAATACCCCCAATAACTATACTACTACTAATACCACCAATAACTATACTACTAATAATACCCCCAATAACTGTACTACTAATACCCCGAATAACTGTACTACTAATAATACCCCCAATAAATATACTACTAATAATACCACCAATAACTATACTACTAATAATACCCCCAATAACTATACTACTAATAATACCCCCAATAACTATACTACTAATACTACCACCAATAACTATACTACTAATAATACCCCCAATATATTTACTACTAATAATGCCACCAATAACTATACTACTAATAATGCCACCACCAATAACTATACTACTAATAATACCCCCAATAAATATACTACTAATAATACCACCAATAACTATACTACTAATAATGCCACCAATAACTATACTACTAATAATACCCCCAATAACTATACTACTAATAATACCCCCAATAACTGTGCTACTAATAATACCGCCAATAACTATACTACTAATAATACCCCCAATAAATATACTACTAATAATACCACCAATAACTATACTACTAATAATGCCACCACCAATAACTATACTACTAATAATGCCCCCAATAAATATACTACTAATAATACCAATAACTATACTACTAATAATGCCACCAATAACTATACTACTAATAATACCCCCAATAACTGTACTACTAATAATACCCCCAATAACTATACTACTAATAATACCCCCAATAACTATACTACTAATAATACCACCAATAACTGTACTACTACTAATAATACCACCAATAACTATACTACTAATAATACCCCGAATAACTATACTACTAATAATACCCCCAATAACTATACTACTAATAATACCACCAATAACTATACTACTAATAATACCCCCAATATATTTACTACTAATAATGCCACCAATAACTATACTACTAATAATGCCACCACCAATAACTATACTACTAATAATACCCCCAATAACTGTACTACTAATAATACCCCCAATAAATATACTACTAATAATACCACCAATAAGTATACTACTAATAATGCCACCAATAACTATACTACTAATAATACCCCCAATAACTATACTACTAATAATACCCCCAATAACTGTGCTACTAATAATACCGCCAATAACTATACTACTAATAATACCCCCAATAAATATACTACTAATAATACCACCAATAACTATACTACTAATAATGCCACCACCAATAACTATACTACTAATAATACCCCCAATAAATATACTACTAATAATACCAATAACTATACTACTAATAATGCCACCAATAACTATACTACTAATAATACCCCCAATAACTGTACTACTAATAATATCCCCAATAACTATACTACTAATAATACCCCCAATAACTATACTACTAATAATACCACCAATAACTGTACTACTACTAATAATACCACCAATAACTGTACTACTACTAATAATACCACCAATAACTGTACTACTACTAATAATACCCCCAATAACTGTACTACTAATACCCCCAATAACTGTACTACTAATAATACCCCCAATAACTGTACTACTAATAATACCCCCAATTACTGTACTACTAATACCCCCAATAACTGTACTACTAATAATAACACCCGATAACTGTACTACTAATAATACCCCCGATAACTGTACTACTAATAATACCCCCGATAACTGTACTACTAATAATACCACCGATAACTGTGCTACTAATAATACCACCAATAACTATACTACTAATAATACCCCCAATAACTATACTACTAATAATACCCCCAATAACTGTACTACTAATAATACCCCCAATAACTGTACTACTAATAATACCCCCAATAACTATACTACTAATAATACCCCCAATAACTGTACTACTACTAATACCCCCAATAACTGTACTACTAAAAATACCACCAATAACTATACTACTAATAATACCCCCAATAACTGTACTACTAATATTGCCATCAATAACTGTACTACTAATAATACCCCCAATAACTGTACTACTAATAATGCCCCCAATAACTGTACTACTAATAATACCCCCCAATAACCAATTATACCCCTAATAGCTGTAATACTAATAATACCCCCAATAGCTGTACTACTAATAATACCCCCAATAACTGTACTACTAATAATAACACCAATAACTGTACTACTAATGCCAACAATAACTATACTACTAATACCCCCAATAACTATACTACTAATAATACCCCCAATAACTGTACTACTAATAATGTCAATAACTATACTACTAATTATACCCCCAATAACTGTACTACTAATAATACCCCCAATAACTATACTACTACTAATAACACCAATAGTAATACTAACACCAAAAAGTGTACTACCAGTAGTAACAATTGTGTTTTTATATTAGATTACAAGCTCTTAAGAGCAGAGTATCTATTGTATATTAGGGCTTAGTCAGACGGGCGTTTTTTGCCGCGATTTGCGCATGCGCATGCGTCCGGCGATTTTTTAAAACCATTGCTTCGCAATGGTATCGGACACATGAGCGCTTTTTATGCGCTCGTCCGAAAAATTATAGAACAAAAAATCGCAGATCGCACCTATCTGCGATCTGCGATTCCTGTTTGCTTCTGTATATGCGCTCAATGGGGCCGGCGGCAGCAGCGCCGACCCCATTGAGAACATATAGAAGACAAATCATTCTTCTCTGCCACAGCTGTAACAGCTGTGGCAGAGAAGAACGATGTTTGCCCATTGAATTCAATGGAGCGGCAATACAGCCGCTCCATTGAAAGCAATGGGCTGCCGGCGTGCGCGGGGTTAATTGTCGGGAAGGGGTTAAATATATAAACCCTTCCCTGCAATTCATGCTAAAATGTGTTAAAATAAAAAAAAAATTGTATACTCACTTTTCCGCTGCAGCCGGAGTCCAGCCGCGGCCGCTGTCAGTTCTCCTGAACTGCTTCTCGGCACTATTCAGCCGGCGGGGCTTTAAAATCCCCGCCTGCTGAATGATCTGCTCTGATTGGTCACAGCCTGACCAATCAGAGGCCGGTTTCACTCACACACCCATTCATGAATTCATGAATGGGTGAGTGACTGCTGTGCTCAGCGCTGAGCCAATCAGGGGCAGGTCTGACTCACATCCATTCATGAATTCATGAATGGGTGTGAGTGAGGCATGCCTCTGATTGGCTCAGCGCTGAGCCAATCAGGGGGCAGGTCTGACTCACACCCCCTTCACACCCACTGCAGGACGGCTGCCCGGAGCTGCAGGCAGAAGGTGATAATGCAATTTTTTTTTATTTTAACACATTTTAGGATGGATTGCAGGTAAGGGCTTATATATTTAAGCCCTTACCGACAATTCATCCCGGGCTCGCCCGCAGCGCATTGCTTTCAATGGAGACGGCTGTATTGCCGTCTCCATTGAATGCAATGCGCTGGACAGCTCCGGCCCGTTTCTAATGAAACGCGGCTAGGAGCAGATTTTCGGGCGATTTGCGGGCGACTTGCGCGCACCAGTCACGCGATTTGCGGATGCGCATCCGTCATGCGATCCACAAATCGCGGCAAAAAACGCCCGTCTGACTAAGGCCTTAGATTGTAAGCTCTTAGGAGCAGAGTGTCTATTGTATATTAGATTGTAAGCTCTTATGAGCAGAGTGTCTATTTTATATTTGATTGTAAGCTCTTAGGAGCAGAGTGTCTATTGTATATTAGATTGTAAGCTCTTATGTGCAGAGTGTCTATTGTATATTAGATTGTAAGCTCTTATGTGCAGAGTGTCTATTGTATATTAGATTGTAAGCTCTTATGAGCAGGGTGTCTATTGTATATTAGATTGTAAGCTCTTCGGAACAGGTTGTATATTTCTTTACATCATCAGCTCTGCTGAGCCTATAATTCCATCTATACAGCAATATGCAGCAGGACAGATTGGATCCAGGGTGATAGCCGATCGCCACATCTGGGGTCAGGAAGGAATTTTTTGCCCCCCCTGAGGTAGAACTCTCCGGGGAGTTTTTTCGCCTTCCTCTGGATCTTTGGGTCCGGCGGCTCTCATCTCAGGACATCGGTGGACTGGTCAGAAGGACCGCAGCAAGTTCTGTGGTCTCCAGCGGTCCTAACCTGAGAGTCACTGTGATCATTGTGTCATTTATTAAAGGGCCGGTAATATTTAATTACAATGTTGCTTATTGCTATTCAAATAAATAAAAAATTGTAGAAGAATACATCGTTGGGTCTGTCTTTTGTCTGCATTTCTCTTTACATGGCAACCGTGATGAGAGTGATCGCCGCCGCCCGATATACCAGAGCTGGACTTATCCTGTATATAATAAAGTATACCATCTCCTTCACACATGGCGGCACAGGGGGCTCCATATACAGAGAATATATAACTCCACCTACAAGGGGCTCCATATACAGAGAATATTTAACTCCACCTACAGGGGGCTCCATATACAGAGAGCAGAGAAAATATAACCACCTATAGGGGGCTCCATAGACAGAGAACATATAACATATACTGATGTCATGCAGCTTCTGTTAGAAGGTACATTAAGTGTTATGGGGTTCGGTCTTTGTCATAGGGGCGCTAACATAGTCTGTGTCTTCACTTCTACACAACATACTACCTGAAAGAAGACTGAATTAATGAGCTCGGACATCTACTTTAGGCCTCGGTCAGACGGGCGTTTTTTCACGTGATTTGCGGATCGCATGACGGATGCGCATCCGCAAATCGCGTGACCGGGGCCGACGATTCGCTGAAAAATCTGCAGCTAGCAGCGTCTTCGGCGAAAAGGGCCCGATTAAAGGAGCGCTGTTCGCCCATTGAATTCAATGGAGCCAGCAATACAGCCGGTTTCATTGAAAGCAATGGGCTGCTGGTGAGCGCTGGATGAATTTTCAGGAAGGGCTTAAAAATATAAGCCCTTCCCTGAAAAGCATCCTGAAATGTGTAAAAAAATAAATAAATTTATACTCGCCTTGTCCCTGCAGCCGGAGTTCAGCCGCGGCCGGCCAGCAGTTCTCCTGAACTGCTCTGTGTAGTATTCAGCCGCGGCTGAACTCCGGCTGCAGGGAAAAGATGAGTATAATTTTTTTATTTTTTACACATTTCAGGATGCTTTTCAGGGAAGGGCTTATATTTTTAAACCCTTCCCGAAAATTCATCCCGCGCTCGCCGGCAGCCCATTGATTTCAATGGAACCAGCTGTATTACCGGCTCTATTGAATTCAATGGGCGACATTGTTCTTCTCTGCCACAGCTGTTACAGCTGTGGCAGAGGCGAACGATCTTTAGTATATGTTCTCAATGGGGTCGGCGCTGCTGCCGCCGGCCCCATTGAGCGCATATATGGAACACAGCGATGAGCAGAACGCACATAGGCGCGTTCTGCGAATCGTTGTGTCCTATAATTGATCGCACATCCGCATAAAAAGCGGACATGTGACCGATCCCATTGGGATGCATTTGGTCTATAGATCTGCAGATCGCAAGCACGTCTGCAGATCGGACCAAAAAAGGGTCGTGTGACCGAGGCCTCATTCATTTGGTTCCAACTTGGTTAGCTCATATATAGAAAGAGAGAAGAAGTAATTACCTGACAGATCGGTCAGGGTGACCAATTATATTCTGTTGAGTTTCTTCTGCGGGAATATGGGGAAAAAGAGGAGACTTGACTATTTCCAGCTGAGGAGTATTTTTAAGGCTTATGATATTTATAATACTGCTGCTTGAGTTCATTTGCAGGGCAATAAAATTGTCCCAATTGTTTCAAAATTGAGTCGAGTAAGTCCAAACAGATTTTTGCTGAAAATTGCAAGAAAATCTAATTTCCCATAATGCTTGCAGTAGGGGTCAGTGTGCAGCCAATCTGCAGCTAGGGTGCATTGCTGATGTCACCAAATGTGTTCTCAGTCTAGCATATGAGCAGCAGTTTCATTGGATGGCTGCATCACGACATAGTTATATATAACAGCGGCTGTTTTTCCAGTTGAGCCCAGGATAGAGAAGCTGCATCATTGTTATATGCCTACATAACATGTGGGCTGCTGTTAATGTTATGTTGTAAGCTGTTTAGTCGTTCACGACCATCGACGAACCTAAAGGCTTCCTCCCTCCATGTTTTTCGGTTTTCAATGCTTCTTTCAGTTGTGTGATATTAATGCCAGTATCAGCCATAGTGTTCTTTGGCGGTCAGGTCTTTTTTTGCCAGTGATCTGTCCAAGCATTATAGATTTTTCTAGTGACTCTGCTCGCATTAAATGGCCAAAATCTGTGAGTCTGAGTCCGGTCATCTTGTCCTCCGTGAGTCTGAGTCCGGTCATCTTGTCCTCCGTGAGTCTGAGTCCGGTCATCTTGTCCTCCGTGAGTCTGAGTCCGGTCATCTTGTCCTCCGTGAGTCTGACTCCGGTCATCTTGTCCTCCGTGAGTCTGACTCCAGTCATCTTGCCCTCCAGTGATATTGTATTTTTCTCTGTTTGTTACTCTCGCCGTCCAGAGCATAGGCAGCAGCTTTCACCAGCACCACTGCTCAAACGCATCAATCCTCCTTCTATCAGCTTTTTTCGCAGTCCCGCTTTCACATCCATACATGGCTATGGGGAATACTGTGGTTTGCACTATCCTGTGTTTAGTTGCTACTCCGATATCCCTACTTTTCCAGATTTTGTCTATGTTTAGCATCGCGCTTTGCCCCAATGCTATCCTACGTTTTATCTCTGGCATAGATTCCCAAGCCTGGTCAATTTTTGAGTCAAGGAAGATGAAGTCTTGCACGCATTCTATGACCTCATTGTCGACTTTCATTAAAATTTGGCCATTTTTTGCAGTTGTCATAATTTTAGTCTTCTTTAATTTCAGATAGAGGCCCATTTTTTCACTTTCACTTTTAATCTTGCATATCAGCTGCTTCAGACCGGCTTCTGTTTTTGCAAGCAGAGTTGTGTCATCCGCATAATGGAGATTGTTGATGTTTCTGCCACCTATTCTCACCCCGATTTCCAATTCTTCTCGGTCCATTTTCCGCACAATCACTTCCGCACATAGGTTAAACAAGAAGGGTGAGAAGATGCAGCCCTGTCGGATGCCAAACAGCTGCAATCGGATTTATCTCCAATCATGGCTGCTGTCGTATGTAGAGCGTGCTCGGTTCTCAAGCCTGTTCCATACTATTCCGAAGTAAATCTGTACATGTACGGCACATGTCGCCAAGGGGTTAAATGCATCTTCATAGCAAAAATCGCTTACGCGTTTCAACAGGTAGTCTTAATCATCGTTCATTCATGCACTGACTGACTGCTTCAGATATAGCTCCTGTATCACATGCTCATGAATAAATTAACATAAATTATGCAGCACCTGTTATAGAGCCCCTGCCCACACTAATTAAAATCAAAGCAATCAAAACAATTAAAATCAATTTTTACAAGTGCTGACTGCATATGGGTGAGAGTACAAGAAAGCTTGTTTAGTAGTGGGATGACGAATGATTAATGTGACTCAAACCTCCCGGTTGTCTGGTATTCAGACTGAACATCCCAAATGCTTCCTGGCTCAACAGCGGCTTTTTTCCATCTTCACTTCTTTTGTGGGGGGGGTGGGGGGGCTTATATTTTCTGTGCCGACAACCCGGCAAGTAGTCACATAATCTCTTTGACATTCTAAAATGCGTTTTGAAACTGCGACTACGTGCAAGGCATTAGTATTTGCAATATCCCAGCGATGATTTTGGATGCGGACCTTTAGTGGGCAGGTGTGGCACCCCACATAATCCATGCATGTGACCAAATATATCACAAGAGACGTGTTGTAATTAATGAATGATCTAATGTTTTATGTACCACCATTACTGCACGACGTAAAACTAGCTGGCCTTTAAAAGTAATTATTACATACTTCACACAGCAGAGGTCCTCACCCGAAGCATCCCTTAACAGAATGCTATGCGCCATCCCTCTTTTTCCTGGTAGAAGGTTGATATCCACTTTGACTTTGCAACAATTGTGATGATCTCTCTTAATATGTATATAGCACAATCCTATGTAATTGGACAGCTTTGGCCATAATTACCTCAGATACTTTCTGTGGCATACTTTCTACTAACATCTAATACACTTCACCTGGTATTTCCCTCCATTCATCCTGCAAATGGCTGGCAAGTTTTCTCAAAGAAGATGGATGCTGTTCATGTTTCTTGACCCAACATTCCAGTTCGTCCCAAAGATGTTCAGTAGGGTTCAGCTTGGGACTCTGTGCAGCGGGTCCAATTGTCGGACATCCATATCCTCAAACCAACATAAAAAAGTGTTGGATTTGTGACAAGGTGAGTTGTCTTGTTGGTAGTATGGCCGACCATTCCCAGAGTATTACCACATTGTCGACAGCATATTATTGTCTAGAATGTCAGGGTTCACCTCCATGTTCATGGTTCTTGTCACTACAACCAACGGACCGAGACCATGCCACGTAAAACATCCCCAGACCATAATGCTACCTCCGCCATACATAACTGTTGGTACAACACACGCGGATAAAAGGTGTTCCCCAGGATCCTCCACACCCAGGTACGTCCATCTGATGATGGAGTAGTGTGATTCGTCACTCCATAAAAGGTTCATCCACTGCTCAACTGTCCAATGATCACAGTCCTTTCGCCTTTGTAGGATGGATTTGAGGATGGAGTAGTGTGATTTGTCACTCCATAGAATGTTCGTCCATTGCTCAACTATTTGTTGACAAAACTCCTTGCACCATTATAGACGGCTGATGCATCTTCTTTGAGAAAACTTGCCAGACGTTTGCAGGATGAATGAAGGGAAATAACAGCTGAAGTGTATCAGACGTTAGTAGAAAATATGCCATAGAGGACATCAGATGTCATCAGGGCCAAAGGGGACCCCACAAACTAAAAACATATGGAAATAAATACTACTTGAGACTTTTGCTTAGAGGTCCAATTACTTTTGGTAGGACAGGGTAATTACATACTTTACACACCTGATGTCCACAGCCGAAGCTCCCCTTAACAGAAAGCCATACGCCATCCCTATTTTACCTGGGAGGAGGCAGATATCCACTTTTATTCTGTACCAATTTTGATTATCTATCCTATCATGTATATATATGGCCTCATAAGGGGTAATGTCCTGTTATGCAGAAACCCCCATCATCATTAGTTTATGGTTGCTATCTTCTATCTGTTCTTACACCTCTAATTGAAAGTTTAACTCACCCATAAAGTGCAGTTTGGCAGAAAGGTTGAAGGCAAATCCATTGGGAATGAAGGAATAGTCCCCTTCATGTGACGGAACCACATCATCAATGGTCAGCTTGTGAACTCTACAGAAATAAAATGTCTTGTTAAAGCTCCTGTCCGGCCAAGTCATAGAACTCTTTCGCATTATTTTATTTACTGCAGTTTGGGAACCAGAATCGCTGTTTTTGCAAATGACAAGAAGTTACCACCACTGTCAGCCATATTGGAGACTGTGCACAACTTTCTGGTCACCCAGGCAATGACAATGCAATAAAAGTGATTAGAAAAGCCGTATATACCCTAAAATGGTACCAATAAAAACTACAGCTCTAAAACACAAGCCCTTATATGGCCATGTCAATGGAAAAAGTTTAAAAATTATGGCTTTTGAAAATTGGTCCTCCACCCCAAAAAGAATTGCTGTGTTCTTAAGCCCAAAATAGTCTGTGTTCTTAAAGGGTTAAGACTGACCTTCCAATGTGGGAGATTTTGATCCTGTCATTGGGAACAACCTCTTTTCCGTTCTTCACCCATATTCCGGCGACAGTCTCATCGGATACTTCACACTTGAACACAGCCTGCTCCTTGGCCTTCACGGTTAGATCCGCCACACCCTGCAGGACTTCCAACTGCTTCTCTGCAGAGGCAAACTAACTTGTTATACGTCACTGCAGAAAACGGGGGAGGGCATATTGGATGGCACAGAATGTATTTACCTTGTACCATCAGCTCAGCGACTGATTCTCCTCCGTTGGTCTTCACGATATAGTGGCCATTGTCTTCCAAGCTTGTTTCATTAATAATGAGGAAATGCTTCTTCCCATCTTTCTTAAAGCGATATTTAAAGGTTTCTTCTCTGGTCAGTTCTACTCCATCCTTCTCCCTGTAGGAAGTGAGAGGAAGCCATAAAAGTGCATCACATAAATGGAAGGAAGATCATTCAACTTAGCTCTAGAGCACAATGCAAAATCCGTTACAAGGGCCACTTACCATGCGCCAATTATAGTACTTGGACCTCCATCAGGCACCAAGTTCTGGGTCTGACTGCTATATCTCCACTTCCTATAGCTACAACCTTTGCTCTGTTAACATAAATGTTTGGCTCACCTATCTGGGTTTTTTTCTCAGATGAACCCCTTGAGGGCCGGCCTTCTCCCCTGCCGCCCCATTTTCAGTTTTTCCCCACCACATTAAAAAAATCAGAACTTCTATTTATCCATTGATGTAGTTGTTTAAGGGCTTGTTTTTTGCAGGACAAGTTGAATTTGTTACTGGTACTATATACTAGCATCAGTGGAATGTACCATATACTATATTGAAAAACTTTCAAAAATTTCTAAGTAGAGTGAAATGGGAAAAAAATGCAATTTTGCCATTTTTCAGAGGGTCTTGTTTTTATGTTGTACACACTGTCCGGTGGCGAGCTTGGCAGATAGGTCTCATATAGAGATGAGCAAGCACCAAAATGCTCGGGTGCTCGTTACTCGGGACGAAAATTTCGCGATGCTCGAGGGTTCGTTTCGAATAACGAACCCCATTGAAGTCAATGGGCGACCCGAGCATTTTTGTATATCGCCGATGCTAGCTAAGGTTTCCATTTGTGAAAATCTGGGCAATTCAAGAAAGTGATGGGAATGACACAGCAACGGATAGGGCAGGCGAGGGGCTGCATGTTGGGCTGCATCTCAAGTTCCCAGGTCCCACTATTAAGCCACAATAGCGGCAAGAGTGGGCCCCCCCCCTCCCAACAATTTTTACTTCTGAAAAGCCCTCATTAGCAATGGATACCTTAGCTAAGCACCACACTACCTCCAACAAAGCACAATCACTGCCTGCATGACACTCCGCTGCCATTTCTCCTGGGTTACATGCTGCCCAACCCCCCCGCACGACCCATTGTTCACAGCGCACACCAAATTGTCCCTGCGCAGCCTTCAGCTGCCCTCATGCCACGCCACACTCATGTCTAAGTGCGTCTGCCAGAGGAACCGCAGGCACACACTGCAGAGGGTTGGCATGGCTAGGCAGCGACCCTCTTTAAAAGGGGCGGGGCGATAGTCCACAATGCTGTACAGAAGCAGTGAGAAATCCAATCCTGTGCCACCTCCATCTGGAGCTGGACACGTGGGCATAGCAATGGGGAACCTATGTGCCACACACTATTCATTCTGTCAAGGTGTCTGCATGCCCCAGTCAGACCGCGGTTTTTTATAAATAGTCACAGGCAGGTACAACTCCGCAATGGGAATTCCGTGTGCACCCAAAGCATGGGTGGCTCCCTGGAACCCACCGGCTGTACATAAATGTATCCCATTGCAGTGCCCTGGACAGCAGAGCTAACGTCAGATTAAATGCAGGTGGGCTTCGGCCCACACTGCATGCCCCAGTCAGACTGGGGTTCTTTAGAAGTGGACACATGCAGTTATAACTCCGTGTGGACCGACAGCATGGGTGGGTGCCAGGAAGCCACCGGCAGTACATAAATATATCCCATTGCAGTGCCCAGCACAGCTGAGGTAATGTCATGTTTAATGCAGGTGGGCTTCGGCCCACACTGCATGCCCCAGTCAGACTGGGGTTCTTTAGAAGTGGACACATGCAGTTACAACTCCGTGTGGACCGACAGCATGGGTGGCTCCCTGGAACCCACCGGCGGTACATAAATATATCCCATTGCAGTGCCCAGCACAGCTGATGTAACGTCAGCTTTAATGCAGGTGGGCAAAAAATTAATTGGATTACACTGTAGGCGAGGGCCCCAAAAAATTGGTGTACCAACAGTACTAATGTACATCAGAAAAATTGCCCATGCCCAACCAAGAGGGCAGGTGAAACCCATTAATCGCTTTGGTTAATGTGGCTTAATTTGTAAATAGGCCTGGAGGCAGCCCAGTTAAAATAAAAATTGGTTCAGGTGCAAGTTTCAACGCTTTAATGAGCATTGAAACGTATAAAAATTGTTTACAAAAATTATATGACTGAGCCTTGAGGGCCTAAGAAAAATTGCCCGTTCGGCGTGATTACGTGAGGTTTCAGGAGGAGGAGCAGCAGGAGGAGGAGGATGAATATTATACACAGATTGATGAAGCTAAAAGGTCCACGTTTTTGATGGTGATAGAGAACAATGCTTCCATCCGCGGGTGCAGCCTTCGTATTGTTTAGGTATCGCTGCTGTCCGCTGGTGGAGAAGAGAAGTCTGGGGAAATCCAGGCTTTGTTCATCTTGATGAGTGTAAGCCTGTCGGCACTGTCGGTTGACAGGCGGGTACGCTTATCCGTGATGATTCCCCCAGCCCCACTAAACACCCTCTCTGACAAGACGCTAGCCGCAGGACAAGCAAGCACCTCCAGGGCATACAGCGCGAGTTCAGGCCACCTGTCCAGCTTCGACACCCAGTAGTTGGCAGAAGCGTCACGGAGGACAGTCGTGCGATCGGCTACGTACTCCCTCACCATCCTTTTACAGTGCTCCCGCCGACTCAGCCTTGACTGGGGAGCGGTGACACAGTCTTGCTGGGGAGCCAGAAAGCTGTCAAAGGCCTTAGAGAGTGTTCCCCTGCCTGTGCTGTACATGCTGCCTGATCTCCGCGCCTCCCCTGCTACCTGGCCCTCGGAACTGCGCCTTCTGCCACTAGCGCTGTCGGATGGGAATTTTACTATCAGCTTGTCCGCCAGGGTCCTGTGGTATAGCATCACTCTCGAACCCCTTTCCTCTTCGGGTATGAGAGTTGAAAGGTTCTCCTTATACCGTGGGTCGAGCAGTGTGTACACCCACTAATCCGTAGTGGCCAGAATGCGTGTAATGCGAGGGTCACGAGAAAGGCATCCTAACATGAAGTCCGCCATGTGTGCCAGGGTACCTGTACGCAACACATGGCTGTCCTCACTAGGAAGATCACTTTCAGGATACTCCTCCTCCTCCTCCTCCTCAGGCCATACACGCTGAAAGGATGACAGGCAAGCAGCATGGGTACCCGCAGCAGTGGGCCAAGCTGTCTCTTCCCCCTCCTCCTCATGCTCCTCCACCTCCTCCTCAACGCGCTGAGATATAGACAGGAGGGTGTTCTGACTATCCAGCGACATACTGTCTTTCCCCGCCTCCGTTTCCGAGCGCAAAGTGTCTGCCTTTATGCTTTGCAGGGAACTTCTCAAAAGGCATAGCAGAGGAATGGTGACGCTAATGATTGCAGCATCGCCGCTCACCATCTGGGTAGACTCCTCAAAGTTTCCAAGGACCTGGCAGATGTCTGCCAACCAGGCCCACTCTTCTGTAAAGAATTGAGGAGGCTGACTCCCACTGCGCCGCCCATGTTGGAGTTGGTATTCCACTATAGCTCTACGCTGCTCATAGAGCCTGGCCAACATGTGGAGCATAGAGTTCCACCGTGTGGGCACGTCGCACAGCAGTCGGTGCACTGGCAGATTAAACCGATGTTGCAGGGTGGGCAGGGTGGCAACGTCCGTGTGGGACTTGCGAAAATGTGCGCAGAGCCGGCACACCTTTCCGAGCAGGTCTGACAAGCATGGGTAGCTTTTCAGAAAGCGCTGAACCACCAAATTAAAGACGTGGGCCAGGCATGGCAAGTGCGTGAGGCTGCCGAGCTGCAGAGCCGCCACCAGGTTACGGCCGTTGTCACACACGACCATGCCCGGTTGGAGGCTCAGCGGCGCAAGCCAGCGGTCGGTCTGCTCTGTCAGACCCTGCAGCAGTTCGTTGGCCGTGTGCCTCTTCTCTCCTAAGCTGAGTAGTTTCAGCACGGCCTGCTGACGCTTGCCCACCGCTGTGCTGCCACACCGCGCGACACCGACTGCTGGCGACGTACTGCTGCTGCTGACACATCTTGATTGCGAGACAGAGGTTGCGTAGGAGGAGGAGGGTGGTTTAGTGGAGGAAGCATACACCGCCGCAGATACCAGCACCGAGCTGGGGCCCGCAATTCTGGGGGTGGGTAGGACGTGAGCGGTCCCAGGCTCTGACTCTGTCCCAGCCTCCACTAAATTCACCCAATGTGCCGTCAGGGAGATATAGTGGCCCTGCCCGCCTGTACTTGTCCACGTGTCCGTTGTTAAGTGGACCTTGGCAGTAACCGCGTTGGTGAGGGCGCGTACAATGTTGCGGGAGACGTGGTCGTGCAGGGCTGGGACGGCACATCGGGAAAAGTAGTGGCGACTGGGAACTGAGTAGCACGGGGCCGCTGCCGCCATCATGTTTTTGAAAGCCTCCATTTCCGCAAGCCTATACGGCAGCATCTCCAGGCTGATCAATTTGGCTATGTGCACGTTTAACGCTTGAGCATGCAGGTGCGTGGCTGCGTACTTGCACTTGCGATCCAACACTTGCGCTAGCGACGGTTGGACGGTGCGCTGAGAGACATTGCTGGATGGGGCCGAGGACAGCGGAGGTGAGGGTGTGGGTGCAGGCCAGGAGACGGTAGTGCCAGTGTCCTGAGAGGGGTGTTGGATCTCAGTGGCAGGTTGGGGCACAGGGGGAGAGGCAGTGGTGCAAACTGGAGGCGCTGAACGGCCTTTGCCCCACCTTGTGGGGTGCTTGGCCATCATATGTCTGCGCATGCTGGTGGTGGTGAGGCTGGTGGTGGTGGCTGATCTTGGCGCGACAAAGGTTGCACACCACTGTTCGTCGGTCGTCTGTACTCTCCGTGAAAAACTGCCAGACCTTTGAGCACCTCGGCCTCTGCAGGGTGGCATGGCGCGAGGGGGCGCTTTGGGAAACAGTTGGTGGATTATTCGGTCTGGCCCTGCCTCTACCCCTGGCCACCGCACTGCATCTTCCAACCTGCCCTGCTGCTGCACTTGCCTCCCCCTCTGAAGACCTGTCCTCAGTAGGCTTAGCAAACCAGGTGGGGTCAGTCACCTCATCGTCCTGCTGCTCTTCCTCCGAATCCTCTGTGCGCTCCTCCCTCGGACTTACTGCCCTTACTCACCGATAGACAACTGTGTCTCATCGTCATCGTCCTCCTCACCCACTGAAAGCTCTTGAGACAGTTGCCGGAAGTCCCCAGCCTCATCCCCCGGACCCCGGGAACTTTCCAAAGGTTGGGCATCGGTCACGACAAACTCCTCCGGTGGGATAGAAACCATTGCTGCCCATTCTGGGCAGGGGCCCGAGAACAGTTCCTGGGAGTCTGCCTGCCCCTCAGAATGTGTCATTGTAATGGAGTGAGGAGGCTGGGAGGAAGGAGGAGCAGCAGCCAGAGGATTCAGAGTTGCAGCAGTGGACGGCGCAGAACTCTGGGTGGTCGATAGATTGCTGGATGCACTTTCTGCCATCCACGACAGGACCTGCTCACACTGCTCATTTTCTAATAAAGGTCTACCGCGTGGTCCCATTAATTGTGAGATGAATGTGGGGACGCCAGAAACGTGCCTCTCTCCTAATCCCGCAGCAGTCGGCTGTGATACACCTGGATCAGGAGCTCGGCCTGTGCCCACACCCTGACTTGGGCCTCCGCGTCCTCGCCTGCGTCCACGTCCTCTAGGCCTACCCCTACCCCTCAGCATGGTGTATTACCAGTAGTGCAGAAACAGAACGGTGTAATTAAATGTGCCGCTTATTGGCCTGTGGTTGGAGGCTGACTTCGCTTACGGAACGCACGGCAGAACCAGGAAAGAATTTTGCGCAAGCCTGTAGTGAGACGTAGGTGCGTATGACTGAGCTAGTGGAATTCACAGCGCAGAAGCAGTCAAGTGTCCAAAGGCCACTAGTAGGTCTTAAGTATTTTGCTTCTATTTTTTAAAGGCTGAGCTGAGACAGCAGACAGATACTGTAGGCAGCGTATATATGTATACTGTTTCCCTCTGGATGGGATGACGGCGGTGATGTAACGGGCAACGCAGAGCCAGGAAAGAATTTTGCGCAAGCCTGCTGTAACACTTAGCTGCGTATTAATTAGGACTACTACCCCCAGCAGACACGCAGTTCACTGAGGACGGTCACAGGCAGCCCAAATAGATTTTTTTTCCCAAAATCTTTTGGAAAAAGCCCACTGCCTATATAGACTGTATATCTCTTTCACCTTTCCCACTATCACTACCTCACCAGTACTGGCCCTATACTATGTAAAATTACTGCAGACTGTTTCCCTCTGGACAGTATGACGGCGCTGATGTAACGGGCAACGCAGAGCCAGGAAACACTTTTGCGCAAGCCTGCTGTAACACTTGGCTGCGTATTAATTAGGACTACTACCCCCAGCAGAGACGCAGTACACTGAGGATGGTCACAGGCAGCCCAAATAGATTTTTTTCCCCAAATTTTTTGGAAAAAGCCCACTGCCTATATAGACAGTATATCTCTTTCACCTTTCCCCCTGTCCCTGCCTCACCACTACTGGCCCTATACTATGTAAAATTACTGCAGACTGAGGACGCAATGCTCTGCACGGCCGATATACAAAAAAAAAAAAAGTGCAACACTGCTAAAGGCAGCCTCAACAGTGCTGCACACGGTCAGATGTGGCCCTAAGAAGGACCGTTGGGGTTCTTGAAGCCTAAAATCACTCCTAACACTCTCCCTATAGCAGCTCCAGCATCAGCAGCACTTTCCCTGATCTCTGTCAGAATGCATCTGTGGCGAGCCGCAGGAGGGGCCGATTTATATACTCGGGTGACACCTGATCTCGCCAGCCACTCACTGCAGGGGGGTGGTATAGGGCTTGAACGTCGCAGGGGGAAGTTGTAATGCCTTCCCTGTCTTTCTATTGGCCAGAAAAGCGCGCTAATGTCTCAGAGATTAAGGTGAAAGTAACTCGAACATCGCATGGTGCTCGCCTCGAGTAACGAGCATCTCGAACACGCTAATACTCGAACGAGTATCAAGCTCAGACGAGTACGCTCGCTCATCTCTAGTAATGATATAAGACGGTAAATAATATTCCACACTCATGATTGGTCCGTAGAACCACAACAACACTCAGCCTACAGTTGTCAAAAATGCTGGACTTTTCCTTACAAATGTCATCCAGCTGATTAGATATAAACAGATAGAAATCATAAACCGGTACTAACATACAATAAATGTGACATTGCTCCATACATCGGCCCAGGGATATCTCCTATTTTCGTCTGCACAGAATTTCACCTGTTAAGGGCTCAGTCAGACGGGTGTTTATTACATGCGTTTATTCACGTGTGAAAAAAATCGCATAACCGCGTTCATTGACACCCATACGTTCTATCTGTTGTAAGTGGGAATTTTAGGCGCATGTAAAAATCGGACATGTGACCACTCCTATTGAAAAGCATTGGTTCTATATAGATGCGAATCACAAAAAACATACGCAGCAAAAAACACCCGTCTGCCTGAGCCGTAAAGCAGCAGTTTGTGCTCCAGAGCTGCTCTTTCCATAACAAAAAATGCCTTCTGGGCCAACTAGTGTAGGTCAGCAGGGATCTGCCAACCAATTACTTGTTTGCACGGCCGGTGTGCTTGTGCACTAAGCCGATTTCTTGAGGAAGCACAGAGCTCCGTTCCCACTGCAGTGGCCAGGCTTGATATTACAGGCAAAGTTTACATGACGCGGGTATATCGGATGTGACCTCTGTGACCTAACCCAAACCTCCCCCTTTCTTCAATTAAAACGCTGCAACTTCTAGCTTGGATAAATTTTGGCCACAGCGGCCGTTTATTAAAATTCTTATTAACAATTGGTAAAAACATCAAATAAAACAACCCACTGAAAAGGGGGAAGTCCCTGGAGCCTCCAACCCCCTCTGTCGCCTCCCCAACAGGGAAAAGGATTTCCGTCCTGCCTCCCGCCGCTCTCTCCCTCTATCCGACTCGGGAGACTGAAATCCTTCCCGCTAAAACCCTCCCGTCGCAAGACAGCCGACTCGGGAGGCAACACACAACCGGTTGCCCCTAGTCGCCCTCCTCCTCCCGACTCAGAGAGGCGCGAGCCGTTCCTCGGCTAGCCACGTTTCTCTGCAGGGACTACGGCCTGACAGAGCCGGGAGGCGACAGGCTGACCACACACACTATACCAAAAAGGGGGAGGGGGGGGAGGTAGCCATCAGCCCCCGTTCCCCCCCCCCCCCCGCCCCGCACATCAGCTGGCTCCAAGAACTCCCCCCCCCCCCTCCGAACGCCGCTATGACAATGTTGCGATACCTCTACGACCCTTTCTACTAACTAAACTGCCCCCTATATGCTAAAGTAAGGGCGGGTGGGTGGGACTTCCTCGTGGCCTCCGTCTTCTCCTTCTGCTTCTTCTTCCTCCGTTGCCGCCTAGGGATGCTCCTCCCCCTGCTGTTCCCGCACTTTCTCTCTAACTTCCCCCTCTACTCCCCCCTATACTACACCCCCCCCCCTCTTCACCCTTCAATTAACCCTGGCCTCCCCGTTAACCCTGTCATGGGCTGCCTCCATATATATCCCCGGGGGCTACTATTCCGGCGCCTCTTGACGCGGGTATATCGGATGAGACCTCTGTGACCTAACCCAAACCTCCCCCTTTCTTCAATTAAAACGCTGCAACTTCTAGCTTGGATAAATTTTGGCCACAGCGGCCGTTTATTAAAATTCTTATTAACAATTGGTAAAAACATCAAATAAAGCAACCCACTGAAAAGGGGGAAGTCCCTGGAGCCTCCAACCCCCTCTGTCGCCTCCCCAACAGGGAAAAGGATTTCCGTCCTGCCTCCCGCCGCTCTCTCCCTCTATCCGACTCGGGAGACTGAAATCCTTCCCGCTAAAACCCTCCCGTCGCAAGACAGCCGACTCGGGAGGCAACACACAACCGGTTGCCCCTAGTCGCCCTCCTCCTCCCGACTCAGAGAGGCGCGAGCCGTTCCTCGGCTAGCCACGTTTCTCTGCAGGGACTACGGCCTGACAGAGCCGGGAGGCGACAGGCTGACCACACACACTATACCAAAAAGGGGGAGGGGGGGGGAGGTAGCCATCAGCCCCCGTTCCCCCTCCCCCCGCCCCGCACATCAGCTGGCTCCAAGAACTCCCCCCCCCCCTTCCGAACGCCACCGCCAGCATGGCATGACCACCTCATGCCTGCGCAGCACCCCACAGAACTAACGCGCGTTCTATTCCCTCCTGAACCCCCTCTAACCACAGATCCGTCCCAATCTCGTTGAGATGCACGCCATCGCTCCTCCAATAGTTTCCTACTCCCTTCTCAAGATCTATGTGCCGAACGGCCACTCCTCCATTACGCGCAACGAAGCGTGAAACCTCCCGGTTAACCTTGATCCTGGCCTTGTCTATCCCCCGCACTGAGCGCGCGTTGCGCCACACCTTGCGAGGGACCATCTCTGACCAGACCAAGATCAAGCCCCGGTACATCTGCATCATACGAAGCATATCGTACCGGATGTCCCTACCTAGGTCCCTAAAGGGTCTCCGCCCCAAATCGTTGCCCCCGACGTGCAGTACGAGGATGTTAGGCGGCCTGTCTAGGGAGACTAGGCGCTGAACGTCCTGTAACACCCGGAACCAGGCCATGCCCCGCACTCCGATCCATCGAATTACCGCCGTCTCTTTACTCAGCCTTAACTGTCTACCGTTAGGCCTGATCTTAGCCCTCTCCCCACCCCAATACACAAAAGAGTGGCCCATTATCCACACCAACGCGGCTCGATGATCTGTAACAAAAGAAAAACAACTAGTCATAATTAAACTCGCCGCAAAACCGTCCCCCCCCCCCGCTTAAAGCAAATGCGGCCTGATATAACGTTTAAACCGTCCCGACTTCCACCGACCGATGCCCATCACCGCCTGACTATCCAGTCCCCTCTCTGCTGCCTCCGTTGCCGCGCCTATTCTAAAAGAATGTGTCCCGAAATTAGAGCTGTCTAATCCCAGCGTATCTATCGCTCTTCTTAACACCGCCTCGAACTGGAACCTTGACAAAAAACGACCATCTCGGTGCTGCAGAAGAGGCCCTACCCTGACTCCTGCTAACAAACTGTAGTCCTCCCAACATTTAACTGGGCACATGGACTCTCCCCGCACTTGTCCTAGCGACACTCTCCGACCTCTACCCTCCTGATCCATCTTAGAACGACGGATGACTAATTCCAACCGCCCTTTAATAACCTTGGTATCCTCGCTTTGTAAACCCCCCCCCCTTTCTTTTTGCTGGGGGAAACCAGTTCCCCCAGCCGAAGAGCCCCAAAGAAAGCTAATGAAAAAGCCAACTTAAAAAGCGAGTATTCAAACCCGTCCCCGCATATCTCCCCCAATGCGCCCCCCAATCTTTTCAACAAGTCGAACGAGATTGGCCGACGCATATCTGACCCCCCCCGCCCCCTTCTAAACCCCTTTAGTGCCTGTCTCACTACAAAATTCTTTGTAACATCAGTCAAACCCCGCAACTTAGCGCCAAACGCCACTCCTCCCATAAATTTGTTAACTCTGGCGACTGACAACCCTGTCTCAGAACTTTTCCCCAACCATCCTAACAACGCCCCTACCCTGTCCTCGTCGGAACGCACGATTCCCCACTGCTGCAGCCACTCCTCCCATTCCGACCAGGCTGCCCTATAAGACGTCCACGTACTCCGAGCCAGTGAGGTACCTATCAAGTGCCTCACTGCTCGCTGACCACGCTCCAGATGTGTCTCGGGCAAGACACCCCTTCCTTCTCTGCTGCCGGGGCCAAACGTCGGAATCGCTCCCACTGGCAACGAGAAAGAGCATCCGCTAGTGAGTTGCTCACCCCCGGCACATGTACCGCACCTATCCAAGCGTTCAGTGATAACGCTTTCAGCACCAGGTGGCGCAGTAAGGCCACCACTGGAGGGGACGATGCAGACAATTTATTTATCGCCTGCACGACCCCCAGGTTGTCGCAGTGAAAGCGTACTCTCTTGTTCCTAAATTGCTCGCCCCATATCTCCACCGCCACTATAATGGGGAAGAGCTCGAGTAGCACCAAGTTCCTTACCAACCCTGACGAGAACCAGTCGCTCGGCCATCCGGCCGCGCACCACTGGCCCTGGAAGTAAATCCCAAAACCCGAACTCCCTGCGGCGTCAGTAAACAATTCCCAATCAAAATTGTTTACCATTTCCTCCATCATTACTGACCGACCGTTGTAGTTCTCTAGAAACGCCGCCCATACTGCTAAATCTTTCTTGAGTTCCTTACCTAGCCGGATAAAATGGTGGGGTAACCGAACCCCCGCCGTTGCTGACGCTAGCCTTCTGCTGAAAATTCGCCCCATCGGCATTATTCGGCAAGCGAAATTAAGCTTGCCCAATAACGATTGGAGCTCCCTCAAAGTGACCTTGGTGACAACCCTTGCTCTTTTTACCTCCGCCTTTAACTCTGTCAACTTCTCCTCGGGCAATCTGCATTCCATTGCAACCGTGTCAATGGTAATGCCCAGAAACTTTAAACATGTAGTGGGCCCCTCTGTCTTCCCAGGCGCCAAAGGCACCCCGAATTGACCGGAAACCCATTGAAGTGACCCCAGCAAAGTTGCACAAATAGGCGAACCTGCTGGCCCTATGCATAGGAAGTCATCCAAATAATGGATCACTGACCTAATCCCCGTGCAATCCCTAACTACCCATTCTAAAAAGGAACTGAACGCTTCAAAATAAGCGCAAGAAATGGAACAGCCCATGGGTAGGCACCTATCCGCAAAATAACTTCCCTCCCAAAAACACCCTAACAAACGAATGCTCTCTGGAGCAACTGGGAGCAACCTAAACGCAGACTCGATATCCACCTTTGCCAGCTTCGCTCCCTGCCCATACCTGCGGACCCATTTTATTGCGGCGTCAAATGAAGTATACACTACAGAACAAATTTCCGGGTCTATACCGTCATTTACTGACGCCCCCTTTGGGTATGACAGATGGTGTATGAGTCGAAACTTGTTAGGTTCCTTCTTAGGAACAACCCCCAGCGGTGAGACCACCAGGTCCGCCACGGGCGGGGAACAGAACGGTCCCGCCATGCGGCCTAACTGGACCTCCTTAAACAATTTTTTGGTCACCACAGCCGATTGCCGAATCGCTGACGGCAAATTCTTGGTTGTGACCGGAACCCTATGAACTGGGGGGGGGGAATTCTAAAACCGTCCCTAAAACCCTCAAACAATAAACTCGCCTTATCTCGGTCGGGGTACCTATTTAGAAACGGCACCATCTTTGCCAGTTTCACTGGTGTCATCCCTTTTTCCAGGTGCCCCGAAACCCTTTCCTTTTCCTTTTTTAAAGCACTTTGCTGCTCCATGTGACGTGCCGTTACACATGGAGCAGACGTGCTTGAACCTGCAAGAGTTCCCGAATTTGCATTGGCCGTCGTTAAACTGCCAACACAATCCGAGCCTATGACTCCCTGACTGTCCTCCCTGCCCCCCCCCTTGGGAACCACTGGCCGAGCTGCTAGTCCCGGCCCCCCCCTGAAAGGGCTGACCAAACCTAACTGGGGCCATTACCCGCAACCATAGGCCAATATCTTTCTGATCCCACCGAATAGACGGTCGGATCGCTTTCCGCTGACGAAATTGTTCGTCGTACCTAAGCCACGTTTGGCCCCCGTATACTCTGTACGCCTCACCTATCGCATCAAGATAGCAAAAAAGGCCGGAGCAGTTCTCCGGCGCCTTTTCACCTATAACGCTGGCCAGAATAGCGAAGGCTTGCATCCAGTTGGAGAACGTCTGTGGAATCAGTCTCCACTGACGTTTCTCCTCCTCTTCCTTCTTATATTCTGTCCTTTTCCCTTTATCTAAATTGAATTTTTCCAAAGGGAGAAGGGAAAAGATCTCGACGTATTCGTCGCGCCAAATCTTTTCTCTAACCTCCTTCTTTAAGTGTGCACCTAGGGGGCCCTCGAAACACACATAAACTTCCCCCTTCGCTCTGTCATCCAAGCGAATCCCTTCCCCATCTTTCTCCGTCTGGACCCCTACCGTAACGGGCGCTACCTGCTGCCCTAAAGACGCCCCCGCCGTGCTACCACCCCTAGCGCTATCGTCGGCGATCGACGCATTGGACGGTAGCGTCCAAGCAGCTACTGGCGACGGCCCTGCTCTTGCGTCTTGCTTGCGCCACAACTCCCATAATCCACCCAGAAATAACCCAAAATCACTCGCTGCGCCATATGTGCCTGCCATCGCCCCCCCATCCCCTGTCCACCCCCCAAAACTATCTCCCGCGTGCGCAACGCGGCTAACTGCATGTAATGTAGTGTCCCCGTGTGTTTGCTCACCTGGCTGCGTAGGGGCTGTAGTCCCACCAGCCGCCGATCCTCCCTCCAGCGGATCCGATTCCTCGTCAGAATGTGGTCCGAACTGACGACCGGGGTCCTCCTCTGGCTGCATACGCACCTCCGGATTCGCAGCCGCCTGCCTGCTGCTCGGCCTGGCTCTCACGGGCCGCACTTCAGATAGTCCATGGAAGTTACTGTGGGGCTGCTCTGCTACCACCGGCTCTCCTGCAGAGCGGCCCCACGCTGTAGCTCTGTTCACCGCCGACAGCCCGGTGCTAGGCCCCGCCCCCCTGGCAGCACGGGACCTAGTGCCGGACGCTGCGCCGTGCCGCCCGGCGAGATTCCTCCCGAGCCTGCGCTCCCCCGATGGCATGGATGGTGCAGGGAGCCGGCCCGGAGGGGCCCGTGAGGGACTCTCTATGCGGCGCCGACGCTGTGGAGCCTGATCAGGGCTCAGACGCGCCGGAGCGCGGGCCCTCCTCGTACTCGGCCCTCTCGCCGATGCTGCAGGTGTCTGCCTGCTCCCTCCTGCCTCCTCCCTCCGGCTACTAGCAGTCCCCGACAGCGCTCCCGCTGCTGCCTCCGGTGTGCGGCTCCCCGCAGCGGCTGTCCTTCGCCCCCTTTCTCTCACCGCTGTTGCTGCAGGGGCTCCGGACGCCTCTCCCCCCGATGCTGCTGACCGTGCGGGTGCCGCTTCCACCTCCGATGGGCCCGGGGCCCCGACGTCCAGGACCCTCATGAGCCAGTCGATGCCCCGCTCCTCCACCGCTGCCCGGATCTTCTCCATGGCGGCCTCCATGTCCGGTAAGTCCTCTTCTGGGCGCTTCCTGACGATCACCTTCGGGCTCTTCACGGACAGGTCTTGGGACTTCGGTCTGCAGACTTCGGTCTTGGGACTTCTGTCTGGGGTCTTGGGACTTCTGTCTGGGGTCTTGGGACTTCTGCCTGGGGTCTTGGGACTTCTGCCTGGGGTCTTGGGACTTCTGTCTGGGGTCTTGGGACTTCTGTCTGGGGTCTTGGGACTTCTGCCTGGGGTCTTGGGTCTTCTCTACCTCTTCTTCCTCGTGGCCTCCGTCTTCTCCTTCTGCTTCTTCTTCCTCCGTTGCCGCCTAGGGATGCTCCTCCCCCTGCTGTTCCCGCACTTTCTCTCTAAATTCCCCCTCTACTCCCCCCTATACTACACCCCCCCCCCTCTTCACCCTTCAATTAACCCTGGCCTCCCCGTTAACCCTGTCATGGGCTGCCTCCATATATATCCCCGGGGGCTACTATTCAGGCGCCTCTTTAAACTGCATAGATGTAATTACAAGCCTGACCATTGCAGTGGGCATAGAGTTGTCTGTTTCCTGCATGGGTACATCCAGCCCAACAAACAGTTGTTCGGCAGGTCAAGGAAAGGAAAGGCCGTTGTAGATTTTTGGAGTGATAGTCGTTGTGTCTAAACCAGGCTTTAGGGTCAGTTCAGGGTTTCCATCTCTGCTCTGTTTTTGGAGGAGAGAATCTGAAAATGATCAATTTTTTTGAACAGGAAAATAGCGCAGTCTGCAGCGTTATTTTTCCACCCAAAAAAAAAAACCTGAAACCTTTCAGTTTTTTTGAAAACTCAGCTCTGCTACATCGTTGTGTGGGAATTTTACAAGCATTGTGAATTGCTCTTACCTTTAAAGCTTTTGTTGCCCCCCCCCCCCCCCCATAACTGAGTCGGGAGAAGTGCCGGCCGGACAGACTCAGCTGGTTAACATGGAGCAAAATAAAATGGGCTTTTGGCGCCGGAATATCAGCCGGCATCTGAAATAACAGGACAGTCATAAAGCACTTCTAGCATCCGGTCCTGTGAGGAAGGACTGTGTACAGCTCTTAGAGCAGAACCTATAGAACATCTGATCATCTACACGGGCCCCATACTGGTGACATATGCCACTCACATACCCCCTACAGCAATGTCGCTCACATCCCCCCTACAACAATGTCGCTCACATGTCCCCCAACAATATCCCTGAGCAATGTTGTCGAAATGCCCCTCAACAATATCCCCAGAACAATGTTGCCCACATGCCAGTTAGCAATGTTACACGTGCCCCCAGAACAATGTGGGTCACATATCCCCACAACAATGTTGCCTATGTCACAATGCCAGCTATTGAAAAGTTCCAACCACAAGCCCACCTTAAGGGCGCCCACCCACTGGCGTTTTTTTACCTGCGTTTTGCGTTTTTCCTGCACAGGCATAGAGATAACATGTGTTCCTGTCCACTGGCGTTTTTTTTGCGTTGCGTTTGCGTTTTTAACATAGGAACTGTCAGTTGCATATGTGTCCTTATTTTTCTCCTAATGCACCCATGAAAGTCAATGGAAATTAATGGAAAAGCCGCGAAAACGCCGCAAAAAACGCGCGGAAAAATCGCGGTAAACGCGGCGAAAACGCTGCGTTTTTTTCCCGCGGAAAACGCAAACGCCAGTGGGTGGGCGCCCTAAGAGTGCAACCCCAACACTTACGCTAGGCTTAATGTAGTGGCCCAGAGTTTGGGGCCCCTCCAGCACAGTAGAATGCATGTTCTATGTATGTCTTATGTTAATATCATTAATGTGGTATGAGTCAGTAATATGTGTATTAGTACTTCCAGGCATGAAAGGGTTAATGTCTGGTAATGTCTGAAGAATGTATCATTTTGTCCGGTCAGTTATTGATCGGTGTGCACGTGATGAGTTTGGAGTGAAGTGTCCAGGTGGAAGGTTGTGTTGAGTAAGTGATTGGCAGTCAAGCAATGGAGATGGAGGAGAGATGGTTTGCTGCTGCTGACAGAGCTCAGACATGCCGGAGTCCCTCCTTATAGAAGTTTGCCCTTTCGGGGTATTGGAACCCATGACATGCTGAGAATGCATGGGTGTGAAAGCGCAAGAACCACATGTTCCTATTCAGAAACCGCAACTCATGCGAGAACAGTGAGTGACCGCCTGATGTAACCACAAGTGTGAAAGAGGTCTAGACTCCATCCAGTTGAGAGAGTTTCGTCCAAGAGAGCGAGATCCAACAGATAACCGAGACTGTGGATGTATATACCTTGGAAAACCCGAACTGTATGAGTGAAAGGAAAACAGGTGAGAAATGTAAGCCTGCTACTTATACTAATCTAATACTGTGCAAGTTATTCTTCTGTTCATTAAAAAAGACAATATAGTAAAAGAAGAAGACCGAATGTTCCCAGCTTTTGTTGGAAAAATACTTTGTGTGTGTGGACTACTCTTTATTCAAGTTGGGTAATCCACCGCTGATCAAGGAACGTTGGCGTCACAGTGACAAAACAGGAATTTAAGGTAACCCAGGTTACTAAACGTGACCTCCCCTGGTTAGTAACGAGGTCGGGTGTTACGCCAGCCATTTAGAGGAGACAGTAGACCCCTGTGACAAGGTTGCTACTTCATTTGCCCCGCTGTCTCCTTGGCTGAGGGCCTGCTCCTCAGACGCTGCATTAGCACTCTTCTTCTTGTATGTGTGTGTGCATCTATACATACATGTCTGCATGGACGCATGTGCAACTTCTTTGTATGCAGCAAGGAAAACACTGCCACCTGCTGTCCTTACACCAGGCTACTGGGCTGCACTCAAAACCACAAGTGCTCAATGCGTTTTTCTATGCCGTATCGGTCAAACAGCTTGAAAATACATGTAAGAACCATAAGGACCGACCACCATATAGAATACAGTAAAACTCATGCAGGGGAGTCACATAGTTGACACTTTAGGATGTAGAAAGGTGTTACTGATGTGTTACTATGAAAAAAATTGGTACCGTGCTAGCCAGTAGAGACATAAGCCTGAGGAAGAACCCTGAGTACATTTGAAAGCTTGCTATATCATCAAGTATTTTTGTGAGCCATTAAAAGGTATCATATCTACAAGATTACGTGGTTTCTCTTACTGAAAACAATCACATGATGTGTTACGCAATAACTCGGAGCAACGCCAAGCATTGGCAAAAGTGAATAAAGACCACCTTCTGAACAGTGGAGTCCGTTCTGCTTCACCAAGAAGTGGTTACTGATAGCCAAAGTGCCGTCCAGTTTATTGAAAGATCAGGACCTGCTGTTTGGCTCTGCCTGGCTTGTACCTGTGTTATATGGTATAGATGGCAGAATAAACCAACCCATGATACCGGAGGTACTGGTGCATTATGTCTCCACCAGCTGAATGGGTGGAAACCTGGATTGTACGGTCTTAGTTAAAGTGCACACCCACAGCTTGTGATTGGCTGGGCGAGACTTTCAGGACCAGGTGTATGGAATCAGCAGGTTGTTGCCCCCGGGCTACTCGCTGGCTGGCTACTGCTGCTTAACCGTGCCAACGCCACCAAGAAACTCCTGAAATCGGATCTCTCTGCCAGTGTTGGTGTTTGTAGACTGAAAGCTCCTGGAAGCGTCTCCGCCACTCGTCCTGCACCCGCTTGTGATAGTTGGCCTCAACATTGTTAATGGTGCTCCAGCCAAACAGCAGCTGTAAGTCCTCCACAGAACCAGCCCCCACAGTGTAGGAAGGGGTGCTCATCACATGTAAGGTGCTACAAGGGCGTTACGTGGGTGCTCCCTGTCACTCTGGCTGTCCAACCTATGTCTCCAGCCCTAGTTCCGGTGGAGACATAATGCACCAGTACCGATACTGGAACAGTATGAACTGACCAGCAAAAATACCGACCCAAGAACATCTGAACAGTTCCCAAGTAATGAACTTCCCAACTGTGACTGAAACTGCAGTGAGCCAAACCGAGAGAGTCCTGAGGCCTATATGAGACCCTCCAGCGAGAGAACAGGAGATGTTGCCATAGTCAAGAATGACCTTCGTCAGTCAGTGGCAAAAAATGAGCTGAGGCCCAAGGTTGCCAACATGGGTACAGGTACATGCCCAGGGCTGGGTTGCAGTGGCAGGTGGTACAGGAGGTTAATGGACAGTGAGCCTAGGTAGGAAACACCAGAAGTGCCCAACTGAAAGAGGTCCATAATCTGAGCGAATCATGGAATTTCTGAAAAGTATGGACTGCCATGTAGTTCGAGCCCATAGAAGTTTTGGGGTTCATGAGGGAGCAGAGCTGGACAATAACTTCTTTGCCCACTGTTATCAGTCATGCTGGAGGACTTAACTTTTAAGAACCATGATCTTATTGAGAGTGAGGTGGTGTGCTACAGCCAAATGCAGAGCCTACGATGCTACTGGGCCACAGCAATATAGCAGTATGATAAACCAGGTGGAAATACCCCTTGGTAGAAGGCAAGGACAGAGAGGAGAGCCCACCATGACCCAGTACAGCTGGGAATCGGACTTATCCTTGCCTGGGAACAGTTCCGGGATCCTAGTGGTGGCCAACAGAGGTCAAGCTCTGAGTCACCTGGCTGTGTTAGGTCTCTTTGACTCATTTCAGGGGACCAGAGAGGCAAACATGGAAGTCTGGAGAGACCACTGACCCCGAATACGAGGGTGTCCGTACAAATTAACCCATCCGTTGTCATAAGAAGAGATTTTCAAATGTGATAATTCATAACTTAAAAGCATGTCAACGCTACTATTGTTGTTTGATTGTTTGATGTATTGTTGGTTACAGGATCTGCAACCCTTGAAGAAGGGAGGGATGTAGAAAGGTATTACTGATAGGTGACTGTCACTTTACATTTTATTCAGTCATTTACAGTAAAGGGGGCATTGCTGGAGGAATGGGCCATAAAAACAGTTGAGGTTAGCATGCGAGGCCTCTTTGGTAGCACTGCGTGGTCATGTGGTGATGCCAACAAGAAAGAGGAAGAATTTTTTTTCACCCTACCCCCTCCCTAGCATAAAGAAAAAAAGATATGTATCAGAACCAAGCCTATAACAAATACAGCCCCAGAACCAAGGCCAGTGCATGAATACAGCACCTGAACCAAGCTCCTCACATAAATACAATAGCAAAACTAAGCGATTGTGTTGTGGGAGCGCCTATGGGCTGACAGTGGTGCCCCAGAACATTAGAGAGGTGGAGACAGAGCCATGAGGAGGATGATTCATGTAACTCCACAAGACATTGTCACATGGACGTAAAACATAATCTGGAATACCTCTAGCCTACAGACACCTGGTTTCCCCCTCACCCTACAAGCTGGTGGCTGCTATCCTGTGCGACTGCCTGGGTCACATGTAGCTAAGGTCGGCCATTGTTGTATATTTAAATTTCAACAATTTTGTAGCTCCTTAGGGCTCCAGCACACGGGCAGGGGGAAGGGGGAAGGCAGAGCCCAGATGCACACACTACCATTAACACCACGGCTGGTAATCACCTTCATGGGACAAATGGCTGTCCTGCTTGGGACTTTGGGGATATCAGGACACAGGGTTCCAAAGCGGGACTGTCCAGGTTAAATCAGGATGTCTGGTCAACTTAATATACATCTTTTGCAATGAAACTTTTTGATTTTCTGTTTCCATTGATATCAGATTTCTGTATGTGAGTGTCATTAACCCCTTCCGGCTCCAGGACGTCCACTTATGTCCTGGAGCGTCGGGGTATGTATGCAGAGAGGTCGCGGGACCTGTTTATTACAGCTGACACCCGCGGGCAATAGCCGCGATCGGCACTATTAACCCTTTAAATGCCACTGTCAGTTCTGACAGCGGCATTTAAATCCCCCGAACGATGTTCGGGGGTCACGTACACCCCCCCTGCGGTGAGATCGGGGAAGCCGTGCAGGTATCATGGCAGCCGGGGGCCTTCTGAAAGGCCCTAGGGCTGCCTTGAGAGACTGCCTGTGAAATTGCAGTGTGACGTAATTCTGTAGCATTACGTCATACTGCAGGAGCGATCAAAGCATCGCATGTTGTAGTCCCCCAGGGGGACTTTAAAGTAAAATAAAAAAAAAACATCAATAAAGTTTTTAGTTGTAAAAAAAAAGAAAAGGAATAAAAGTTTAAATCACCCCCTTTTTGCCATATCTATAATTAAAAAATCCAAATAATAAGATAAAAATTAGAGATGAGCAAACGTACTCGTCCGAGCTTGATACTCGTTCGAGTACTAGCGTGTTCGAGATGCTCGTTACTCGTAACGAGTACCACGCGATGTTCAGGTTTTGTATGCCGCAAAATGTTTAATGAGGCGGCGTGGGACTGGGGGCGGGAAAGGGTAAGTTTGAATAGGGAGCGGAGGAAGGGGCGGAGTTAGGGACAGGAAGAGAAGGGAGTGGGGAGCGGGAAAGTCAGAGCGAGCAGAGCTTAGGAGAAAGAGGACGTATAGAGAGAAGACGGACGAAAAGTTAAAGAAAGCAGTTAAAAGAACAGTGGATCGGGTGGAAGAAGAGGCCGGCGAGGATAAAAGAACGAGAGGGATATCGGGTGGAAGAAGGGGACAGCGGAGAAAGAAGATCGGGAGAGCACAAGAAGGACAAGGCGGCAGAGGTTTAAAAAAAATGGAGGACTTACAGTTGATGATAAGAGAGGCCGTGAAGCAAGACGGGACCCGTTGGCTCGAAGAGTTGTTGGCGGCATGCAGGACGCCAACGGAGCCGACATCGGCAGCCGGGCGGGAGGAGCAGCACCAGGTACCCGGTGAAGACGCCGCCATCCAGGACGAGGCGCAGCGGGGACGGCCGAGGCGTAGGAAGCAGCCTCCGGCAAGGCTCAGCCCGAGCCCAGCAAAAGAGAGAGGAGGACAAAGAGAGAGCCGAGCCACCGATTGCCCGAGAGGGTCCGGAAGCCCTAGCGGAGTAAGGGCGCCGGCACCTAGGCGCGCGGCGAGGAGACCGGCAGCACAGGCGCTACGGGCATCGATTTCCGGGGGGCCGGAAAGCGGAGGACATCGTTCGGCAGCTCGGGTAGGCTCCGGACTGTTGCAGGAGCGCGCGTCCAGGCGCAGGACCACAGCGGCAGCGAGAGGTGAGCTCAGGCAGAGCGGAGAGAGGCAGGGGAGCACGCGGTCAGGCCGCCCGTCCTCACAAGATGGCAGCACTGCACGTGGGGGGGGGGGGGGGGGCCGGCAGCGCAAGAGGTGCGCAGCAGTTTAACACCACGCAGCACGAGAATAGGGGGGAGGGGTGGCGAGGGTGGGAGAAGGCAAGCAGATAGCAGGGACACATACAACCCCTCAGCATATAGCCCAGAGAGTTGTAGTAGTGAATCTGGCAGCAGCAGGGGGATGGCATGTAGTTTGGGGGATCCCACAGGGGAGTTAGCTAGTTCAGGACCGGAGGAGCATATAGTGCTTGAAAGGGGGGCAGGTAGGCGACAGTACATACCCGCCAGCAGGCATATTAGTCGCACACTGCAACAACCCCCCCGTCACGTATCAACCCCCCCCCGCAGAGTATGGCCACAGCGGAGCCGCAGCAGTTGGGCCACTTCACACACAATCACCCATACGAGCCAGCGGGCGCTCACCGGCGCTGTTATATTAACCCCAGATACGTAGCCCCACCGGCCGAATATTCAGACTACCCACACTCAAAATCCCAGGCTCCACGCAGGAGTGCAAAGAGACAGGGCCAGGGGGCTAGGCGCAGGCAGAAGGAGCGAGCCAGGCAGGAGAGTCAGGATCGCTTAGAGCGTGAGCAAGCGCAGCAGCCAGGATTTGCACGCGGCAACAGTGGCAGGGCACGCGAGTCTAGTAGCAGCAGCGGGCAAGAAGAATCCCAGCGATTTGTGGAACAGCCACGGCGGTCGGACCCGCAGTTATCCCTCTATCAGGAGGACCGGGAACGTCGAAGGTGGCAGGACCAAGCGCAGAGTCGGTCAGGAATGGACCAGCCTGGCATGTCGCAACCAGAAAGGGGACAAAGGGCTCTGTATCCAACGAGTCGGCAGCCCACGCACGAGTCATTCAGGAGCCGCGGGAGCGGTACAGCGAGGACATCACCCTTGGCAACGCCGGAGGTCGGTCCAGCTGGTGAGTCAGAAATATATGATGTTTTAAAATATGTGACGGATTATGCTAAGGTTACGGAAAAAAGTGATTTGGTGACGGTTTTGCGGTCGCTGCTGAGCAGGATTGAACCAAAAGAAGGGCTTCTAGTGTCCTGTGTGGCTCCAGGGGGTTCAGGCCCGCCTGTGGGTAATACCGGAGTTAGCTCAGCAGCCGGTGTAGAGAGTGACCCGACAGTTGGTTTGCAATATGGTGATTCTTTGTATTGTGGTGTCGCCCCGCTGGGGGTCGGTTTGGCAGATGAAGTGGTTGAAAAAATTAAAAGCGGTGTTTATGTCGATATATGGTCCTTGCTATCAGCGGACCACGTAATGGTGGATAAAGAGCGGACTTCCGAGCGAGGAACCGACAAGAAACCTAAAATTGAAAAGACCTTCGGAAATTGGTTGCAGGCTTACATGGTAATGGTACACGTTACGTGCCAGCATCAGCCTACAAAAGGTCCTGAGATGATGGTATATTTAAACACCATCTATAGCGCGTACCGGCTACACGGGGGTGCGGCCTGGTGGCGCTATGACGAGGACTTTAGACGTCGAATTTCGGGTAAGAGTCACATCAGTTGGGCCTCTAAGGCCACTGATGTGTGGATACAGTTGATTTTAGCGCAACGTCCGGCTAGGGCGTCCTTTCCAGGGGCAGCCGCGGCGAGCACATCCCAGCCGCCCGCGGCTTCCTCTAGACCAAACGGCTCTTGTTGGTTATACAACGAGGGCCACTGTAGATTTTATGCCACCTGCAAGTTTAGGCACGAGTGCTCTGTCTGCGGGGGGCAGCACGCGGCGGTTCGCTGTTTCCGCAAGCAAAGAGCAGCGCCCGCGGTGGGTGGTGCCGGCGGCACAGTGAACACCAGTGAGAAGCCGATACCTGGATCCGTGGTTAGACAGGTACCACAGGAAACAGGAGGCAAAAATCCTTAGAGCTGGATTTTTGGAGGGTTTCAGAATACCGTTCATTGACCAACCAACTACCACGCTTTGTCCTAACTTAAAATCGGCAAGAGACGATATTGAGTTAGTAAAAGAGAAAGTTATGAAGGAGGTGGAGTTGGGACGCATGGCTGGGCCATTTGATGTCCCACCATTTGAAAACTTACGGGTGTCCCTTTTGGGCCTGGTGCCTAAGAAGGAACCCGGCAAATTTCGACTCATCCATCATCTATCTTTCCCCAGCGGTGGATCGGTTAATGACGGTATTTCAAAGGAAGAAGCAGCCGTGGCTTATACTTCATTTGACTGTGCGGTACGTTTAGTGAGGTTGGCGGGCAGGTTTGCCCAGTTGGCAAAAACAGACATAGAATCGGCGTTCCGGCTGCTGCCGGTTCATCCGGACTGCTTCCATCTACTGGGGTGCAGGATCGAAGATAAGTATTTTGTGGACATGTGTTTGCCGATGGGATGCTCCATTTCATGCTAATTTTTTCGAGTTGTTTGGTTCATTTCTAGAATGGATGTTACGGTATGAAATGGGCATCCCATCGGTAATACATTACTTAGACGATTTTTTGTTCGTCGGTGCAGAAACGTCGGGTGAATGCGGTTTTTTAATGTCAAATTTCCAGAGGCTCATGCGATTGGCGGGGGTCCCGCTGTCGGCGGAGAAGACGACGGGCCCGGTCACGTGCTTAACGTTTCTGGGTATTGAAATTGACTCGGTAGACATGGTTTTCCGGTTACCAGAAGAGAAAGTGGCGAAGTTACGCCAAGTGGTGGGTGACGTGGCCCAATGCAAAAAAGCTACATTGCGGCAGATTCAGGTTCTGCTGGGTCTGTTGAATTTTGCTTGCAAGGTTATCCCAATGGGTCGTGCCTTCACGAGGAGACTATCATTGGCGACGGTGGGAGTCCGCGAACCGCATCATTTCGTGCGGGTGACAGCAGGAATCAAAGCAGATCTACACATATGGAGGGTTTTCCTCCATTCATTCAACGGGCAGGTGGTATGCCCAAAGGAGGATGTGGAAGGCTCGGATATCAGTTTGTTTGCCGATGCAGCGGGATCGGGTGGCTTTGGTGTAATTTATAATAATCATTGGTGCAGCGAACCCTGGCCACGGTTATCGAAAGAAAGAATGTGGACGAAAAATATTACTTTGCTGGAATTTTTTCCGGTCGTGGTAGCAATTGAATTATGGGAAGCAGAGTTACGGGATCGTAAAATCTGTTTCTGGTCAGATAATGCAGCGGTCGTGCAAACCATAAATAGACAATCTTCTGCGTCCCCGCCGGTTTTGGCTTTGTTGAGGCACGTGGTATTGAGATGTTTGCAAGGTAATATTTATTTGCGTGCGAAACATGTCCCAGGTTGTGACAACGGAGCGGCTGATGCACTCTCTCGTTCGCAGATGGAGCTGTTCAGGGAGCGGCACCCGCAGGCGGATGCCGAGGGGGTACGCTGCCCGCCTTCCTTGTGGAATCTGGCAGAGGAGAGCTGCTGAGGCTGGTGGAGTCATCTGTGGTGGTCACAACATGGAGAAGTTATAACACAGTCTGGGCAACATGGTTGAGATTGGTGGGAGGAACGGTGGTTGGGGGCGTAAGAGCAAGGGCGGCGACGCTGGACATGTTGGCAGAGTTGCGGGATAAGAGGTTGTCCGTAGGAGTAGCAAAGAAACACCTGGCGGCAGTTGCTTTCCTGTTAAAATTACACGGTGTGGTAGATGTGACAAAGGATTTTGTGTTCCAACAGATTATTCGGGGTGGGAAGAAAGAGAAAGTGCAAGCGGACACCCGGCGTCCCATCACACTACAATTGTTAAGAAAGATATTGTCGGTTTTGGACAGAGTATGCTCGGATGCATTTGAGACTTTATTGTTCAGGGCGGCATTTTTACTGGCGTTTTTCGCGGCTTTGCGTATCAGTGAGCTGGTGCCAGCAAGCAAAGCTAAGCCCGGGGGTTTAGGACAGAACGATGTAATTGTTTCGGAGGTATCTGTTAGAGTGTGCGTGAGGAAATCAAAGACGGACTTGTATGGTAGAGGAGACTGGCTAACTATTAACCGTTTGGGCGACAAATGGTGCCCGGTGGACATGCTGAGACAGTTTATTGAGAGGCGCCCTGTAGGCGGCAAATTTTTAGTCCATGCGTCGGGGGTACCGCTCACCCGTTTCCAGTTTTCGGCGGTTTTGCGATCGGCTTTAAAAAAGTTGGGTTTGG